>NC_051221.1:31650021-32250021 GCF_015220715.1 Pygocentrus nattereri | reverse complement strand
CCACAAGATATCTCGAGGAACACGCTCATAAGCCTTCTCCAAGTCCACAAAACACATGTAGACTGGGTTGGCAAACTCCCATGCCCCCTCAACAATCTGTGAGAGGGTGAACAGCTGATCCATTGTTCCACAGCCGGGACAGAATCCACATTGTTCCTCCTCAATCTGAGGTTCAACTATCGGTCAGAGTCTCCTTTCCAGCACCTTTGCATAGACTTTCCCAAGGAGGCTGAGCAGTGAGATACCCTGATAATTGGCACATACCCTCCAGTCCCCCTTTTTAAAAATCGGGACCACCACCCCAGTCTGCCAGTCCAAGGGTACTGTTCTGTGTTAGCCATGACAGCCCCACAATATCCAGAGCCTTAAGCATTTCTGGATGAATCTCATCCACCCCGGTGCCTTGCCACTGAGGAGCTTACCAACTTTTTTACCAACCGACCGACAATATCCTCATTCAAAGTCAGAGTTTCTCCACCCTTGCCGAATACAGCTTGGGCGCAGCCACCCTGACCCCTCCTGAGTCGCCGGACAGTTGTCCAGAACCTCTTTGAGGCCGAACAAAAGTCTTTTTCCAAGGCCTCACCAAACTCCTCCCATGCCCTGGATTTTGCTTCTGCCACCACTGCAGCTGCCACCTTTTTAGCCTGCTGAATCGGGAGCCCTTCGGGCCAACCAGTCCCTATAGGCCTCTTTCTTCAGCTTGACGGCCTCCCTCACCACCGGTGTCCACCAGGAGGTTCTTGGGTTACCGCCCCGGCAGGCACCCACAAGCTTTTGGCCACAGCTACGCCTGGCAGCTTCCACAATGGAGGTTTTGAACTGGGTCCACTCAGACTCCATGTCCCCTACCTTCTCCGGGACATGAGAAAAGCTCTCCCGGAGGTGGGAGTTGAAACCATTCCGAACAGGGGCCTCCGACAGTCGTTCCCAGCACACACTCACTATTTGCTTGGGCCTACCACATCTGACCATCAGTCTTCCCTGCCATCTGATCCAACTCACCGCCAGATGGTGATCAGTTGACAGCTCAGCACCTCTCTTCACCCTAGTGTCCAGAACATATGGTCCCAAGTCAGATGAAACGACAACAAAGTCGATCATTGACCTTTGACCCAAGGAGCTCTGGTACCATGTACACTTATGAACATCCTTGTGTTCAAACTTGGTGTTCGTTATGGACAATCCATGCCTCGCACAGAAGTCCAATAACAATTCACCATACGGGTTTAGATCGGGCAGGCCGTTCTTCCCAATCACGCCTCTCCAGGTCTCCCAGTCATTGCCAATGTGAGCATTGAAGTCTCCCAGTAGGACTATGGAGTCTGTAGGCCGACCCTTTCCAGAACCCCGCCCACTCGCTCCAAGAAGGCCGAATACTCTGACCTGTTATTTGGTGCATAAGCACAGATTTTAATTCGCATTGAGGTGACCCTCTCATCCACCAGGACAAACTCCAACTGCATGGTCACCAGCCGGGGACTTGTGAGTGTCCCCACACCTGCCCGGCGCCTCTCACCCTGTACAACCCCTGAGTAGGAGAGAGACCAACCCTATCCAGGAGTTTGGTTCCAGAGCCGACACTGTGGGTGGAGGTGAGCCCAACTATATCTAGTTGGTACCTCTCAACCTCCTGCACAAGTTCCGGCTCCTTCCCCCCAGTGAGGTTACATTCCATGTACCAAGAGCTAGTTTCTCCTGCAGGGGCCTAGGCCACCTAGTGCCTCCCCGCAATCTGCCAAAATGGCACTGCACCGCTCCCCCCTGCTGGATCTTGCGGGTGGTGGGCCCACATGGCCTCCCCACGTTGCCTCTTCGGGCTGAGCCTGGCCGGGTTACGTGGGCTGCCCGGCCACCAGGCACTTGCCGTGGAACACTACCCACAGTCCTGGCTTCAGGGGTAGGTCCCGGTGACCCTTTCCCGGGCAGGGCACACAATTTTTTGTGCACGATATGCATGGAGAACTTTGGATTGATCCTTACAGCAAGTCATTATATCCAATGTTTGGCCATGTTTAGATTTAAAAACATTAACAGTATCTGAGTCTCTGATAGTTTGAAGAAGGACATTCCACAGCCGTGGGGCAGCACTGTTGAAATCCCGGTCACAAACGCAACACAAGTTAGTGAGAGGAATAGTGAGGACAACAGAGTCTGAAGGACAGAGCACATGGGCAGCACAGAGCGCATGAGCATGCCTGTGTAGGTGAAACTGATCAGAGAGATAAGCATTGATTAACCATATTAAGTTTAAATTTAAACATAACAAGTTTAGATTTAAAAACATTAACAGTATCTGAGTCTCTGATGGTTTGAGGAAGGGCATTCCACAACCATGGGGCAGCACAGTTGAAATCCTGGTCACTAATGGAACAAACACATCTTACAGACAGA
This sequence comes from Pygocentrus nattereri, assembly GCF_015220715.1. NCBI lineage: Eukaryota > Metazoa > Chordata > Actinopteri > Characiformes > Serrasalmidae > Pygocentrus > Pygocentrus nattereri. The sequence continues at coordinate 32,247,627 of NC_051221.1, read as the reverse complement.
CAGGCCTGTGAAGGTCAAGCAGGTCAGAGTGAAAACCAGATGCCGATCCGTTTAGGGCCTGAAAATGAAAGTGAAGTATTTAGAAGATTATGAGCTGTTTAACAGAGAGCCAGTGGAGATGGAAAAGAATGGGATTGTGAGGTAAAACTCTGACTGCTGAGTTTTGTTGTTGCTGCACTCTATCAATTAATTTATATTAGAGACCAAACAGGAGACCTTTCCAATAAGCCTTGAGACACATTAATAATAAGCCTGGAGTCTGGCCTTTTGAAATACCTGTACAAAAAGTATTAAATTACACTTCAATTTGATTTTGTTAAACTTTGTAGAGAATATTCCAACAGTTCTCATCTTATTTTTATCGTCCTTCTCATAGTAGTTTATGTGAACAGCTGTCTGTTGATCCTGCCTTCAGCAGCTGCCACAGAGATGGAGGACTAAAAATGAGTGTGGTATGTAATTATTTGAATAAATCTGGTGTCATCGGCAAAGCATTGAAATCTGACATAAAACGCTATGTCCAAGGGGACGAAGAACTGTAACAAACAAGACTGGATAGGAAAATGGACACTAATGCAGTAGAGTTTAATGATCAACATACAAGTGGAAATCACAAGACGAAGTAAGAGACAATCTAGACATGTAAGCCTGGCTAGGCCAGGCTGAGCTAATACAAATGCTCCAGGAGGACAGGTAAGAAAAGTAAGATTAACAGAAACCTAATGCTAAGGATTAGTCTAGTAGCAAGACATGGAAAAATGTAAAACATGAACACAAACGCATCTAACAAATAAAGCAAAGATGGGCAATAATAATAAGGTATGGCTAGGCAAGAGAATAATCTATGTCCAGGCAAGAAAAGTGCTAAGAGTAGGCAAACTAGATTAAGCTAAGTAGTAAAAGCTAGATTAAGACAGAAAAACAGGAAATTAACAAATCTACAAGGAAGCTGATAAGGCAGCAGACATGGGAAGGCATTAGGCACTGTAACATTTTTCTCCCACTGCCTCCCCACCCCAAAGAATTGACTGGGGGGGGGTGCTGGAGCCTATCCCAGCGGTCATTGGGCAGAAGGCAGGATACACCCTGTACAGGTCGCCAGTCCATTGTAGACAGACAGCCACTCACACACTCACACCCAGGGGCAATTTAGCATGTCCAATCGGCCTGACTGCATGTCTTTGGACTGTGGGAGGAAACCGGAGAACCCAGAGGAAACCCACGCAGACACGGGGAGAATATCAAAACTCCACACAGAGAGGACCCCAGTCATCCAGTCGGGGAATCAAATCTAGGCCCTCCTCGCTGTGATGCGACAGCGCTACCCACCGCGCCACCGTGCCGCCCTTGTTAGAACATTATAAAGAATTTTTGAGAACAGTTTTGATTGAATATGCAATTATTTTATTTTTTGTACTCATTCATATAGTGGCATTGCCATGCTGATGTACGTAGGTCAATTAAACAAAGAGAGAGAAATGTTTATTGGTTATTTAAATTGGTTTGCACAAGGACTTTTATTTTGAAGGGCACTGACATGTTGTGGGGGAAGAACACTTGCTGTGTTTTTAGTTTCTAGCTAAGGGAGGCCTAAGTGCGCCCCTGTTCTTTTGTTTTTCCTGTGCTCTCTGGCAAATTCTTCATTAGCAAATTGCTAATTACTTGTTATAGACCATAACCTTGAGTTGTCTAAGTTTCTCCTGAGAACCTAAATGTCTCAATGTTAATACATGTGGTGACAACTGTTGATCTTTCACTGAGAGTTCCTTCTCATATGCTTCCTTTGACATGGATGTCGAACCACTGACTGAGGTGGAAATACTGACCACAAGTAAAAAACTTGTCAGTGAATCAAGGGTTAGCTTAGCAAAGCTGGTGAACAGTGAGGGAGGCAATGTTAACTTACAGCTGAACCAAACAGAGCTCTTAATTAAAATAAAACAGGTGAAATAAGGCTAACGTTATGAGCCAAAGCTACAGAACAAAGCGGCGGTAGATGGGGCAGAGACATCACCAATATGTGTGCTAATAGTTCAACTAAAGCTGTGGTTTCGCGGTCAGGAGCAATGTTTGTATTAAATCTCTCCACAACTGCAACAAAACTGCAAGCTGCAAGTCTTGTGTAATTCATCTAATATCAGTTTCTATGCCCCCTCTATTTATTTACTTTGACAGCTGCATTGCTCATCTAAAACTTTGGCCTCACAGATGTCAGGATTTATGGTGCTTTTGGAGTTCAGAATCCTGACATGCCAAATCTTGTTGCTCTAGCTGAAGAGGAGGCTTCTCCAGAGACCATTACTGCTGATGATACATTATACCTGGCAAAAATTAGCCAGACCAACCGTCACTGGCCCAGACCAGCAACTGGCCAATCAATCCGTCAGACGTAATTTTACTGGCCCCGGGTCATCGCCTATGTCAAACGCTGCATTAGGCCACACATCTAGTGTCTTTAAGATGAGTTTTCCTGATTACAAACATTACTAGGTGAGCATGCATCCAGGGAGCAAAACCGCTTTAGTAACTTAGCCAGAGTTGGATCTCTCTGTTTGTCTTTCATTTGCATATTAATAACATTATGTAAGACCTTAGCTCACAATAGATGACTGTCAGTATCATCATGTCTCTGTGAGCACCCCACCCAGTTTGCTGTTTACGAAATGTTTAGCTAATAGCAGCTATCCAAATCACAAAAACTTACATATCCTGTAAATTTGGTTTTGTAGTTTGTTGAGCCTGTCTGTCCTTTGTCCTTATTTGACAATGTCAGGAGCATAGAGGTACCATCAGTGTCTCTAAGCTAATGCTGTGTTCCAGTGGTCAAGCGAAGGTTGTCTATACCAGATGATTGGCTAGTATTTATACAACAGTTAGTTCTGGCCACGCAAGCTTATTGGTTGAGAGCCGTTCTAAGACAGATTTTTCACAAACACCGATCACTCCGCATAGATGTCGTTGCTAAGCAACAAGTTTGACAACTGTAGGAGATGCTCAAGCCCTTTGAACGTTTTTACTTCTTACTTTGTGAACAAACAGAAAATGGATACTTTTAAGATCACATTTGAATGACCGTCGATTTGGTCAGACTCTGAAGATGAGATTGCACTAAGTTCCTAAACTGTCATCACCACTGAGCAGCTTTTCAGTCACAGCTGTGACAGAAGAACAGCTAAACCAAGTGGAATCAGCCTGAAATGAACCGAATACCATTTGCCAGACGTGTAGTCTCGTCTTCAGAGAGAAAGTGAGCAAGAGAAAAGATTCCCAGTCTTATGTCAGAGTGTGTCCAGTCTTCACCGGGTAACACAGCGCAAAGGGGTTAGGAGGGTAGAGGGTGCAGTTGAGCTGCACATGCTTTCACACACCTGTTCATAGATACACCCATCACACTGAGAAACACAGCATGGAGGTCAGGAGAAAGCAATCCTTCTTTAACTTTGCTGTGTTTAAAAGCACATTGATCTAACAGAAGCGAACCAGTTATAGATTTTTTCACTGAACATTCACTGAAAGTTTTACTCATGTAAAAGGTTAACAGTGATGTTCTCGTAAACTCGTGTATCATCAGGAATCCCAAGTTTACCACTTGTAAATGCGACTTTATTGGCTGTTTGAGCGCAGTTTACAAGCTTGCTAGGTCTGGGACAGTGAGGAAACAGCTGGCACACTGAAAGCCTATAGGTAGCATGCCAGTTACCTCAATAAATTAGTTCTCAGTGATGGTTAGAAATTACTTGGAGCTGAACATTCATCGGCTGGAGGGGGCAGGCCCGGCCTGGAGGATACGGCACCAGACCTGTGACTGGAAGGTTTCTGAGTCGATCCCTTGAGCTGACGGTACATGACTGAAGTGCCCTTGAGAAAGGCACCTAACCCACAACTGGATAGGAATGCCCACCGCTCCAGGCAGGTGTGCTCACTTCCCCCTAGTGTGTGCATTCACTATTGTGTATGTGGTGTTTCTTTGCACGACTAGGTAAATGTGAAGGTGGAATTTCCCCGTAGGACTAATAAGGGTCACCTAACTAACAACTTTTCATTGTTCCTTTCTTACATGAACGGTGCTGCATTCTATTGCTTTCTGCCCCATAGTTATGCAGAAGTCTCTGTGAGGACATTGCACAAAAATGTGTCTAAGCAATCGAGTAATGAGAAGAGGGAAAGCCTCTGTGAGAGTGATCAGGAGCAGGTTTAGGAGCACAGACTGCTGATCACCAGGAGGGGCAAACTGTGACAAGAACTCTGTCTTATTCAACATCTCATGATTTGTATTGTGAAGGTTTTTTCCTAACAAATAACACATAATATCTTGCTGAAAAAATGTCCCTGTCACAAAAAGTGGTCTCAGGGTTTGGTGTTGCAGATAGAGCAGCAAGTCAAAGATTTAATGTGCTAATAACAGCAGTAAAGTCTAAAGTAGAAAATACTTATATTTAATTAGATAATTAGAATAAATTTAGAATAAAATTAGAATAAATGTAAGTTTGTACAGGTGGTCTTTACCATGAAGGGTACAACCAGTATAAAATCACACACACACACACACACACACACACACACACACACCCACAAACACACACTTCGGGCAGAAAGCAGGATACACCCTGGACAGGTCACCAGAAAGCGGGCAGAAAGCAGGATACACCCTGGACAGGTCACCAGTCCATCGCAAGGCAGACAGACAGACATACACATTCACTCACACACTCACACCTAGAGGTAATTTACCATGTCCAATTGCCCTGACTGTATGTCTTTGGACTGTGGGGGGAAACTGAAGTACCTGGAGGAAACACAGTATAAAATCATTATCGAGTTATTTGATTAAAGAGAAGAAAATCTCTTTAAAAAAATCAGCATCAATGCCAAAGAATAGAATAAAATGTGTTTCTCCTGTACAGGAAAAGAGTGTCCATTTAACCTGGAGCACAAGAAATGTAGGAATGCATAGACACCTGTTCTAACCAAGAGGGTAGCCTAGTCTGCAGTGATAGCTGCTTCTGCCCAACAGGTAAACTTCACCCACAAACAGCTGAAATACATAAATATAAAACATGTGTTTTATACAAGACATGGTTTTGCTCAGTTGACCCAGCTGTCAGAATTGACATGTCTTACAAGATACTGACAGTAATTTCACAGTGAGAGTAGTTTGACTGGCCAGAGCATGTGGTCTAAGTGGGCTTTCGGAATGTACACAGTTCATTAACATGCTTTATAGTAGGGCTAGCTATATGGTACTGTTTGTACTTTTTTCTTGAGTTAATTGGTTTATCAACACAGATTTCCATTGGTCATTTTGTACCTGGACCTATCGGCACAGTTGTATTATAAAGCACAAGCTCTAGTTTCTGGAGGATGTCGTGCATATCTACTGGTAAGAGAAAGGACAGGGGTGTCGCTAAAGTTTCATGGATGGGGGCTAAGCCTGTACAGGGGGATGGGGGTCTGTAACAATGGTCCCCAAAGAATTTTTTTGTAATGGCCACAAAATGCTTATTATGCACTTTTAGAGTAGCAACCAGAAAATGGTAAGTATGATATATGCCGTGTTGAGCATATCAACAAATGGTTATTTGGTCAAATTGGAACACAGTAGATCTGTCTCCTCATAGTTTGTATTAAGCACAGAGCTGGTGTAACAAACACTATATTCGTCTGCTCCTTCAGTCCTGTCAGTCTCCTTCAGCTTCTTACTCTCCCCTGGTCTCTTAACACTAATTCCATAGCTAAGAGAGCACAGCAGTGCCTCTATTTCCTGTGGAGACTGAAGAAAGCTCATCTACCGCTCCCATCCTCATGGTGTTCTACAGGGGCACTGTGGAGAGCATCCTGAGCAGCCACATCATCCCCTGGTTTGGGAATTGCACCGCCTCTAACCGCAAGACACCACAGCGAATAGTGAGGACAGCACAGAAGATCATCCGGGTGTCTCTCCCCTCCATCATGGACATCTACACCATGTGCTACATCTGCAAATCCACCAACATTGTGGACGACCCCATCCATCCATCCATCGCACAGACTTTTTGGTAGAGGGTACTGGTGCATCTGTGCCATCACTGCCAGACTCTGCAACAGCTTTGTTCCTCAAGCAATCAGGTTTTCAAAAGGACTGAACTGAAATCTCACTCACACACACACACACACACACACACACACACACACTCTCCTCTTTTGATGCTTTACTTGCACTGGAATATTGCTGCAAAGACTGTGTTTAAACTGTGTTTTCCTGAAGTACTGTGAATATCCTACCTCAGTAACTGCTGTGGTCATGTGTGTCATAATCTGCATTTACTCACAGATCACAGCATTTAAATTATCTTTGCACCTTATTCTCACTACCTCAGTACCTCAGTGCTCATTGCTGTGCTGGTGCTGCACTGTCCTGTCTGTTTACTGTGTCCAATGTCTGTTTAATTTGTTGTATTTATTATATTGTTCCTAGTTTCATTGTTTGTTTGCACACTTACGTCTGCACATTTGCACTTTTTTTGTTCCATGTTGCACCGTGTTGCTCCTGGAGGAATGTAATTTCACTCCACTGTGCAATTGTACGTAGATGGAATGGCAAAAGCCTTTTGCCTTGTTTCTCCCTCTCTTCTTGTGTTTAGTAATATGCAAATTTTATTAAACTCAGATTTACAAGAATTCAAAGAAATAAAAATGAATCGATTTTTTTTGTTGTTTTTATATTAACTGGTAAAAATCTCATCTGACTGGCCTTTGATCGAGGTCCTGGCTCTTAATTTCTATCTACAGTTTGAAAAATCGAGGGATTTGTTATGATGACCTATTCACACAAAGCTGAATCATCTTGTTTGAATTTTTCTGGAAACTAAAGACAACTCAGTGACTTTTAGTTACTTTTAATATGTTTATTAAGGCTTTGAGATAAAATGCATGTGTAAGTCCAACTCAAGTGGGACTTGAGTTGGCAGAATGAGCAGGCAGAAATGGAAGGAAAAAGGGGTGTCAATGAAAACAAACTAAGTAACAAAGAACAGAAAAGAAGTGGTACAAAAATGAGCAATTTTGGCAAAGAATAAGATTAAGACAAAGACCAAAGAAACACAATAATACAGAACAACAGTAATTACAAGGTGGATTTACACAACATACACATCTTGAGAGGGTGGAGCTGGAAGTTCAGTTACATTCATTTATGAATTCATTAATGTACTTTTTTAAATAAAACAATTCTTCTTCTTTCTTTAGCACCCTTTCCAATCCCATAACAATTGGATTAAAACAGTAGAGAACAGTCACCTGTTTAACTGAACAGTACATTTGGTTTTAATCCTGGTTTAAACCACGTTTACTTGTTGATGAAACACATTTTGTTGCATTTTCATTAGTGTTTCATCTTCACATAAAGCAGTAATTGAAGTATTGAAGGATATTTCCTACTATTTTCTCATGTTTGTCTCATGCAGGTAGGTTCTCTGCAGATTGACCAGGCAATATGAAATACTACTAGAGCCTGAGCAGTTGTGAGACCACCTGCCGCTCTTAAGGCAATAATACATAATTCCTGGTGTAATATATCTGTAAATAAACACAGATCAGCATAACTGTTACAATGTGCTGTTTCCTATTAGTTGTTTTTCTGTCTTTCCACAGCACATACACTCACGGCAATCTGCCATGCACTGGGCAGTAGCAAGTTCCAACTACTCGAATGCTGGGCCTGAAGCCAAGGGGACCTCATGAGCAGGCAGAAATGGAAGGAAAAAGGGGTGTCAATGAAAACAAACTAAGTGACAAAGAACAGAAAATTGTACTTGTACATTTGCGCAATGAAATTGGTTTACACCCCCCACCTCCCCTCTTGGTGCAATAGTTTTTAAAAGTTTTAAAATATAAACAAATTAAATAACAGATTAGAGCTACGGTTAACTATACAGGCATAAGCATAAATTAACTAAGCTCTCCTATTTACACACTAAGCTTTCCTATATACACAAGTGATTTCCTATATACACAGTGAAGAAATCGACATTTGCAGCATCAATTATTGCACATTATATTTTGTTTTTTAGCAGCATGGGTCATTGCACTTATCCCTGTAGGCAGACAGAAACATCTGCCCACCGGTGAACTGTATAGTTTTTGTTTAACAGGGATATGGCCCTGTTATAAAAACTGTCCCTCAAACGGTTTGTCCTTGTTTTGAGGTGTCGGTAACGTCTTCCTGAGGGCAGCAGTTCAAACATCCTATGTCCTGGGTGTGTACCGTCCTTGATGATTATGCAAGCGCTCCTGGGACAGTGAGTTCTGTAGAGGTCTTCCAGGGAGGGGAGAGAGTGTCCAATAACCTTCTGTGCCATGTTGATGACCCTTTGTATGGCCTTTTTGTGTGCTATGGTACAACTGGAGAACCACACAGAGATACAGTACGTCCAAACGCTCTCAATGGAGCAGCGGTAGAAGACGGTCAACAGTTTCTTTTCCAGATTCATAACATGATAGTGTTATGATGCAGACATCATGAAAACATTTGACACATAGATAGATGTCAAAACAGAAACAGCAAATTCACAAACACTACAGAGAACACAACAGCAAAATCAAATAACTGACAGCAAATAGGTGATTCCAACTCAACTCAGACTGTCCAGTCACGTTCTGGATTTACATGAAGAAAATCAAGTAAGAAATTTGCTTGTACAGTGGGGCAAAAAAAGTATTTAGTCAGCCACTGATTGTGCAAGTTCTTCTACTTAGAAAGATGAGAGGCGTCTGTCATTTTCATCATAGATACACTTCAACTATGAGAGACAAAATGAGAAAAGAAAATCCAGGAAATCACGTTGTAGGATTTTTAAAGAATTTATTTGTAAATTATGGTGGAAAATAAGTATTTGGTCACCCACAAGCAAGCAAGATTTCTGGCTCTCACAGACCTGTAACTTCTTCTTTAAGAAGCTCTTCTGTCCTCCACTCATTACCTGTATTAATGGCACCTGTTTGACCCGTTATCTGTATAAAAGACACCTGTCCACAGCCTCAAACAGTCAGACTCCAGACTTAACCATGGCCAAGACCAAAGAGCTGTCGAAGGACACCAGGAAGAAAATTGTAAACTTGCCCCAGGCTGGGAAGAGTGAATCTACAATAGGCAAGCAGGTTGGTGGGAATTAATCAATTGAGGTAGCAATTGTAAGAAACTAGAAGACATACAAGTAATCTCCCTCGATCTGGGGCCGCACGCAAGATCCCATCCCGTGGGGTCAAAATGATCATGAGAACGGTGAACAAAAATCCCAGAACTACACGGAGGGACCTGATGAATGACCTGCAGAGAGCTGGGACAAAAGTAACAAAGGCTATCCTCAGTAATACACTACGGCGAGAGGGACTCAAATCCTGCAGTGCCAGGCGTGTCCCCCTGCTTAAGCCAGTTCATATCCAGGCCCATCGTAGTTTGCCAGTGAGTGCATGGATGATCCAGAAGAGGACTGCGAGAATATCATGTGGTCAGATGAAACCAAAATAGAACTTTTTGGTAAAAACTAAACTTGTCGTGTTTGGAGGAAGAAGAATGCTGAGTTGCATCCCAAGAACACCATACCTACTGTGAAGCATGGGGGTGGAAACATCATGCTTTGGGGCTGTTTTTCTGCAAAGGGCACAGGACGACTGATCCGTGTTAAGGGAAGAATGAACGGGGCCATGTATCTTGAGATTTTAAGCCAAAACCTCCTTCCATCAGTGAGAGCATTGAAGATGGAACGTGGCTGGGTCTTCCAGCATGACAATGATCCCAAACACACCGCTCGGGCAACAAAGGAGTGGCTCTGTAAAAAGCATTTCAAGGTCCTGGAGTGGCCTAGCCAGTCTCCAGACCTCAACTCCATAGAAAATTTGTGGAGGGAGTTGAAAGTCCTGCGATAGACCGGCGACCTGTCCAGGGTGTATCCTGCCTTCCGCCCGAAGACTGCTGGGATAGGCTCCAGCTCCCCCCCGCGACCCTGACGGAGAAGCGGCTTAGAAAATGGATGGATGGATGGAGTTGAAAGTCCTGGACTACGTACCAGTACAAAAAGCAAGGTCCATAAAGACATGGATGAACGAGTTTGGTGTGGAAGAACTTCCTGCCCTGCACAGAGTCCTGACCTCAACCTGATAGAACACCTTTGGGATGAATTAGAGTGGAGACATAAAGAGCCAGGCCTTCTTGTCCAACATCAGCTTCTGACCTCACAAATGCGCTTCTGGAAGAACAGTCAAAAATTCCCATAAACACGCTCCTAAACCTTGTGGAAAGCCTTCCCAGAAGAGTTGAAGCTCATATAGCTGCAAAGGGTGGGCCAACATATTAAACCCTATGGATTAAGAATGGGATCTCACTCAAGTTCATATACATGTGAAGGCAGACCAGTGAATACTTTTGGAAATATAGTGTATACAGTGTGTGTGTGTGTGTGTGTGTGTGTGTGTGTGTGTGTGTGTGTGTGTGTGTGTGTGTTTAGTAAAAAAGGAATTGTTCTCTGTTAAGGTTTAATGGTAATGTGTGTAATAATGAGTGTAACTGTAATACCTGTACATGTTGCATTCAGAAATTAATAATTCAGTTTTTCTAGAATACTAATTCAGAACAAAACAAAGAACTGGGGACAGCTTTAAAATGGAAATTTTGCTAGAATTATTTCATTGAAATGTGTGAATAGACTGAATAGGGCCTAGATTAACTGGCCTGACGTGACCAAAAAAAGAAATAAATCAGTGAACAGAACAGCAGAAATATCTAAAACGCAACAGCAAATTCACTAAAACAAATGTGAAAATAGAAGAGTAGATCAAAAGCACGACAGAAAACAAAAAATGCAACAGCAAATAAACACCACAAGGTGAAACACCACAAGGTGAAAACACGAGTGAAACAGAAAATAAAAACACAACATTTGTCATGTGTTGTGCCCTAGGGGACTTCCTTTCTGTGTCCTCAAACAGACACTCCAGCCAAAATGAAAAATGTAACCATCACTTCATTTTTTGTAAATATGCCTACTCGCTTCATTCAGTATTATTATTCACTTATTCATTCAGTAATATTATCCATTATTCACCAAGATCTTCAGTATGAGAATTTCTGAAAAACAATAACTGTTTTGAGGATTTTTCTGAGATGTTTTTCCCACTAGCCGACAAAGTAAACCAGCTATTGTTGCTGCTAGGAAGTTGAACCTTTTTGTAACCATAAATGTATTAAATGTCTTCAAATCAACAATGGAGAGAATGAATTACTCAAGCTTTCACATCAATAAAGCACCACAGAGAAGAACCTAGCCTGGGCAATTCTGATCTTTGTTTGTAGAGACACATCTATCCATTTGAAGATCTTTTCAAGCTCCTTCAGCTGTGTTCTGTGTTCAAAATTCATTATTCTTATATTAAATATATATGAAATTCTTATTCATTGAGCCAGGTAGGCAAAACCTGCCCACCATTTCCATGTTTTGCATCATTGAAAACCTTAGAAGTCTTTCTGGTTGCCATAACCTTAGTCTTCTTCATATGAGCTGAAGTCCCTCTGAAGTCCCTTTGTTCTTTAACCTTCCTTATGAAGGCCTTCAGGACTTCCAGATTTTCTGCTATTAGTGTGGTGTCATCCACATATTGAAGAGTATTGATATTTCTTCCACCAGTCTAAGGCCTTGATCATTGTCCTCTAGTCCTGCTTCTCTGTTGATTCTGCATACAAGTTGAACAGGTACGGTCAAAGTGTGCAGCCTTGTCTGACCACTTTTCCAATATTGAACCATTATGTTTGTCTATTTTCTGTCATGACTGTGGCTTGCTGATCATTAGAGGGGTTGAGATGCTCTGGAATTTGTAGTCAATGAAACACATGTTGACTTCTGTCTTGAACTCCTTTGGCTTTTTATATCTTTAGCTTTTTATATTTTTATTGAATATCCTCAATAATATCTCTTGTTCCTCTCTCTATCTTAAGCATAATTTTACTGGCATGTGATATTAAGGAAAATGTGTGATACTTTATTGTCTCTAGATTTGTTGGTATAATTTGTTGAGTACTTTAATTAATTAAAGCTTGAAATTAACAGTTCAGATTTCTGAGAATATGACACACAAATTTACACACCAAAAAGTCAGTCGGAGATGCTGTTTCACATTTTTTTTCTTTGCATGTTTATTTTGAAACATGCTAATAGCCCCTAAGGCTAAGGTCAAGAATTGCTGAAATTGGCTCCCTTAACAAACACCATGCAAACTACTACACCTACATACTTTTTTGTTTGTGACCTTTTAAATGACTCTATTCCTGTGATCCCTGCTTGAGAAGATTTCATAATAATTCTTAGGAGTTATATTAAGTGAAAGAAGTTCCTTTAGCATCATAGATATGGTTCATGTCCAGGTTAATCAACTACTTTATATTTTAAAGTACTTTTTTATAATATAAAACGCACATCAAAAGAAGACCAAGAAAAAGGGATTTCATCATCTACAGTCCATAATATCATCAAAAGATTCAGAGAATCTGGAGAAATCTCTGCAAGTAAGCGACAAGCCAGAAAACCAACATGAAAGCCCGTGACCTTCGATCCCTCAGGAGGCATTGCATTAAAAACCCACATCATTCTATAACGGATATTACCACATGGCTCAGGAACACTTCAGAAAACCACTGTCAGTGAACACAGTTCGTCGCTCCATCTACAAGTGCAAGTTAAAACTCTGCCATGCAAAGCAAAAGCCATATATCAACAACACCCAGAAACGCCGCTGGCTTCTCTGGGCCCGAGCTCATCTGAGATGGACTGATGCAAAGTGGAAAAGTGTCCTGTGGTCTGTCCACATTTCAAATTGTTTTTGGAAATCATGGACATTGTGTCCTCCAGGCCAAAGAGGGGAAAAAAGCATCTCTGATGGTGTGGGGGTGTATTAGTGCCCATGGCATGGGTAACTTGCACATCTGTGAAGTAACCATTAATGCTGAAAGGTACAAACAGGTTTTGGAGCAACATATGCTGCCATCCAAGCAACGTCTTTTTCAGGGACGTCCCTGCTTATTTCAGCAAGACAATGCCAAGCCACATTCTGCACGTGGCTTCGTAAATAAAAGAGTGCAGGTACTAGACTGGCCTGTCTGCAGTCCAGACCTGTCTCCCATTGAAAATGGGTGGCACATTATGAAGCGCAAATGGGAAAGAATTCCACCAACAAAGCTTCAACAATTAGTGTCCTCAGTTCCCAAACGCTTATTGAGTGTTGTTAAAAGGAAAGGTGATGTAACACGGTGGTAAACATGCCCCTGTCCCAACTTCTTTGGAACGTGTTGCAGGCATCAAATTCAAAATGAATGAATATTTGCAAACATTAAACATTAAATATCTTGTCTCTGTAGTGTATTCAATTGAATATAGATTGAAAAGGATTTGCAAATCATCGTATTCTGTTTTTCTTTACATTCATTTACATTTAACACAGCATCACAACTTCATTGGAATTGGGATTGCATTTTTAGCAAAAAATATCTGCACAGTACAGTATATTTCATATTGAACATATAAACTTGGTTTCTGTTTTGCTCAGTTTGCTTGTTACCTGAGATCAGTAGTTAATAATGGAATGCCTAGGGCTCTTATTGCTTATTGTTTTATATATATAATAATATAATATATTATTAGGAAATTGTTGACTTATCATCTTAGACCAATGCATTCTATAGCTGCGATTGTCCAACTATGGATAAATGTAACATTTGTCACACATTGAGTAATAGAGTTTCCCTAGATTATGTTTGATCTTAAACATGTGCATTCTATATTTGTTTAACTCTGACTTAAGACATACATTGTTATCTGATGATCTGTGACCTTTCGGAATGAAACACATATTGAAAGCTTAGAACCTGTTTGATCTCAAACACAAATTTCTGTACATTCAATATTTTAATGATTCTGAATTGTTACTGATGAACCTGCGACCCTGAGGGAGAAGCAGCTTAGAAGATTATAACTTAAAAGAATATAAAATGCAATATTGTTCTGTTTACTTACAGCTAGAAGTTCAATACACTCAAGAATCTCAAGAAAGCTCCACCCTGAGATCACTGTTCAATATTCATGAGCTTCATATCTCTGGAGGAAGAAAGCACAGAGAGAGAGAGAGAACAGCAGCCTCTCACATACAGCCTTGCACCCATGGGGACCCTAACCATGCTGCAAGTGTGGGTTCTGAGCATGGCTGCATTACTAAATGGAGCTTCAGCACAGCAAACAGGTGAAAAAGCCATGATTGACTTATACACGTAAAAGAACTGTAAAAATTGTAGATTTTTTATTGTCACTTTGCTTTACATGTGTTTAGTCTGAAGTATTTTTTTATTTTTCTATTAGTGCATGTCGCTAAATTTGTTACCATGTAATAACAGAAAACCACACAGCTGATTTTTCAAATTGGATTTGTTACCTGGGTGATTTTTCTCAATTTAGACATATTAGAAATTGTATGGTTCAACTAAGCTTTTCATTTCATACTGCATTTACTGTGCACTAAGATTAAAGCTGAAGGGAAGATGAACAGGAAATTTGAGTGTAAATTCATCTTAACTCTTCAATTTAGCCCCTAATTCTTGTGCTTATCCTACATTTAAGAACATTATAAGTGTAATCTTAACTGAAATCAATTATATATACACTGCACTTTAGCTTTTAGTAAGTAACCTAGTTGTCTTAAATTTTGTGTTTCCTGAACTTCTAGCAGTGAGTTAACAGAACATCAATCTTTGTTTCATTCTGTTCATTAATGTGTTGATTATAGATCAATTTAGACATATTAGAAATGAATCATGGGATGTTGTTTGTTGATATACTTGTTTACTTGTATGCTTTTATATACATATATTTGTTCTTTAGTAGAACACCTCAAAATACATTTTAAATAGAGTTTATTATTTTTATTATTGCTGTTATTTTGTCTTTTTAATTTTGTCTCCCACAAAGTGTCCCAAAGGTATACATTGCCAACAACACGGTTTATACAGCCAACAACACAATTCATCGCTGATAGCTATGAGAGTCTTTACGGTAAACATATTCCTACAATACTAATCCAATTCATATGAATTCATATTAATCTCCATTACATTATTGATTGTTGATGGCAGCATTTAAGAGAATGTGTTACTGTTTCATCAGGAATCAACGTGAATCACAACATGCAGGTGTGCAGCACATGGGGAAACTTCCACTTCAGTACATTTGATGGACAGTTCTTCCAGCTGCCCTATACCTGCAACTACATACTGACCACCCTGTGTGACAGCACCAAGACTGACTTTAACATCCAAATGAGGAGGCAGTATATCAACAATCTCCCCACCATCAGCTCCTTCACCATAAAGATACAAGGGGCTGTGTTCCAGCTTCAAGGTGGCAACATAACCTTGAATCAGAAGATGTAAGTGTTTTTGAACTTGCATTATAAAAAATTGACAGTAAGAGTGAACAATTTTGTAAGAGTGTAGTGAGAATGTGATTTCATGCTGTAAGTAAAAAAAGTAACCTGGCTACTAAATATTGACTTTAGTGAGCTTCAAACGATAAGCTAACAGAATGAAAGGCAAATCATGGCTCTGTTTATTGATTATCAGATGTTAAATACAATCAAAAGTTCAAGCCACCATGTTACTTATACCCAGTAAAAATAGCAGTTTCTTATAATACAAATCCAATTCCCAAAAAGCATAGAAAAAAAAGTTGCAAGTCCTTTTTGACCCATTCCAAAAACAAGATATTAAATGACTAATTGACTTAATAGTTGTTTGGTAACATAAGCTTATTCTGAAATTAATGCCTGCATCATGTTCCAAAAAGGTTGAGACTGTATCACCTTTTGTCATAGTTATGAAAGTGGATTTTTTTCATTACGGGCAAATGTTGGTTTTTGATGTCTTGACCTTTACAAGGTTTCTCCTGAATCTTTATATGATATTGCGCCATATAAAGGGTGAAAGACCTTAAATCGTTACAAATGCTTGTTGAGGAGCGTTATTCTTAAACTGTTGATGCATGTTTGGCCAAGTAATACCTCATCCCATGCTCACTCATAAAGGCCTCTGCCTTTTCTGGACACTCCTTTTAGTGTGATTGCATCACCTGTTTAAGATGTTTTTTTGAACATAATTTCTAGTCTTAAATTGCTCCTGTCACCACTTTTTTGGACATGTTGCAGGTTTCAGCATGTGTGTAAATACACAAAAAATAATGATGTTTGAAAGTTAAATATTACATGTAATGTTTTTATTCAAATAAAGGTAAGAGCAAATTTACTTTATATTTGCATTTTATCTGAGGTCCCAGCTTTTTTGTGGACTTGTGGTAAAGGTGAAAATATTTCCAATTTTTTTTATTATGTGATGCTTCTCACATTCTCTTAATGTGTATATTTTTAAACAGTGTGGACATACCAAGCTATCAGAATGGAATTTCGATTGAGAGAGGTACAAGTTTCATTAAGATCCGCTCCAAGATAGGACTGACTGTCTTTTGGGATGAACGCAACACTCTATCGGTATGGTTGTACTAAGCTTTTCATTTCATACTGCATTTACTGTGCACTAAATTTAAAACTGAAGTGAAGATGAGAAGGAAATTTGAGTCTAAATTCATCTTAACTCTTCAATTTAGCCCCTAATTCTTGTGCTTACATTTAAGAATATTACAAGTGTAATTTTAACTGAGGTCAATTATATATACACTGCACTTAAGGTTTCAGTAAGTAAACTGGTTTCTTAAATTCTGTGTTTCCTGAACTTCTAATAGTGAGTTAACAGATCATTAATCTGTGTTTCATTCTGTTAATGTGTTGATTATAGATCAACTCAAACTTTCAACTCAAACTTTTCATTGCTGATTGTTCAGATCATAACAATGTATGTCTTATGCCAAAGCTCTGTCCTGAAAAACTGAGTACATACTATTGAAATGTGATATATAAACCAAATAAAAAGACATGACAACCAGGCAAAATTCTCTGCTAAAAGCTCACTATTGTTGCACCTTGATAATGTTACATGGTTACACTGTAATAATTTTTTTTTTTTTTATCGAGGACAAAATAATGTTATAGCTAACATTGTGAGGCTTGAATTATATATCTGTTCAATTAAATGAAAATGCTATTTCTTCATTCAGTGGATAAAAGCAATCACTTAATGTAGCAAGAAAAATAGCAACTACCAGAGGGATCTTGTTTATTTTATTATTATTAAAAATATATAAAAGATTTTACTTGGTTCATACAACATATTATAACAGTATTGGACATATGCACCTTATTGAGGCTTATTGAGGTCTTAACAGTCAGTGTTCACTTTTAGGCAGCTCAGTTACTCATTATCACTCATTCAGTCTTAGAACTTGCTTGTTAAGCGTGAACGAAAACTGTACTGTGGTTTGTTAAAAGTTTCATGTAAATGAGTGTTTACATACAAACAGTGAGAAGGAAAGATAAATATTGAACAGGATAGGGAACCTACATATCTTAGTCTAATCAAATAGGGGAATGTCCCAATGAATAAAGAACATTGGGAAAACTGAACTGTCTGGTTCTGTGAGGTAAATGCTGAGGAATTCTTCTAAGACATTTGTCAACTATCCTCAAGCCTGAATATCTTTATTTACTGCAGCAGCCAGCCCCAGATAACATCTCTCCAGTTAATCCCTGTCGAGAAAGCCAGATAAGAAAGTTTGGCAAAGAACCATAAAGTAACAGTTCTGCCTGCTCTTTTCTTAATAATTCACTAGCACTGCCTCTGATTCAATGGGAGCTGCTAGGACTTTACAGTAACTGCTCTTGTAATTTCACCTGGAATCATATCACAATCTTTATATTGGTCACACTTTATTTGGATTGTCCCCTGTAGGTGCTCTACAGATACTCAAATCACTAACAAACTTTCTGGTGATATTCAGTTGATTATCAACAAAGGTATGGTTATGGTTAGGGTTAGGAGTAGATGTAGGTTTTGCCTTGAGGTTAAGGTTAGGGTTAGGTTTAGGAATAGATTTCATAAAATATTTCATACTAAACATGAAGTTTTGTTTAATTTAATTGATATTTAATTGAATGTTAATTAAAGACAGACTGAGCATTTGTGAAGCATCCACGGTGGACCATCCAAAAAGTGTTACCTTTATATCAAATAAATAAATTGTGTAGTGTAGTGCATGCTGTGATTGTCTATCAAGCCTGTTGGATAAGTCAACATGCCTTGCCTTGGTTTAGGACTGACTGTCTGCTCTTGGATGTGGATCACTGTTTTTTGGACCTTATTTTTCACGGTGATTACATATTCTGCAACTGAACTAAAAAGTTTTGACACTCACGCTCGTCTGGACCTTTCGACAAACAATTGTTTCGATAAACAAACATGTGGAATCACTCTCGATCATCTTCGCCCTCTTGCACAGTCTAGCTTACTCCTCGCTTGGAACATTCCCTGCAAAAATAGGTCTTTTAAACTCTCATTCTATTACTAACAAGGCATCACTTATAAATGATTTGATCAATGAGAAAAGCCTGGACATGCTTCTTCTTACTGAAACATGGCAACAAGCAGGAGATAATCTGAACCTAAATCAATTAGTGCCCTCACACTTTACTTACCTATCTAAGCCACGCCTGGCTGCTGTATTCCACACTAATTTAAATATCAAACAGTTGGACTTTCGTGACATGACTCTTTTTGAATAGTTCGCTATGAAGGTTCTTTCATCTGTGCCACTGCAGTTGTTGTTAATATACTGCCCTCCTAAAGCTCCTCTTAATATCTTTCTATCTGAGCTGAATGAATTACTTATTTTAGCTTCATCTATGTCAACTGCTATTATGGTGCTGGGCAACTTTAATATTCATGTCTACACCAGCTGTACACTCTCTACTGAGCTCTGCTTTGGACCGATCCAGCATGTTGATTTCCCAACACGTATTCATGGTCACACACTTGACTTGCTCTGTACCCATGGTTTAAATGATGTTTCAGTTTTTGGTTCCGTTGTTGGTTTCTCTGACCACAAGCTCATTGAGTGTGGTCCTGGTTTAGTCCCCCCTTAAATCCTAGAAGAAATCTACTATTTCTTTTTGTAATCTTACCTCTGTTCCCACCAATACCTTCTCTAAACTTCTCCAGACCTCTGCTCTTTATGATCTTACTAAGCTTTCCTCCCCTGAAGAATTTGTCACATGCTATAATAGCACTATCTCTGAAATACTCAGTACTCTTGCCCCTCTCAAGACTAGGTGTGTTCCTATTACTTGTACTTCACTATGGTTCACTCCAGAACTTAGAATCATGAAATTCTGTCACCTGATAATTGTCTCTCTGTTTTCTCCCCTGTGAACTCTTCCACCGTGTCTAAGATCATTTCTAAATCCTCTACTTGTACATCTCAACTAGATCCTGCTCCTACAGCTACTCTTAAGTCTGCTTCCTCTGTTACTACACCTCTCATAGCTCATATTATTAATCTATGTTTTTCATTAGGCACTGTTCCTCCATCTCTCAAAATAGCTGCTGTCACTCTTACCCTACAGAAACCTGGGTCGGACCCATTCTCACTGGCCAACTACAGATCTCCAATTTCTCTTTCTCAGCCAAAGTTATGGAAAGAGTTGTAGCCTCTCAGCTGCATGACTTTTTATCCTCCAATAATCTATATGAGTCTTTTCAGTCTGGCTTCCACACCCTACATAGAATCTGCCCTTGTAAAAGTTGTAAATGACTTGATGCTGTCTACAGATGCTGGTCTTAATATCCTGATTGCTTTAGATTTAACAGCAGCTTTCGATACTGTTAACCATAATCTTCTGTCTAGACTGTCATCTATTGGCATTACTGGCCTTGCCCTTCAGTGGTTATAGTCATACCTTGCTGATAGGCATCAATACATTTCTATGGGCTCCCACAAATCTGGTATTGCTCCTGTAGATTGAGCTGTACCCCAAGGATCTGTCCTTGGGTCTCTCCTCTTTATCATTTACATCACCCCACTCGGTCAGATCATCCACAACCATGGTTTTAACTTTACTGCAATGTGGATGACATTCAAATTTACGTCAGCACTACCTCCCTCTCTGCCTTTGCCCAGGCGTTCAGTTCTTGTTTCAGAGATTTGAAAATTTGGTTGCAAAACAATTATCTGAAACGAAACACTGATAAAACCAAGGTTCTATTTGTTGGAGCTCAAACCTCACTTTCTCAGGTATTGAACTTTTCAGTCAACATTGATGGTGTTGATATTAAGCTAGCCCAATTTGTTAAGAACCTTGTCTGTCTTCATCTTCATCTGATTCATCTCTTACTTTTGAGTCTCACATTAAGCTTGTCACCAAAACTGCAACTTATCATCTGCATAACATTGCATAACACTTTCGCCCTATGTGAAACTGAGACAAAAATGTTGATCAGTGCTCATAATTTTAATGTCTTTTCAAGACATGGGAGCTTGATTTGTTTTTTGGGGGTTTTTTTGGTTGTTTGTTTTGTTTTTTGGTTTTTCTAAACTTCATTACAATCAGAAGTCTCTGATCCTGCAGGTATCATTCCTGTATCGTTCCTACTGAGGTGCACTGATAATGCACCTACATTGTAGTCCATTAATATTTAGGAACACGCTTTCATACAAGGCACTGTATTCGTTCATTTTACTTAATATGATTTTTTTAACCTTTCATGTGTCTATGAATGACACAGTAGAGATAAGTTTGTTGTTAAATGAAAAAAGTGATTCTGTTCACATTAAAACACAATCCTTTCAATTGAATAACAAACCCTATGTCTAAAGTTGACATACATTTTTGTCTATTGTAGTCAGTAAGTATAAATATTACCTATTTTTAACTGATATTATATATTAATGACAACATGGCTGCAACAAAAGTCTCATCTATGTTTTTTTTTTTTTGCTTAAGGTTTCAAATAAAATAAAATAAAAGCTACAAGCACAATATTAAGTATCAAAATGTAAAAAAATATTAAGGTAGTTAAGGAGCCCCTTGTTAGTCCTACAATGGGGAATTTCACCTCTGCATTTTAACCGATCCAGTGAAATACCACATACACACTAGAGGGCAGTGAGCACACTTGCCCAGAGCAGTTGGGAGATTAGGTGCCTTGCTCAAGGGCTATTCAGTCGCATGCTGTCGGCTGAGGGGATCAAACCGGCGACATTCCAGCCTATTGCAATATGTTACAAAATACACTTTTTACCCACCTGTGGATTTTATTGATTTATTTGAAACTTTTGCCACCAAATTAACTCCATAGTTATCAATTGGTCTCATATATGTGCTGCTGATGAAATGTATGTTCATACACACATACATTAAGTACTCAATCTTATACGTACTTAAATGCTGAGAAATGCAGTGAGTATTTTCCATTCGTTACTACTCATATAATCACAATGTGTACTGTATCTACCCATCAGATTGAGATATCCACAAAGTACAGGAATCAGACCTGTGGACTTTGTGGGGACTTCAATGGCGTCAAGAACAATGAATTCAGTGAAAAGGGTTAGTCTGTTAAATAATTGTTTTAAAATGTATGTTAAGGGTTGCATGTGTATATATCACTGTTGTCAGATCAAAACCTCATATCTCCAAAATGGTAACTTTACAGGAGAAGGCAAAAACATACAGTAGTTTTAATGTCAATGGAACCAGAAAATGTAAAGAGCAACATGTCCTTTGAAATTATGCCAGAAAAATGACAAAAATGGAGATACATGGTTTTCTTCTGACAGCAGCGATATATATGTCCTGGTTGTATTACTTATTACTATTCATAATATTTCTAATGTAACAACTGTAGCATTTTGAAGACTATAGTGATCTCCAGATCATTATCTTAAGTCTTACATTGCAAAACAGTTACATTTTAAACACTTTTCATATCCATTGTAAAAGGTGAGCCAATGACATCACAACAGTATGGCCTTAAATGGAAGATGGATGCACCCAACAAGATATGTGAAGATACAGAGCTCTATACGAAAAAATGTGTGGTTCAGGTATGAATTGTCCTGAATTTTTTTTTATTATTAAGGATGTCCTCTACAACACCAGCCAAAAATGATATGAGCAGTGCCCACCTTAACTCAAACTCATACCGAGCCGTTCTGAAAACTTTAATTAAAAGTACTAAGGTTTTGGACTACTGTGGCATTCTCCCCAAGAAACTCAGTGGAGTCAGGGGCCTGGTCCATAACTGAATTCATTTTGAACGGCAGAAAAGCTCAAAAAAAAAAAAAGCACCACGCACTATTTTTTTCTTTTTCCAAGCCAACTACCACACCTGTGTTTGGGCCCCATTAGAATAAAGGTCTCTGTTTAGCTGCATGCGTAGAAACACAACAACATGTATGGGATTTTTGTGTATTCATGTATAGGAGGTTTTTGTAATGTTGTATTTTGTTTACTTCATGTTACAGTGTAAAATCTGGAATGTATACATATGTGTCTGTGACCATGTATTTGGTCACATGTGGGACCACTCCCACAAATTCACACTAAAAAAAAGAAGATACCAAATTTTTATTCAGGTTTCCTAAAATTGGCACTTTTTGGCCATAGTAAAACAAAAATTAAACGTTTATTTTTAAAAAACCTTTTTAAAATCTGAGTTCTGAAATTTGAATATAGAGTACCAGTAAATAATTGATAGCTCCCCCACACACTTTCTGTCTGGCCTTGGTGTGTGTGGATTCATTCTGTTGATGGTGGGCCTGCTTTTCCATCTGCACTTAAACTTAAACACACTTCTATGTTTATTCACACTTTCAATGAGTCAAATCAATGAACTCATTATAAATAATTTTTTCCCTAAACATTTGATTTTGGTCATCTTTGTAGCCAACAGATTCATCAGTTTCATATCATCTTTTACAGAAAACCAAATGTGAACGGTTGCTTTCTAATCCAGCCTTCAGTAGCTGCCAAACACTGCTGTCCACTGACGCATTTGTGGAAGCCTGTGTTAAAGACATGTGTCAGTGTAACAGCAGCCAGGCTTTGTGTCTGTGTGACACACTATCTGAGTTCTCACGCCAGTGTGCGCATGCTGGGGGCAAGCCGCAGAACTGGAGGACCAACTATTTGTGTGGTAAGTATTTAACATCATCACCATAAATGTAGGTGTCATGTGCACCTTGTGTGGCTCACATACAATGCACTACTACTAAAGTGCACTTAAAAATGTCTCACTGGAATATCAACATGTTATGGGCAATTTTAAAAAGACAAATTGTCTTGTCTCCTTACTGTAATGTATTCTTCACTACTGTAAAATATATTCTTGAAGTGGTATTGCTGGTATGTGCAAAAGCTCATTCCCAGAGTTATTCTAAAACGTAATGAAATAGTTGACATTTTTAGCATGCAATACTATTATTCAGATGTCAAGACATTTTTGAGAGGTGTGGGGTAATTCTTTACTGAAATCCATCATGCGAATGAAAGCAGATGAAAAGTAGGACTTTAACAAAAATCTCTTATTGACCAGTTTTGTTTCTTTCTTTTTGAGTGCTAATGTTGTCACCTGTGTTTCTCCTGCATAGATAAAAACTGTTCATTTAACCTGAAGCACAAGGAATGTGGGAACCCATGCAAAGACTCCTGTTCTAACCAAGAGGAGAGCCAGATCTGTGAAGAGCACTGTATAGAGGGCTGTTTCTGTCCACCAGGTAATCCTCCACTCATGAACAGAAGTAATATAAACCAAGCAAATATACCAGGACATTACTATATGCTCTAGAGCCAAGGTGCTCAACCCCTGATTTGGAGAGTAATTCCCAGATAGTAATTCTCTGATTCCCAGAATATTTCTTAGAAAAAAATTCCTTGGGGAAAAGAATCAGTTAATTTAGGCAAGAATAGGAACATTTTTTGTGCTGTTTTCATGCTGCTATGTCAGAAAATTATGATCAACAGAAAAACAGCAATAAGAAGAAAGAACAGGCTACTGTTCTGATCAGCAAATCTAATTAAGATTAGTTTTTAATCTGGTGAAAATGAATTTGTATGCTATTCCCCTATAACTAGTATTTTGCATGCTGCAAATTGTGTCTAGCATCTGCCAAATAATGCCCTGTTATATTTCTCACTATACAGGAACTGTGTTTAATGACATTGAGGAAAATGGCTGCATCCCAGTTAAAAAGTGTCCCTGCATCCACAATGGACGGATTTATCAGCCTGGAGAGTCATACAACAGAACCTGTCAAAAATGGTAAATAAATATTATGGTAGATAAATGGTATATATGTGGTAGATAAATATTCACAGATACACACTCTGATTGAAATGAGAAAAATATTGTTTTCATCTCTCACTCTATTGTGGTCAGTGTGTGTTCTAAAGGCCAGTGGAGCTGTAAGAACCTGGACTGTCCTGGCACTTGTTCTTTGCAAGGAGGGTCACATATCACCACATACGACGGCAAAGCTTACACTTTCCATGGAAACTGCCACTACGTTCTTTCTAAGGTCACAAAACTCAGACACATATATTAGACAAGGAAGTTCAAACCAGTCGCTGATATTTCAAAATATCTTTTTTAATGTTATCACTAATGCAACATAAATACTCTTCTTATGACCTGTGGGCAAGTTGTAATACAAGTAGTAGTTGTCCTTGTATCAAAATGTTTGAAAATATACTCTTTCCTTCCTCAGGTTGATACTGTGACTGTATTGGTGAATCTGGTGCAGTGTGGTCAGACAGATACTGAAACATGTCTAACTGACGTCAAGTTCATCACCCCAACAGCTACTGTAAGAATTTCCAAGAATATAAAGGGTTTAAAACATTTTAAAAAGCTGTTGACTGGTCCAGACATTCCTGTCTTACTCTCATAACCATGTACTTTGCATATTAGTTTCAGAGTGTCTGCTGGTGTAATAAGCCTTAAGAGTACTAATTGAATGATATGTCTGCAGTATCATTCAAGGGATTAGGGTGAACCAGTGGATCGTCTACAAGGATCAACAACTGTCAGTCGTGTGTTTCCAATTTTGTGAAAAAGTACTGATTACATAAGTCTGCAGCAGTAGCACTTAGATTTAGGAGAACTTGGCAATCATAATCCAAGAATGAGGAGATATTTTGGTTAAACTGGAACACAAACAAGACTATACACAGCACAGGTGGGACAAATAGGGAGTAATAGCTTGCCAACAAACTGACTGCTGCCATCTTCCCCTACCTGTCTCTAAGATCAGGTTGGTTGACACATATGTTACATGTTTATTGGGTGATCATTACAATTACGATTATGATAATCATACAAGTATGATAATCTGAAAAAATACTTGTTAATGTACTAGATGTCCAAAAATTTATAGACACCCCTTCTTGCCTTATTGAGTAAAAAGTCCCCCAGCATTGGACTGTTCTCTGGAGTGATCAAGCTCCATCCAGTGCCAGTTTGAGATGAGCTGGATTGACATATGTGATCCAGAATTAATCATCCAACATCAGAGCCTGACCTCACCAATACTTTTGAATGTATAGTGTATTGTCTCAAAACTTTTGAATGTATAGTGTATTGTCTCACAAACTGTTCATATCAAATTATACAGCTTCTTAAATATTCATCTCCATGAACAGGTTACATTCTTGTCCACTGGCACTGTACATGTGAATGATATTACAACTAAACTTCCGATTTTTATTGGTGAGTTTTCAATCATAAATACCTTTCATATTTACCTTATGGCAAAATAGAAAGACTGTTTCTGAATTATGATATATCAGTGCATTGGGTGAATAATGACAAAGTGGGAAATTTCAAAATATATTACTTTGTTTGGCACTTGATCCTCATGTCATGAGTCATATGGGCATATGACTCATATATATGTGGTCATAAATAATTGTACAGGATATCTTAATTAAAAGAAAGCTTAAGACAAAAGAAAAAACACATGCCCAATCCCATTTCTTATTTTTACCCCTACCCCTTATTTTTGAGCGTCACCTTGCCCCTTGGAACTGAGCAACAAAGCGTAATGGGTGAAATCTTCCCCTATGATATTAGATTACCCCCAAATAAAGAAGAACATAACTTTATTAATAGGCTACTAGCGGTGCTCTGTTGGCCAGTCTGCAGTGATAGCAGAGGAGCGGTAATGTTCAGTGACCTCACTACTGGTCTGTAATTAAATTCAGGGCATCATATGCTTTCAAAGGGGGGATGCACATTTTTTCCATTGACCCCAAATTCTTTGGTGATATGAAGCCAGAGTCAGCTGTTGAATAGCTTCTTATTTTAGTTTTTCTGTTTCACCTTAAATGGACCTGCAGTTACATTCTGGCACCTCAGGCGTTTCAATTGGAACAGGCCATTTGACTAGCTAACTACTGAGACATCAGCATACTACTAGCAATTTTTAATGCTCGTAAAGAACAATAAAACATCCTACTTCTAGGAGTGAACACACAAAATGGAGGGGAAAGGCTAAGCGGTAGGAGCAAGTGGTGAAATGGGATTGGGCCCTAGATTTAACAAATGAGGTGGTACACTTCATTTCTTTATTGAAAAAGAAGAATAACAATTAAAATTATTATTAATAATAATTTTAATTATCAACATACACATTCCACCAAAAATATAGTACCATTAGAATATGGCCTTGTTCCCAAGCAACGTGGACCTCTGAATGAGGAGCTGAATGTTTGGTGACTCATCGCTGTATATTGTGTTCATCTCATTAAAGTTTTGTTGGATAATAATGAGCAAATGATAACAGTACTGTTTAATGCAAAAACCTTAATTTAAATACTTTTTGGTCACCAAAGTGCCGTGAGCCTTAATTAGGATCCGTCTGATGGCCCCCCTCCCATCATGAGGATGAATCTCAAACAGCTTCCTGCTCCCTATACAGCGCAATAAATAGGAATGTAAATCCTGGTCAGCCTGGGTTTGATGCTACTTAAGGCAGATTTGAATGAAACATCAACGTTTGAAGTCTATAAGCCATTCAAGTAACATTCTTGACAATCTTATATTGTCATTTTACTGTAAATCATATTGTAAGTACTTCAAGCCTTGATATAGTAACATCCTGCTACTGGCTGGCACCTGGACTCTGGAGGTGTGGCTATGCAGATAGACACATACAAGGGCACATGGTATGTGTACGCCCTCCTGAAAAGGGTCTCTTACTGTTATGTATATTGTCTGGTAGTTTAAGTTGCATGCATGTGTTTATTGTTATGTGTTGGGAAGTGAGGTTGTTGTGAGGTTAAGTCTCTGTAGGGATGAAGTTTGTGGCAAGAGGTGACCTCTCCCATTAGCGCAGTGTACTGGATGTGCTTTTCTGTTGGTGTGTTGAATAAAGAGCACTTATTTGCAGCAGAAGCATGGTCTCCCCTGCATCCTACTCTCTGCAGATGCCACAACATGAATGATGTGGTTGTTGAGCATGTTTGTTTTCTTTAGCCTGGTAGCTAGCTAGCTGGACAGCCTAGGAAATAAATTGTGTGTACCCCTCAGTTTTAACAAAACAGGCTTTTACTTCATCTGTCATCCACGCAATCAGCATTACTGTCATAGATTATCCCATTAACAGCACATGGATTTTTCGTTAGGTGGAAGAGTAGTGGAGAATCCAGTTGTTGTGAGGCGGCCATAGGTGTGCGTATATTGAGCATTGCATTGCGTCGATCACAGCTCAGCCAATCAGATTTTACGAATACTAATTCAAGTTTTACAATTTATAACCTTAACATGACTTGCCTCGTTTTGCTGTCATTTAACTTAACATTGATTTTCATTACATTGGTTTCGAAATTGGGGGGTGCGACTCCCCCAGAAATGACATCACAATCATAGAACACCCTCCAGTTTAACACTTCACTTCCAAACAATAAACACAATAGGCATTTTTCATCACTATATGAAGATGAATGTATGGAGGATCAAGCTGAAGTGTCCCAATCTACCCTTTGTCTCACTTTACCAGTATTCACCCTATTTCTAGACTTGTATTTCTAATTAGTGGAAATCAAAGAGTGTGCAAAAGACAAGATGTTTGAAGTGCTGCTTTCTTATATTTGAATTAGATCAAGTGACAGTCTTCAAGCCCTCTACGTTCTACATCATCGCCCATACTCCAAGCCTTCAGCTGGTGATCCAAATGGTTCCAGTCATGCAAGTGTACATCGTAGCCAGCTCTAAAAAGAAAGGAACATTGAGCGGTGTGTGTTTCCACCTGCTGCTATAGCACTATGAAAATCTTTTCTCATATAATGAACCCCACATGACTAATAGAAATCTTTCAATTAGGTCTGTGTGGGAATTTTAATGATGTCCAGGCAGATGATTTCAAAACCGAATTAGGACTGAAAGAGGGCACAGCCACAACTTTTGCCAACATGTGGAAAGTTATCACCATCTGTCCAGATGTTAGTAACTACAATCAAGACCCCTGTAGTATGAGTGTTGAAAAAGGTACAGACTTTAATCTTCAGATAGATGCACACGCCAAAATTATAAAAAATTCATAAGCAGGACAATACATTTAAAGTACCAACTTAAGCATGAAATGTACATGAAAACTTTTTATTCTATAGTTTGAAATTCTATGTACTTTCAGAGAGGTTTGCCAAAGAATGGTGCTCCCTCCTTACTGAACCAAAAGGAGTCTTTTCTAAATGTCATGCCGAAGTCAATCCAAGTCCTTACAAAGATGTAAGTTTAAATCATTCATTATGGTAGTTGTTTTACATAATGTGAGTATGGATTAACAGCAGCTATCACATTACAGTTCAAAAATTATTTTAAAGCATTTAACAGTGTTAATCATTTTTCTGTAGAGGTGCATTTATGATGCATGCAAGTGTGCCAGAAGTGAAGAATGCATGTGCGCAGCTGTGTCTTCCTACGTCCATGAATGTGCTGCTGAAGGTGTTCTGCTTCAGGGCTGGAGAAACATCACCTGTGGTGAGATTCTACTTTGAAAAAGGTTTTGTGGGAGCAGAAAAGCTGTAGTTCCAAATTTAGCAGTAGACGTGTTTTATGCCTAAGACAGATACTATTAGATACCAAATTTGAAAATAACTAAATTTATTGACTTTTATTATTTATCTCATGCCCATATCTCATGTATCATAATAAGTACACAGATTTGTGTGTATACATTTTGACCATTATAGATCATCCTTATCCACACAAGAAAACTCACTGTCTCTATTACTAAGAGTGATCACTTGGTTACAAATTACAGTAGTCACTCAAAAAGTCAGAGCTCAGATAGGTAGTTTACAGTGTAACTAGCATCATTCTGACTATGCTGTTTGGCTGTATGGCCTGAAATTAAAAATACAAATAGAAAATTAATGTTTTACCACTGGGATGCTGTGCTAAATAAAAACAGAATGAAATGATAAGTAAATCATTAAAACACCACATTTATTTATTTATTTATTTATTTATTTATTTATTTATTTTATTATTTGCCCATTTTGAACGGGCCAGTTTAGCACCCAGACTCTTTTACTTTGGAGCCACGCTTTTGTAATACATGCCGAGTGTGGTTTGTCACTGTCTTTCTGAAATAAGCATGGTCTTCACTAAAAAAGTTTTAAATTTTGATTTTAATGCAGTGCAGCCTGACGGCCCAAAGATCATGGATAACCAATATCGGTTTTCGGCCTTGTCCCTTGCCTTCAAATTTTTACAGATTTTTGGAATCTTTTAATGATATTATATACCATAAACAGTTCTTTACTATTTTATGCTCATTTTTTCAATTAAATTTTGTTACTTACAATACAATAAAACCAAATAACTCAGTCATGAAGTCATAAACATGACTACAAAGCTTTCAACAGTTATTTAATTGCTGATAATATGTGTTTTGGTAGTGACAGTTCTTAAGATTACGCCATGATTTTCAGACTTTGGGACACCTTGAGTTCAAGTCAATGGGATCTAACTGTTAATCATGTGGTCATGGGTGACAGGGATACAGTCTCTAAAATGTGGGGTGCTTTTAAAAAGGCCCCACCTATAAACTAAAACTCTAAACTAAACAGAACTAAAACAGAATTTTTAAACAGAATTTTAAATAACATTTACTTAAAAATTTAACTCTTGATACAACCCTGTTTCTACAAAAGTTGGAATGCTGTGCAGAATGCAAAAAATAAATGGGCATATATTTTCAAAAGCAATAACGTTTCTCAGTTTCAACATTTGATATGTTGTCTTTGTACTATTTTCAGTTAAATTTACTCCAAACAGGCCAGAAATAAACAAAACTTCTTCAAACAAAACATACACTTCAAACACAAACCTTACTTCAAACACGCATCCAAAAAAACAAAGACCAGCAACAACACAGGGGAAAACACAGGGCTAAATATAAGAAGGTGAAAACACAGGTGGGAATAATCAGGGCGGAGTCACAAAACAAGGGGCCGGACAGGGAATCAAAACAAAAAAGCATGTGAACCAGACCAAAACACAACACGAACACATGGACAGGAGACAGGAGTGGGAGGGGCCAATTGTGACATTTTCACAAGTGGAAATTTAGAGCTTAGGGTTTGCGACAGACACTTTCCAACAGAAAGTACCCTATAAATGATGATTTTGTAAATATTTATCTTATTACTCATTATCTCATCTTATTATCTCAAATGATTAAAAAAATGTTACAGTGGGGAAGAATCTGGCTATGTTGTTACATCTATGTTCTGCAGGCAAGTTCTCCCAAGATTGTCCAGGCAATATGGTGTACTACTACAGCTTGAACAGTTGTGAGACCACCTGCCGCTCCCTCAGTGGGTTTGACTACACTTGTCAGGTGTCTTACACACCTGTGGACGGCTGTGCCTGTGCCAAGGGTACCTACCTCGATGACAAGGGTGACTGTGTGCCTGCCTCCAGCTGCCCATGTTACAACAACAATCAGGTTGTGGCCCCCTCTCAGGTCATCAGCAAGGATGGAACAACATGGTAAGAAAATTTAATTTAATCAGTGACTGTCTATCCTCTGCTGTGAGGTACCACTGTTCAGTAGTAGTGTTTAACCTGTTGTAACACCCACAGTTTAACTCGTCAGATAAATACCAAACCTTTATGAGTTCAATCAGGTGTGTTGGACCAGGCAAAGCAAAAAAATTGTTGTAGAGGATGAAACAGAGTCAAGGAGACTCCAGGACTGGGATTGAGTACCAGACTTTCACTGCAGTAAAATTATGTGTAATAAACACATATCAGATTAATGTTTTATTTTTAATCAGACGTTATTTTACCTTTTCACAGCACTTGCACTCACGGCAAGTTAAAGTGCCTTGGGAAACTGCAACTTGGTGAGCATTAATTAATTTAATGAATTAACAATTTGATTAATGGAATTGTGTCTCTTGGAATTGATACAATATCTGAATTGCATGTTTATTTTTCTGGTTTAGACTGTCCAGCTCCCATGTACTACTTCAACTGCTCCAATGCTGCACCTGGAGCAAAAGGCGTAGAATGTCAGAAAAGCTGCCAGACACTGGACTCAAACCAGTGTGTAAGTATACTAATGGATGGGTGGTTAAATGGATCGACAGATGGGTCAGTGAATAAGAATGTCTGTCAGAGAGAGGTGAATGGAGAGGTACATCACATAATATGATACAACTAGGTGCCAGTTTTTTTTATATCACTGTGTCTGTCCCACCCACATCTGCACAGCATGAAGGAGTCAGTCCTCAAATAGCTTTTTTGTGAATGTATTTACCATTTCTCCTCTGTGTATTTGTGCCTGTGATCAAACATATAGAAGTGTTTAGAAGCCAAGCTTAAGAGACAGAACTAATGTAATAAGACATAAAAGTTCTATGATGTACAAGATGTTTTAAAATCATGATGCATGCTGGTAGTAGTTGGTGTAAAAATTATATTTCTGTGTTCATATGGTGTGATATATTATAGAGGATTCATTAATTGTGTATTTAGTTTTTACGTTGATTCAGTTTTGACTTCAATTACATTCAAAGAACATCATCAATGCCTACAGTTATGGTTAATGATACATTTTCTGAAATGTGTTTCAGAGGTTAAAGATTGTTCATATATTTTGTTATTTTGTTCACACAGAGGGTAGAAGAGAATTGTCCGTCTATAGTGAGTGTAAATAGTTAGTTATGAAGCTTCTGACTCTTACACTGTGTCTTCCTTCTGTGTTCCAAGATGAGCACACGGTGTACATCAGGATGTGTGTGTCCAGAGGATCAACTGGCTGATGGACAAGGAGGGTGTGTAAAAGAAGAAAACTGTCCATGTTTTCATAATGGAGTTTTCTACCAGCCTGGACAGACTGTTAAAGAAGACTGTAACACATGGTGAGCAAAGCTTACATGGTGCCATTTATGTGCTACTGTTGGTGCTGATGTTGTATGTATGGTATGTATATGTTGACATGCATTATAAGCATACAGGCTTTCTGCCAATACATTTCTCAGTTGATTATTAACTCTCAAACTATTTCTGCTTATATTATGAAGTTATGCACTGCTTTAACCAGAAAATGTTCTGTTTTTTTCAGCACTTGCAGAAGTGGAAAGTTTCAGTGCACAAGCAAAAAGTGTCCCAGCGTTTGTATCATCTATGGAGAAGGTCATTACATGACCTTTGATAGTTTGAGATATTCTTTCAGTGGTGACTGTGAATACATGTTGGCCCAGGTATGTTATAAAATGGTTGTTATAATATGTTATGCTATATACAGTCATGCTCTTATCTCCAAATATTTATCTCTTAAAGCCAAATAAGCGAAAACAAGGTTTTTCCTCCTGGCTCAGAATGAGGTAGAGGTGGTACGATTGTGATCATGCACACACACACACACACACACACACACACACACACACACACATGCATGTGTACCATGCTTTTGTAACTTATACAGTAAGGCTTTGGTAAAAGTGTTGCTTTCCTTTCATTTATCTTTTTACCAGCCCTCCAGTCTCCCACAAACTACCAGAACTGTTTCATAAACTCGCTATCCTGTTTCATTTCATTGAATTATTCATTTAACTATTTATTTACACATTTATTTTCAACCTGTATTTATTAAATCCATTCATAGTTACACTGATAGTATTTCCTTTGCCTCTTTCTGTCTCTCAGTTTCTGTCTCTTCTGCTCTCTTGCTCCTCTGTCCTCACAGATTACTGAAAAAGCATACATTTAAAATATTTTGTAAAGGTCTATCTCAAACCCCAGCTAATAGAAAAAAAGATGCTCATACAGTTAATAAGATGTAATATAGACGTTTGCAGAGTCAATCACTACAGACCTCCAAACTTCATGTGGCCTTGAGATTAGCTCAAGAAAAGTGCAGAGAGTTTCATGGGTTGGTTTCCATGGCCTAGCAGCTGCATCCAAGCCTCACATCACCAAGCGCAATGCAAAGCGTCAAATGCAGTGGTGTAAAGCCACTCTGGAGTGACGAATTACACTTCTCCATCTGACAATCCAATGGACAAGTCTGGGTTTGGCAGTTACCAGGAGAACAGTACTTGTCTGACTGCATTGTGCCAAGTGTAAAGTTTGGTGGAGGGGGGATTATGGTGTGGGGTTGTTTTTCAGGAGTTGGGCTCGGCCGCTTAATTCCAGTGAAAGGAACTCTTATTGTTTCAGCAGACCAAGAGATTTTGGACAATTTCATGCTCCCAACTTTGTGGGAACAGTTTGGTAATGGCCCCCCTCTGCTCCAGCATAACTGCGCACCAGTCCACAAAGCAAGGTCCATAAAGACGTGGATGAGCGAGTTTGGTGTGGAAGACCTTGACTGGCCTCTTGACAAGAGTCCTGACCTCAACCCGATAGAACACCTTTGGGATGAATTAGAGTGGAGACTGTGAGCCAGGCCTTCTCGACTAACATCAGTGTCTGACTTCATAAATGCGCTTCTGGAAGGATGGTCAAAAATTCCCATAAACACACTCCTAAGCCTTGTGGAAAGCCTTCCCAGAAGAGTTGAAACTGTTATAGCTGCAAAGGGTGGGCCGACATCATATTAAACGCTATGGATTAAGAATGGGCTGTCACTCATGTTCATATGTGTGTGAAGGCAGACGAGCAAATACTTTTGGAAATATAATGTATCATAATAATTCTCCTGTGAGGAAAATTGACCCACCATTGTGACACTTACCTGAAATAAACTTTGTGTGGTAACCTGAAAAATGATAGATGCAGTATTTTACTTTGTATGATTCATTTCACTTGTCATACCAAAATATGAATTCTCATAGCATCTACTCTTTGTAGGATTACTGTGGCAACAGTCTCAGTGGTTCATTTCGTATCATCACAGAAAATATCCCCTGTGGCACAACCGGAACCACCTGCTCCAGATCTGTCAAACTCTTTCTAGGGGTGAGGTTATCACACAGCTTCCTCTCAGCATCATTGCATTTCAGTATTATTCATTAACAGTAGTCATTTAAAGACTACTGAATTGTTGACCATGAAATGTTGATGAACTTTTTGTTTCTTCCTTTTTCAATTTTTATAGAACAAAGAGTTTGTACTGTCAGAGGAGAAAATTAAAGTTTTCAGTAATAATAATGGCACAGAAATCGGTCACAAAATCTACACTGTGGGGATTTACTTTGTCATTGAGACCAGTAATGGTCTCATTCTGCACTGGGACAAGAAAACAAGTCTAAAGATTACACTTGATCCCTTGTTTAAGGTAAGTAAAAAAACATTCAGAATCCATGACTTTTTTTCTGTATTACACTGCTGAAAATGATAGCAAATGAATTACAGTGGGGCAAAAAAGTATTTAGTCAGCCACTGATCATGCAAGTTCTCCTACTTGAGAGACGTCTGTAATTTTCATCATAGGTATGAGAAATAAATATGAGAAAAAAAAATCCAGGAAATCACATTGTAGGATTTTTAAAGAATTTATTTGTAAATTATGGTGGAAAATAAGTATTTGGTCAATAACAAAAGTTCAACTCAATACTTTGTAACATAACCTTTGTTGAGGTCAAGCGTTTCCTGTAAGTCTTCACCAGGTTTGCACACACTGTAGCTGGTATTTTGGCCCATTGCTCCTGCAGATCTCCTCTAGAGCAGTGATGTTTTGGGCCTGTCGCTGGGCAACATGGATTTTCAACTCCCTCCACAAATTTTCTATGGAGTTGAGGTCTGGAGACTGGCTAGGCCACTCCAGGACCTTGAAATGCTTTTTACAGAGCCACTCCTTCATTGCCCGAGCGGTGTGTTTGGGATCATTGTCATGCTGGAAGACCCAGCCATGTTCCATCTTCAATGCTCACTGATGGAAGGAGGTTTTGGCTTAAAATCTCACAATACATGGCCCCATTCATTCTTCCCTTAACACGGATCAGTTGTCCTGCTCCCTTTGCAGAAAAACAGCTCCAAAGCATGTTTCCACCCCCATGCTTCACAGTAGGTATGGATGCAACTCAGCATTCTTCTTCCTCCAAACACGACGAGTTGAGTTTTTACCAAAAAGTCCTATTTTGGTTTCATCTGACCACATGATATTCCCCCAATCCTCTTCTGGATCATTCATATGCTCTTTGGCAAACTTCAGATGGGCCTGGACATGTACTGGCTTAAGCAGGGGGACACGCCTGGCACTGCAGGATTTGAGTCCCTCTCGGCGTAGTGTATTACTGAGGATAGCCTTCGTTACTTTTGTCCCAGCTCTCTGCAGGTCATTCATCAGGTCCCTCTGTGTAGTTCTGGGATTTTTGCTCTCCGTTCTCATGATCATTTTGAGCCCATGGGTTGAGATCTTGCGTGCGTCCCCTGATCGAGGGAGATTATCAATGATCTTGTATGTCTTCCAGTTTCTTACAATTGCTCCCACAGTTGATTTATTCACACCAACCTGCTTGCCTATTGTAGAGTCACTCTTCCCAGCCTGGTGCAGGTCTACAATTTTCTTCCTGGTGTCCTTCAACAGCTCTTTGGTCTTGGACATGGTTAAGTTTGGAGTCTGACTGTTTGAGGCTGTGGGCAGGTGTCTTTTATACAGATAACGAGGTCAAACAGGTGCCCTTAATACAGGTAATGAGTGGAGGATAGAAGAGCTTCTTAAAGAAGAAGTTACAGGTCTGTGAGAGCCAGAAATCTTGCTTGTTTGTGGGTGACCAAATAATCATTTTCCACCATAATTTTCAAATAAATTCTTTAAAAATCCTACAATGTGATTTCCTGGATTTTCTTTTCTGATTTTGTCTCTCATAGTTGAAGTGTACCTATGATGAAAATTACAGATGCCTCTCATCTTTCCAAGTAGGAGAACTTGCACAGTCAGTAGCTGACTAAATACTTTTTTGCCCCACTGTATCTTAAATAGCTTCAAAGCTTAAAATAAAGGAAATGCTTCAATAAGCCTAGAGTAGTTAGGATAGTATGAAGGATGAAATGGCCTAAAACAAGTTTTAAAAATCTAGAAATACACATTCAATTCCAAAAAAGTTGGGACAGTATGCAAAATGCCAATAAAAAAAGCAGTGATTAGTCACTTTTGTTTGACCTGTATTAATTATACAAGAATTTTTTGTGCTATGACGGGAATAGCTGCATAATCAGACCGTGGGTGCAAAACTAGCCTGTCTGTCTCCTCTTGATAACATCTAGCACATTATGTGCAAAATCATTTCACTTGCCAATATATATCTATTTTTTTTTTGGTGTAACACAGTGGTTGCCCATGTCCCAACTTTTCTGAAAACATGTTGCAGGTTGAATTTAAATATGAGCTCATTTTTAAAAAAATGTTTTTAGATGTCTTTCATTTAATTATGGGTCAAAGAGGATTTTCCTGTTGTTTTTTGCATTTCACATACTGACCCTTTCCTGCAGTTACATTCAATATGAACTATAATATTAGATATGAGAAAAATCTGATATATTAGATAAATTCAGTATTGACATGTAATGAAACCTAAGCACTGGGAATGTGTATTTGGAATATAGACATTCATTATCTGTGTTCAGTCCAAGTTACATTTTATGAAGACAGTATTTAGAATGCAGATACCTTTTACATTTTTTAGCAGAATACATTTGGAAAACGTACTCAGTAAAAAAATAGCATCTTTTAAAATAGTTTAGTAAGTTTTATTTAAATCAGCACACTGCATATGAAGACATGATATTCACATAGCCATAGCTATCAGTAGTCAAACTTGTGAGATTTTGTTATCAGGATATGGAGAATTGTTTGCTTAGTACATAACTAGTACAGCAGTGGGTTTGTAAAAGCAGCAGCAATGAGAGCCAAAACAATTGTGAAAATTTTGTAACTTTATTTAAAGAAGTGAATTTTTCATGAAACATATTTACAAAAGAATCAACATGAAGAAAACTGCCAAACAGTAACAGTAAGGGTGGTAATGGAATACATTACAACTGAATACACTTAGAACAGTGTATTTAGTACTCAGCCATCACTACTTTTTTCTCCTGAGAACTGTCTAGGTTTGAAATCATTTCACTTGGCAACATATATATATATATCCCATTCTTCCCCATAACAGAGAAAAGTATGCGGACTGTGTGGAAACTACGATGGCAACGGGAAAAATGACTTTGTGACTCGTGGTGGGGAGGAAGTGGTGGATCCACTTAAGTTTGGAAACAGCTGGAGAGTTTCTTCTGCATGCCCCAAAGCCAGCATTATCAGCAGCCCCTGCAATATGAGACCATCCCGCCAGGCCTGGGCCCTCAAACAATGCAGCATTATCAAGAGTGATGTCTTTAAGTCATGTCACTCCTTAGTGAGTATTCTTTCAGAGAGATGCTGAAAAATGTGGTAGTTGTTTAATTTATTTCCAGTTAAAGTGGTGACCAAGAACAAGTTATCCAATTTTAAGTGTTAAAAGCAGAAAACATATATTTAACTGCAAATTACAAAAAATCCTCCAAAAATGTCAACATCTAACATCTAACCACTCTTTACTTTTGTGCCCTCTACTGCCACTTTAATTCTTCTATCCTTCCAATCACGTCAAAAACCTGTTAGAAATATAAGTTATGTCCAAGTACATTATTTACTTATCAAGGTAGAGATGTGAACTACCACAGATTCCCACGGGATACACAGGTCCCCCAACTGAGTATCTAATTTTCAGTGTTGCTTGCAGGAGCACACACATAGAGAAATCGCACAAATGAATGAATAGTCTAAATAAAGAAGAACGATCACTAAATCATATATGTAAATGATATAACAGTAAATCAGTTACAATGAATAAAGTCATTCTCAAGCAACGATCAGGTGAACAACACACAAATTCTCATAGGCCTGACATACTGCTTCTGTGTGCTGTGAGCGGCGCAGGCAGTCTTGCTTTTCATTTCTGCATTCATGTTAAGTGGTCAGCACTTCAATCAGGCTGCGTGTGAGAAGCGGCAGAGACCTAGAGCCTTTTCTTTCTGCATGTGTCACTCAACTAAATACACTGTGGAAAAAGCTCTGAAAATCAATGAAAGTGTAAGAAGACCATATGAAAATGTAAAAATGCGATATTTTATGTAATTCATGGCAAAATAGTAGCAACCAGAGTTCCCGGTTGGTCTACCAGGCTTGGAACGTTGGGCTAATCACATGTTAGAATGCTGTCCAGGATGAACAAACATACCTTGTACATTTATAAATTATATTTATATCCCATCACTCATGGAAGTGTCAATCAGGTCTTAGAGTGATGGTGGAGTCTTCAGTCTTTCAGCTACAGCCCAGCAAAACACCAAAAATAAGCATTCTATGGTTTAATTCCTGCTCTGTGTTTACTGGGAATAAATGGCATTTGGTGACATTACTTACAGTGAGCCTTATGACCATGACTGTCATGTTATTTCAGCAGAGAATAATGTATTTGTGAATAGACTGTGTGAGATGTTGGATGTGTGCGGGACTGCGGGAGGTTGCTGGGGAGGAAGCGGGAGAAATGATTAAGACTTTCTGCGGGAGCTGGCGGTAGTGGGACTGAAAAAATAGTCCAGCGCAAACCTCTACATCATGTTACAAACAATGTAAATGTACCCTTAAAGATGTTTTGCGTTTGCAGTGCAGTTTATGTTTTGCTTGTGCAATGCTATATAGTGTAGGTCAAATTAATTACTCATATCCTATGAGTTGTTCTACTATGGTTCTGTTTTATTCTGTTTCTCCTCTCAGGTGGATCCAGCTCAATATTATGATATATGTGTGCAAGACACGTGTGCATGTGACAGCGGTGGAGACTGTGAGTGTTTCTGCACTGCCGTAGCAGCGTATGCTGCAGCATGCAACGAGAAGGGAGCCTGCATATCGTGGAGGACCCCAACCATCTGCCGTGAGCCTCAATAAAGAAATCACTAAAAGCATCTCGCTTTAAGGGTCAAGGGAATTGCTTTTACTAATGTAAAATGATTAATAACTACAAGAGTAGCCTTGTAGTAGTTTTATCACTAGTTGATCTTAAATTAATCATCTGGATCAGCTAAAAACAGTGATCACCACAAATGTATTTAAAATATTTAGCTTTATTTAGCTGCTTTAGAAAAAGAATATATTAATATTTTTTTTTCACATTGACTCTAATGGAATAAAGAGAGTAGTGGAGATATGAGATATTCTAATGGTACTGACCCCTGTCATTCAAGCATAGCACAAAATCTCATTGACTTTGACTTGACAAGCCACTAACCCACTTAAACTGTTTCTGCAGCTTTGTTCTGCGACTACTACAATGTACCTGGAGGCTGTGAGTGGCACTATAAACCCTGTGGGCAGTGTGTGAAAACCTGCAGCAATCCGTCAGGAGTCTGCTTAAATCAAACTCCAGTAGAGGGTAAGACTTTCCTGGCTAATAATTGGCCATATTTAACTATGTTCTGTAAATTGCATTTTGACTCTCTGAATGTGGGAATGCTGATTATGGTCCTCTAACATTTAGTTAGAAGCACAAATGAGCCTGTCTGTTATTTCATTTTAGTGTCTAATTAACTTAACAGGACAGATAATTCTGAAACAATCACAGATGAGGCTGCAAATGTGTGTACTTTTTGCTCATAATTACCAAATAATCACAAAATGTGGAAAGTAAATAAGGCTACATGACAATGACAACTACATAAATATTTACAATAGGCTTATTCCAATAAGTGGCCATTGTAATAAAGGCATTTTTTTGTTTACTTTGATGTCAAGTTGACATAACACCCACATCAAGTGACAGTTTTTTGTGACAATGTCATAATATTTTCTGGAGTGAAATGACACAGCATGTTATAACAGCTGGCTAAAGTCAGCTAGTAAAGGGAGGTTGGGTAAGGTTAGGTTTTAAGTAATGGAACATCTTGTAACATATCAACAACATAGCTACTTAATATACGTAGATATATATCAAGTAGTATATCTACAATGCAACTTTGCATATTCATATTCATATTCATTCGTATTCATATGCTTCACTACAGCTACTTCACTGATATATTGTTGTGTTAATCTTAAACAACCAATTTAAAAGGGAAATGTTGACCTGTGCTATTTCAAGGATCCATTCTTGGGCCCTTATTGTTCAATGTTTATATGTTACCACTGGGTTGAATCCTTAAAAATAACAAAATATCTTACCATAGTTACACAGATAACACCCAGATCTACTTACCTCTCTTGCCTGATGACTACAGTCCCATTGTCACTTTGTCATTGCCTAGATATAAAAAATGAATGTATGACAGAAACCTTTCTCCAACCAAATAAAGACATGACAGAGGTAATTGTATTTGGTAGTAATGACCAGAGACTAAAGACCAGTGCTCATCTTGACACCAGAGCACAAAGGGCTAAAGATCAACTCAAAATCTTGGCAACAATTGATTCAGATCTGAATTTCAGCAGCCATGTAAAAGCAATAAGAAAACAGCCTCTTTACCAATTCATGCATTTATCTCCAGCAGGCTGGGCTACTGCAGTGGGCTCTTTACTGGCTGTACCGTAACTGCATTCAGATAACAATCCTTGAAAAAGCATTTCTGAGGTGCTGGACCCTAGAATTGTTATAATCTGTATTAGTATCTGATGGTTTTATTTTTCTGTTTGTTTGAAGCACTTTAAATTGCCACTGTGTATAAAAGTTACCATATGAATAAATTTGCCTTGCCTTTCCTAATAAACCTGCAGGTGCAGAAAATAGAATTACTCAAGCATTGTCTCTCCCTGTGTATGACAGAAAATAATAAAAAGGGTCATGAAAACAGTGATTCTACAAGATAATGATACAATTTCATAAATTATGTTAGATGTTTTGTTCTATAAAATTTATATGAAAAGAGTGTAAATGTGAACTTTAGAACTTTAGCCTTTAGAAGCACTCTCACTGTGACACACTGTATGTGGTATAGACATGCTTTGTACTATATCTGTTACGTGACACTGCATGACGGGCTGGTGTGTGGTGGCTCTTATATTTATATAATATATCTTTTTTTATACTCTTATGGAGAGTGATAGAAGGAACCAATATACCTCCCATGACTAGAAGGGCTAATAACATGAATTACTGGACCTTGTCATACTGGGCCTAATCATAGTGGTGACGTAGGATCCTTAGAAGTTCATAAGATCTTTTTTTTCTCAATTTCATGTTAAATACTATTTTTACAGTACATGTAAATTTAATAAAAGATGAATAATGCAAAGAGTCATTTCTCTTGGTAGGTGTGCTAAGCTTTCATTATAATTCTTTACTAATGGTAACTTTTTTTCCTTAGGATGTTTCCCCAAGTGCCCCACAGACAGGCCATATTTGAATGAGACAACCATGAAGTGTGAAAACTGCTGGCCAGTACAAACATCAACAACAACAGCAAAAACCAAAACTACCAAAATTCGCTCAACAACATCAAGAACTCCATCAACCACAGCAAAGACAACAACAAAAACGACAACAGGCTCTACCACAAGAAGTTCAACAACCTATTTAGTGTCCACAACAATGAAAACTACAACAATAACAACTCCAACAACACCTGGTTGTTTGCCTTTGACTTGCCAGTGGTCTCAGTGGTTGGACACCAACTACCCTGATAGTGTAACAACCAAAGGAGGAGGCGAATTTGAATCTATAGCTGCCATGTGGAAATCTGGAAACATTACCTGTGAGAAACCAGCAGACATTGAATGCAGAGCCAAAGAATACAAGGATGTGCCTTTAGCAGATTTGGGTCAAAATGTGACATGTGACGTTTCTGTTGGTCTTAAATGTTATAACACCAAAAACAACTTTCCACCATGTTACAACTACGAAATACGGGTCAAATGCTGTAGAGGTAATGAAAACTGCGCCACTACAAAGCCATCATCAACAACAAAAGAAAAAACAACCACAGCTACAACAGGCTCTACCACAAGACGTTCAACAACCTATCCAGTGTCCACAACAATGAAAACTACAACAGTTGGCTCAACATCAAGAACTCCATCAACTACAACAAGGACAACAACAAAAACTACAACAGGCTCTACCACAAGAAGTTCAACAACACGTATCTCGGTGTCCACAACACCAGCCAAAACTACAACAGCATCAAAAAGTTCTACAACTATGACTGTAACTACTAAAGTTACTCCAAAAACAACAACAATAACAACTCCAACAACACCTGGTTGTTTGCCTTTGACTTGCCAATGGTCTCAGTGGTTGGACACCAACTACCCTGATAGTGTAACAACCAAAGGAGGAGGCGAATTTGAATCTATAGCTGCCATGTGGAAATCTGGAAACATTACCTGTGAGAAACCAGCAGAGATTGAATGCAGAGCCAAAGCATACAAGGATGTGCCTTTAGCAGATTTGGGTCAAAATGTGACATGTGACGTTTCTATTGGTCTTAAATGTTATAACACCAAAAACAACTTTCCACCATGTTACAACTACGAAATACGGGTCAAATGCTGTAGAGGTAATGAAAACTGCGCCACTACAAAGCCATCATCAACAACAAAAGAAAAAACAACCACAGCTACAACAGGCTCTACCACAAGACGTTCAACAACCTATCCAGTGTCCACAACAATGAAAACTACAACAGTTGGCTCAACATCAAGAACTCCATCAACTACAACAAGGACAACAACAAAAACTACAACAGGCTCTACCACAAGAAGTTCAACAACACGTATCTCGGTGTCCACAACACCAGCCAAAACTACAACAGCATCAAAAAGTTCTACAACTATGACTGTAACTACTAAAGTTACTCCAAAAACAACAACAATAACAACTCCAACAACACCTGGTTGTTTGCCTTTGACTTGCCAATGGTCTCAGTGGTTGGACACCAACTACCCTGATAGTGTAACAACCAAAGGAGGAGGCGAATTTGAATCTATAGCTGCCATGTGGAAATCTGGAAACATTACCTGTGAGAAACCAGCAGACATTGAATGCAGAGCCAAA
This sequence comes from Pygocentrus nattereri, assembly GCF_015220715.1. Lineage (NCBI taxonomy): Eukaryota > Metazoa > Chordata > Actinopteri > Characiformes > Serrasalmidae > Pygocentrus > Pygocentrus nattereri. Next base: position 32,204,142 of record NC_051221.1, on the reverse strand, counting down.
GAATACAAGGATGTGCCTTTAGCAGATTTGGGTCAAAATGTGACATGTGACGTTTCTGTTGGTCTTAAATGTTATAACACCAAAAACAACTTTCCACCATGTTACAACTACGAAATACGGGTCAAATGCTGTAGAGGTAATGAAAACTGCGCCACTACAAAGCCATCATCAACAACAAAAGAAAAAACAACCACAGCTACAACAGGCTCTACCACAAGACGTTCAACAACCTATCCAGTGTCCACAACAATGAAAACTACAACAGTTGGCTCAACATCAAGAACTCCATCAACTACAACAAGGACAACAACAAAAACTACAACAGGCTCTACCACAAGAAGTTCAACAACACGTATCTCGGTGTCCACAACACCAGCCAAAACTACAACAGCATCAAAAAGTTCTACAACTATGACTGTAACTACTAAAGTTACTCCAAAAACAACAACAATAACAACTCCAACAACACCTGGTTGTTTGCCTTTGACTTGCCAATGGTCTCAGTGGTTGGACACCAACTACCCTGATAGTGTAACAACCAAAGGAGGAGGCGAATTTGAATCTATAGCTGCCATGTGGAAATCTGGAAACATTACCTGTGAGAAACCAGCAGACATTGAATGCAGAGCCAAAGAATACAAGGATGTGCCTTTAGCAGATTTGGGTCAAAATGTGACATGTGACGTTTCTGTTGGTCTTAAATGTTATAACACCAAAAACAACTTTCCACCATGTTACAACTACGAAATACGGGTCAAATGCTGTAGAGGTAATGAAAACTGCGCCACTACAAAGCCATCATCAACAACAAAAGAAAAAACAACCACAGCTACAACAGGCTCTACCACAAGACGTTCAACAACCTATCCAGTGTCCACAACAATGAAAACTACAACAGTTGGCTCAACATCAAGAACTCCATCAACTACAACAAGGACAACAACAAAAACTACAACAGGCTCTACCACAAGAAGTTCAACAACACGTATCTCGGTGTCCACAACACCAGCCAAAACTACAACAGCATCAAAAAGTTCTACAACTATGACTGTAACTACTAAAGTTACTCCAAAAACAACAACAATAACAACTCCAACAACACCTGGTTGTTTGCCTTTGACTTGCCAATGGTCTCAGTGGTTGGACACCAACTACCCTGATAGTGTAACAACCAAAGGAGGAGGCGAATTTGAATCTATAGCTGCCATGTGGAAATCTGGAAACATTACCTGTGAGAAACCAGCAGACATTGAATGCAGAGCCAAAGCATACAAGGATGTGCCTTTAGCAGATTTGGGTCAAAATGTGACATGTGACGTTTCTATTGGTCTTAAATGTTATAACACCAAAAACAACTTTCCACCATGTTACAACTACGAAATACGGGTCAAATGCTGTAGAGGTAATGAAAACTGCGCCACTACAAAGCCATCATCAACAACAACAGGAAAAACAACCACAGCTACAACAGGCTCTACCACAAGACGTTCAACAACCTATCCAGTGTCCACAACAATGAAAACTACAACAGTTGGCTCAACATCAAGAACTCCATCAACTACAACAAGGACAACAACAAAAACTACAACAGGCTCTACCACAAGAAGTTCAACAACACGTATCTCGGTGTCCACAACACCAGCCAAAACTACAACAGCATCAAAAAGTTCTACAACTATGACTGTAACTACTAAAGTTACTCCAAAAACAACAACAATAACAACTCCAACAACACCTGGTTGTTTGCCTTTGACTTGCCAATGGTCTCAGTGGTTGGACACCAACTACCCTGATAGTGTAACAACCAAAGGAGGAGGCGAATTTGAATCTATAGCTGCCATGTGGAAATCTGGAAACATTACCTGTGAGAAACCAGCAGACATTGAATGCAGAGCCAAAGAATACAAGGATGTGCCTTTAGCAGATTTGGGTCAAAATGTGACATGTGACGTTTCTGTTGGTCTTAAATGTTATAACACCAAAAACAACTTTCCACCATGTTACAACTACGAAATACGGGTCAAATGCTGTAGAGGTAATGAAAACTGCGCCACTACAAAGCCATCATCAACAACAAAAGAAAAAACAACCACAGCTACAACAGGCTCTACCACAAGACGTTCAACAACCTATCCAGTGTCCACAACAATGAAAACTACAACAGTTGGCTCAACATCAAGAACTCCATCAACTACAACAAGGACAACAACAAAAACTACAACAGGCTCTACCACAAGAAGTTCAACAACACGTATCTCGGTGTCCACAACACCAGCCAAAACTACAACAGCATCAAAAAGTTCTACAACTATGACTGTAACTACTAAAGTTACTCCAAAAACAACAACAATAACAACTCCAACAACACCTGGTTGTTTGCCTTTGACTTGCCAATGGTCTCAGTGGTTGGACACCAACTACCCTGATAGTGTAACAACCAAAGGAGGAGGCGAATTTGAATCTATAGCTGCCATGTGGAAATCTGGAAACATTACCTGTGAGAAACCAGCAGACATTGAATGCAGAGCCAAAGAATACAAGGATGTGCCTTTAGCAGATTTGGGTCAAAATGTGACATGTGACGTTTCTGTTGGTCTTAAATGTTATAACACCAAAAACAACTTTCCACCATGTTACAACTACGAAATACGGGTCAAATGCTGTAGAGGTAATGAAAACTGCGCCACTACAAAGCCATCATCAACAACAAAAGAAAAAACAACCACAGCTACAACAGGCTCTACCACAAGACGTTCAACAACCTATCCAGTGTCCACAACAATGAAAACTACAACAGTTGGCTCAACATCAAGAACTCCATCAACTACAACAAGGACAACAACAAAAACTACAACAGGCTCTACCACAAGAAGTTCAACAACACGTATCTCGGTGTCCACAACACCAGCCAAAACTACAACAGCATCAAAAAGTTCTACAACTATGACTGTAACTACTAAAGTTACTCCAAAAACAACAACAATAACAACTCCAACAACACCTGGTTGTTTGCCTTTGACTTGCCAATGGTCTCAGTGGTTGGACACCAACTACCCTGATAGTGTAACAACCAAAGGAGGAGGCGAATTTGAATCTATAGCTGCCATGTGGAAATCTGGAAACATTACCTGTGAGAAACCAGCAGACATTGAATGCAGAGCCAAAGAATACAAGGATGTGCCTTTAGCAGATTTGGGTCAAAATGTGACATGTGACATTTCTGTTGGTCTTAAATGTTATAACACCAAAAACAACTTTCCACCATGTTACAACTACGAAATACGGGTCAAATGCTGTAGAGGTAATGAAAACTGCGCCACTACAAAGCCATCATCAACAACAAAAGAAAAAACAACCACAGCTACAACAGGCTCTACCACAAGACGTTCAACAACCTATCCAGTGTCCACAACAATGAAAACTACAACAGTTGGCTCAACATCAAGAACTCCATCAACTACAACAAGGACAACAACAAAAACTACAACAGGCTCCACCACAAGAAGTTCAACAACACGTATCTCGGTGTCCACAACACCAGCCAAAACTACAACAGCATCAAAAAGTTCTACAACTATGACTGTAACTACTAAAGTTACTCCAAAAACAACAACAATAACAACTCCAACAACACCTGGTTGTTTGCCTTTGACTTGCCAATGGTCTCAGTGGTTGGACACCAACTACCCTGATAGTGTAACAACCAAAGGAGGAGGCGAATTTGAATCTATAGCTGCCATGTGGAAATCTGGAAACATTACCTGTGAGAAACCAGCAGACATTGAATGCAGAGCCAAAGAATACAAGGATGTGCCTTTAGCAGATTTGGGTCAAAATGTGACATGTGACGTTTCTGTTGGTCTTAAATGTTATAACACCAAAAACAACTTTCCACCATGTTACAACTACGAAATACGGGTCAAATGCTGTAGAGGTAATGAAAACTGCGCCACTACAAAGCCATCATCAACAACAAAAGAAAAAACAACCACAGCTACAACAGGCTCTACCACAAGACGTTCAACAACCTATCCAGTGTCCACAACAATGAAAACTACAACAGTTGGCTCAACATCAAGAACTCCATCAACTACAACAAGGACAACAACAAAAACTACAACAGGCTCTACCACAAGAAGTTCAACAACACGTATCTCGGTGTCCACAACACCAGCCAAAACTACAACAGCATCAAAAAGTTCTACAACTATGACTGTAACTACTAAAGTTACTCCAAAAACAACAACAATAACAACTCCAACAACACCTGGTTGTTTGCCTTTGACTTGCCAATGGTCTCAGTGGTTGGACACCAACTACCCTGATAGTGTAACAACCAAAGGAGGAGGCGAATTTGAATCTATAGCTGCCATGTGGAAATCTGGAAACATTACCTGTGAGAAACCAGCAGACATTGAATGCAGAGCCAAAGAATACAAGGATGTGCCTTTAGCAGATTTGGGTCAAAATGTGACATGTGACGTTTCTGTTGGTCTTAAATGTTATAACACCAAAAACAACTTTCCACCATGTTACAACTACGAAATACGGGTCAAATGCTGTAGAGGTAATGAAAACTGCGCCACTACAAAGCCATCATCAACAACAAAAGAAAAAACAACCACAGCTACAACAGGCTCTACCACAAGACGTTCAACAACCTATCCAGTGTCCACAACAATGAAAACTACAACAGTTGGCTCAACATCAAGAACTCCATCAACTACAACAAGGACAACAACAAAAACTACAACAGGCTCTACCACAAGAAGTTCAACAACACGTATCTCGGTGTCCACAACACCAGCCAAAACTACAACAGCATCAAAAAGTTCTACAACTATGACTGTAACTACTAAAGTTACTCCAAAAACAACAACAATAACAACTCCAACAACACCTGGTTGTTTGCCTTTGACTTGCCAATGGTCTCAGTGGTTGGACACCAACTACCCTGATAGTGTAACAACCAAAGGAGGAGGCGAATTTGAATCTATAGCTGCCATGTGGAAATCTGGAAACATTACCTGTGAGAAACCAGCAGACATTGAATGCAGAGCCAAAGAATACAAGGATGTGCCTTTAGCAGATTTGGGTCAAAATGTGACATGTGACGTTTCTGTTGGTCTTAAATGTTATAACACCAAAAACAACTTTCCACCATGTTACAACTACGAAATACGGGTCAAATGCTGTAGAGGTAATGAAAACTGCGCCACTACAAAGCCATCATCAACAACAACAGGAAAAACAACCACAGCTACAACAGGCTCTACCTCAAGACGTTCAACAACCTATCCAGTGTCCACAACAATGAAAACTACAACAGTTGGCTCAACATCAAGAACTCCATCAACTACAACAAGGACAACAACAAAAACTACAACAGGCTCTACCACAAGAAGTTCAACAACACGTATCTCGGTGTCCACAACACCAGCCAAAACTACAACAGCATCAAAAAGTTCTACAACTATGACTGTAACTACTAAAGTTACTCCAAAAACAACAACAATAACAACTCCAACAACACCTGGTTGTTCGCCTTTGACTTGCCAATGGTCTCAGTGGTTGGACACCAACTACCCTGATAGTGTAACAACCAAAGGAGGAGGCGAATTTGAATCTATAGCTGCCATGTGGAAATCTGGAAACATTACCTGTGAGAAACCAGCAGACATTGAATGCAGAGCCAAAGAATACAAGGATGTGCCTTTAGCAGATTTGGGTCAAAATGTGACATGTGACGTTTCTGTTGGTCTTAAATGTTATAACACCAAAAACAACTTTCCACCATGTTACAACTACGAAATACGGGTCAAATGCTGTAGAGGTAATGAAAACTGCGCCACTACAAAGCCATCATCAACAACAAAAGAAAAAACAACCACAGCTACAACAGGCTCTACCACAAGACGTTCAACAACCTATCCAGTGTCCACAACAATGAAAACTACAACAGTTGGCTCAACATCAAGAACTCCATCAACTACAACAAGGACAACAACAAAAACTACAACAGGCTCCACCACAAGAAGTTCAACAACACGTATCTCGGTGTCCACAACACCAGCCAAAACTACAACAGCATCAAAAAGTTCTACAACTATGACTGTAACTACTAAAGTTACTCCAAAAACAACAACAATAACAACTCCAACAACACCTGGTTGTTTGCCTTTGACTTGCCAATGGTCTCAGTGGTTGGACACCAACTACCCTGATAGTGTAACAACCAAAGGAGGAGGCGAATTTGAATCTATAGCTGCCATGTGGAAATCTGGAAACATTACCTGTGAGAAACCAGCAGACATTGAATGCAGAGCCAAAGAATACAAGGATGTGCCTTTAGCAGATTTGGGTCAAAATGTGACATGTGACGTTTCTGTTGGTCTTAAATGTTATAACACCAAAAACAACTTTCCACCATGTTACAACTACGAAATACGGGTCAAATGCTGTAGAGGTAATGAAAACTGCGCCACTACAAAGCCATCATCAACAACAAAAGAAAAAACAACCACAGCTACAACAGGCTCTACCACAAGACGTTCAACAACCTATCCAGTGTCCACAACAATGAAAACTACAACAGTTGGCTCAACATCAAGAACTCCATCAACTACAACAAGGACAACAACAAAAACTACAACAGGCTCTACCACAAGAAGTTCAACAACACGTATCTCGGTGTCCACAACACCAGCCAAAACTACAACAGCATCAAAAAGTTCTACAACTATGACTGTAACTACTAAAGTTACTCCAAAAACAACAACAATAACAACTCCAACAACACCTGGTTGTTCGCCTTTGACTTGCCAATGGTCTCAGTGGTTGGACACCAACTACCCTGATAGTGTAACAACCAAAGGAGGAGGCGAATTTGAATCTATAGCTGCCATGTGGAAATCTGGAAACATTACCTGTGAGAAACCAGCAGACATTGAATGCAGAGCCAAAGAATACAAGGATGTGCCTTTAGCAGATTTGGGTCAAAATGTGACATGTGACGTTTCTGTTGGTCTTAAATGTTATAACACCAAAAACAACTTTCCACCATGTTACAACTACGAAATACGGGTCAAATGCTGTAGAGGTAATGAAAACTGCGCCACTACAAAGCCATCATCAACAACAAAAGAAAAAACAACCACAGCTACAACAGGCTCTACCACAAGACGTTCAACAACCTATCCAGTGTCCACAACAATGAAAACTACAACAGTTGGCTCAACATCAAGAACTCCATCAACTACAACAAGGACAACAACAAAAACTACAACAGGCTCCACCACAAGAAGTTCAACAACACGTATCTCGGTGTCCACAACACCAGCCAAAACTACAACAGCATCAAAAAGTTCTACAACTATGACTGTAACTACTAAAGTTACTCCAAAAACAACAACAATAACAACTCCAACAACACCTGGTTGTTTGCCTTTGACTTGCCAATGGTCTCAGTGGTTGGACACCAACTACCCTGATAGTGTAACAACCAAAGGAGGAGGCGAATTTGAATCTATAGCTGCCATGTGGAAATCTGGAAACATTACCTGTGAGAAACCAGCAGACATTGAATGCAGAGCCAAAGAATACAAGGATGTGCCTTTAGCAGATTTGGGTCAAAATGTGACATGTGACGTTTCTGTTGGTCTTAAATGTTATAACACCAAAAACAACTTTCCACCATGTTACAACTACGAAATACGGGTCAAATGCTGTAGAGGTAATGAAAACTGCGCCACTACAAAGCCATCATCAACAACAAAAGAAAAAACAACCACAGCTACAACAGGCTCTACCACAAGACGTTCAACAACCTATCCAGTGTCCACAACAATGAAAACTACAACAGTTGGCTCAACATCAAGAACTCCATCAACTACAACAAGGACAACAACAAAAACTACAACAGGCTCTACCACAAGAAGTTCAACAACACGTATCTCGGTGTCCACAACACCAGCCAAAACTACAACAGCATCAAAAAGTTCTACAACTATGACTGTAACTACTAAAGTTACTCCAAAAACAACAACAATAACAACTCCAACAACACCTGGTTGTTTGCCTTTGACTTGCCAATGGTCTCAGTGGTTGGACACCAATTACCCTGATAGTGTAACAACCAAAGGAGGAGGCGAATTTGAATCTATAGCTGCCATGTGGAAATCTGGAAACATTACCTGTGAGAAACCAGCAGACATTGAATGCAGAGCCAAAGAATACAAGGATGTGCCTTTAGCAGGTTTGGGTCAAAATGTGACATGTGACGTTTCTGTTGGTCTTAAATGTTATAACACCAAAAACAACTTTCCACCATGTTACAACTACGAAATACGGGTCAAATGCTGTAAAGTTAATGAAAACTGCGCCACTACAAAGCCATCATCAACAACAAAAGAAAAAACAACCACAGCTACAACAGGCTCTACCACAAGACGTTCAACAACCTATCCAGTGTCCACAACAATGAAAACTACAACAGTTGGCTCAACATCAAGAACTCCATCAACTACAACAAGGACAACAACAAAAACTACAACAGGCTCTACCACAAGAAGTTCAACAACACGTATCTCGGTGTCCACAACACCAGCCAAAACTACAACAGCATCAAAAAGTTCTACAACTATGACTGTAACTACTAAAGTTACTCCAAAAACAACAACAATAACAACTCCAACAACACCTGGTTGTTTGCCTTTGACTTGCCAATGGTCTCAGTGGTTGGACACCAACTACCCTGATAGTGTAACAACCAAAGGAGGAGGCGAATTTGAATCTATAGCTGCCATGTGGAAATCTGGAAACATTACCTGTGAGAAACCAGCAGACATTGAATGCAGAGCCAAAGAATACAAGGATGTGCCTTTAGCAGATTTGGGTCAAAATGTGACATGTGACGTTTCTGTTGGTCTTAAATGTTATAACACCAAAAACAACTTTCCACCATGTTACAACTACGAAATACGGGTAAAATGCTGTAGAGTTAATGAAAACTGCGCCACTACAAAGCCATCATCAACAACAAAAGGAAAAACAACCACAGCTACAACAGGCTCTACCACAAGACGTTCAACAACCTATCCAGTGTCCACAACAATGAAAACTACAACAGTTGGCTCAACATCAAGAACTCCATCAACTACAACAAGGACAACAACAAAAACTACAACAGGCTCTACCACAAGAAGTTCAACAACACGTATCTCGGTGTCCACAACACCAGCCAAAACTACAACAGCATCAAAAGGTTCTACAACTATGACTGTAACTACTAAAGTTACTCCAAAAACAACAACAATAACAACTCCAACAGCACCTGGTTGTTTGCCTTTGACTTGCCAATGGTCTCAGTGGTTGGACACCAACTACCCTGATAGTGTAACAACCAAAGGAGGAGGCGAATTTGAATCTATAGCTGCCATGTGGAAATCTGGAAACATTACCTGTGAGAAACCAGCAGACATTGAATGCAGAGCCAAAGAATACAAGGATGTGCCATTAGCAGATTTGGGTCAAAATGTGACATGTGACGTTTCTGTTGGTCTTAAATGTTATAACACGGAAAACAACTTTCCACCATGTTACAACTATGAAATACGGGTAAAATGCTGTAGAGGTAATGAAAACTGCGCCACTACAAAGCCATCATCAACAACAACAACAGGAAAAACAACCACAGCTACAACAGGCTCTACCACAAGACGTTCAACAACCTATCCAGTGTCCACAACAATGAAAACTACAACAGTTGGCTCAACATCAAGAACTCCATCAACTACAACAAGGACAACAACAAAAACTACAACAGGCTCTACCACAAGAAGTTCAACAACACGTATCTCGGTGTCCACAACACCAGCCAAAACTACAACAGCATCAAGACCAACACAGCACAGCACAACAGAAACCACATTTAATGTAATCACAAAGCCAACAACAACCAACACCCCATCACCCGTCATTTGTGTCTGCATATATAAAACCAAGGAGTTCAGCCCAGGCAAGTGCTGCTTTTATTTTCCTGCTGATAAAATTGTATTTTGATGTTTATTCATTTTGAATTATTTAAAAACTGCCTTTTTCATGGTCATGGTGCCAGCTCAAAATAAAGCATAAATTTCACCACTGGTTCCTGTAACTGTGGCAGATATGTTTTCAGTATGTTCGTGACCAGCACTAACCCAGCGCAGAGTGGTGCACTTAGAATTAGACTGAATACATGATCTATAGGCATGTGTAAGCGTGCTAGAACACTATCCGTTCAAATCAGTTTCTCTCAGTCCACTGGAGGTGGAGTACTTTGATATTTTCCTAATGGTTTGTGCAAAATTGACAAATTCCATTTCAGATTTAGTGATTCTGTTAAGATATAACAATCTGCTGTTACCCACAGACTTTACTGGCTTTTTGCTTTTCTAAAAATTGATGAACATTTAATGAAATTGTGTTCAACCTAACACTCACTGTCACCTTCCTAGCAAAGCAGAAGTGTCTTTTTACATGACTAGTGCATTCTCATTGCTTTCACTCATTTTTTACACACATTTTGAAAACAGCTAACCAGGTCTCACACAAAAGTACACTAAAGAACACTGTAAAGCAAATAGAAAACATGTAGTGATAGCTTATAGAAAATTATTGGTTTTATCAACCTTCAGCACCTGTGTGAGATCCATGCACTGTCATGTGCGACTTGAGTGAAACACTGGATGGGCAAAAAAAAACGTTTTGTTTTAGTGCTCAAATTATGTTTTATCCAGCTTTCCAAAGATTTTTTGTGTTTTTCTGTAAATATCCTATACCCTGTGACTGTATAATATCCATCTGTTCTGGCAGCCCTGCAGGACAAAGAAAGAACCCGTGAGTGAAGCATATGCCCGGAACATCACCATATTTCTGTTTGTCGTAGTGACCCTAAATGCCTAAAATCCCCACTGTTAATTGCAGTTTCACTACAGTTGCTGTTTTACTACTGTGGCTTTCCTCAAACTCTGCCCTAGGATAGGGGATACATTATGCCTTTTTAAGTTTTGCAGGAGCCTATAACTCAGTGGACCCCATAGTTGGCACCTTAGTGCACTACAATGCATTATTGTTAACTCATCAGTTGTCATCAGTTGATGAGTGTATGAATAACAGAAACTGAAGACTTCAGTTTCTCTTTAATCATCCCTTCAGTATCTCACTATGGGAAACACCTCAGGTCAACCACAGAATGGCACTAATGGCATTTGTCCAAGAACAAACCAATCACATTTGAATTATAACTCTTGTATATAATTCCCGACAGCTTCCAATTACAACATTCTCACACTTTCCTGTGAAGACTACAATCTTTCCTCCCACTTTATTGTTATAGACAAAGCGTTCAGGATTCTTGTTGCCAGTCGTAGGATTAGTGATTTCCTGCTTTTATTACCAAATTACTGTATTTTGCACAGTTAGTTCATGTTAGCTAGATGACACAAGTCTGCAAAATAATAGGTTATTAACTGAACAGTGCCCCTTTGATTTAAAAAGGAAATATAATGTTTGCAGTGTCTTAAATTCAATTAGACTAAATAATAACAGTTTATTTAGTTGTCTGATTATTTACTTTTTTTTCTTTCTTTTTTTTTCTTTCTTTTTTTTATTTTTTTTTTTCTATTTATTTATTTACTATTTATCACTTTTACTATTTAATTATCATTATCATGATTTTTTATTATTATTATTATCTTTTTTTTTTTTTCCTCCCTTCTTCTCTTTCTTTCCTGTCCTCTTTTTTATTGCCTGTCAGGCCTGGCCAAACAAATAAAATACAAACTTTAACAAGAATAGGCTTTAGTAACCTATAGAGCTTTTTCTTGTGAAAACAAATATGTTTGGTACATCAGTACATTCGGATTACCATTCCGATTGCAAAAATGGCCAGACATGACAGGTTAAAAAAATAAATAAATAAATAAATAAATATTAACAGTTGCTAACTAAATTAATGTGGTCTAATATGCAAACATGTAAAGCTACAAGTGGTTGTCCTTAATATGGGTGTTACCATGGCTGATCCATAGCTGACTTGCTTTTAAACACAGATATACAAACATTTATACAGATGTGCTATTAAATAGTTGTGTAAGTTCATGCTCACTTACTGCTAGTTCCATATTGCAAAAAGCTGCCATACAGCCTTCCTTCATGGAAACAGAAAATGCTGTCCTGTCTTATCTACAAAGGGCCTGTGTGAGTTCAGGATTTCATTGTAGTCAAGCATAAGCGCATCTCATTCTACTTGTGCTCCTGAGCATTAAAACCAAGCTTTCTGTGGATAAGGCTGGACACTCCTGATTTACAGGAAAGATGCCAAGGTATTATGGGAATATAAATTTGCTTTCCTTTCTTTCTGAGTTGTTAATAATTTTATTTTTGCTCAACTCTACCTCTAGGGTCTCTCATGTATAATGAAACTAGAGGGGCTGGGCAGTGTTCCAGTGTTTACTGTGGTCCAGCCTGTGAAATTGTTATAACACCACAACCTTGCCCTTCCACTACTCCTCCTTCTCCAACACCTCCTACTTCTGCTGCCCGTAGTACCTCCACTCCTGCTATTACTACGTCTAAGCCATTTATGGACTGCGAATACCTTGATCCACCAAAAAAGGTAATTTGAATAAACACAACCAAATTCATTCAACTTGGATTACAGATTGAAAATGTTCAACCTCTATGTTTTAGTTAAAATGAACTGAACATGTCTCGACCACTAAACAGTATACAATTTGAATTTTCAAAAATAACAATCAATTTTTCTTTTGCATTTTAAACAATGTATAGATGTATTTTGTGAATTTATGTACTGAATAATATGTAGGTGGCATGTATACACAAATGTCAAAGTTTAGTCATTTAGTTGCTATTTCAACCACAATGGGTGATTCTGAGGAGATATGTATTTTTTTATATTGGCATTTCTCATACTGTCTCAGCTTTTTTGGAATTGGATTTGTATTTGAGTTTCCAAACTTTTCTGAATTTCGTTCACATGAACCATAGGCTATGAATTGACCATATCACAGCTGTGAACTTAACCTCTGCATCCTCCAAATGTTAAGAGAGTTGTTTACAGTCTAGTCAAGTCAAGAGGCTTTTATTGCCATTCCATCTACGTACAAGTACACAGTGGAGTGAAATTACGTTCCTCCAGGAACAACACGGTGCACCAAGGAACAAAAAGTACAAAGTGTGAACGTGCAGACACAGTGTATAAACAAAAAATTAAACTAGAAACAATAAATATGATAAATTAAACAGACATTAGACACAGTAAACAGACAGGACAGTGCAGCACCGACACAGCACTCATTCTGGACATGAGGTAGTGGAAAAGGTGCAGAGATATATAACATGCTGTGATCTGTGAGTCACGCAGTCAGATGACATACATAAACACAGCAGTTACTGAGGTAGAAAAACAGTAAAACAGTGTGTGTGGAGTATGTGTATGAGGGGGGGGGGGGGGGTTGGGGGCTTTAGCTCAGTCTTTGTGAGTTTAAAAACCTGATTACTTGAGGAGCAAAGCTGTTGCAGAGTCTGGCGGTGGTGGCATGGATGCTCTGGTACCTCCTGCCAGATGGCAGCAGTGAAAAAAGTCTGTGTGAGGGATGGATGGGGTCGTCCCCAATGTTAGTGGCTTTCTAGGGTTATAACGCTGACCAGGGGTATACACAAGTGTATCCTAATTGCCCATTTATTTGTGTGTTTGCACAAGGGGCAGATAAATTAACATTTTGCATACTCCATTTAGTCTTTAAAATCTATGGTTATTTAGTACATATTCTTTTGACTCATTAGACACCAACCAGCGACTTCATTAAAACCATCTACTTGTTTCTACACTCATTGTCCATGTTATCTGCTCCACTTACCATGTAAGTGCATTTAGTAGTTCTACAATTACAGGTTGTAGTTCATCTGTTTCTCTGCATACTTTGTTAGCTCCTTTTACCCTGTGGTCAGGACCCCCACAGCTCCGCCACAGAGCAGGTATTATGTGGGTGGTCTCAGCTTTGCAATGACATTGACGTGGTGGAGGTGTGTTAGTGTGTGTTGCACTTGTACAAGTGGATCAGACACAGCAGTGCTGCTGGAGTTTTTAAACACCTCAGTGCCAACAGCATCCTGTGGGCAGCATCCTAAGACCACTGATGAAAGACTAGAGGATGCTAGTACAGAAACTGCAGCAAAAGATGAGCTACTGTCTCTGACTTTAGATCTACAAGGTGAAATAAGGTCAGTTGTGTCTAATAGAGCAGACAGTAGGTGTTCATTTGCATGGAAGTTCTATCTTATTAGATAACCTGCCACTCCCACTGGTGCAAAGAGACAGTAGTTTGTCAGTTACTATGACCTCTTTTAGTAAATCTGCCTCCAAAAATATATAACTATGATGCTGATGTACTGTATCTTTAGGTTAAAGCAATGCTTTGAAGGCACAGATAAGGAACATGATTTATTTTAATTTCAAATAGTATGCTATTCAAAAACTGCTTGCGTGTTTGCTTGCTTTCTTCTTTGTGTTCCTCATAATGACAGAATGGAGAAACCTGGACTGAGGACTGTTTTGTGAAAACATGCGTGAATGGTTCAGGCATCATCACACCTGTGTGCAAGGATTTACATCCTCCTAAACCAGTGTGTGACAATCCAAACACTCAACCAGAAAGAATTAAAGATGGGTGCTGCTTACATTATAAATGTCCATGTAAGTTTATTCTGACTTCATCCTTTATCTAAAACACTGAACATTAAGCAAATATTGTAAGTTTATAGTGCCTGAAATCACAAAAACAAAGTAAGGCAAAACGATTGTCTTATTGCGTGGTATTTTTCTTCTTTTTTCCAAAAGGTACATGCAAAGGCTGGGGAGATGCACATTATGTGACTTTTGATGGACAGTATTATGCTTTCCAAGGAAACTGCACATATGTGTTGGTCCAGGAAATCATCAAAAAGTACAACTTCAGTGTCCACATCAAGAACTGTAATGTTGATCAAGGTTTGGCTTGTCCTGAGAGTTTGACCATATACTATAAATCATATGAAATCAACTTGATACAGACAAGAAACCCAACTGTGAACACAGTAAGTGTTTAAAAGTAAAATTGATAATTATTGACAACTAGCAACCATAACTTTCAACAGTTGTACAGATGTTAACTCATATTTTTCATTGAACCATAAAAAAGTTTACTTTTTCAAAAAATATTGCAGTGTTGGCAGAAGATGAAAACAAGAGTAGTCATGTTTTTGCTGCAAGAAGTGTTCTTTGTCGAAACGTGCTCTTTGTTACACTGGAAGAAAGGGGCAAAAAGAAGTGCTAAACCCACACCCCAACATATAAAAAACAGTCAACATATGCACAACTTAAACTGATAGACAATAATTAATAAACACAGTAAGTCTGTTTGTTGGAGGGTGTGTGCTACCATGAGCCATGTGTGTGGCCACTAGCCTAGCCACACCTTCAGAATCTCTAAGTGCTAGTGCCAGCCAGTAGCGGGACACTATATAGCACCCCTTTTAATAGTCAGTTGGTCCCCAGTAACCTACCAGCTTGGGGATTACTGTGTCAGTAAAATATCTTCTAGACAGGACGCTGTATATAAGCTCCAAGTGGGCAACATAATAAAAGTTCCAATAGAGTTTGTAATTCGCTTCCGAGTTGCTTTGACATTGGTTATCCAAATGTCCTCTGGTTGGCAGCAACTACAACCGGACAGAAAACAGGTGGAAACATGTCATATGGTTTCTCATGTTTATCGATTCCAAAATATTCATAGAAACCAAAGTGGTTCCATATGCTAATGCAGGGGTTGGCAACATATGGCTGTTTCACTGCCCTTGTGTCCACAGCAGAAATAAAAAAAATAAAAAAAACTCCTTTGCAGTAAAATAAAGCTCTGCTGATCGTTCTAACAATGTTTTAACAATAAATGTTCTTAAATGATGCTCATTCACCCCCCATAACCCTTATGATTGCAGGTCACATAGCATCGCACATAGCATCAACAGTCTTGTCTACTTATGAAACAATTTAGACAAACCTAGTTATGAAAAGGCAAAGAGAAAGATTTAAGATGAGCATTTGTAGACAAATGGGCTTATTTGAATTTATAAGCACTGCAGTTGATTTCCTGGTACATTAAATCTCCATCGAGAAACTGTCAAACACTGAAAAGCTGAAGTCAGCTTCTCTTTTGAATTGTCCCGTTCCACCTTAAATATAGCCGCATTTACATTCTGGTGCCTCAGGCAGAATTTAAGGTGGAATGGGAAAATTCGAACAAATTCAAAGCTGGCAATAAGAAGCGACTTCAGCTTCTACAGCAGCTGAATGTTGAGAGTTTCCTGCCGGAGGCTTAAAGCAGAGCAAAGTTAATCTGCATTTTTGTTTATACTTTTTAGCCTATACTTTGACATTAACACATATTGCACATTAAATGTTGTGGCTCTCAAGGTGGTTTGAGTTTTGTTGAAAGGACACATGGCTCTTCTTAACATTTGGGTTGTGACTTAACCTGGCATTTAATGCAGAGGGTGCCTGGAGGGATTTCTCACTCATCCATTTTTGTTTTTGTTATGTGCCGCTACAGTGTGTCCGTACGCTGCCAAGTTTTGCCTTTTGCATTCCGTCAGCATTAGAATTGTCCACGTCCACATTGTGGTGCATTTAAAAATCACCCCCCCCACCCCTAGTCGCAGTAGAGATGTCTGGGAGCTCGTAGTGCTGAGAGTACTTAATTTGTGAACGCATAATCTTTTATTAAACTTTTTACTGTCCCTGTCAAATAAGCACAACTTCAAAGTCAAATGTTCAACTCTATAGAGCTCTTCTACTGCGTCTGGATCTTCACTAGGAATCATAGCCATAACAAGTGCAATAGCCAAAAAATTGGGCAGACTGGATTATCATGAGGCATATCCTTATTATTCAAACATGCGCTCAAAACCAATAGATGGGGATTGCAATAGATGGAGTAATAGATGGAGATTATAGATAGTAAGAACCTTTTTGTATTTTGTTTATACAATATTGAAGAGATTGTATTATAAATCATGCAAATCTAAAACTCTTTTATTTTTACCAGGTATTGGTCAATAATAAAGAGAAGAACACAGCTTTCTCTAATGACGATTTTACCATCACCAGTACTGGGATTAAGATGATTGTGACTATTCCTGCTATCAATGCTGAGATTAACTTCGCAGGCAGGAACTTTTTAGTGACCCTACCATCTTCTTTATTCCAAAACAACACTGAGGGACAGTGTGGTAAGTGCAACTACAGGTCCACAACAGGTGCATATAGGTGACAGATTAAAGGAAATAACAACACAAAGTGTCTTAGTAGGGTACTGGGCCACCCTGAGCCAGAAGAAGAGCTCCAGTGCTCTTTGGAATAGATTGTACAAGTCCCCGGAACTGTACTGGAGGAATGGAACACCATCCATCCATTCATCATCTTCCGCTTCTCCGGGGTTCGGGTCGCGGGGGCAGCATCCTGAGCAATGAGGCCCAGACCTCCCTTTCCCCAGCCACTTCCACTAGCTCCCTGGGAGGGATTCCGAGGCGATCTCAGGCCAGCTGGGCGATATAGTCACGCCAGCGTGTCCTGGGTCTTCCCCGGGGTCTCCTCCCTGGTGGGCCAAGGGAGGCGTCCAGGAGGCATCCTAACAAGATGCCCGAACCACCTCAACTGGCTCCTCTCGACATGGAGAAGCAGCGGCTCTACTTTGAGTCCCTCCCGGATGACCGAACTTCTCACCCTATCTCTAAGGAGGAGTCCAGCCACCCTGCGGAGGAAATTCATTTGGGCCGCTTGTATTCGCGATCTCGTTCTTTCGGTCATTACCCAAAGCTCATGACCATAGGTGAGGGTGGGAACGTAGATCGACCAGTAAATCGAGAGCCTTGCCTTATGGCTCAGCTCTTTCTTTACCACAACAGACCGGTAAAAAGCCCGCATCACTGCTGACCCAGCACCAATCCGCCTGTCAATCTCCCGCTCCCTTGTACCATCACTCGTGAACAAGACCCCGAGATACTTGAACTCCTCCACTTGAGGCAAGAGCTCATCCCCGACCCAGAGAGGGCTCTCCACCCTTTCCCGTGTGAGAACACCATCATTCCAAATCAGTTCCCTCAGTTAAGGTTTAAGTGATGGTAGTAGAAAACACATATCTGTCCAAGATCTCGTATCCAGTTGGGCTGCAATCTGATAACTGCAAAGACCTAATGGTTACCCTCATTTTCATATTCATACAACCATTAATTGACCCCTCTTGCCCTGTGGATGTTGGGGGTGGTGCTATCAGGATAGAAATGTTTCATCAGAAAATAAAGTTTATCAATTATAATAACTTTGTATTGATTTACAGTTACTTTCCCTCTGAGGGGACAGGTTCACCCAAAACATTCCAGCAAAATGCCCCCACAGCATAACAGAGCCACTAGTCTTTCTCACTGTAGGGATAAAACCCTTTTTACTGATGTGTTTCCCACAGATTTGAATGCAGATGTCTCTCACTGTTCTTGTTAAAACACTAGCTAGTTGAGGAAGCTCATGCTGTTTGTGCCCCAAAAATGAACCAACTTTCAAAGGCACTTTTCCTCTTGCCATCTTGTTCCAAAATCAAGGACCACTGGTCCTGCTCAGCATTTATATACACCGCTCAAAAAAATAAAGGAACACTCAAATAACACATCCTGGATGGATGGATGGATGGATCTGAATGAATGAAATATTCTCATGGAATACTTTGTTCTGTACAAAGTTGAATGTGCTGACAACAAAATCACAATGGAAATCAAATTTATTAACCAATGGAGGCCTGGATTTGGAGTCACACACAAAATTAAAGTGGAAAAACACACTACAGGTGTTTACTACTACATCCTTAAAACAAGTCAAAATGAGGCTCAGTATTGTGTGTGGCCTCCACGTGCCTGTATGACCTCCCTACAATGCCTGGGCATGCTCCTGATGAGGTGGCGGATGGTCTTCTGAGGCATCTCCTCCCACACCTGGATTAAAGCATCCGCCAACTCCTGGACAGTCTGTGGTGCAACGTGGCATTGGTGGATGGAGTGAGACATGATGTCCCAGATGAGCTCAATCGGATTCAGGTCTGGGGAACGGGTGGGCCAGTCCATAGCTTCAATGCCTTCATCTTGCAGGAACTGTTGACACACTCCAGCCACATGAGGTCTAGCATTGTCCTGCATTAGGAGGAACCCAGGGCCAACTGCACCAGCATATGGTCTCACAAGGGGTCTGAGGATCTCATCTCGGTACCTAATGGCAGTCAGGCTACCTCTGGCTAGCACATGGAGGGCTGTGCAGCCCTCCAAAGAAATGCCACCCCACTCCATTACTGACCCACTGCCAAACCGGTCATGCTGAAGCATGTTGCAAGCAGCAGATCGCTCTCCATGGCGTCTCCAGACTCTGTCACGTCTGTCACGTGCTCAGTGTAAACCTGCTTTCATCTGTGAAGAGCACAGGGCGCCAGTGGCGAATTTGCCAATCCTGGTGTTCTCTGGCAAATGCCAAGCGTCCTGCATGGTGTTGGGCTGTGAGCACAATCCCCATCTGTGGACGTCAGGCCCTCATACCATCCCCATGGAGTTGGTTTCCATTTTGTGCAGACACATGCACTTTGTGGCCTGCTGGAGGTCATTTTGCAGGGCTCTGGCAGTGCTCCTCCTGTTCCTCCTTGCACAAAGGAGGAGGTAACGGTCCTGCTGCTGGGTTGTTGCCCTCTTACGGCCTCCTCCATGTCTCCTGGTGTACTGGCCTGTCTCCTGGTAGTGCCTCCAGCCTCTGGACACTACGCTGACAGACACAGCAAACCTTCTTGCTACAGCTCGCATTGATGTGCCATCCTGGATGAGCTGCACTACCTGAGCCACTTGTGTGTGTTGTAGAATCCGTCTCATGCTACCACGAGTGTGAAAGCACCACCAACATTCAAAAGTGACCAAAACATCAGCCAGAAAGCAGAAAGGTACTGAGAAGTGGTCTGTGGTCCCCACCTGCAGAACCACTCCTTTATTGAGTGTGTCTTGCTAATTGCCAATAACTTCCACCTGTTGTCTGTTCCATTTGCACAACAGCAGTGAAATTGATTGTCAATCAGTGTTGCTTCCTAAGTGGACAGTTTGATTTCACAGAAGTTTGATTTACTTGGAGTTATATTGTGTTGTTTAAATGTTCCCTTTGTTTTTTTGAGCAGTGTATATGACACAGATCAAAGTAGGGTGTGAATTAATTGTATCATGCAGTGCACTTTTCTTTAAAGTAGAGTATGTCAGGTTTTCCTCTAAATTATCATGTGTCTGTATGTCGCACAATTATGGTAAACATTTACTGGATTAGGTGATATAATGGTATTTTGTTTTTTAAATCTATTTATATTGTAAAACTGTTGTACTTTTGGCATGCTATTTTAAACTTAATTTTATACTTTACATCTATATCATTGCTGCTGGTCCAAAACATAGTAACATCACAGGAGAAAGGAAAAAGCTTCTTATTAACTGTAATGTGAATATGATAAGATTGTGTTCCAGTTTTGGACTGTTTCTATTGGTCCATACAATAGAAGATAAAGTAGACACTGAAAAGGGCATCTGAAATTTTCACTACCTCATAAAAATATAAACATTGACACAAATGGAGATACATAGTTGTGTTCTAACATTAACAATATGCAAATATGTCAAAAGCTAAATGTGCCATTTTTCTTTTGAACTGATAAGTTTTAAATGAATTGTCTTGGAAGGTGTTTGTGACAACAACAAGAAAAATGACTGCAGACTACCTAATGGACAAATTGGGTCATGTGAGACAATGGCTGGTGCTTGGAAAGTAAACGACACACGCTGCCCTTTTATACCTCCCACCGTATCCCCAACCTCACCCCCAACCCCAACAGCAGCTACCAAAACTACAACCCCAACCACAAATGCACCATGTGACCCAGACATCTGCAAAGTCATCCTCAGCCAGTAAGACAGATGTACTAATGAAGAAATATGGTTATGAAATTCAGAGTGATTGTGGAAGGCCTAGATAGATTCATACTGTCACTAGTTAATACTAAGATTACAATATGTTAAGTGAACACGGTTCTTAATCTATGTTTGGATAAACGGCATTTGCTGTACTCCTGTACCAAATTCTATGTTCTTTTATAGGGTGTTTAAAGAGTGCCGCAAATTATCTCCCCATGAGCTTTTCTATGAGGCTTGTAAATATGATGTCTGCCGCATGGGGAACTCCTCTGGCTGCTACAGTCTGGAGGCATATGCCAGCGCATGTGCTGATGCGTCTGTATGTGTGGACTGGAGGAATTCAACCAATGGACTTTGTGGTAAGGAGCACGGAACGAAATTGCCATTAAAAGCAGGATTGGAAAATGTAGATGATCATTTTTATTAACTTTCATTTCTTTTTATAGAATACAAGTGTCCCAGCCATAAAGTCTACCAGGCATGTGGTTCCAAGGTGGAAAAAACCTGCAATTCAGGGTAATGGAACTATTACAGTAGTGTTTAACTGATTATTGTATTATTTTACTCTGTCATTCTTTGAATGTTATCTGTTAATAGTAAGTGCCCAATATTTTTTTCACTATCAATCCAGGTACAACGACAAGTTTGTAAATTGTGCGTCTCAGGTGTGTCAAGGCCTCGAGGAAGGATGCGTCTGTCCTAAAGGCACCACTCAGTTGAACAGTGTTACAGACATTTGTACGCCTTTCTGTGGTAAGTTAACACTGTGACTCATAATTGATCCATAATATAACGGATGTAGCTCTATAAACTGTAATATAAAGGCAGATTATACTAATTTGTGTTTCTAGACTGATTTCTGAACAAGAAGCTCTCAGGCTTGGCTTTTTTAAACTTCTCCAGTAAAGCAATCTATAAATGTATCTATACATGTATTTCTTCTGTCTTAGGTTGTGAAGATTCTGATGGGCTGGCTAGAAAGGTGAGTTCTTTTGTGAAGCTGGGTCCTTCTACTGAAATGTCAACTTTTTTTATCTATACATAGGAGTCACTGGTGTTACTGATCGTCATTGGTTTTACATATAAGAAAGGTACCATTACCACCAGAGACATTTCTAATGAAAAATGTATTTACAAAATGGCTGCTATATAACATCAAATCACATATTGTCAATCAAGAAATGTCCACTAAAATATGTTAATAAGTTAATCCATTTGTATTCAATTTTTCAATCCAACTTTTTCACAATTATCCAATAATAATGTAAGTCATACCAGTGACTTCAACTGAAAGCTTCACATGAAATCATGAGCAAAATAACTGAAAAGACACAGTAGACTTATCATGTGATTTTCTTCATAGATCCTCAGAGTATAGGTAAAAGGAAGTCAAGTGATTTCATCAGTGTGATTTTTATTTCAAAATAAGAGGTATTTCGTTACGCAGTAACAGCAGTGACATGACACCTGGGGACAACAACTTTCATTTTATATGTTATAATAAAGATTTATATTATATATTTATTACTGTAACCCTAACATGTTTTTCAAGTGTGATATATCTGTAAAGGCCAGGGACACAAAAATGGACATTTCCATAGAATGACTAAGCTCTGACCTGTTGTAAAAATGTAATCAATCAAAGGACGACAGCTTGGAAGACAGAAAATATGTTATTAATACAGCCTAGAAATGAATGCATGAGCACGCAGATTCCAAAAATTACAAAACACTTATATGGCTTTTTATAGTCTAGCAGAGCTTCACTACCTTGGTAGAGGAGAAAGGTGTTCTCCATAGCAAAGACAGCTTCAGCAACATAATGTCAACCTGAGGTCGTCACTTCTCTCTAACAGTTCAGCAAGAAAAGTAATTACATAAAAGAGGAACTTAATGAAGACATGAACTTTATCAAATCTCAGACAGTAGGCAGTAACAGAGGTACACAATATAGTTTCTTCTATTATCAACTGTATTAACTGAATCAATGATATTATTGATCCTCTACATTGATTGTAGTGTATTAAAAGAATATTGAGTACATTGATTCCAGCATATTAAATTCCCACAGAACCCATTCCCATCTGAAACTATTGACCAAATATCTTCCTAGTTAGCACCGCAGTTTATCTCCCTGGCATATTGGTGGAATGTTTTGTGATATGCCAAAAAAAAGTTTGTAGTGCATGAGCACCTAGTGTAGTGTTTTGGAAATGCCAATAGATTATTTTATTTCTTTTAGAACATTTCTACCTGTCCTGAATATTCAAATAGCACTCAAGAAGATAAAAGACTTTTAAATCATCATAAAATAATAACATTATTTTTAAATCCAGCACATAAACTACATGAAATACATGAAATACTTTAGATACACAGAATGGTGTTAGGGAGCATTAGGAAGCAATCCTACTGTTTTGTGTGCTCTCATCGTGTGTTTCTCCCACAGCCAGGGGACAAATGGAAAATGAACTGTAAAGATTGTGAATGCCGTGCTGAGAACATGGGTCCAGTATGTAAACCTGTCCAGTGTCCAGTCTTAGAACCCTGTAACAAAGCAGGCTATGAGATCAAAAGAGATGGTTGCTGTCCCGAGTGTGGTGAGTGATCAGTACATTGTTTTAAGATTTCTTCCATTTAAAGGACTAGTTTTAAGACTAAAAACCAAAAATTTATACCAAAGGTACATACATAGTATATGCTAATTATGATAATGCACCAAGTGTTTGCCCTGAATTTTAAGTTTAGATATTTATGTTAAGCCTAAGCATGTGTTTAGCTTTAAACTGCACAATTTAACCAGAAGTGGTGAGACATGGCCTCCAAAGCAGAACGTTTCTGTGATGCTGTGTTTTGTGACAGAAAAAAGCTGCCAGAGTATTTTATACATGCTTGAAACAAAATAGGTCTCTTTATCAGGGAGTCTGACCTCCACAATTTCGGTCATTAAATTCAAATGTAATTTTGTTGTTTAAGTCTGTAAATATCACATATAAGCAGTACTGACATCAGGACTGCTCTTTTGGTATCATTTAATCACTGCAGTAGAAATGAAAAATAACATTAGGGCAACTTTGGAGAGCACCCCGGGGGGTCTTGGAGGCCAAAGGGCATATTTAAGAAAAGTTTACATTATTAGGAAAAGTTATGTGTTTTGCTGACAAGCAGTCACAGCACTTTGCAAGGCAGAGTATATGTACATATACCCAGACATGTAGCCACAGGTAGGAACTGATTAATTATGGGCATACCCAGTCAAAAAAAACTATATTTAAGATTCATTTCATTCTCTTAAAAATGTATGTTTTTTTTCTGCTGTCATTGTATTTTGCCATCATTCTAGAATGTGCAAGGTAGACTCAAAGCATCAGTTCCCCCAAAGCATGTCACCATGTATGAACTGAGGACCATTTGAGAAGAGCTCTCCATTCTCTTCCATTCCTTCAGTCTGTTTTTGGTCAAAAAATAAACAATAAAATAAAAATATTCCTATTTAGAGCTGTTGCAGACTCCTAGAATATCTGCCGTTTGGTCCACAGGTTAGACGACTGCTTTATAGTTTCAAAATGAACATTTTTCTCCGTCAATACAGAAAATGATGTGATGCTGTGACTTAAAAGACTATGCTGTAATGTTTGGTGTAAAGGCTCAATAATATAAGGCATGGAGAAGGTTTGCTGAATAATAATAATAATAATAATAATAATGGTGAACAGTAATTCATAACAAATAAAATTTCTTCAGTATTCAATTTGATGTTGTTTAATGCTCCAAAAATATTTTACAACCAGTACTTACTATCAGTACGTTCTACAATTTTGCTTAGTTTGTAATGATCAGTATTATAAAACGTGTAGTTGAGGCTAGTTGAGTTCCTACATACTGTATGGTTAATTGTACCTTATGCTGGAGATTTGCGTCATTAAGGCGCCTGTGCAGTCTAACATATTCCTGCTATCCACCAACACAATTGACCTCAGCTGATCCCAATTCAAAACAGCTGGAAGGAAGCGTCTAATTCATATACCCTGCCAATGGCTAGACCAAAGACCTCTTCTTTAGAGGCTTTAAAACTTACAGAGACTTTACAGCTATCGCATAGACCATCCACATGTTGACCAAGCAAGTGGAGTTTTGTTATTGTGGCCAGATCTATTCAAATCAAGTAAACTATTTTAATGGGAACACCCCCAACCTGCATTGAATACATTTTATTTTGCGAATGATCAGGCCAAATAATTCATTCATAAACGAATGGAGAGATGTCTACAGGATACATTTAGGCTTACCTGTTGTTTCCAAGGAACTTTGAACATACATTTAAAAACATACATACTAACACTGATTATGCAGCCCCCCCCCCCCCTTGAGCAATAAGTCTCAGTCTCACAAGCTTTACTTCATATGGAACACACAAAGTATTTTTGTAATTGTTCTAAACCTGCCTTTTTGTTTCATCAGTACGCAAGCCAGTCTGTGTATTCAACAACACAGAATACTTGGTAAGATTTACGTTTCATCTCATGATTTCACATGATTGCCCACCAACCTGGTATCATTTATGCATATTTTAAGCTTGATGTGAGTTCCTTGGCATAGTTCATATGGAACAGACTATAAAGTAAGGATCAGTTTTGCGAATTCAGTAACACTTTTACATGTAACATTTCACTTATGATGAGCAGTTCAGCAAAATGGTGTGGGTGGTGGTTTGTAAAGATGTGATATAGCATGCTGAACAGTTTGCATTTGGAGACAAAAATACATTGTTGTGTTGACAGTTGACTGTGTCGTGTCCTTTTATAGCCTGGAGCTAAAGTTCCAGTAGACATCTGCAAGGACTGCATCTGTGGTTCCAGCCTGGACCCCAAGACTGGACTAAAAGCTATAGAATGCTCTACAGTGACCTGCAACACTACCTGCTCTCAGGTATTGGCCTTAATCTGAAATCTAAATCATGAACTAAATAGTCACACATAGCTTTTCATCTATTCCCAGCGTCGCTAGAACACATGGTCTTCCTTCCATATGGTCTAACTTAAATGTAACCAAGGCAATAAAATTAATTTTCTTCAAAACTCACTGCATAACTTACTCCTGGTTGCTTCTCAATTATTTTGTTTTAGAAGCAGCTTGTGTGCAAAATAAACTTTATGTATTGTGCCCTAGGAGTCTTCTAGTATGCAAGAAATAAAGGAATAATTGGACTAAATAACACTGTTGTTTTATGAAGGGCTTCAGCTATGTAAGCCACCCTGGGCAATGCTGTGGAACATGTGTACAACAACACTGCATTTATACAGGACCAAACAAAACAGTATACACTATTGAGGTATGGGCAACAGAGTGTGATTTGAAATTAGATTAAAAAAATTATCTATGACCCCCTCTTTACTGCATGTTGGTCATTCCTGTCTTTTGGTCTCTCGTACTGTTCCAGGTTGGGAAGAGCTTTAACCCTCCAAATGAAAAGTGTGCAATAAGCTATAATTGCACTAAAGTCAACGATGCATTTACATTGGTGGCAAACAAATCTACATGCCCAGCATTTAACCCAGAATACTGCATAAATGTAAGTTTATCAATCTAATTTGCTATGCAAAACTGTTTACTCATGACTAACCTGCAATCGATTTGTCAGAATGGTAAGGAATGTAATAATAATGCATAGTAATCAATAATACAAGTCTTCCATGTCTTTCTCAAGGGCACTGTGACAACCACTCCCGATGGATGTTGCAAAACCTGTAAGATGATACATTTTCTTTGTCTATAATTCTGATCCTACAGTGTGATTGGCTGAATTCTGAAGCCATTGTACAATACTCAGTGTACACACATCAATTGAGTTATGTGATTTTTTTTTCTTCCACCTTAAATTTGATTATAATACACCTGCATTTCTTTTCTCAGGCAAGATTCAGAACTGCCGTGTTCAGAGGAACAACACTTACCTGGTGGTCAATAACTGTACATCTGCACAGTCTGTGGAGATAACCTCCTGCTACGGCTCCTGTGACACCAGCTCAATGTGAGTGTGTTCACTCACAAACACACACACACACACACACACACACACACACATTTGAATTAGAGGTATAGAAATGGGTAGAAATTGTAAAGCAGGAAAAGGATTTACTTAAAGTAATTGTTCTAAAAAAAATTTTAAAATAAAAACTTACACAAAGTAGGGCTAACATTGATAACTCAGTAGTCACCCAATAACCCAAATTATTTCTGGACAAAATACTTCCAAAACTTTCTACAGCTCCTTCAAACTGCATCTTGGTCTTCATTAAGGACATGCAGATGAGTGAGGTGGTTTAGGGTACAGTATGAATTATTGTGAAGCAAAAAATAAACAAAAAAAGGAATGCTGATCTACAATCAGTTTTTGTGACAATGGTCATTATAAATTCAGAGGAATCTGATCCAAGATCAGTCCCGCATTGTGCATACCAGCCCTGGTGTTGCCTGAAGTGGCTGACCATAGGGGTGACGTTTTCTTTATTTTTATAGTGCAGAGAAGTTTTGGGGATGTACTTACAGAAAAAAGTAACTATTTGGGTGATAATTGAGTACTACTGTTTGTTAGCCTTGCAACTTCAGTTCAAAATTTGGACACAATACTCACCTTGGCTGATTGAGTTTGTGAATAAAAATTGTGCAAAAAACAGTGGAAAATTAGGTAAATTACATTTTTTTGCCAAACTATTATTTTAAAGGGCCTGTATTATTTATTCTTGTATAATTTTATTGAATTTTCTTGAAATTTAGTTTTTCCACCTATAATATTTGTGTAGGTTTATGTACCTTAAACAGTCATAGTTCATTTTTACATGACTATTTCCAACTTCACTTCCCTTTTTATTACCTCAGATATGATTAGCTGTCCTGTATTGTGTAACACTCTTTATAACAGTTTTTTTATCAATGTTGACATACTACATCCTTTAATGCCTGCTAGGAAGTTCAAGATTTCAGCACTTCTGTTCCTCTCTCCATTCTTCTGGTAACCATGTCTCTTGTGTCTGTGCAGATACTCGATGGCAGCTAACAGCATGATGCACCAGTGCTCCTGCTGTCAGGAGCTGCGTATCAGGAGCAAGCAGGTGGAGATGAACTGTCCTGACCAGCGCCAGATCACTTACACATACACTTATGTTGAAGAGTGTGGCTGCCAAGTGACAGAGTGCAAAGACAAAAAGCGGTGAATAAAGGAAGCGTTCCCAATTCTCACCAACTATTGTCTATAGTCTTTACAACTGATAATGAAACACTGTTGATTTGAGTCCAAGTAATCAAATGGTGAGATAAATGTCTTTCTCTCTGTGCTCATTCCAGAAGTTCTTTTATTAATGATTAGTATTTTATATGATGGGTACATAATTTCTTAGATTTTTGGGCTACAGAGTTCAATGTTTTGCTATCTAAAAAAGGGCACAAAACAGATGAGCACTGTAATCTCCTGCATGCTGTGTCTTAACTTACTCTACTGATCATGATGGCCTAATGTTTCTTTAAATATGATCTTCTTTCTTATGATTGTCATTTCTTTTAGAATCAATGCTAAAAATAAAATAATACAGCATCAGTCATGATGTGTCCTCTTCAGTGTTTCTACACATCTGCAGAATTGTTTAAATCAAATTCCATCATACAGCAATTAAACTAGTAATAGATGTCTGTATAGAGGCTTTCTCAGTTTACTTATCAATATGATTTCCTCAATGGGCAGATAATGCAAAGGTGGTTAATGCATTAAGAAATCTATCTCTGAATCTGAGGAGAGGATTGTGCTCTTATGTGTTGGCAGCATTCACTGTTATGCATAATCTCCATTTATTTGAAAAAAAAAATCTGAAAAATATGCAGGAAGAACACTTTACTACAGCTAGCCCAGAGCACAAAGCATGATGATGCAAAGTCTTTCAGTAGAGTAAAGAACCAAGTGAAGCCATGTCTAACTAGTCCATTTACTGTCACAACTGCAACAGTTTCTCTTGCAATATAATAATAATAATAATAATAATAAGTTGAACTTATATAGCGCCTTTACACAAAACCCAAGGTCGCTTTACAAAATGCATATCACCTTACACAAGGCCCGAGGAAGATGCAGGAGAAAAATGAAGGAGGTAACAAATGAAGGAAGTAACAAAAGCATGGACCAGAGACTCAGCTGCAGCCGGGGACAGTAAAGGACGGATACGTGAAATATTGCGAAGGTGGAAAAATGCCGACCTAGACAGAGACTTGATGTGCGGTTCAAAAGACAAAGAAGGGTCAAAAAGAACACCTAGGTTTCGGACAGTGACAGATGGAGTGATTGTAATATAATTTACAGTGAGAGCAAGATTTTTGAGAGCGTTAACAGTTGACTTGGAGCCAGTAACTATAAACTCGGTTTTGTGTGCATTTAAAGAAAGAAAATTTGCCCTAAGCCAGGAGTTCAGGTCAGTAAGACATCTATTTAACTGGGGTGGGGGAAACAGTGCTGCTGGTTTGAAGCTGAGATAGATCTGAGTATCATCAGCATAGCAATGAAAGTGTAAATTGTGACTACGAAAAATATAACCGAGGGGGAGAATATAGATTATAAAAAGGAGGGGACCAAGGACGGAACCCTGAGGGACACCATGTTCAATGGGCACTGTGTCAGACGTATGGTTCCCAATTGAAATAAACTGAAGCCTGTTAGTCAGATACGAGTGGAACCAGGATAGTACGGTTCCAGAGAGACCAATCTCAGTGAGCCTAGTTAAGAGAACATTGTGATTTACTGTGTCGAAAGCAGCAGTGAGATCAAGAAGCAAAAGAATGGAGATGCAACCTGTATCCGCGGAAAGGAGAAGGTCATTTAGGACACAGAGAAGAGCAGTCTCTGTGCTATGATGCAAACGAAAACCAGATTGAAATTTTTCAAATAGATCATTAGAGTTCAAAAAATCAAGCAGCTGGGAAGCCACGACCTTTTCTAGAACTTTAGAGATGAATGGGAGATTTGAAATAGGCCTGTAATTGCTCAAAATTGTTATATCTGAGTCAGGTTTCTTAATGATAGGTGTGACAGCTGCTGTTTTTAAAGACACAGGAACATATCCAGAAGTGAGTGAAAGATTAACCAAGTGGCATATTGGTTCGGAAAAGATAGAGACACAGCGTTGAAGAAGATGGGTAGGAACAGGGTCCAGTCGAGAGGATGAAGTCTTAGAGTTAGCTATAATATTGACAATAGAAGTTGAGTCAGTCAGAGAGAAATTTGAAAAAGAAAGTGACAGAGTTGGAGAGAAAACGATAGGCCCATGGTAGTCAACAGGGGTATTCAACAGGTCTTTATAGATGGTTGACACCTTGTTACCGTAGAATTTCAGAAAGGCATTACATAGATCAGTTGAGGCAGTATTTGGAGTTGATGGGGGTCGCAGAAGCTTATTTACCACTGAAAACAGAAGCTTGGGATTCTGACCAGCAGCAATGAAAACATCCGCGTAGTATGATGCACGAGCATTGTTTAGTGCTACTTTGTATGAGGCCAGATGATCAGTGTAAGCTAGATAGTGAACCTGCAACCCGGATTTCTTAAAAAGACGTTCTAGACGTCTTCCAGCTGTTTTCATATTGCGGAGAGCAGGAGTAAACCAAGGCGATCTATGAGTAGAAGGCACAGATCTAGTTTTCATCGGTGCCAAGGTGTCAAGACAAGCACGTAGAGTACAGTTATAGAAAGATATAGCATCATCAGTGGATTGCATTGAACTAAGATGGGCAAAATTAAACGTTTCCAGAGAGGCCAACAGAGAAGGACAATCAATAGCCTTAACATTACGATAAGTAAGTACAGATTTTGAGTGAGGTTTAGGAACAGGTGGAGAGAAAGAGGCATTGATTAGTATATGGTCAGACACACCAACACAATGTCCAGTTATATTAGTAATAATCCCACCCGTAGAACAGATTATGTCCAGAATATGACCCTTCTTATGAGTCGGAAAGTCAACGTGTTGAGTTAGATCAAAACAGCTTATCAATGACAGGAATTCTGAAGAGGCAGAAGAGTTAGAGTCAAGGTGGATATTAACATCGCCAAGAACAATGATGGAAGAGGAGAGTGAACTGGCAAACGCCAAGATCTCCCCAAATTCTGACAAAAATTCAGTCAGAGAACTCTTCGGGGGGCGGTAAATCATTAAGAAGATACACCCAGGAGCCTTGAGAACCATGACTTCAAAAGAGGAAACATCTTGCGGGTTGCCCAAAGTCAATTCAAAATTGTCCCTGAATAAAACCGCCAGTCCCCCACCTCTACCTGTTTTTCTAGGTGAGGCCAGATAATTAAAATTAGGGGGAGAAGCAGCATTCAGGTAAGAAAAGTCACCCGGTACCTGCCACGTTTCAGTTAAAAAGAAGAGATCCAACTGATGCTGGTCGATAAGGTCATTGACTAATGCAGCCTTATCTGTGAGCGAGCGACAGTTCAGTAGCGCCAGGTTAGATAGACGATGTGCCGAGATCGAAGGAGCAGACTGATGTGACGATGTAGAACGAGGGACCTGAATTACAGCATATGACGATCATTGCAACATTGCTGGAATGTAAAATATTTTGATATGTGAGACTCTGTGAAAAATACACTGTAAAAAGTGACTCGTCAGATCTACCCAAATTACTTCATGTGGGAACAAGTAAACTAACTAGTTTTATTAAACTTAAATAAATAAGAATAATAATAATAATAATAATTCTTTATTTTTATATAACGCTTTATCAAGGACCCAAAGACGCTCACAATTCAAAGTACATAGATAACACACGTACCACAGACAACAAGAGCACAGTAATACATACAAAAAGACAAGGCAGTAGCCTTGGCCACAGTGGTGCAGCCACCTCCAGCTGGCGTGCAGAGCAGAGTACAGCCGCAGCGGTGCAGCCTCCTCCAGCCGGCGTGCAGAGCAGAGCACAGTCGCGGTGGTGCTTCTATAGACAGACCAAAGACCGTGCATAATACAGTTCTATGGTAAGACCAATAACACAGTGTACAGTACAGTTCTATAGACCGACCAATGATGGTGCACAATACAGTTCTGTTGACAGACCAGTGACAGGGCACAACACAGTTCTGTAGACAGACCAATGACAGGGTACAATACAGTTCTGTAGCCAGACCAATGACAGTGCACAACACAATTCTGTAGACAGACCAATGACAGTGCACAATACAGTTCTATAGACAGACCAATGACAGTGCACAACACAGTTCTGTAGACAGACTAATGACAGGGTACAATACAGTTCTGTAGCCAGACCAATGACAGTGCACAACACAATTCTGTAGACAGACCAATGACAGGGTACAATACAGTTCTGTAGACAGACCAATGACAGTGCACAATACAGTTCTATAGACAGACCAATGACAGGGTACAATACAGTTCTGTAGACAGACTAATGATAGGGTACAATACAGTTCTGTAGACAGACCAATGACAGTGCACAACACAGTTCTGTAGACAGACCAATGACAGGGTACAATACAGTTCTGTAGACAGACCAATGACAGTGCACAATACAGTTCTATAGACAGACCAATGACAGTGCACAACACAGTTCTGTAGACAGACCAATGACAGTGCACAACACAATTCTGTAGACAGACCAATGACAGTGCACAACACAGTTCTGTAGACAGACCAGTGACAGTGCACAACACAGTTCTGTAGACAGACCAATGACAGTGCACAACACAGTTCTGTAGACAGACCAGTGACAGTGCACAACACAGTTCTGTAGACAGACCAATGACAGTGCACAACACAGTTCTGTAGACAGACTAATGACAGGGTACAATACAGTTCTGTAGACAGACCAATGACAGTGCACAACACAGTTCTGTAGACAGACCAATGACAGGGTACAATACAGTTCTGTAGACAGACCAATGACAGTGCACAATACAGCTCTATAGGCAGACCAATGACAGTGCACAACACAGTTCTATGGTAAGACCAATAACACAGTGTACAGTACAGTTCTATAGACCGACCAATGATGGTGCACAATACAGTTCTGTTGACAGACCAGTGACAGGGCACAACACAGTTCTGTAGACAGACCAATGACAGTGCACAATACAGCTCTATAGACAGACCAATGACAGTGCACAACACAGTTCTATGGTAAGACCAATAACACAGTGTACAGTACAGTTCTATAGACCGACCAATGATGGTGCACAATACAGTTCTGTTGACAGACCAGTGACAGGGCACAACACAGTTCTGTAGACAGACCAATGGCAGTGCACAACATAGTTCTGTAGACAGACTAATGACAGGGTACAATACAGTTCTATAAACAGAACAATAACAGTACACAATACTTTTTACTCTTCGTCTTCTGTTGTTTTTACTTTCTACAGCGAAGCACTTTGAGCTGAATTATTTATGTATGAAAGGTGCTATATAAATAAAGTAAGCACCGTACATAGACAAAGCTTTTCTCTGTCTAACAGCTCATTCTCTACCCCAGCTCATGTCTCTCTCTCTTTTTTTCTCTTGTCACACAGTAATAGACTTTCATAATGAAATACAGGTTCCGAAAAAAACAATAGTGGGTAAGGAGGAAGGTGAGCCATTTTTCTGGTGAGCACAGAGGCCAACTCCTCTGTAAGCTGTGTAAGACAAAACTGAAAGTCTTGCAAGCCTGTGTCACTTCCCAGTGTGGCCACCAGAGGTCGTCCTGCGTTATCTCCTTCTCCTGTCATGTCCCAGTCTGGCCACCAGAGGGTCACATCACGTTGTCATGGTAACGTCCCACCCACCTACTGATTCCTCATTATCTGCTCTCTTTTAAAGTTGCTCAGGATCATCAGAGAGGCTTCATGAGGGTTTACTGCAGATATAATACGTGGTCATGTTGGGAGACGAGCTAAACCAGCTTTAATTCCATGCTGGCTGAAAATGATTCACGAAAACACATTTCACCTTTAACTTGCATGCCTTCATTGGTGCCAATTGCAATTTAGCTTTCAAAGGCAAAGAAAAGGTGGTCATGGTGGTCATCAGAAGTCATGGCTAGGCGTGGTGCTTCAATAGCCAATCAGATCAGCCCCTCTCAAGAGATGAGCATGCGCTGGTGGTGAAGCTCAGTGATAACTTTGCTCCTAATGGCAAAATAGGCTGATTCCATTGCGTGTATGGAGAGAGAAAATCTGATCATCTTATAGATTTCACTTTGATATTTTCGTAGAAAACTGGGCCACATTAAAAATTATGAGATGACCAAAGTCGTGAGAGATTGTCACGCAAATCAAATATTAGTCCATTTGAAAAGCTAGATTCTCTGATTTGAGGTGATTTTTCCCCTGCAATGGTTTAGTGTTTTAACTTTGAAGCACCGCGTTGCTGTTTCAGTTAGCTATAACATTATACATTACATTCTTATGTATTCTGAATTTTTGTGAGCCCCCATTTCAGCTATGTGCTTTTCTAGAGTTGAGCCTTAAACCCCAAATATTTATAATTACCATTATTTTATCTCAGATGATGTACAATAATGAATTTAAAAAAAACAAACCAGGTTTCACCACGGGAACCACGGGAAGACGCGGATAATACAAAAATGACTGATTTTGACATGCGGAGCTAGTAGAGAGGACTTTAATTTTGAAGTGTGGCTGGTTGACAGCGCACATGAAGTGCGCGGCCACAGTGTCCGCTTTCAGCTCTGTGGGTGTCTGAGGGAGATGGAGAGCTCGGAGGCTGACACGTTAGGCG
Source organism: Pygocentrus nattereri (assembly GCF_015220715.1). NCBI lineage: Eukaryota > Metazoa > Chordata > Actinopteri > Characiformes > Serrasalmidae > Pygocentrus > Pygocentrus nattereri. The sequence continues at coordinate 32,169,295 of NC_051221.1, read as the reverse complement.
GCGGTGTTCGCTCTGATTAACACAATAAATACTGAGATTAAGGTTCTGTTTGCCTCAGTAACTGCGGTATAAACACTGAGGTAACAGCTTCACTGTCGTCGGAGCCCCAGGAAAGTATGGTTTGAGTTTGTGTTCATGTCGCCGGTACTCGGCTTTCCGTTCGCGCTGCTTCATAGCCCTGTAGCCGGAGCTAGCGGGCTAGCACTGTTGGCGAGACCTTAGCTAAACAGAGGGTGGCTGAAGTGTTTGAAAATCACCAGAGGAGTATATAATAAAGACTATTACGTCCCGAGTAGTCACACTCGGCGTTTAGCTTGGTTTCATCTGCTTGTCTGTCCCCGTAATTGGCGTTAGCCATTAATTCTTATCTTTCTGATCAAGCTTAGCTATCCTATCCTCGTTAGCCACGTCCGTCCACTGTGGCAGTGTCTTGTGTAGAAACGGGTTCCGAGTTAAATAACGAGAGAGCCATCGGGAAACGGGATCATGTGTCTGAGGTCTGCTCTTCGAGCTCGCTACGTGACGCGTACTTCGACACGAACTACTGGATTCCTCTTTCTGTGAAGCAGAACTGCCAGGGTGTCCTTACTGTAGCCTCCAGGTTTCAGGGCAGGTGTACCAGACAGTTTGGTTAGCTTATAGTTTATATTTGAACACTCCGTCCTGCTGCCTTCTAAACTCACATCAAACAGCGCCCTATACATAAACCAGTGATTGGAAAGCCATGTAGGTTTTGTAGCTGTAGCTTCTAACTGAGGCTGCCCGTTTTAATATGTAGATAGCTAACCTTACATATTCAATGCAGTCAGATGGCAAACTTTTAACTTTGTTGAGCTAAGTGAGGATAGGTATTTGGTAAATATTGAGTGTTTAAAAGTAATTTAGTTCGGGCTTTGTTTAGCCTGCGGGTGAGAACAGTTCAGTCTAGTTCTGTTTCTGCCGTTTTGATGGTGTTTTGTAAATGTGACCTGGATCTGCTTTTATACAGGTGCAGATAGTTTCTTTGTCGACGTATAGAGTACTGGTACTAGGCATCTAAATAATTTCTGTACATTGCATGCTGTAAAATGCTTTTTTTGCTTTGTGTATGCTTTGTCATTGTGCTTTAACTGTGCTTGATTTCCTTTACCCTGTTTTGTTTATTTGTTTGTTCTTAAAATCAGTGATGGCGGCCCTGTCGGAAGAGGTGCTGTTGGTGGTGAAGAGGGTCCGGCAAAGGAAACAGGATGGAACACTTTATCTTATGACTGAGCGCATAGCCTGGGGCCCAGAGGGAAAGGATCGCTTCACAGTCAGCCACCTGTACGCTGACATCCGCTGTGAGTGACACCTTGGAAGCCAGTTTTTTGGTTAGGATCCTGCACAGGTTTGTCACTAAAGACGAAATCTGTAAACACGCCGTGTGCTGGAGGCACTGCCTCAGTTAAAGGATTCTGCATGAATTAAATAAATCACAACATTGGCCATGTGATATTGGAAGAACATCTCCACCACTAAACAAACCAGAGCCTCTTTACATGTAGTTTCAGCTGTCAGTTGCCTCATTTGCACATTGTGACAAAAAGTAGCTTTTCAGGGTAAGATATAGTCGCTGGATTGGAAAATGTTTGTACAGTTCTGCCTTTAAAAGGTATACAAGTTTTGTTTAGGGATGTATGATGATGTCAGAATCATATTAGCAAATGATTGCATGAAAAAGTTTAACAGCATTGGGCAGATGATTATATTGGACAATATTTAATTACATATATAAGAGTAGAATGTGTTGGTGATGCGAGGTCACTACACTAAAGTGTCTGCATTTCATTAGTTGTACTGCACTGTTAAATTTAGAGCAGTAAAAGGGTTTTTTTGGCTAATCCAGGTGGATCAGGTCCCAGTTTATACATTTTTATAACTGTGTATGTATCTGTGTAAGCAACAACAGTGGTAGATATGTAGATAACATCAGTATTAATTCACAGTTCCCATATTAGTGGAGCCCTAGTTTGGTCCGAAGCAAGTTTGCCCATGGACTTGGATCTGGATTACCTCTCACCGGATTCCATCTCCACTTTTCAGCTGGACCAGATGAGCTCCAATTTGACTTTTCCCCACATTTTCCTGCATATCATGTCTTTTCAGTGTTACTTATGTTTACTTTTTTCCTCATTAAGACAAGAGTGGAAAAACTCAAACTTGGACATTTTCTTGGAAGGGAGTGCAAGCAGGCTTTTGGTCTGGAGCTAACTCCAGCCTTGTGCGCCCTAGTCTTTTGTTTCATTGTTGTTTATTCTCTCATCTGCCAGTCAGCACTCAACAGGTGCATTTCCACTCATGTCATTGTACATGGATAACTGAAATGCATTCTGTTTACACTTGCGTTAAATGTGCTTGAGATTAGTCTTGACCACCTTCGAATGTGGTTTGTGTGGTCCAGTCGTAATCTGCTCAGTGCCTTGGGGTGTTTATACCTGCCATTCCTTGCGGCCATGTGATCTGATTAGCAATGATGCACGTTAATGCAGGGTGTAAACAGGCCCTTTGTCATGACTAGTGGTTTTGCATGTAGTCAGATGGCCACACTGAGTGACGAAACCTCAGACTCTTTGGCTTTCAAGACTACTTAGGTAGAGTCTGACACAAAAAAGCTATTAAAGATGTTCTTTGGTGCGAATTGTCTACTGTTGTGGGTTTTTAAATTTGCCCTTGTGGAGTTTAAAATGTACACCGAGTCCTGATCAGACAGAGCAGCTTCTAGCTTTATCTTCTAACTTTTAAATTGTAGTTAATGTACTTTGATATATACAGTACTTGGCAAACTCTTTTATTAAAATAATTTATCTTGGTAATAAGTGTGTTAATAAGTGTGTTTGTGCGACTACAACCACCATGTCAGTAGTCACCATGTCAGCCACTACATATTATATGAATATTATTTGTATTTATGAGCAAACCAACTGCCCATGTACATTGATTTTTAAACAGTCTTCTCATGCGTCTTCTTGCACATTACTCTGTTTCAAACCTAACTCTTGTAATAGTAATAGTGGTCAAATCTCATCTTTGGTACCATTGACTTATTTGCAATCGATTTGACAGGCCCTTTAGTCACCGTAGTTCTAAGAATGGGAAGTCTTAATTCCGAATCATCATGATGTAAAATTCCATGTGGTTAATGGTAATAACTTAATGTTATTCTGTTTAGTTACTATTTAACTTTGTTATGCCGTGCTATTTAGAAAGTAGCTTTAGATGAGTTTGAAGTGACTGCTTTTTAATAGATAATAACTGTCGGGTGGTGGTGCGGTAGAGCAAGCATCTCTAGGGGTAGGGTAAAAAATGCCCAAACCTGTTTTTGACCTACAGCCTATAGAACAAGAACTGACCACGTTAACTGTTTTAATTATGTTTGGTAGGCTTTGGCTGTTTGTGCTGGTGCAGGTGACTATATATTTTTAAGACAACTTTTTTTGCTTTATGAACTTGCAGGTCAGAAGATTAGTCCTGATGGAAAAGCAAAGATCCAGCTTCAGTTGGTACTACACACAGGAGAAAGCACCACTTTCCACTTTGCTAATGAAAGCACAGCTCTAAAAGACCGGGATGCTGCCAAAGACCTCTTGCAGCAGCTCCTGCCCAAGTTTAAAAAGAAAGCTAACAAAGAACTAGAGGAGAAAAACAGGTGAGGTTCCTTTTATACATGTTGACCAATTGAGCACTTTTTTGCAACATTTTTTTCCATTGCTGTGGTCTAAATGCTTGCAGCATGAGACTTTCAGGTTTTGGCACACTATGCATGAAATCACAAAAAGAATAAAGCATATAAATACAAGTAGACTGCATTTTCAATCTTTATTTCTCCAGGATGCTGCAGGAGGATCCGGTGCTGTTTCAGCTCTATAAGGATCTGGTAGTGAGTCAGGTTATCAGTGCAGAGGAATTCTGGGCCAGTCGACTAAAGCTGAATTCTGTCGATCATGCTCTTTCCAACAACAACAAGCAGGAAGTGGGAATATCGGCAGCTTTCTTGGTAAGCCAAAGACGTAGCATGTTGCCTTTGCTAGTTTTCTCTTCAGGGCAATAGATATGAATCTATCAGTATGTATTCATGTGCGAAAATATTACATGAGAAAGATTGTAATGGCATGTTGCTGTGGCTACAGGCAGACATTAGGCCCCAGACTGATGGATGTAATGGCTTGAAATACAACCTGACCTCTGACATCATTGAATCAATCTTCAGAACCTACCCTGCAGGTGAGGAGTCATTGTGCCAGCTCTGGACACGGTGGAGTCAGTTTTAATATTAATAGTATTAATAGAAGTATCTCCTTAGAACTCAGAACACAGACTGTGGTAAAGGTGATTACTGCATAATAATGGCACAGATAGTTTATAGTGGAACAATACCCATGGCCACGATTTGATTGGGTTTATGAATCAGTATTCACACAAAATACAAATAAAGAAAAATGACAGTCCTGTTGTTGCACTTAAGCATGACGCTACAGCTGGGAGACAGGAGGAGTGCTGGAGAGAGTTATTGATTGATGCTGATTGTTTGCAAACATTAGTGTTCAAACAATGCAGGTGCATTACTTTATGGCATAAATAGTAGTATATCCATTATCCACAGTGCTTAATCACATTTTGTGCATGAATAAATTATGATTGTAAAAAGGTTGCTGACCTTATATCTCTCTCTCTCTCAGTTAAACAGAAGTATGCTGAAAATGTGCCTCACAACCTGACGGAGAAAGAATTCTGGACACGATTCTTTCAGTCACACTACTTCCACAGAGATCGCATCAACACTGGCCAGCAGGATATTTTTTCGGAGTGTGCCAAGCAGGATGAGAAAGGTAACATGCCAATGAATTGTTTGCAAAACATTTAAATGCTCCAACACTTACTTATAAACCTTTATAAAGCATTCATTAGATGATCTGGAAATTGAAAGTTCTCACTTTACTGGGATGATAATGAGTATACTCACCTCCACAGTTTTGTAGTTTCTCACCTCTCATGCTTTTTTTTTGCCAAAGGTCTGAAGTCCATGGTTGTTCAAGGTGTTAAGAACCCAATGGTGGACCTAATGTCTCTGGAGGATAAAACATTAGATGAGGTAATGTTAGCAACAAGTTGTGGGAACTGAATTCTGAACATTCACTCCATTTTGCAGTGCTGATAGTCAGAATTCTGTATTGCTCATTTAACAGTTGTGATCTTTGTCTTCAGGGCTATGGATCTTTAACAGCTCTTCCCAACTCAAGTAAAACTGTAAAGGAGAATAGCAACTCTGCCATCATTAAACGCTTCAACCATCACAGTGCCATGGTGCTGGCAGCTGGCCTACGCAAAGTGTGAGCATTAAGGGTGTGGGATTATAAAGTTGTATGCAAAAGTGTGGACAAGTCAAGTTATATGTTGTTTTGTTTTGTTTTGTTTTTTTTGTTTTTTTTAAGTGAAGATAAGTACTTTTTACATTTGACTTTTTACATTTTAAAGCACATAATAAAACAAATTAAACTGTGAAGTGTAATGAATTTGACCCACACGAAACCCTATCTCTGTATGCAGAGAGGCATCCAGTGACCAGGCCAGTGAGACCAGTAGCACTGATGGAAATTCCAGAGACTCAGACTTCTTCCAGCCTCCGATTAAAAAGGTTTAAAATGTGACAGTTTATTTAAATATCCTTTTATTGTTTGTAGGACATGTTAAGGAATTTGTGCTTTGTTTTTTATCTTGTTTTTTATTTTTTTATTTTAGGTGAAATTGCAAGAGGCTATTGAGTATGAGGACTTGCAGAATGAGTCTGGGCCTAAAACCATTGCTTTGAACCTGAAAAAATCTGACAGGTATTTTTGAGATCATCTATTACAGGAAAGTTACTTACTGTGCATTACTGCAAAGTTGATCTCTCTCTTTTCCCCCAGGTATTCCCATGGCCCAGTTCCTCTGCAGTCTCATCATTACTCCACCAGTCAGGATATCATCAATTCAGTCAGCTGCATTCAAGAAGAGATAAGCTGCTATAAACCCTGCCTTACTCGGGTATACTGCCTGTTAGCAAGATTTGCCCTAGACCAAGTAGCTGTTACACTGTTTTAACTACGGCATGGAGAGAACAAATTTGACTTATCATTTGATTTCATTACAAAAGCCCAGTTGTTCTGTGTTATTTTAGGTGATGTCCAGCAGTGCTGCTAGTTCAGCTATTACAGCCCTCTCTCCTGGAGGAGTACTAATGCAAGCTGGAGCCCAGCAGACTATCAGTCGTGAGTTGCACAAAAATTCTTTCTGGGATCTCTTTTTATGTAAACTTAGAATGTTCTGTAGTTTTTTTGTTATTGTAGTATTGTAATTGTATGGCTATATTTGTAAAACAGTCTCAAAAAAAAGGTTTAAAAACATGTTTGTTGTTTTGGTTTTGCTTGTTTTTCCCTCCACATTCTTGTTGTCAGTCATGCTGTTTGCTAATTATTTTAAAAATAACTTCTTCAGGTTTTTTATCCATTGTTACATGTTTGAGCCAGAGGCTCAGGTTAGGTGCATTTTTGCACATTGGAAGATGAATATTTTCCTTGTCTTTGGATTTGCATACCATCAATACCATGCACCATTTTCCACTGTAAAGTTATTCTAGTTCATTGTCCTCTCTGTGCTTGTGTGTAGAGTTGGTTTCCACTGATGTTCAGAGTGAGCTAAAGCACTTGTACACAGCAGCAGGAGAGCTGCTACGGCACTTCTGGTCCTGTTTTCCAGTGAACACACCCTTCCTGGAAGAAAAGGTAGAGATGACACTTTTTTATTTTACAGCCTCCGTCAGAAATGCCTTCAACAGTGTTTTGTAATCACACCCTTTAAAGTTTTATGTGTACAGACATTTTGCTTAGTGCGAGTTTATTTTGGAAAGTAGTGTGCCAATGATGGCCACTAGAGGGCTATTCTTCTACTTGTATACCTTAAAATAGTGTGCATGTCCAGTGTTAAAATATGATGTATAGACCAGATGGAGAGTAGTAGTAGTAGTAGTAGTAGTAGTAGTAGTAGTAGTGTAACAAACAATAATTTGCAAATTGCGCTACTATTAGTTGTGATTGTCACATAATGACATCATGTGGTTGCAACTAATCCAGCAGAAAATAAGACAGAAGTTTTTTTTTTTTTCTTGTATAATCTCATGTTTTACATAAGGTTGGAAAGGCTGATATGTTTTAGTTGAATTACATATTTGGCCCACTGTTCTTGCTCACTGGACAAGAAAAAAGCATATTTTTCATAATAAATAGTGTTTTGCTTGGATTGTACAGCATATTTCAGTAGTATTGAACATGCACACAATATTGAGGCTTTAATGTCTTAATTGTCAGGGTTTCGTTTAAGTAGATTGAACAGATGAGGGACTAGAAACACAGTACATACTTTGCATTATTTAGGGTTATCTGAGGCTCCGATCTCAGGGTTTTTATAATATTGAATATTGATCTCCCAAGTCCAGATCCACTAATTATATTTTTATGGATAATACAGCTGTACAGTGCACACCTGGTAAAACCAATCAAATATGTATAGCCTTTAATTATACTACAGTACAAATGCTACTGTAAAATCACTAAATTTTTCTGTGTCCATAGTTTGTGCAGTGTGATGCTTTTTTAACATGATTGTATTTTATATTAGCTTGAAAATTGACTCTGCTACTCTTATTACTAGTTCATTATAGCCACATACTCACTTTACACATGGCTGGTTTAACTGTGTTTTGATCAAAGGCAGCTTGCTTAAAGCCAGTCAGACACATTGGCATTGCAGATATTATGTTTCTTATTTCCACTTCAAAATAGTTCACACATTTAAAGTGCTTGTTAGCTTCTGAAAACTTTTGCAACTTGTGGATGTCTGTTTATCACCACTATGACATTAACATTAATAGGATCAACATTTTCTCAGCCCTGTATATATTAAATATCTACCAATTAAAATATGATTTGATCCTTAACATCACTAATTTTGTTTTCTGTGGTGGTTATTTTTACAAAAGTAACATTTTAGCAGTAACCTTAATTTTGTCACTCCTGTGCTTAGGTTGTCAAGATGCAGTCCAATTTGGAGAGATTCCAGTCGACTAAGCTCCACCCATTTCAAGAAAAGATCCAGCGGGAGTACTTGAGTACCAACGTAAGGCCACTAACCTGTCCCTTTACAGGGCTGCAGAGACAGTAGGACTCACATTTGTCAAACTGCCCAAATCTATATACTTCCTGTACTGCTTAGTGCACCAGCACTCAACAGCCATGCCTTAGCCAATCAGTGCAGGTCTGGTGTATTGATTAGTTTCAAATGTCATTCCTGCAAGCATTAACAGCAGTGTGTGCCATTTTGGCTTAGCTAGTGATTTTGGACATTTTAAATATTTGACACTCATGATTATTTTTTTTTCCTCACAGCTGACCAACCATGTGGAAGAGATGATCCAAGCAGCCTATAACAAGTTCCATGCCTGGCAGACGCGCCGTATGTTGAGGAAAACTTGAAGGAAGAGAAGCTGGACATAATCATTTGAAAGAGGCAATAGGCTATAGGGGAAAATGGAAAGAGGGAGAAAGAACTGGCTCTCCCTTTTTAGGCCAGCAGGGCCGCTCCACCCAGAGTTGAACGTGTAGAGGGAGAGGCCATCTATGTCTAGATGGACAGGACTTGACTCTCTCCAGTTTGGTCCATGTGGAGATGGACTGCACCAATCACAATAACTGTAGTTTTTTTTTCATCGCTCTTATTTTGTTTGTAATGTTTAACTTTGTTTTGCTTTTTTCTCTCCCTTATGTTTAGTGGTTGAGAAGTTGTCTGGCTTCCTAGTTAAGAGTGGAATCAGACATGTACTTTGACAGTGTTGAATTTTATGACCAAACTGTGGGCTTAATGATACCAGAGGAAGTATTCTCAGGAACTTAAAATGTTCAATGCAATGGACTTTGTGTGATGGGGAATTTTTAAATGATGCACAGAAATGGACTAAAAGACAAAGCGGACTTTATATCATATACCAATTTATACCATGTCAGTGCAAAGCAGTATGGCTCTGTAGAGACTTTGGGTGCACTGGACACCCCGAGGTCCGTGTGAGGGAGGGGGTATGAATAAAGCAATACTGTAAAAATACTTTTTCTATAGTGCATTACTGAAGTGTGCTACGTGCATACAGTCAGCTGCACTGCTCTGTGTCTATCCTAACTGCACTGAAGACAAATTTCTGGATGTTACTCAAAATAAAGTCATTGAGATTCCTACTGTACTCATCACTGCATGCATCTGACTGAGCTTTTACATTTTCTTCCCTTGAGTGGCAGAACCTCACCTCTTCAAAATGTTGTGCATCACTGCTGCTTTCAGGAACTTGCATAAAAATGTGTTAAGTAGTTTAGCAATGAGTGAAAGAACTTTAGTGATGATGATGGTCCAAGAAACCAAATTGTAATTTTCTTAAGACTGCAGTCATAGTGACCATTTCTGATTCTAGTGCCATTTTCTCAGAGGTATTATTCAGAGAGCAGATGGGCTGTTTCAGGAGGGCTTGATCAATACTTTTTAAAACTGCATTAGCAGCGGACTAAACTGAAATGTGATGCCATCTTTTTTATCAGATCTAAGGGGGATATTGCAACATTCACATGCTCTGTATTTTAAAACTGATAAAATCTTGAATACGTTTGTCATAGTACAGTTGTCGCTGTTGCAGAGACTGTTGATGTGAGATAAAAGGGTCATTTTAGTTTATCTGTGTAATACAGCACTATGCTGCTCCTCGTGTGCCTCTCGAATTGCAATCAATACAAACCCAAGTTGCCTAATGGACCGTATCACCACGTTATGCTTTTCTGCTGGAGCGTCTGCGCCCTTTTGTAATGACTCGAATAACTTAAATGACAGTGATTCTAAGGCGTAGAAGTATTGACAGTAAAGGTTTGTCACGTTGTGGCATAAAATGCATTTATTTCCACTTTTACATGAGATGCAGAAGTTTGTCTGAAAAAAAAAAGCCTTCAAAGTAGTTCCTCTGAGCGGACAAATCAGTGCGCTTCAGAGAGCGGCGTCATTTTCGGAAGTAGTGCCGGCGAGAGAGAGAGAGAGAGAGAGAGAGAGAGAGAGACTTCTCTCCGCTGTCAAACTGCGGGTTGAAGTTGCAACATTGCGAACAGCCTTCAAAACTAAAGTGGACACCACTGTCAGAGCAAACTTTACCAGGACATGGATATGACCTAAACTGGCCCATATCTGATGAAAGAAGGTAACCTACGGACGTCGTTCATATTTGTCAATAATTCACTGAAGCTCGCTAGGCTAAAGTAACGTTAGAGTGAAGAGATCTTGATTATTCACCGAGAAAAGTAAGTCAGCGTTACCTGGAATCCGCTAGCTAGATAGTCCGAGTACAGCTTCAACTTCCAAAGCGTGAAAATGTAAATTTTATAGCTAACATATTTATAAGTGAACCTTAAATTGTGAAAAGTATCTGAAACTAAAGTAAACGGACCGTCCGCCCCGCTCTGTAACGTTACTGTTAGCTAGCGTTAGCAGGCTAATGCAGGTTAGCTCAGCTCTCTCTCTCTCTCTCTCTCTCTCTCTCTCTCTCTCTCTCTCTCTCTCGGGTCTCGTGATGTTCGGTCATGCTGATATGCTGAAGTGACTGCAGGTAAAATTTATGTCGGTAACACGATTCAGGACTGTTTGAGTTATCAGCAGCGGACGGTTGGGGACGTTAAAAAGTAGAAGTAGTACTTGTGTGATGAAGTTTTGTCACTGCCTGTAAAACTTTGTGCGTTAACGGGACAGCAACGGGGGGAGGAGGAGGAGTGTCTGCCTGTAAGTCTGATGCTTTAACACTGTCGGGACGTGCGAGCTTACTGTCAATAGTGTCTCCTTGACGAGGTTTGTGTCCACTGTTACAGCTCACAGTCCGTCCTGTATTTTCTGGCCGCGCCTGAAACTGAGACACCTTTAGGTTGCAGATCGTGCTGAACAAAGTTAGCCAGCGATTGAAAAAAGAAAGGAAACTTTGTGAGACTCGTATGACTCACGTAGGTGGCGCTGTAAAGTTTTAAACTCGTTCAGATGTTGTTAAAACGGGGACGCGTTGGCGCATACGGTCAGTTACGGTCATGCTTTTTAAATTGAATTGACTCTCATCATATGACAGCAGGCAGCTTGAAGAAGGAAGCAGCAGTTCAGCAGCAGTGTCACCATTAACCAAAGGCCACGGGACACGTTAAGTCAGTGCTCTGTTGACATCCCTATGCACTCATCTCTCTCTCTCTCTCTCTCTCTCTCTCTCTCTCTCTCTCTCTCTCTCTATGTCTCTCTATGTCTCTCATTCTTTATTTCTCCTAGCTCAGCAGGATGATTCCTGTGGTGCCTGAGTCATACACTCATGTCTTGGCTGAGTTTGACTGTTTAGACCCCTTGCTCTCTGCCCTGCGGCTGGACTCGGGCAGACTCAAGGTAGTAAAGCTACTCAACTAACACAGCAGATTTCAATTTTGTGCGCAATTCTCATTATGTGCTTATATTCATATTTAGATTGGTCATTTTCACTCCACATGTATGTCTAGTTCTTTAAAGTTTTAAAGCATGCACTGCTTTCAGTGTGCAGTAACGTGTTTATTATTATACTGTGTTTAAAATTGTCTGTTGGTTTGATTATTTTATGGATATGCTGTGTCATTTTTTTCCATGCGGTCTCTTCCTATTCATCTTTGCCATGTTAATACACAGCGTATACCCCTGGTCAGATTACATGTTCTGTTGATTTTGTAAGTGAAAATAAGTTAAGACATTTTCTACAGAAAACACACTTATATGTGATTCTTTGCTGCAAATCATTTCTTTTTATTTGTTGAGCTCAGTGTATTGTAAAAAAAAAAAAAAAAAAAGACAAAATATAAAATGTGCCATGACTTCTGCACAGGTTGCATTTATGTTTTATTGTTTTCCCAATATGTTAAATGTAGCAGTAGATAGGAATTGCAATAGTTATTTTCACTTTGACAATTAGCAAAATATCTGAGACATGGGCTCTTGAGCTTTTGAATTAAAAGCCCATAGATTCCAATCCAGTGGTGATGTAGGTTGGATGCTTACAGTATGTGTTCCATATTTTTCCTTTGTTACTTTGTGTGTCTGTGTGTGCGTTCGTGTGTATGTGTGTGTTAGTGCACATGTATTGCAGTGTCTAGGAAATGGCTTGCACTTGGCACCTCAGCAGGAGGGCTGCACCTCATCCAGAGAGATGGCTGGAAACAGAGACTCATCCTAACACACAAGGTGGTCACATTGTCCTCACAAAGTGTTTAAAGTTTGAATGTTATGGGAAAATAATGAGAAATAATAAAGTACTTTTTCCCTCTCAGGAGGGCTCTATTACTCAGGTAGCATGTTGCCCACATGATGAAGACTTTATTGCTGTGGCAACAAGGTACTCCATCTTATCCTCTGTGCTCTACATTAGTTATGTTCAGATAGACTGTTAATATTCCTGAACGTAGTTTGCATTTGGATTGTGTATATGTGTTTTGAGTGTAGTTCTGTGTATGTTTATGGTGCTTATTTATTTCAGTGAGGGTCTTGTGGTGGTGTGGGAGCTGCAGTTGGAGAGGCGGGGACGTCCTGAGCGTGCATGTGTGTCATGGGAGCACCGTGGACAGGCCATAACAGCTCTGTGCTGGGATACAGCAGCTCTCCGTGTCTTCATTGGAGACATGGGTGGGAAAGTGTCCTTTCTACGTGCTGGATCCTCTAAACTTGGCAAGGTATAAAAGGGCATCCTAATACTTCGCCATTTAACTTTCAGCTTTTAGATTTATCTTGAACAAGCTTTCGGTACTAAAATTTGATTGGCTGAGCCACTTTTGAAGCCTTTGTAAATTACACATTGTACAAATGATCGCACACATCATATAAATTCTGAGTTAATGTGTCAAGTTTAAGAAACTTTGCACTGTCAATGGATAAATCTTTTTTATTTGTTATGCTGCTGGACAAGCATAAGCTACTGGGAATGACATGGAGAAAAAATGTGAACTGTTATTATTATTGATACATTATTAATAATTAATGAAGTGATTTGAATTTATTAAAAAGTGTTTTTTTAAATCATTTTGCATTGTGTGGCCAATTTATAACATCAATAAGCCGTTTTTGCGTAATGCTTAATAAAGCCCTTTAACTGTGTTAATATCATCATAATACACAACCTTTTATTGTTTGTTGCTTTAAAGGGAAATTCCAATCATTTCTCAACATGATGGAAACAAAGTCAGTAAGAATGTTTCAATGTGAATTGCTGTGTTCTAGAGTCAGAGTCCAGCAGTGTTCTAGGAATCAGAGATTCTGAAACATTGAATGTCTAAAAGCTGCCTCACTGGAGCACAAAATGGTGGCTCATATATTGGCTGAAGCCAAAAGCACAAAAAATACAAAAACATCTTTAAAAATACGATTATTGCAGATGGCGAAATAATACCCAAAGCACAGTCGTGGGCTGGAGGTTAGGGATCTGGCCCTGTGACCGGAAGGTTGCCGGTTTGATCCCCAGCACCGACAGTCCATGACTGAGCAAGACACCTAACCCCCATTGCTCCCCGTGTGCCGTGGATAGGGCTGCCTGCCGCTCCGGGCAAGTGTGCTCACTGCCCACTAGTGTGTGTGTATGTGGTGTTTCACTTCACGGATGGGTTAAATGCAGAGGTAGAATTTCCCCGTTTGTGGGATTAAAAAAAGTATCACTTAACATACTGAACTCAAAAGCAGTGTAGGTTCACTGCTGAACTGCTAAATCATTTCACGTCAAGCCACTTTGAATGGCTGTTTTCATCAGAGTGATTGAATTAAAGAATTCCTCTTTAAGTTGACATATTCAGATGATTGCCTAATGTTGACCTTTACACAGCAAGCGTTTAAAAGGATTCTGTTTGTGTGAGTGTTAGCATGTATGGTTGTGTTCATGTATACGTTTCTGCAGGGTACAGCGTTTGTGATCTTCCCAGTTCAAACCGTCACCACTGTAGACTCCCGTGTGGTGCAGCTGGGATACCTGGAAGGTCGTCTGCTGGTCTCTTCACTCAGCCGCTGCTATCTCTGTGATACTGAAAGGTGTGTGTATTTAGGATGGTTGCGTTTTCATTAGTGTGTTTTTGAGCAAATCCCATCATAAGGTAATAAGTCATTCTCAGATAATGTTTAAATACTTTGTCTCAGAGAGAAGTTTTGGCGAGTGGGCAATAAGGAGCGTGACGGAGAGTATGGAGCATGTTTTTGCCCGCAGCAGCAGCAGGCTGGGCTGAGGGGGGTGACAGGAGCCACCAGCCACCTGCTGTTCTGTGCTCGGCCAGGTTCGCGTGTCTGGGAGGCCAACTTCAACGGAGAGGTGCTCAGTACTCATCAGTTCAAACAGCTACTCGCCTGCCCTGCGTTGCCTCTCATCTCGTACAAGTAAGTGTTTCTGGATCTTTGCATGTCTGTGGCACAAAGTAGAAGGAGTAGTTATTGATGTTTACTGAGAAAAAATGAAATACAGGTTCCTAGATAGAAGTAATTAAATTAAAATTAATGGGTAAAGTAGTGGACACAAAGCACACAATGAATCTGGTAATAACGTGCACATCCTTGAAGCTGACTTTGCCCTGAATAATTTCTGAGTATTTTTGTTGATGTTGATTATATTTTTTTTGTTCTTGCTGTGTTTAGGAGTGAGCCACAGTATAACCCAGGACAGAAGAGTTCTCAGTCTTTAGCTTTTCCTCGACTACTTCACTTTGGGTAACAAAGAACTGATGAATATATCGCTGTTGTCGGAACAAAACCTTGTGTCTCCAAAAGGATGACTTTGTAGGAGAAGGGAAAAACATAATCTACTTTTAATGTAAGTCAGTGGAACCTGATTTTTTTCCAAATAATTCTGAGCCATTTCTTGTGTTCCATTCCTCACGAAATTTACACAGAATGTAAAGAACAACAGGCATTTTCAAATGGTCAAAAACTGAAGAACAACAAAAATGGAGATGCAAAGTTTTGTTCTGACAACAGTCACATAAAATATTAATTATATAATGATATAATATATATCTACACTGTCTTTTTTATCTAGCAGTATCTGAGCTCAGAACTGTCTTTCTCTCTAACGTATCGGTAACTAGCAAAGATACTTTCTCTAGATAGACAAAGCACTTCTTGTAAGTCACTCTGGATAAGAGCGTCTGCTAAATGCTGTAAATGTAAACGTGTGTGTGTGTGTGTGTGTGTGTGTGTGTGTGTGTGTGTGTGTGTGTGTGTGTGTGTGTGTGTGTGTATATATATGTGTGTGTGTGTGTGTGTGTGTGTGTGTGTGTGTATGTATGTATGTATAGAATGATTGCCTAAGATGTTTCAAGTGCACTAGTGAAATTAATAAAATTCTTGTCTGTGTAAAATTGAGGTTCATTTTTGACTGAACAGGGTAAATGGACTTTTATGAGCTTTAAATAAGCTTTTGTGTGTTTGTGTTACAGTGATCTGAACCTCCTGACATGGACAGATTCTGCTATTTATATCTTTACTCCCCAGAGTGGACAAGTGTTGCTGTGGACCGAAGTCAAAGGTCAGAAATAGTGTGCAGGAATGGCCAGTGCTTCTGTAATCTGTAAAATTAGTATATTTTTGATCATTACTTGGCAGCTGAACTTACACCAGGTGTGAAGAGCACTTTTCATTAGGGTTTATTAAACCGCTAGCTTAATGTGTGATTACTTACCAAAGAAACATTATTATGCTTGTAAACTGTGCAGCTCAATTCTGCCCTCTATTAGACAGTCAAGTACGGTTCACATGTTTTAGAAACTTTCTTTAACTTAGTATTTAATTAAAACTCTGTCTCTTTAGTGTTTCTTTTTAACTTGATTTGTCATTCTTTTGTCTATTATTGTGAAACATAATCACCTGCCTGTAAAGCATTTTGGGCTGCTACCAGTATGAAACGTGCTCTATGAACAACTGTATTATTTTTTATTGTTGTTATTATTATTATTATTATTATTAATATTATTATTATTATAATATAGTTTTTGGTACAGTTTCCCAGGTACATTTTTCACGGCTATTTTTCAGCTACTATTTTTTTCAAGCTTCATCCTTGTATAATTATCAGATGCTTGTATCCAGAGTAATTTGAACTGATATGTGAATGTAATGTCTTGCCCAGTGGAATTGTTTCTGCCTTTGTGCTTTTAGTTTTTGAATGGGGGGATCAGACTATGCTAATCTAACCATTTCTAACAGTAACTCTACTCACCGTCACCTTAGTGTCATTATAAAAAAATTAATGTCATCTTGTGAACTAAGACAACTTTTTGTATTCCAAGGGCTCTACATGTGTTGAAACAGAATATAACTAAAATTATAATAATATCACTAATAGTATTGTTAGTATGAGTGCTATGATTTAATATTTGATTGTAATTATTTCATACAGCAGTACTATTTTTGGATCCAAAATATTACAATTTTACTGTATCTATCTATCTATCTATCTATCTATCTATCTATCTATCTATCTATCTATCTATCTATCTATCTATCTATCTATTTATTTATTTATTTATTTATGCTGCCAGTTATTTTCATGTCGATGACTGTTGTTCAAACACTGATGACATCACTGTTTGTTGGTGCAAATGTTTTCTTCTGTCTTCCTAATCTCGGCCACCCTAGATATAGTAGACATTGCGGTGTTCCGTAGCGAGCTATATTGTCTCCATGGCGATGGGCACTTGTCTCACCTGTCGTTGTTGCCTGCTGAACGCTGTGTGGAGAGATTGATGAGGCGAGAGAGCTGGACACTGGCTGCCACTGTCTGCTGCATGTTCCAGCACGCTATAGTGGCATGCAGGGTACGCACACTTACGCATGATTGTACAGTCTTACATCAGTCTTGACCCTTTCACACTCTCCTAACATACCACCCAGGATATGTTGGTACAGTTTGCTTCCTGTGAAAAAACACACAGGCACAGATCTATACACATATTTTTGTGTTTTTCTTTCTGTTTCTCTTTCATTTTTGCTCACTTTTCACCCTCAGGCAAGAAAGTCTATCCCCACTGACCGCCTGGAACATCTCAAGTCCCAGCTTAGCTCCACCTCCCAGCAGCAGCTGATCAGCCAGCTGGATGAAGTTATCAGCAAGTTGGAGCCTTTAGACTCTGCCTGCAGCAGTCGCAGAAGCAGCATCTCTTCTCACGTGAGCCTGGTAGTTGACAACGCAGGGTCAAATTTAATCAAGCTAATACCTAACCAGTTTTACTATATGTACTTGTCAGCAAAGCAGGATCCTCAGTGTAATTGTTGACTCAGAGTTTATCTTAATTATATCTTTATCGCATAACTAAATGATATAGATGTGTCATTTTAGAACATAAGCATTTACAGTTTCAATATAAGATGACAGTCTTTTACGGATATTATAAAGATGCAGAGTGAGGTACGCATTGATAAACGTCTGAATAATCAGTGATGTTGAGAGCATGGTTGACTCTAATAGGAATACATCTTCTCCATTAGGAAAGCTTCAGTGTGCTGGATTGTGGCATATACCGTGTCATCAGCCGTAGAGGCAGCCAGTCTGATGAGGACACTAGTTCCCTCATTAGCCAGTCAATGCTGGAGGAGGAAAGGCTCAAGGAGTTTAACTTTGCTCAGGAAGAGGAGCAGGGGGAGCATGGTAAGAGGGAGACAGACAGAGAGCAGACACTAACAAAAATCGAAGAACAGGATCTACACCATCAGATTTAGCGGAAAGCTTTTTATGTGTCTGTAATGTAAAAAGCACAAGGTGCTTCAGAAGATACAATGTGACTAACAGTGTCTTGTCCCAGGAATCTGTAGGTTCATTTGTATTGTGGATCAAAAAGGGTTTTTTTATTTAAAAAAAAATAAAAAAAGATTTTATTTTACACACTTGAGTAACTGCCCAAGATTGCCTTGTAGACTGTGTACTTTGTATGGTATCAGAACTGTGAGTCCTGTGAGTGAAAGGTGAGAACGTGAAATAAAAAAAAACCTGAAAGCCCTTTAAAGGTCAGTTTGCTGTTCATTTCAGCAGTCTAGCAGTCCACACGATCATCTCTTACAAAGCACAGCGTTTGTGTTCAGGCAGTTTTTGCATGACAGAATATTTTTAATCACGTGAATTATTTCTTATTTTGTTTTGTGAATCACCTTCTTTTTTTTTTTTTCTCTCCACATTTCTTTTATTCCACTCATGTTTGTTATGTCATCCGCTCTCCTTTTCTTTCATTTATTATATTCCCTTTGGCTGTTCTTTGATTTATTCTGAGCCGATTCATTCCCTCACCCCTGCTTTTTATATTTATGCCCCTACGCTCTAATTTTATGTGTCTTACATACTTTCACTCCTTTCTCATCTTTTCATTTCATCTTTTTTTTCTCTGTTTCTCTTCTGCCTTTGTCTTTTTTCCATTCACATTCAGACTCTCAGTCATGTGTGCGTATAGAGGGGGATAAATCAGATCTCGGCCTACAGTTTCATCTGCCACTCTCATTCCGCCCCAAACCACCACGCATGGCCCTGCAGGCTGTTAAAGACAGGTATTCTAACTGAATCATATGCACAAAATTTCTGCTGCATTCCACACCCCATTTACAGGAAGGTTACGACTCAGTAAGGCACTAGTTCAGAGATGGCCCCTAGAAAGTTCAGGCATGATTGTGCTATATTAGCTTAGTCCAGGTGAACACACAAACACACCCTCAGTATTCATACAATATAATTATCAAACAGATCTACCCAAATAGATAAAAATCTGGTCTATTTCTATGGTAGACGTTTAGTTACACATTCATAAAAAGACTCATCTAGACAAGATCCCCTTTTTTTTGGCCAGCTGAAGAGGAAGTGAAACTAAACAGGCTTATTAGTGCAGAAAAAGTACCTGGCTAAAAGTAGATTACTTCTGTATTGTAACTTCCTCTTTCGAGATGGCTGCTGGATTTAGAAAGAGCCACCCCCTTCACTTTTTTTCATTTCACATTGCTTCATTCCATATGAACGGTATGTTTGTTTTTCAGTCCTGTAGTTTCTGTGTTATTCTTACATTGTCTTTATCAAATTTGCACTTCATGTTTACATTTACGTATTTGTAATGGTGCCCTGATTATGATTGTATTAGTTTGGTTTGTAGTGTGAGTCTTAACTTTGTTTCTTTAAGTCCTCTTTGGAACCTTTGAATGAATAGTGGTGAAATCATATTTTGTGTTTGTATGTTTGCATTTAACAGTGTGTCAAGCTTTGTGAAAAAGACCACAGAGAAGATCAACACTCTGCAAATGAACTCTGACCTTTGGACCCGACCTGAGCATAGGGAGAGCGGGCACGGAGAAATCACAGCCTCACCTGCCCCATTCCCAGATGAAGTGGACAATGAGTATGTTTCTTTATGGTGATCTTCAATTGCATAATGATACCTGTTCAGTGTAATCACTGACCTAATTAACTTTGTCTTCCAACCTCAGATCTATTGTTGACCATGCGGAGAATGATCTGCAGGAGCTGAGGGCAGCAACAGAGAAGGCCATGTGAGTACTAGCCAGTGATGAAACTGAGAAATGTAGTGTTTTTCAAAAGTGTGTCTAAACATAGCGTTGAAATCAAGTCCCCTCTCAACAGGGAGTCACCTTTACATGTCCAGAATCCTGGCCAAAACTAAATACAGTTCTCTTTTCTCCCTCTGTCCCTTTCTCTCTCTATCTCCCTTTAGCTTACAGATCCAGGACCCTCTAGTTCTTTTGGAACCTGGATGCCTGACAGAGGTTCTCTTAGAGTGGGTCCCTGTTCTAGAGAGGGTCCTGGGACCAGAGGACCATGTGGACAGAGGAGATAATAGAGAGAAGAAGGAGGAGAAGAAGAGTTTGGAAATGGAAGATGAAGATGCAGACACTCAGTCATGCTCCACCTTCTCTCAGTCTGACAGTGCAGAACAAGACCACACCTCAGCACTTCAGAAGGGAGAAAGCCTTACCGATAACAGCCTCAGTTCTGTCCCTCCTGCTCCGGTGTTCTCGTCACCCTTGACAGCTCAGGTGAAATTGATTCAGCCGCATTTGCCCTCTGACCTCCAGGATAACCTCACTCAGCTTGCCTGTCTTTACTTGGACATGGGCTGCCCGGGTGGAGCAGGTGATGGAGGAGTGGAGAAAGTGTGTGTTTTTCTGCAGACGTTCTTTTTCCTCCTGGATAAGGAGAGAGTCAGGAGGATGTGTATGTTGAGGTACAGAGAGCAACCAGATGTCTTAAAGGCGTATATTGCCGGCATGATGGGTTAGTATCTTTTTTTCTACATAAAAAGTGATTTGTTAAATAACAACACAGTTATGTGTCCACTCTTTGAACACTGCATATTTCATGTTGCATTACATCTTGTTTCATATTAAAAGTAACAAAATGTGTTTTTTTAACACACAGATGTATGTAGTTAAGGACAGAATGTGTTATTTTCAAGATTAAGATTAAGACAGTGTGTTGTTTGTAAGAGTGTAGTATCCATATTCACTGTTTACACACAATTACATATGGGTGGGCAGTATGATAGTATTATTGTTATAAATTATGTCAAAATCTTGGCCAGTTTTTCTGGCCATATCATGGATGTCACCAGTGCTTAAACTTCAATTTATTCAGAATATTCGTGCAAAATCATTGTTTTTATCGTTTTTGATAGTATTATTAAATATGGCCGTATTGATGATTTTTTTGTATGTTCCACCTCAGAAAAAGTAACCATGCGTGGAGATGCATATGGTGTATTGTGAAAATGTCTTGTTGTGTCATGATGTTTTATTTTTGCCATGTCACCCATCCTTAGTATTATACACTATTTACTATTACAGAAAAGGACCAGTTATTTAATTAGTTTTGCTTGACCTTTAAAATAAAATTGTTCTCAATTCAAGCATCTTACCAGAACGTAGGACAATGAAGTCTCTCGGAACTCTGCCTCATGTAATTTAGCTAATTTTTTTAATGAATAGCAAGTTTTACAAGCATGTGCCATTCATAGTACATACGCAGGCAGCAGTAAGATTAGTTAAGTTCAGATCCACAAAGTTTTACACATAATAATAAATCTGGTCATTTTTTTCTCCCTGCTTAAGGTCAGAATTTCCTTTTTGTTACATTTTAAAAATGTATTTGTACAGTGTAGTAGCACTACTATGTTTACATATACATATGCAAAGCACATTTCCATAAACATTAGTGGTTAGTTAGCACGTTTCATTGGACCTTAGTAGTTAGTTCATCAGGTGTCATCAGAGAGTGCCAAACCGGTTGACTGCTGAGCAGTGGAATGTTCCTTTCCCTGTCCAAGTAATTGCTTTGTGTATACGTGTCGTCAGAGTTCACCCGGGGCAGTAAGGTGGTGGAAGTAATCCAGAAAGGAGACTTGCTGAAGTCACTGCGCAGTCTAAGAGAGCTGCAGCCCTGGAATGCTCCCATGCTTCTGTCTCATCTTTACAGGCAAGTTATATGTGCAAACACGTACTACATCACACTTGATTCAGTTGGCATTGGAGCAGGGCTATAATAGTAAAGGGATCTCCAATAAGAAAGACAAAATTTAACTTGATAAATAAAATAAGTATTTTCTGTCCAAACGAGTGCCCTCGCATGAGATGACTAGTCAAATTTTCATTGTATTCAACATTAGATTTTTTTCCCTTGAATATACTATTAACTCACCCAGAAACTATACAATATAATGCACTGAGCCACACCACTTTGGTTTTAAACTGCATGTGCTTTGAGTACTTCTTAAACTTCAGCCATGAACACACAGAAAATAAATGTTAGCAGTCATTGTATAATTTGGCAGAGATTTAATTTAAGGCTGTTTAGAACATGTGATGGAGAATGTTTTAAAATAGCCTGCGTCATCATGTGATTACACCTGTACACATTTTGCATAATATGTGACCAGAGTTTTACCTTTTGATTTGAATCATGATTTTATTTCACTTGCTATGGAACATACCAAACCTGCCTGCTAAATGAATTAGTTTCACTGCCAGAGTAATATATTGCAATTAATTAACTGAGAAAAGGAAGCCCATTAGACCTCCTTCCCCAGTTGTCTTTGAATCAGCTTTTATGTCATAAAGAGCTTGAAGTGTTTTTCTTTTCTTCTTTAATTTTGTCATTTGATATTGAGTTAAAAGTGCCCTGCCTAAGAATGCTTGTTAAATAACTGCAGGGAGAACCCACACATATACATATTATGACCATAAAATGCATCAGTATACAGGTCACCTCATAGTCAATCCTTCCACTAGGGGACCCTGATTTGTTCTGTACTTAGTGTTGAGTATGGTCACAGGATGCTGCTCCTATTGTTAATTATTTTTTCCATTTATTTATTTGTAATTAAGTCATTTTTTTTGTTCTCTTTTCTCTGTTGTAGACTGTATGAGAAACATGGAGAGGTGGCCGTTCGTGCATACCCTCAGTTCTACCCTACAATCCTTCCCTCTGACGTCATGGCTATGGTCCAACCCAGTCACTTTTTGCCCTACCTAGACAATCTCATTCAGTCCCAAGTTGAGGAACAAAGGTATTCATAACAAATTACAGGAGTTAGAAATATTGTCGATGCTTACAGATGTACAGATACCTGCCGGAGTAACTACATTATTGAGTAAATTTATGCATAATTACTTGCACATGCAGTGTACAAGTCCTTTAGAAGCTCTCGCTCTAAAGTATGTGTCCTGACAAGACTGTTTTTCATCCAGTTATACAGGAATGATTTGTTGCACATGTAACCAGTGTAACACATGCTGGCTTGCCATTTCCCTCTCCTACACCAAATCCTAACACAACTGATGTCAGTATTGAGGTGTTTATAAGAGAAGCTACTGAAAGCTGTCTTTCACCACCATTAACAAACTGCCAGATGGTAGAATGTGAGATGTTACTGAGAATGATGTCCATAGACTTGTAGAATCTGTTTAGATCTTTTTTAATAATTTGACATTTTAGAGCCAGCCTCTATTCATATTCCAAAACCATGAGCAGTTTAATAAAATTAACATTTATTCATCAGCAGTTGTTATGCACCATGAGGATATGTTATCATTGCTTAGCTAGTAGTCATTCACACAAGTACATTTGAATTATTTCAAAATTATTTACTAATGCTGCTTCTGCTGAAATGCAATTGATGAATGGTGTAAATAAAAATAAAGTGTCATGTATCACAAAATTACCTATTAGTACATCGCTAGACCAGCTCCTTCAGAACAGACATCTCTTTGTCTCCAGGCTGTCTTTCTTGGGGTCACTCCTTCAGCCTGAAACATTGCGACAAGATTGGCTAGAGCTGGCTCTTACCCATGATGCACCGCAGAGAGAGGATACAATTACAGCCGATGGACAGCCAAAGTATTAATCTGTTATTCTTTAAGTATGTTTTTCCATGTAGACGGAAGAAAACTTCCTTCTGATGTTATTGCTCTTGTTGAAAGGTGGCATTCTCACTACTTTTGCTGGGGCTATGGGCGTCTGTTATCGCTGCTGATCCGCCTGCCTGCTGACCTTGCCTCCAAACAGAAGATGCTTGAGTCGTGTAGAGTACATGGGTGAGTGCAGCAATGTTCCAACTCTCAGGCATAAAATACTACTCAAAAATGAAAAATGTGGGAGAGAGAATTTGTGGGAGAGAGATCCTAGTACTACAAGTTTATGTATGTGAAATGAGTGTTTCTCTAGTATTCAAACAGGGAAAAAGTACAATGTTTGATCAAAGCATTAAATCATTCAAGTTTTTATATTAAGATGCTGTAACTCTGCTCCTGTCTTGTTGAACAGCAGATTGTATCCTCTCACAGGTTCTGGACAGGCTACCTGTATTTGTGCAATGAGCTGCAGCGCCGCACCGAGGCGTTCTCTGCCATTTGTGGACTGGATGACATGAGTCTGCTGGAGGAGCCCAGTGGTAAAAAGCTCTTATATGTAAAATGATTCTCATACTTATAGCATTGCTGTTAGTGATTTCGGACTAGTTGTACCTAATTTTAATTAATGATCTTTATGTATTTTCAAAATAGATTGTTCTGATAGTTTTGTTTGTGGTTCTCTGTAGGTATAGTTCCTCAGACAGTTGAGGAGTGGATGTTATTGATTCAGCTTTGTCAGCAGCACCGCAACAGCAGCAGCCTCTCAGCTTCAGCTGTCACACTTTCATCTTCTGCTGACGCCACCTGTCAGTCCAATGTAAACAAAAGTAACGGCACAAGCAGCGATACCTGCACAAGTGACATGAATGGTAAAGGCATTGATAGTGGGCCTGGTGACCCGTCTAATGATTCAGTGGATTGGAGCAGCCAGGTGAACGTGGAGAAGTTGACATTGTGTCTAGCTCGAGCTGTGGGACCTGATCGGGCTTTAGCAGCTCTGCAGGAGTGTGGAGTGCAGCTGGAGCTCAGCCCCCGTTCTACACTCATGTGTGAGCTTCTGAGAGTGGCAGAGAAGAGGCAGAGGTGAGGGGAGAAAGAGTTTTTGGATGTAGTGACCCCTACAGGTCATCCATCGCTACTGCAGCTATAATGATTATGAGACACAGGCCAGTTTTGCAGACATAGATTAAGCGTAGTCTTGGTCTAAGCTCTGTCAATATTTTATCACTAAAAGTCCCATTAATTTAGGGTCAGGCTTAATCTGAGTCTGTGAAACCAGCCTACAATATTTACAGGCTGTACATCTCCAGTCTATTATGGCTCGTCTTAATTATTCTCACTTTGTCTTTGTTACTCTCTCTCCAGAGCTCTGATTCAGACTATGCTGGAACGGTGTGATCGGTTCCTCTGGTCTCAACATGCCTAATGGAGATTCTCCTCTGGGTCCTCCTCCTCACATCCTCTCTGCTCTCTTCACCACGCAGCAGGATGTTCTGCTTGGAATCTTGCAGTATCTACACTACAGCCTGCCCTCGTTTGTTATGTCAGGGATAATTGATATAATTTTCTCAGTGTTTGAGTGCTGGATCTAATTTTGCCTTTCATTATCCTTTTTTTATTGAATATATGAACAAAAGAGAACTGCTTCTGTATCTGCACTCTTATTCTGAGGTGCTTTATGGTTCCCTGGACCCATTTAAAAACATCTTATGTTGATGGTGCTATTTGTACATACTGTTTTTAATATTTAGTGGCTAAGATCAGATGCACTTTCCCAGTACCACCATATTGCTATTTGCTTCTTCTAATAGGTACTTTGCATGCATCCTAAGATAACACTTACATGTTACTTACATGTCTTTGTTTCAGAATTAGACTTGCATGAATTTATGAATAAGGGTTTGTTTGTATTCGTTGGTTTGTAAAAATTTGTTTGGACCCTTGCAAAGAGTTATGTGTGAAACTACCTGTATAATAGAATGAGCATTCTATAGCAATGACCCATGCAAGCCTGCAATCTTGGATCTTGAATGAATCAGGCAGTATCCCACAAAACAGTTGCCTAACTTTAAGAGGGATTCTACTCTTGCCTTAAGTCATTCTTTTTGTTGTTGACCTACATTTCCTTAAACTATGTAAAGCCTGATCAGGAATTTCTGAAAGTGTGCCATGGTCAGCTAGAGATTAGCTCAGAGTTCAAAGAGGTGGTAAACATTTATTATTAGTTTATTATTATGACAGATTTAAAAGTTTGTTTTCCTGATTTTTTTAAAAGTGTCCTTCACTGCAATATCACAACTTGTCTGATAGTTACAGCAGTTCTTGATCTAGGCTGTGTTTATGACAGTATTAACAATGCATTTTTGTTTCATTTTGTTTCTTAAATAATATATGCTTAGATTTATTTATTTAATTGCATCTAAAGGTATTTTTCTTTGCTAATATATGTGAACATTTGTGAGCCTTAAAAACAATCAACTTTTCATTTGGCCATTAAGATAACCCTCATATAAAGATGCTGTGAACAAGAAAGACTTTTCTTGTGACTAAAACTTCAAGCCTTGTTGGTGACTTGCTGCTTCTTGGAATGTTAGTATTGTGGCAACTGTGGTGAAGATGATAATAAAGATGTCGTCCATAGGAATAATCATATTTATTCATGCATGTTGTGTACAGATGACTCTAAATGTACTGCCACCAATAAATAAATATGTAAGAAAAAGTTTATAAATATTTATTAAGTGCTGAAATACTTCCAACATACAGTATTCTTTGAAATAGTCCATTGAATAAACACTTTCAGGTTGTAATTTATATTTCTCAAAGAGGACACCCCTGTTTTCAGTATTGGAGCCCCCTTTGGCAAGAAGAAGAATAAGTCTTCTTGAGTCTTCCTTCAAGCAGAACCTTTCCACTAGGCAACCAGTATTCTGGACAAAATATCTTGTGTTTTTAAGAACTTCTAAGAATTACCGATCTTCACAATGTCCCCAGATTTCCCAGCGTGATTTATCAAACTCATTCCAAATATATGTGATGTCAGATGTATCTAGGATGACTAATAACTATCCAACAACCACTTGATCTCATCCGACTACAGCATACATTCAACTCTATGCAATATTTTTTATTCAAACAAATGTTTTTATAGGAACAAATAACCAACAGCCCCTTTCCCTTTTCCAGGAAAACCTCTCCTTGTTGATGGGGCTCTCTCCCTGGCCCAGGCTCAATCAGATAGAACTCATACACACCTGGAGAGAAGAGGAGTGATAGACAGCGGATTTGAGAAGAGAAAAAAAAAGTAAGTTCTGAAGGACTGATAAGAGCATGAATTCAAATTGGAAAGTGAGGACTGCCAGTGATGTCAGAGAGTGGATTCCAGCCTGGTGCTTCTTTAAAGGTTTTGATTGTTCTTGCTGAGCTCCTACATTTGACTCAATGATAGGAAAGGTTAAATATGCTTTTGTGCTAACTGATCGTCGGGCCTTTGAAACTAAACCTTTCCTCAATGACATACTGACCTACAGAAGAGGCTGCCTGCCACAAGATGTAGTGCTCATTCACTGCCATTAGAAAAGCTAAGGATGCGATTACCATTAAATATTATAGTTATAATTTATTAAATTAAATATTATAGTTTATAAATATTTATTAAGTGCTGAAATACTTCCAACATACATTCTTTGAATTAGTCCATTGAATAAACACTTTCACTTTTATGTATAATAAATTCCAATGACCAGAATTATAGTGCTTATAGTATCCTGATCAACCATTATAAACACACACACACATACATGCATTGTCTTGTTTTAATATTTGCTTTGCAGGCATATTCATTGTTAATATATTCAACTTTGATATATACAGTGAGCTTGGGCTTTTGCAAAATTGTGCAGTAGCAAAAATCTGAGACCACCCATCATTTACTTATTCTCTTTAATTACTTAAGTTATTTGTATTTTTTCAGTAGATATCTCTGAAGAGATTAGATATAACATCATCTGCTTGCATAAGGAAGGCGAAGGTGAAAGAAAATTGTGACAAAACAGGAGTTTCCAAAACTCAAGTTCAAAAAATGGTTAAAAATAAGGAGAAAATGGGACTCCCAACAACCCTGCAAGACCTGGTAGAACACCAAAACTGTCACAGTCAGATAAACAGTATTTAAAGCTTTCATCTTTGAATGAGAGGCGTGCCACTCTTGCTTTAGATCTGAAAAAATACACAGGCAATTCTGTACGTCGGTCCGCTGTGAGATGACAACTCTATGGGTCTGAAAAGATGTTTAGCTGTGAGGAAGCTGTTACTGAGAAAAGGCAATATACAAAAAAATAACTTTTGTAAATCAAAATAAAGAAGGTGCTGGTGTTCTCAGAAGAATGGAATGACCAGTCCAGAGTCCAGACCTCAACATCACTGAATGTGTTTGAGAAATTTGGATCATAAGAAACAGAAAATACAACCAACGTCTAAGACTGAACTTTGGAGGTGTGTAAAAATATCCCTGCAGATCAGTGAAAAACTGAAAGTAAGTCTCCTAAAAAGAATGGAAGCTGTAATGAAGGTAAAGAGTAGACACACTAAACACTGAAAAATTAGGTATAGTTATTAGTAGTTGAGGCTTTTGTGTTGTTTTCTGCCTTTTTTCATTATTATTATTATTATTATTATTATCATTATTATAATTATAATTATCATTATTATTATGCTTCATCTGTTTAGTGTGAAGAGTACACAAAGCATCCCATTAATATGTACTGTGTTATAATAAAAGTAAAAATAAAGTAAAGGTTTTTCATCTGGACAACTCAACAGCTCTTGGGAACATAGAGGAGGGTGCATGTGGTAACCTAATTAAAAACAAGTTTGATAACCTAATTAGATAAACGATGGAACGTCTGACTTTTGTGAGTATTGGGGCGGGATTGTGTGTGTGTGTGTGTGTGTGTGTGTGTGTGTGTGTGTGTGTGTTCGGTATTGTTTGATGTGGGATTGTTGTCACCGTCCAGTCAGATAAGAGAATTCTGCACATTCCGAGTCGACTGTAGCCAGACTTTAAAAGTCAAAAGCTTCACGATGACCGATTATTTTAGAGGCTGTCCCACTCACACACTGGTCTAGTCTATAATAATAGTAATAAAAATAAGATTTGGGCACTTATTATATGCTGTGGTCAGTTTTAGTGCACATCTGAACCCAGATGTTCAGATTAAAGAAAATTATGTTATAGTTGGTGCAGAGAGTCATCCTGGTGTCAGAATCAAGTGATCTTCAATACAGATGGATGCTGTTCGTATGGTAAGTATGATTAATTACATTTTACTCTAATGCAGGTGTGAGTACTTCTGAATTTAAGGAACGCATTTAAGAATTTTATTTCTGTTGTAGGTGCCTTTTTCTTCCATCACTCTGGCACTTATGATGTGTTTGCTGCCCCTGTTTGCAACTCAGTTTACTGGCAAAAACTCAACAGGTAGAAAACTTTGTTTTGGTTCTCAAATTGCCAAAAATGATTTCTATAAGTAAAACGCATTTAAATATACATCACTGCAAGCAACTGCATTAAGGTCCATTCAGTTAACTCATGAGGTAACTTGGTCATTTTAAAATGTGGCAGTGAATGTCAAACCTGAGATAATTAGGTCAATAACTGAGCTGGTTGAACAGAAATTGACCAGATTGAATTGGAAGTGACTAAAGTGAGGTTGCTGTTTTAAATTTCTGTTTATTTACCAATTACACACAAATGTTGCAATGGAAAAAATAATTACAAAATTTCAATGTACCTGTCAGTTTATTTTAACTGCATCAGACATGGAAATATTTGTGACAGTAACTAAATACAATAAAAATATTATTTTATTATTATATGTATTTTAAAAATGAATTCTAGTGATTTTTAAAAATTGTACAAAAATCAGTTCTTAAAGTGTAAACAAAGTCATTAGAGTGGTTTGGTGTGAAATGGTTAACTGTAGAGAAACTCAGTTTTTTCCCTTTTGGCTCTTCTTTATTTCCACTATTGTATTCTTTCATTAAAAGCATCAGAACAATCATCATAACAGTATACTTCAAAGATTGTGTCTTAAAAGGTGTCTTAAGAAAAAAGCAAACATAACACAGGCCTGGATAATCAAATTCTTTTTGTAATGCATTTTCATCTGATTACTGTAATAATAGTAAATTTTTTAAAAGTGGTGGTAATAGGAACCAGGTGTCAAGCAGTTTACTAAAAACAACACCAGGGAAACGGCTTGTGTCTTCTGAGTTTTAACGTGATGTTGATAATGACAAACTAAATCTCGAAAAAAAAAAAGACTATTTATTGGGGATTGCCGTAAAACACACAGCACGGCAAATTCTCTGTTAAAAATAACCTTTTTAAGAAATACATTTTAGGCCAAAACCTTCAGAAAGCTATTGTCATACAATGTCTAAGACATCAGGCTCCGTATTCAAAATGATTTGTGTCACCACCACTGTAAACTATTCCGTTCTATACAACAGAACATTTCACATCAAACCACTTTAAAGTACTTTGTTTACATTGTAACATTTTAAGTATGCAGAAATATGGACAAATTGCCTTTAATGTCCGCTTTAACTAGTAAACTGCAATTTGGCTGGACCTTCAAGAGTGAGTAGTTATTTATAGTAATTAACCAGCAGCTGTGTGCGCAGGGTATGTGGGCTCCACAATCATTCAAGAGGCTTTGAGGAGAGCGAGAGAGCTGACTGACGCTGCCTATGCACACACAAGTGAGAGGTAACAGCGGAGCTCGTGTTAAGTGATGGTTTGTTGTCTAAGAAATGAATTTTGATGAAACTGTCAGGTACACAGGCACTGATTTTTTTCCATTTTAAAATGTTTCTAGGAAGCTACTGATCATAAAAACAATGTTTTAATGTATTTCATTTGAGGTGGATTTTGTTGCAAAAAGTTCTCTTTGTAATTTCATCAAAGTTTAACTTTATCTAATCTTACATAAAACTGCCCTTTCCTGAATTCCCTGCTACTGATGTACCTGTAAAGTACGAGACAAGCTGGATCAGACGTTTTGGAGTGAAAATAGTTGTGTGCATAGCAGAGTTGATCTCACTGATTATAATGGAGAAAAGGGGGCCGTTATGTGAATAATGTAAAGTGGTAACCATTAAGGCTCATATATACATATTTGTACTTGACTTTGCAACTTTCCCTCCTCTCAGAGTGAAGATGTCTGTATTTGAAGGATCTTTTCGGCCCACTGACCTGCTGGCTCAGTTTAAACAGATAGGCTCCAGTACCAGAGGTCATATCAGCGCTGCAGAACTATTCGACAACACAGTAGAGGTCATCAGAGAGATGGTGTACACTCACACTATGGCTCAGCCTAATCATACTGGTACTGTTACTCATAAAATCACAGTGGCTCAGGCCAAGTATGTGACATACACCCAGTTTATAGCTGTGACCAAACACATTCACTCTAACTGGTTCTATTCATTTCCTCTCCACTTTGTCTAAATCAGAAGACTACTGTGTTATTTTTGCCTCCATGTACAAGCAACAAAAATCTCTACAGCACTGATTGGTTGTGTGTGTGAATCAGAGTTGTTGAGTGTGGAGGACATGGAGACTTTGCTGGAGGTTACAGGATGTTCTACAGGAATGAAGAAACCTGTGTGCAAATCTGACTGTCTCTCAGAACGCTACCGGACCATCACAGGCCACTGCAACAACAGGTATCCACATACAGAACCTGCACTGAACACTAGAACCACAGGTACTCACATATAGAACCCTCACTGAGCATCGCAACAACAGGCACTCGCATACAGAACCCTCACTGAGCATCGCAGCAACAGGTACTCACATACAGAACCCTCACTGAGCACTGCAACAACAGGCACTCCCATAAAGAACCCTCACTGAACACTAGAACAACAGGCACTCACATACAGAACCCTCACTGAGCACTGCAACAACAGGCACTCCCATAAAGAACCCTCACTGAACACTAGAACAACAGGCACTCACATACAGAACCCTCACTGAGCACTGCAACAACAGACACTCCCATAAAGAACCCTCACTGAACACTAGAACAACAGGCACTCACATAAAGAACCCTCACTGAACACTAGAACAACAGGCACTCACATACAGAACCCTCAGTGAACACTAGAACAACAGGCACTCACATAAAGAACCCTCACTGAACATTCGAACAACAGGCACTCACATACAGAACCCTCACTGAACACTCGAACAACAGGCACTCACATACAGAACCCTCACTGAACACTAGAACAACAGGCACTCACATACAGAACCCTCACTGAACACTAGAACAACAGGTACTCACATACAGAACCCTCACTGAACACTGCACTCAAATACAGAGCCTTCTAAAGTAAATCCAAGCTCAAGCTAATGTCTTATTGCTTAAACAAACTGTTGATTCAGTTAAAGCAAAAACACCTTTCCAAAAGCAACATGAGCAGAAACACAAAAGTACAACAAGCTTCTGGCTAATAGAACTTTACTGGAATATCCAGCACCTATCAGCATAGGAATGGAAGATTGTTAGTCTCTGTTCTTCTGTTTTTAATACACCCTTAGTCTGCAATAAAAAGATAAGCCTCAAAAGTCAAAGCTATGACCAGTCGCAAAGCTGTAGAGACAACAGTCATCAAGATAACATAATGACACAAACCCCAAACTGGAATGGTTAACTACATGTTAATAATTAAAATGTAACTTTGCTCACAAATATAGGTCTGTAGAGGTCTGTAGAGAGAATTTAGTTACTACACACCTCTGGTAATGACACACAGGATCTCCACTGGACACTGCATTAACAGCACATACACAGTTAGCTTTGCATTCACACCCACCTGTCATCTATAATAACTTCTCCATTCACAGACACAAACAATATTACAGGAACAGCCACACATTTTACTGAGCACCGCTGTATTTTAAAGACAGGTACACTTCTAACATTAATTATGTGATGATGATTTTTTTGGTGTTAAAATGGACTTTTTTATTCCTCTGCAGACAGAATCCTCTTCTGGGGGCAGCTAATACCCCATACGCCCGCTGGCTTCAGCCACAATATGAGGATCTTCGTGGGGCACCCAGGGGCTGGAACCCCCAGCATACCTATCACAACTTTACACTGCCTCCAGTAAGACATCACTCAATATATATAACCTGTCTTCAGAACATGTGTAGACATCAATTGCATTCCCACACTGGAATGCTCATATGTACACTAATGTTTAGCAGCTGTTTTTGGTGTCTCTGAAGAAAAGCGTCCCTTCTGGTCAGTTCCTCACTGTCCTAACTGCTTTTAACTTCTTATATAGTACTTCTTGAATAATACGTCTACAGGCCTTTAGTAAAAACAAAATAATAAGCTTTCACAGCGATAAAGGTGGAAAACCACAAAGACTACTGGACATTTCAACAAGACAATAGAAGATAAAAGATGCCATTTTGCTCATTGAGTGAGAAGACTGAAAATTTCAATGATGACATGGCTTGAGACTAAAACAGGTTTAAATCCCACTGAGAACATGTGGGCCTAGTTTGGGAAAGACACTAAAAATGGCAGTGAAGAATGTTTACTTTATCAAAGCATGACAGAAGTGGTCAAGAGGCAGTTAGAAGAGCAATTCCTTTTCATGCTGCATATCTTACCAAAAGTAACATCATTTGTTTACACTATATTCAAGTAAATGATAACCATTATACCATTTCCACCCGTCTCTTTGTGCAGGTTCGTGCAGTGTCCCAGGAGGTGTTGTACACCCATAATGAGAACATCTCTCTGGACGAATCACTGTCTCACCTGCTTGTCGAGTGGGGGCAGTGGATTGATCATGACTTTGCCCTGACCCCTCAGAGCCCAAGTACTGCCTCATTCAAAACTGGAGCGGACTGCACACGCACCTGCAGCAAAGATACACCATGCTTCCCTATCCAGGTGCTTACACACACACACACACACACACACACAAACACAAACTAGAGATCCACGCATAGAGTACCAGTTAAACATTTTGAGACATCTAGCTTGGTGCTGATATCAGATCAGGATATCATTAGAAGACACTTTGATGAACATGAAGCTGAGGGTTCCAACATCGACTCAAATGCAAATAGTTTTATATATTAACCAAACTTTTGCAGATATTACATTACTACATTAAAAACAACAGCAAGAAAATTCACATTTCAAAATGCGATGTGCCCATAAAAAAAGAGATTTCCTTATTATTTCGGAGCTGGAGTGGATCAGATAATAAGAATCTCAACCATTTCTCAACCAAGACCAAGAGCTTCTCAGCTTTGATGATGTGAATTATAATAAACTATTATTACTTTTATCTGGGCCTGAAGTATCTAATTTATGTCTTTATCCTTTTTGTCTAAAGTTATTTCTCCTAAAAAAATCACCATTAACACTTTAAATGGTCAGGGCCAAAGTTTTATTACACACTTCTATAACCTATGCATAGTTCAGCCAGTTTGCATTGAAGTCCCTATAGTTACTGAATAATAAGTCTTAGTGTGTAATATAAAAACGCCTGGGATTTTTAGGGGTTATGGCTCTTGAGGTGTACAACATTTGAACAATAAGGTTGCCCTCTGAGTGTCCCCAAACATTTTACAGCCAGTGTACATTCTTCATATTTAAAGGCAATATGTATTTATATCAAGTCTCCCTTCCCCTCTCTCTACCTTGCTCTCTCAGATCCCTCTCTCTGACCCTCGAACAGGTGTTCAGAGCTGTATGCCGTTTTTCCGCTCTGCTCCGGGCTGTGTTATGCGTCGTCACAGAGAGCAGTTGAATGCCATTACGGCCTTCGTAGATGCCAGTATGGTGTACGGTAGTTCAGAAACACTCGCTCTCGCTCTCCGCAACCTGTCCTCCCTACACGGGCTGCTTGCTCATAACCAGCTGCACTCTGACCATGGCCTTGCCTACCTGCCGTACCTGCCCCGCACACATACACAGCTGGACCCCTGTGGCCCACGCCAGGAAACCAGTACTGTCTCACCATCAGAAACAGCAAAGAACACAACATCCATGGGGAACCTGACCTTCTGCTTTCAGGCAGGTAGGCCACTGTGGACTGGCTTTATATGTATTTTTAAGCTGCATTTGTTCAAATATTTACACCCTGGTCCTAACTCAAGCATGTAAGATGTGATAATTACCTTATGACCGTATAACAAAAAAATGTTGTCCACTGAAAAAAAATCCACTGACATAAGAACACAGCATGCTGTAGTAAAAGTAATATTTGTTAGAAAAATAATATATAAATTTGAAGATTCCAGAACCAAAATCAGTAGAGGCAAAGTTTCAGTTAGCCACCCAGAATGAAAAAAAAACAGGTACTCCTGCATTCTCTCCACAGGAGGCTGGAGTATGACGCAGAACTGACTGACCTATTAATAACTAGACATACTACTAGCAGGTACTCTTCAGGTCATTATGAAGATGTTCTGTTATGTGCTGTGGTGGATGTGTTTCAGGTGACTCTCGGGCCAATGAGCACTTGGGGATGATTGCCCTCCACACCCTGTTTCTGAGAGAGCATAATCGATTGGCTGAGGAGCTTCACAAACTCAATCCTCACTGGAGCCCTGACACGCTGTATCAAGAGACCAGGAAAATCCTCGGAGCTGTCCATCAGGTTAAAGCTGTGGTTTAGATTCTGGTCCTGGAGTAGCCTGTCTTACCCATTTGAATGTTTTTGGTGTTCTAACATATCCACATCAACTAATTTGTAAATTAGCTAAATCATTGGATAAAATGGAAAACAGAAATATGTACTATGGGTTACTCAAGGACCAGGATGGGGAAACACTATAGAAGTCTAATCTCAGTTCCATCCACATGTGCACCAAACTTGAGTTACACTTGAGTACAATGATGCCTTTTTTCTATTCACTACTCTCTCTCAGGTCCTGACGTGGGATCACTACTTGCCACGTGTTCTGGGGCCGAGAGCACACTCTGAGCTCATGCCCTCCTATAATGGCTATGACCCTGAAGTTGACCCCAGCATCACCAACAGTTTCTCAACCGCAGCATTCCGCTTTGCCCATGTAACTGTGCATCCAGTAGTGAACCGACTCGGACCTGGTTATCAGCTCCACCCTGAACATCCACCACTGCCTTTGCACCGATCACTGTTCGCATCCTGGAGAGTGGTGAAAGAGGGTGCATGTCACACGCACACTGATTCTGATTCTCTGTGTATCATATGTATCATTTACAGATTAGGTTTCAGAAGAGGTCACACAGTAAAATACTCTTATAATAGAACATCACACAAACAGGCAGCACAGCTACAGTGCTAAAAAGCAGTTTCGGGACACTCCTGAATGCAATTTGTGTCTTGTTTATTTTTCACTTTCCAAGATAAAGTTAGCAGTTATTTATTTATCAGAAAAGTTTTAACCACCAGTGTTGTCAACCAGGCTTACAAACTAAATCTCTAAATGAGCTCGGTACTTAAATGAAAATGTAAGTAAGGCAAGTAAAAGTACTCAAAAATTAGTGGGACAAACTTTTCTGTCACTTTCTTTTGTGCAGGTCATTAATTAGCATTTTATTTTGGATAGTATTTTGTAGCATATCCCTTAATTGGATGCCAGGCATGGAATGCTTGTCCTTGCACTACTGATGCTCAACCAGGCTTGCCAGATTTTCTCTTTGACTGGTCAGAGCATGGCAGATATTTGAAGGCTTCACATCTTTGTGAATGACTTCAGTACTTTTTTCACTATTTTTTTCTGCAATATTTCTCATAGACGTTCTGCTACCAAGAGACAAAATTGATTGACATTTACAGATTTAGGTGTGTTGCATGTTGGCTTTCCAAGAGTATCTCTTGGTAGCCCTGGAGATCTTTGGTTGTTGAACATGTCATTTGGATTATCCATCCATCCATCCATCCATCCATTTTCTAAGCCGCTTCTCCGTCAGGGTCGCGGGGGGGTGCTGGAGCCTATCCCAGCAGTCTTCGGGCGGAAGGCAGGATACACCCTGGACAGGTCGCCAGTTCATTTGGATTAGTCTTCCAATATTTCATTCATTCGTTCATTCATTCGTTCGTTCATTCATTCATTCATTCATTCATTTACTTACTTACTTAAGTGAAACTGAGGTTTAAGTGAAAGTCTTCTACTGTGCAGTTCGACTCAAATTGTTGATTGAAAATTTATAATGTAGCTGAAATATAGATTAAATAATATACTTTTGAATGTGTTAAAGCATAACAGATCAACAAATTAAGTAATTACAGGTACAAATGATGATAGAGGGCTACTTTAAAGCACTGCATACTGTCTTTCCTGTGCTCTGTCAATGTGTAAGAAGTGATCTGATTCTCTCTCTGTAGGTGGTATAGATCCAGTGCTGCGTGGGTTGTTGTTGTCTCCAGCAAAGCTGCAGGCTCCACAAAAGATGATGGTGGAGGAGTTGACTGAGAGGTTGTTCCAGGCTCAGGGGGGCCTGCCGCTGGACCTGGGGGCTTTAAACCTACAGAGAGGAAGAGACCACGGCTTGCCTGGTACTGACTATCATATGTACTAAGCTATAAGTAACAGTACAGTAACATTACAAGTTTTGCCACATGACAACGCTGATCCCAAATTATTATTCTGAAATAGTTAATACACAGCATATGTCTAAAAGTGTCCAAATACCTGTTTGATTTACTGAATTTTACTACTAACTGCTGACACTAGAAAACTAACTACTGATAGAAAAGCACTGCTAATAAAATGGATGCTCTGAAGAAGCCACACATGAGCCCAGGGCCACCATGCCCAATGCCAAGTTTTAGCTAGAGGGCAATAAAGACCCTCCCCCCAGCATTAGGCTGTGGAGCAGTGGAACTGGAGCTCCATCCAGTACATTTGGGAAGAGTTGAAGTGGTGTTTATGATCCAGAAATAATCATCCAACGCCAGTACCTGACCTCACCAGTACCTAACCTCATCTGTTGCGGTGGCAAGCATATCCTCACTGTAATGTTCCAACATCTAGTATAAGGCCTTTTCAGAAGAGCAGAGGTTGTTACTGCAGCAAAGAGGGACAAACACCTTGTTAATACCATGACTTCAGAAGAAACATTGGATAAGCAGGTGTCCACAAACTTTTAGACATCATAAGTCTGGTCTCCCGGACAGATATTAAGCCTACTCCCAGAATACACAGGATTCTGAATGAAAATTCTCCATTCAAAGGAAAATGTAGTCCATGACTAGGCTTAAACCGTTTGGGAAACCAACCTATATTTTATTTGAGGCATGTGTTTAGACAGACTGTGCTTAACAGTTAGTAAATTATTTGATGTGTAATGACTCATCAACCCTTCCTCTCACTCTGCAGGTTACAGTGCATGGCGCAGGTTTTGCAGCCTCTCAGTCCCGGCAAATGAGTCAGAGTTAGTAGAAATTCTAGGTAATGTAGGCTTGGTGCGTAAGCTGCTTGGACTGTATGGCACAGCCCAGAACATTGATTTGTGGGTGGGGGCCATCTCAGAGCCAGCACTGCCAGGTGGGAGAGTGGGACCTCTGCTAGCCTGTCTGCTGGCCAAACAGTTCAGAGCACTCAGAGATGGAGACAGGTGAGCAGAGGGAATTAATCAAACAACTGAGGCAAAGATTACAAACAATGATGAATACAGATATTCCTTTAAATTCTAATTTAACCTGTGCTTACATATGTATGATATATGAACAGATGGGTGGGCAAATGAGCAAATC
Source organism: Pygocentrus nattereri (assembly GCF_015220715.1). Classification (NCBI taxonomy): domain Eukaryota; kingdom Metazoa; phylum Chordata; class Actinopteri; order Characiformes; family Serrasalmidae; genus Pygocentrus; species Pygocentrus nattereri. The sequence goes on along the minus strand of NC_051221.1, from coordinate 32,131,027 downwards.
AGTGAGCGAATGAATGAACACATGAATTTTCCTTTTATTTGTCTCTGTAAGGTTCTGGTGGGAGCGAGAGGGTGTTTTCAGTTCTGCTCAGAGAGACTCATTGCGCACTGCATCTCTCTCTCGCATCATCTGTGACAACACAAACATCCGCCTGGTGCCCTCGGACGCTTTCACTCGTACACTGCACCCTGACCAGCTGCTGCCTTGCACACACACAAACATTACACACTTCAGCCTCTCTGCCTGGAAGGAACCAGACACCGGTGTGTGAATCCGAGACAGCGTACAGTGTTTATTTCTGTTGTGAGAGTTACAGTTACAGTGCTGTGCAAAAGGCAGAGGCCATCCTTTATTTATTTATATTAGTTAAAATGGACAGTAAGTACAAGTTATTCACTTTTTAATGTCACAAAAAAGCAGAAAACATTTAACTGAAAATTATACAGAAGCCCCGTGACCCTGAGGGAGAATCGGCTTAGAAAATGTGTGTGTGTGTGTGTTTGTGCGTGTGTGTGTGTATGTGTGTGTGTGTGTGTGTGTGTGTGTGTGTGTGTGTATACAGAAGCCTCAACAATTAAATATATAATTTTTTTTTCAGTGTTTAGTGTGTCCACCTTTTGCCTTTATTACAGCATTTAGTAGACTTGCTTTCAAAGAAATATGCAGATATTTTTTCTTGTTTTATCTTTTCATAACTTTTTGAACATAAGTTTTTAAAGCTCATGTTTTACTTGTGTTATTTTCATTTCACCTTCCTTGTACAAGTAGATTATCTTATGTATAATCTACACAAAAAGTGTTTTTATCTCCTGAAAAAAATGAATAATGTGCTTAATGGTCATTTTGAATTAAATAAGTCAAGAGTAGTTTCTGGCTTTTAGACAGCAATGACTGGACTTATGGACTTTAAAATATATATAGCTGTATTTATCTTTTTTTGTATCTTCTTTGTTGTTTTAGACCCGCTGTGTGGCTCCATCCCTCGTTTGAAGGTGGGTTTCTCTGTACTGTGTGATTCTGCAGTTCTGTACCAGTGTCCCTCTGGCTATGTGCTACATGGGGCTACACACATCACCTGTGACCCCAACACACACTTATGGACTCCACAACCACCCACCTGTCAAGGTGTGTGTGTGTAAAGGTTTCATATATTATTTCTCTATGAAGATTTGTCTTTGTAACTTTGGCTTTAGTTCAGTCAGCTAACATGAATAATAGTGTGTGTGCTTTTACCAGTTTTGTTTATCTGTGTGTCTCAGATATAGATGAATGTTTCACACAGCCTTCTGTCTGCCCTCCAAACCTGCAGTGTATCAACACACCAGGCTCCTTCATCTGCTCAGGTATGCACTGTCCCAGACAAAGACATAGAGCTCTTATGAATTCTTTGTCTTGGTATGGAAGCCCATTCCCACCAGCTAGCGGAGAGAAAACATTGCCTGATTTTGCCAGCAATATGTCAAAATCTTGAAATAATTACATTTTGTGAAAATACTGACTCAGTATCTTGAAACAATTTTTTTAGTTGAGCTTCAATATCTCAAAGTAATGACAGATTTTCTCAGAATAGCAACTTAATATTGTTATAAAAGCACTTGTCTACTCAAGTGATTGACTTTGTGTCTTGAAATAATCCCATTCTGTATATATTTCAATAAAAAATTCTGAAAAATAATAATTCGATTTCAAGAAAGTAAGTAAGTATGTTAGGATAGTTAATAATAAGTTGAACTTAGTTAGTCAATAACTATCAATATTTCAATAAAACAGTAATTTAATCAAAAACAACAGAAGTCAAAATTTTCAGAAAATAAATAAAGATAGAAATTCATTAGTTTAATAAAATCAATTATTACAATAAAAGTTATTGTAATTATGAAATAAGTAATTATTTCAATGTGCTAACTCAAAAAACGAAGACAGAAAGAAAATAATGGCATTTTCTCCTGTTCCTGGCCAGAATTGGCTTCCATAGCTCGCTTTCGACTTAGAAAAGTCCTCTCACTTTCCCATGCAGAAAGTTTTCATTTTGAAATGATGCACCTGCAATAAAGTTCATCAGTTAATCTGACGCACACTGTCCACAGACTTGGCATCTGCTCCTCTTTCTGCCTCCTCTGTTGTTGCGGCAGTTATGGCAGTGCTGGCAGGAGTGGCCATTATGACCCTAATCATGATCTGCTACAGAAGGCGGGTGTTTTCTTTTTTAATTTCACTTTTGTTTAAACACTGACTCACTGACTGATGTTTGATTATAGTAAGCAGATTTTTTTTATTATTATTATTTCTTTGCTTTTTTTGTAGGTTTTTTCTCAGAGAGGCAGAGCCAGTTACCAGAGCATGCTGTGAAAGGAAACACTGAAATGGTCAATGTTTACATGACTGTATTTAACTTTTTGTATTTATTTATTTACCAAAATGTCTCCTCTGTAGAGAACATGACTTCTAAATATATTGTATATCATCTTAATACACATGTACAGATACACGTTCATCTGATGTTTTTTGTTAAATCACTAATCTATATGAGTGACCATAAGAACAAAAGCAGTAGCTTTTCTTCAGCCAAGATCATCTCTCCTTAACACAATGAAACTGGTCTCAGGTTAATATTCTACTATAGTTATAAATACAGTGTTTTTGTCAGTGTACAGACTGGCTTGTTGTACAAAATGTGTGCATGTGTCTTTAAGAGCTGACTCGTAAACTTTTTTTTCCCTTGCTTTCTTTGCCGTGGCTCTCTGTGAAACCTGTTCTGCGGCTCACAGTAAGACATGGCAGGTTCATTTTCTTTGCAATGGTAGTTTTCTGCTGACCCAAGTAGGAGGCATATTAGGTTAGATGTTTTAGGCGTTCCCATTTGAAGAATAAGGGAAGTTTCAAATGCAAGTCAGTCATTTTATCCAGTAAGCCATGAGACACACATTTTTCCTCTTGATTAGTGTGTCACACACGATCAACTAGAGTGCCTCAGTAGACTCCACAGTGAAACCCCAGACGTCATGATGGTTGAAATGTAGGCATGGGCGATACCACTAATTGTCTTCTTGATACAATACAAAGTAACATCAAGGCCAATCCTGACACCAGTACTGATACCAATACTATTAAAAGTCTTTTTGTGCACATAAAAAGGAGAATTCTTTGTGATTTCTACAGTGAATCAACTAGTAGATGTTTACCTTAAAATGCTGAAAGTTGCAAGCAACTGCATTAATATCATTTATACAGCCAGATACACTAAGAAGGGAGAAGCAAAAGTACTACAATCTACAATCATTCTCCACTTTTTCTGAATCAGACACATTGTTTTGTAAAACGTTAGTTGGTTTACTGCTTAAAGGGCCATACCAACCTAAAAGTTATGCCGTATTCTGTAGTAACTTCAGTTTTTTTCATCGGTCAATATGATTACAGTAAGAAATTTGGTTTCGTAGCAGTAACTATCTGCCTTACTTTTGTATTCACAAAAAAAATTAGGAAAACCACCTTCTGATGATTTATCTTGTCTTTAACTTGGAAAATATTACTTGAGAGACTACTACAGTAGTGCTTTAAGATCCTATACACAGCTTCTTAGTTCATATTAGATACAAACTTACTCATTCAAACCACTCAGCGTTTTATTGCGTTATTCCACATACTCTAATCCTCCAAGGCAGTTCAGCTTACATGAAAAAACACATTAAAATCAATTTTTAGGTTATGTAAACTTGAATAATTGTTCAACATGTTTCCTTCAAGTTCTAAATGTATGATAAAATGATCTGAACCTGCTGTACAACATTGTGCAAATCATCTACAGTAGCGTTAGATGATATCCACAGACATGAGGTCCATGTCTATGTACTTTGTCAGTCTACCTTGAGATGAAAAGAAAAGGCTCAGCTGGATGCTGTTTGCTCCAACTTAAACGTTTATCTTTTAGTTTTTTTAAAAAAGTGAAGCAACTAAATCTGCTAAACAAGAATTCAAGTTTGCATGGATGTGTGCTGCATCCATATTGCACTGGAGCACATTCTGCTTGAAGACATCATGATTGTCACTCATGCAACATTATTATTCAATACAATATCAATTGGAACCAAAGGCCCATCTGAATTCATTACAAAAATAGATGTGAATCCAGGTATAAACACCAGCACTGACTGGTAGCAGAAATGAACAAAAGAAAAATGGACATAGTGCACAAATGAGTGACAGTAAAATGTAATAAAAGTTATAATGCCTGTGTAAAAACACGTAACCGTGCAACACAAGCCAATACAGGGGTTGCCCAATCCTGGTCCTGAGAGCTACCACCCTTCAAGGCTTAGTTCCACCTCTAATTAAACACATCTGATCCAAATAATGAAGGCCTTCAGGAGCATCTGAATATGACAGCCAGGTATGTTGGATCTGAACTCGCCAGGGTGGTAGATCTCCAGGATCAGGATTGAGCACCCTTGAGCCCAATACATTGGTTTCCATCAGGGAATGATGAATTGTCAAAGCAGGCAGATACAAGCATTGCTAATGAAAGGTCACTGTATATGATCCTAATGTTATTCATAACGATGAAGGCTTCAGTAACATTGTGAGTGAAATGGAACATACATCTTTGATATACATATGTAATAATTATAGACAACGAACATCCATAACATACTGACGGGCAGACACAAGTCCAGTGTTTTATACGATGCCAGGTTAAACATTTAGGATTACAAATAAAGGTTGTTTGTGTTTCTCTGTGGCTCTTTCTACACTAAATTGTAGTTTATCCACTACTGGATAAACTTGAATGCTTAATGGATTTAAGCATAGCAGGTGATGTGTATCTGTGTAATGAGGGAGGGTGTGGCCTAAGGAGGTCAACACCGTATATCAAGGTGTGCATAATTATTAGGCAGCTTTTTTCTTTAGGCAAAATGGACCAAAAAAGAGATTGAACTGACTCTGAAAAGTTAAAAATGACCAAAAGTCTCTCAGAGGGATGCAGAACTCTTGAAATTGCTAAGATATTGGGGCGTGATCACAGAATCACCAAACGTTTTGTTGCAAATAGTCAACAGGGTCGCAAGAAACGTGCTGAGAAAAAAAGACGCAAAATAACTGCCAAGGATTTGAGAAGAATCAAGCATGAAGTTACCAGGAACCCATTATCTTCCAGTTCTGTCATATTCCAGAACTGCAACCTAGCTGGAGTAGCAAGAAGTACAAGATGTTCAGCGCTCAGAGACGTGGCCAAGGTAAGGAAGGCTGAAACCTGACCACCACTGAACAAGACACATAAGCTGAAGTGTCTAGACTGGTCCAAGAAGAATCTGAAGACAGATTTTTCAAACGTATTATGGACTGATGAAATGAGAGTGACTCTTGACGGACCAGATGGATGGGCCCGTGACCACTTCGAGTCGGACGCCAGCAAGGTGGGGTACTGGTATGGGCTGGTATTATTAAAGATGAGCTGGTTGGACCTTTTCGGGTTGAAGATCAGGTTGAGGCTCAAAAATCAACTCCCAAGCCTACTGGCAGTTTTTAGAAGACACTTTCTTTAAGCAGTGGTACAGGAAGAATCTGCATCTTTCAAAAAGACAATGATTTTTATGCAGGACAATGCTCCATCACATGCATCCAACTACTCCTCTGCATGGCTCGCCAGTAAAGGTGAAAAACTTATGACATGGCCCCCTTCCTCACCTGACCTGATCCCAATTGAGAACTTGTGGGCAATTCTTAAACGGGAGACTTACAGTGAAGGAAAACAGTACACCTCTCTGAACAGGGTCTGGGAGGCTGTGGTTGCTGCTGCACAAAAAGTTGATCGTCAACAGATCAAGAAACTGACAGACTCCATGAATGGAAGGCTTATCACTGTTATTGAAAAGAAGGGTGGCTATATTGGTCACTAATTTATTTGTTTTATTTCTCAGAAATGTTCATTGGAAAGCTTTGAGTTGTTTGTTTATAATTCTCACTTGAACAGATGAAAATAAAAAAGTGAGATGGGGAAAGTGTGTTTTTCATTTAGCTGCATAATAATTCTGCACCATTATAGTTGCCCAATAAATGTGCACATATAGATATTCTCCTAAGAAAGCCAAAACTTCACTTTTACTTTCTTAAACATTCATGTTTGAGGTTTAGTAACATTTTGGATTAACTGAGAGCACTGTAGTTGGTCATTAATAAAAATAATCCTCAAAAATAAGACTTGCCTAATAATTGTGCACACAGTGTATATTGACAGTCAACAAAACAACGTTACCTATAATTAGGTTAAATCTATGCCTGGGAAAGTAGCCCTGCCAGCTTAGGTACTGAACTCTTTATCTCAAGCACCCTTTCACTGTAATGCACCCTGGGAAAGAAAGTGGAGCAATGCTTATCAAGGCAGAAGCAAGATTAAAATAAGGCAAATAGTGTTTGACATGTGTAAACTCTTTGGAACACTCCAACATGTGCATGTGTCATTTAAACTCAGAGACTGTGGTTATGATGAACGTGAGAAACAGGGACTGTTCTGAGGTGTGACTAGAACATCTGTAATAGCCATAGAAAATATCCAAGCATAACCTCAATGATTGCAGGCGTACTCCACAATGAGGACCGCATTTATGTCCTGAGGTCTGGAGTGTAGTGAAAGACATGGGAAACGTTTCTGTCTATTTGGTCCAGTCGCTAACAATATAATACTGATTAAACATGTAGCACACTGAGAAGAAGTCTTATCACTCTTTGAGCTGTTCTGCTACTGTGCTGTGATTCTGCTTTGGGTTGGAGCTTTCTTTTCTCTTAGATCTTAAAGCACCAGACAAATGTCTATGTTCGATCACCTGCTTTATCAAACTGCTGTGTGTACAGAATGGCCATGTTGCATGGGTGTCCTTCAGCTTTCATCTGTGAGAAAGAAACCCAACTTGGCCACAGACATTTCCCGCCGCAAACGCATCACTTCCCAAAACATCTGCTCAGCTGCAGAAAAAAAAAAAAAAAAAATCATATGAATGTCCTCTTCTGATCCAGAGCCTATTTTTAATCATAATCAAAACATATTCAAATAATAAAAGCTCTTTATCCATCCACTCACCGTCCTGTCTGACGAGGCCCTGCTGGATGTATCTGATATACGTGAAGAAGTTGCACACTGCTGTGATCTGGCCAGAGGGAGAGATGATTTGCATGTCAAATGTACCTCACTGTGCTGGAGACTTAAATAAGGCAAGAAAATGAAAACCAAATAGATGTCCTAGACAGTCAGTGCTCAAATTTAGTGCAGAAGAATTATGTCAGTGCTGACAGAGAAAGAGAGGTTTGTACCCTAGCTCTGCTGGAGGGAGAGATGTAGTAATAACTCTCTTTATCTCCCAATTTGATGCGATGTCGGCAGGTGCGGGACAGTCCACTCAGCGCACACTTCCTGTGTCAGCGTAAACATGCATGTTAACAGAGCTGGCAATCACCCAGAAGCTCTCAATAGAGAATACAGGCATAACATTCAGTTCAAACGCATCACAATAAACTGTTGCATACAGTTCTGTGAAAACTCTTCATTTATTTAATTTCCAGAAAGAAATAATCCACAGCAAGGGGAAAGTCAAAGGAAATAAACAGAAGTTTCCAAAACTCATGCTCAAAAAAATATTAAAATGCAAAAGGCAATTTGACTTCAAATTGTCACCATCAGATCAACAGCACTTACAGCAATCATCTTTGAGAAAGAGGAGAAAATTAGGTTGCACTCTTACTTCAGATCTGAAAAAAATCCACATGCCAACTCAACACCATGAGTCTGAAAGGAGTTGTAGCTGTTAAGAAGCTGTTAAGAAGCTGTTAATGAGAAAATAAAATAGAAAAAAAAGAACAAAAGAAGCTACTTGTCTTCTTAGAGCAATAAACTGATCACCCCAGAGTCCAGACCTCAACATCACTGAATGTGTTTGGGATTACTTGGATCACGAAAAGTAGGAAATGGAGCCAACTTCTAAGACTGTACTTTGGAAATGTGGATAAACATCCCTGCAGCATTCATTCATTTCAGGAGGCTGCAGGGATGTTTATCCACATTTCCAAAGTACAGTCTTAGAAGTTGGCTCCATTTCCTACTAAAGGATAAAAGGATGAACACAAAAAAAACTGAAAATATATATTTAGTTGAGGCTTGTGTAATTTTCAATTAAATATGTTTTCTGCTTTTTTCTTGAAGATGAAAAAATAATTACTTGGCCATTTTGACTGAAAGTTAAATAAAGGACAGGGTGCTCTGAGTGTTGCACAGCCCTGTATATCGCTGTTGTCAGAGCAAAACCTTGTTTTGACATAATTTGAAAACATCTGTTGCTTTTTACATTGTGTGTAAATTTCATGATTAATAAACCAAAAGAAATGCCCCAAAATGACCTGGAAAAATGCCTGGTTCCACTGACTTCAATTAAAAGTAAAGTATGCGTTTTCCTTCACCTGTAAAGTTACTATTTTGGAGATATTTTGGTTTTCTTCTGACAACAGCGATATATAACTATATACATGAGTATGTTTTTCCACACCATTCCAATATAAAACCACCTAATTCACAGTAGTGGTCTTTTTAATTAAAGGTCTCTTCTTTTTGAGACTACAAGTATTTGGCTCAGATCAGCATTTGAATGAAATACAGAGTAATGCAACATCGATGAAAATGTATTTATAATGAGTTCAAGATCAGACAGAAAAGCAACATTGCTGTTGATGAGGTAACATAACACAAGAGTCCGTCAGGTAAACATACTGAATGCAGACAAATTCAATGCAAAAAACCTGCACACAATAAGTTTGAAAAAAAAAAGAGAGGAAGAACGAAGAGACATCATTGACCCCGTGAAGCATGTTATTGGCTGTGTTAGTGACATGACTGGCTCTTAAAGTCACTTACGTCTCTACTGGTGCTCGGCAGCCACTGTGAAAACAACCCCCAATCAAACTGTGATCAGACTGTGATTAAATCAAACACAACCCAACAACGCAATCATTGACTTACAGATCCCAGCTTAAATCTGTGCATGATTATGGGGCATCAGGCATACTACAACCCCAATTCCAGTGAAGTTGGGATGTTGTGTAAAACATAAATACATAAAGACAGAATACGATGATTTGCAAATCTTTTTCAACCTATATTCAACTGAATACACTACAAAGACAAGATATTTAATGTTCAAACGGATAAACTTCATTGTTTTTTGCAAATATTCACTCATTTTAAATTTGGTGCCTGCAACACGTTCCAAAGAAGTTGGGACAGGGGCAACAAAAGACTGGGAATGTTGAGGAATGCTCAAAAAACACCTGTTTGGAACATTCCACAGGTGAACAGGTTAATTGGAAACAGGTGAGTGTCATGATTGGGTATTAAAGGAGCATCCCTGAAAGGCTCAGTCATTCACAAGCAAGAATGGGTTGAGGTTCACCACTTTGTGAACGACTGCGTGAGCAAATAGTCCAACAGTTTAAGAACAGCGTTTCTCAACATGCAATTGCAAGGAATTTAGGGATTTCATCATCTACAGTCCATAATATCATCAAAAGATTCAGAGAATCTGGAGAAATCTCTGCAAGTAAGCGGCAAGGCAGAAAACCAACATTGAATTCAAGTGACCTTCAATCCCTCAGGCGGCACTGCATTAAAAACAGACATCATTCTGTAACGGATATTACCACATGGGCTCAGGAACACTTCAGAAAACCATTGTCAGTGAACACAGTTCGTCACTCCATCTACAAGTGCAAGTTAAAACTCTGCCATGCAAAGCAAAAGCCATATATCAACAACACCCAGAAACGCCGCCGGCTTCTCTGGGCCCGAGCTCATCTGAGATGGACTGACGCAAAGTGGAAAAATGTCCTGTGGTCTGACGAGTCCACATTTCAAATTGTTATTGGAAATCATGGACATCGTGTCCTCTGGGCCAAAGAGGAAAAGGACTGTCCAGATTGTTAACAGCACAAAGTTCAAAAGCCAGCATCTCTGATGGTATGGGGGTGTGTTAGTGCCCATGGCATGAGTAACTAGCACATCTGTGAAGGCACCGTTAATGCTGAAAGGTACATACAGGTTTTGGAGCAACATATGCTGCCATCCAAGCAACGTCTTTTTCAGGGATGTCCCTGCTTATTTCAGCAAGACAATACCAAGCCACATTCTGAATGTTACAACAGCGTGGCTTCGTAGTAAAAGATTGCGGGTACTAGACTGGCCTGCCTGCAGGCCAGACCTGTCTCCCACTGAAAATGTGTGGCGCGTTATGAAGCGCAAAATACGACAACAGAGATCCCCGACTGTTGAGCAACTGAAGCTGTACATCAAGCAAGAATGGGAAAGAATTCCATCTACAAAGCTTCAACAATTAGTGTCCTCAGTTCCCAAACACTTATTGAGTGTTGTTAAAAGGAAAGATGATGTAACACAGTAGTAAACATGCCCCTGTCCCAACTTCTTTAGCACGTGTTGCAGGCATCAAATTCAAAATGAGTGAATATTTGCAAAAAACAATAAAGTTTATCCGTTTGAACATTAAATATCTTGTCTTTGTAGTGTATTCAGTTGAATATAGATTGAAAAGGATTTGCAAATCATCGTATTCTGTTTTTATTTATGTTTTACATGTTTTATGTTTTACCTCCCAACTTCATTGGAATTGGGGTTGTAGATGAATCAAAATTCATTGTGTAATTAAGCATGAAAAACTGCAGCACTGGAAGCTGCGTGATAACCGAACAACAGAATGGTGGTGCATTCCAGTATTTCCAGTTTGCCTCCTTTGGGCATAGGCGAGGAAAGTAAATGAATGAAGTGTGAGTCAGTGAGTCAAATACTCTCTCAAGATAAAACATTTAATTCTTTTCTGCTGCAGTGTTCATATTTATATTTAAATCCCAAGTAAATCAAACTACCATGATTGAGATTGGTAAATGAGGTTTGACATGATCACATGGATTCACCCAGAGAAGAAATCAAAGCAATGTCAACAGTACCACAGCGAAAAGAAATGTCATGTGTAGTGTGCATGACTCACTTGGGGCTTCCACAGTCAATAGCTGAGGCCTTGACCATAGACAGCACCGTCATGGCAACAGGCTCAATAGTCAAAGAGTTATTCTCCACTGCACTCTGAACTGACTGCGACAGCTAGAAAGAGAAAGAGAGAAAGATTACAAGACACAAGATTATTTGCACAAATGCTCACTGTATACCAATATATGCAAAGCATATGCACACAAACTTGCATACTTCAGAGCGTGTGAAGGAGAGGCAGGGCCCGATGTCCTCTCTGTAGATGCGGCTTATGAAGGCGGAGGATCGATCCAGACTTGGAGCCTCCTTCCAAGACAAAAACTCAGCAAACAATACTGAGTCCAACTAGAAAGACAGATGGTTGACCAAATAGGTAAAGAATTTATATTTTGTTGTTTTGTCTCTGTAATACAGCATGCTTGGTTTAAAATGAATCAATGAGCGTAAAACACCTGAGTATAGAGTCTTCGCAAGCAAACCAAACAAAAAGCTGAACACAAACATAAGTTCTGCTTTAAGAATATTATGCCCAGTGAAGCATTGAGGTTTAAATTTAAAAATGAATTAAATGTGTTAAATACACAAATGCAGAACACAGAGCATAAATAAAACTACTAAATGAGAGGAACATGGTTGTTTGAACATGGTGAAAAAACACACCAGTGGGCAGCCTGTATGACCAACCATGTCCAAAAAAAATTCATATGGTTCCATGAGCACGAGAAGAGCGCAAAGGTTGTAGTCACACAGACCCGCTGTCTGGAAGTTACCTGATGAGGGCTTTCTCTTGTAGACCACATTCAGATTGAGAATGAGTCAGACAAGACACAGAATCAGACAGAAGAGAGCAGGAGCTGCAGACAGACAGAGAAGTAGAAAGAAAGTGGCATCAGTAACAGACAGAGGCAGATGGAAATAAGGGTAAGAGTGGTCAACAGTGGAGAAGTGAAAGCCGACCATATGGTTTGTAAAAAGAACAATGAAGCAAGAGAAAACGTGAAGAAAAGCATGGCAGAGGAGGAGGGAATACAGACAGACAACAGGAAATAGTTGGACACTAGTATTAGTTGGATGAATTGGTATTCAGTATCCAAGCCTGGGCTGGTATCATGCTTGAAGAAAGCAAAGAATCTACTACTTTCAGCTTGTGCAACTCAGCCTGATGACTTAAGTCCCTGTTCATCTACTATCAGCCTCAGTGGCTCTGCTCACAGATGAGCACAGACTGTCTGATATTTAATGCTCATTAATCGAGCCAGAGATGTTGGGATTTTGTCAGTTTCATTCCGACTTACTTTCCACACATTCCTGTATACTCCCGTGCACCAGTTTTAACTCGGAGGAAACACACTCTTGCAAGTAACAGCTCTGTGTGCTGTGACAGTAAGTTTCTCAGAGCAAGACAGTTGCTGGATTGAAAAACTTTGATAAAGTTCACAGCATTTCTTTGAAGCATTTAGTAACTAGCAACCCACACATCCTTGTGTGTTTGCTGACGTGTCCTACTTTGTTGCATGTGGGCATGATTTTGTTGAAGCCCATTTGAAGCCCATTTTGAGAATCACCTGCTCCTACACATGAGGCTAAAGCAGTCAAATGACCCTTTTCTGTCAAAGGATGCAGTTCTTGGCCACACTGAACAATCAAACCAACCTATACCTGACAACAGGCAGACATTTGGCTTGTAAGACCACTGTTCACCCAAGCCTCTTTGCCTCTGTTTGTGTATGTATGTACCTCTTTGTCTTCTTGGTTCGCTGGTGGTGCAGTGGTTGGCTCTTGCTGTAGTTGAGGTACACTGAGGGTGGCACTCTTGTTGCGTGTGTGACCACCAGGCCTAGACAAGGTTGCTCTGGACCCTGTAGACTGCAGCTGTGGGTGTAGCTGGCGGTTGGGGGAGGATGGGGTAGAGGTCAACACCAGAGTCTTTAGGGCAGACACCTCCGCCTGCAATACATCAATCTGAGAGAGGGACGAGAACACATGTAAGACCAGCTGTGATGAGGATGTAGGGGAATATGAAAGGATGGGTGGACAGTGAAATAGAGGTTACCTTGCCCTGTGCCTCCTTCAGTTGCTTTTCAGCTCCTGCCTGTTTTACATTAGCCTCCCGGACCATCTTATGAGCCTCCTGGAGACGTGATGCAAGGGGACATGGCAGTAACAATACAATAATCTTGGAAAACACATCAGCTATACAGAGACAATGTTCTTCATTTTTGCTTCAAACCACATACACATATGATAGGATTACATACTAATCTAAACTCTCTCACCTCAAAGAGACTGGCAGTCAGTTCCTCTAGTTCCTGTTCCAGCTGGTCTCTCACTTGAGACAACCGCTCACACTCCTCCCCCTTCAGCTTCAGCTCCTGCAGAGGGACAATATTAATGGAAACAGAACAAAATGGAAGTGTGGAAGTGAATGGAACAGAATAGAATGGAATAGAAGAGTATATAAAATAAAAAATAATTACTGTTAAATTGTCAAAAATCCTTGTTGAGATGAAAACATCTGACATGAGATGAGACTAAGTCACTAGTATTGGATGTTCATTGTAGGTGACAGTGAGAGAATTTATGACTATTAATACTGTGACTTTAAGTAGCGTACCACTGTAATGGACCATCCTAAAGGGATTGTATGTTTTTAAATGAGTGCAGGTCTACCTTCTGGGCAGCGTCCAGTTGTTCTCTGAGGAACTCCGTGCCCTTTTCTCTAATCTCCAGAGAAGAGCTCCGCAGGCGAGACACATTAAAGGTATCTCCTCCTTGGGCCCCTGCTTCTTGTTGGAGCATTATATCTCCTTGTCCCCCTCCCAGCACTACACAAGGGTCTGGCTCAGGCTCCAGGTCTATCAACCTGCAGAGACACGTATGGAATTCATTACTCGACTTTTGACAGCTTCACTACAAACACCAATCCCACAAGCAAGAAACAGGCCAATCAGTATAGGCTAGGCTAAACTGAGCTAATCTAGGGAGCAGCAGCAACAGCATTAGTAGTACTATCAGTAGAAATCCTCCTCACACAGTCCAATGCGCTCAAAACTGAATCCCATATGTCGTGCTTTTGGACATATTAGCGTCATTTGTGTACAGAAGCCAGTAAACTGCAACATACCCTATGTAGTGCACTACAAAGGGAGCAAGGAGCCATTTGGGATTCGTCCATATTAATCAAAGCACAGCAAACAGCCTACCACCACCACCACCACCACCACCAACAAACCACACAGCACATTGAAGCTTTAAATAAACCACTAAACACCAAGTACTCTGTATATTCTCTAGAATAAAGCTGCATCCAGACTTCTGTGTAACTTTTCAGCACGGTATGTCACTCAGACCGGATCCCCACCCTTACGATTCCCTTCGCAGTCCGACACAGCAGCATCCGCTCCAGCTCCGAAAATAAAAACTCAGCTGAACTTCGGCTCTTCCTCTGAAGTGTCGACCAAAAGAACAGCCCAGACACGGACTGAGGACCTTCAGCAGACGCTAGAGACCTCTGCGACGCGTTATAACCCGAAGAGAAGAGAGCCAGCCGGCAGAGAGGGAGACGCACTCCCAGCGCTCTCCTCACACTTGCGAGGAAAAGTGTTGAGGCAGCTGTAAACAGGTCACGTGACCCTCAGGCGGCTCTGCGCTTCATATCTGCCCTCAGGAAGCCGCGAGACAGACAGCGATTTGTTTAGGAACATTGACGTGTTGTTATTATTAATCGGTTAATATTACAGAACTCAGAATATTACAGTATTAGTTTAAATTCAAATGAGTAGGTCTGTAAAACGTATTTCTTCGTTGCCACCAACACATGCTGGGGCTCGTCGTGGGATGCTGCTCGGTCTCGTCTTTTCTAATGTGTTATATTACACATATTACTGGGAAGCGGACTACAAAACGTAATAGATGTTCACGAATAAAACTACAACACACAAAATAAAAGACAACACACGTTCACTCACACACGGGGGTAATCTTCACATTTTGAAACCCTGTTTAAAAGTTTGAGGCCCTCCCTCAGTTTTTCAGCCTGTAATATTTTTTATTTATCTTATAGGTCCACACTGACATTTATGTGGTTTTACAAACCTAAACAGCCTCAGTTACACGGGCATTTTAATCAGGCTGTTTTTGTTACTGTACCTTTAAAATGTATGATGGAGCTCTGTTCTGATTGGCTGCCCTGTTCTGCGCCTCATTCAGTAAGCGGACACACTCTTCATTACTGAAACATGAATGGGCGTGGCTAAGCTGCGGTAGCTTTAATAGTGAGATGTATAAATGTATGTGTTTTTGTGACATCATAAAAACAGTGAATTCAAAACATTTTTGCAGGTTGATTCCATACCTGGACCGTATGGAGTTAAGGGTTAATGGCACACATTGAAACTTTGACAATGATAAACAGCCGTAAATCAAACTAATGAAATAAAAAAAGTGAGAAAATGATGTTTTTCCATTATATGAGCCCTTTAATATTGTACAACAAAGCAATTTTAATCAAGACCCCTTGAGGATCTCACCCACCTAGGGGTCATTGGTAGTTCCACTATTCCTTCAGTTGCAACACCCCTTCTCACTCACATTCACACCTTCACCACATCATTGCCTCCACGTACCTTCCCACTGGACATCTCTCTTTAGCTCTGCTGTGTTTGTTTCTTCTGTGATCTGAAAAGTCATCATTTCCAAAAAACGTGTGAGAGGAGTACACGGCTATTCCTGAGCTACCCGTCACCAGCACCTCGTACCCTGGGCTCGATCTGGACACTGGGGGAGGAGAAGAGGACAGCTGCACAACATGAATCCCTTCAAAGGCATCCATCTTCCAGTGAGGGGTACTAACACAGCTCCATGTGTCTGTCAGGGTCTCTGGGTCTGGGTACTGACCTCCATCATTCTTAGATATCTCTCTGGGCCTGAATGCAACAAAAAGATTGTCAATCTCTTAGAAATACTCTCACAAAGATAACAGGGCTCACTACAGTGTTCAGTGAACTGCTGAGTTAAACCCACAAGCAGGGTTCATATTTCTTTTTCAGTTCAATGTTAAGTCAATGTTAGTTTTCTGTGTTTTGTTTCATGGGTTTCCATTCATGATATCTTGTGTAACTAGAACATGCCCCTTAAAGGGCCCATAGCCTTTGTTTCTTGCATTTGTATGTTCTTTATGTTACCAAAAAATACAGGGTTGTTTATTATTTTATTTAACATTTCCAACCCAGCTGTCTCTCTTCCTCCGAGGGGTAGTTCTCTGCCTCTCGGTCTTTCTTATCCTGACCCTTCCCCTCCTCCCACTCAGTCAAACATCACACTACACATGGGGGTTCTGGGGGAGGGGGGCCCATGCTACAGTGAGTAGGGCCACCTACCTGGCTCTGCTCGCTGTGATGCGTGATGTCCCACTCCTCCCCTTTTTCCCCCCTTACAATGACACATTTCATGACACAGTACAGTACACACAGGGCTTTGGGGGGCAGGTGTCACTCAGTGGATGGTGGGTGGCGCTGCTGATGTGACCTCACTTATCTGCTCACTGCTACCTGCCCCTCAATTTTATTTACACATTAGACATTGAGGGCCTTGGGGGGCAGTGTGGCAGTGTGCTGTTATTCAGTACTACATTGCCTCTGTCCCTCCAATTTTAATTGCACTGTAGCTCACACACATTCTTTTCATTTCACACACATATTGAGTGTGTGTGTGTGGGGGGGGGTGGGCGGGTCCTCTCACACCCCGGTTTGGTGCACCCTGCCTGGTGGGGGGACCGGCCGGTCATTCCTCCCTGGGTTACCGCTGACCCGTGCTGGTGTCCGCCCGCCGATACTGTGAGTCCATGTATGTTCCGTGTGTATGCATGAGTGGGTGACTGGTGTGTGCGAGTGTGGGTGTGGGTGTGTGTGGGTGCATGTGAACATGTGTGTGTGGACAGCTGGGCCTGGGTCTATGACTTGCTGAGCCTGGACATCTGTGGTACATGGTGGTGGGCAGGAGTTACCCCTCTCCACCGCTCCCCGCTGCTTGCCAACTCCCCCCCCCCCCCCCCCCCGGGTATGGGTGTCCTGTGGATCCCTGGGTGCATGGCTGGACATCTTGGCGTGGTCCCTGCCCTGCTCCCTTGGCGGTTGTGTCCTGAGGGTGGTTTGGGCCTCTCTGGCATGGGGGGGGGGGTCCTGCCGGGGGTCGGCCGGTCTTGGGCGCCTGGGCCCTCGGGGGCCGCATGCTCGGCTCATGCTGGGGATGTTGGCCTGCCGGGGGGGTGGGCTGCTCATTGCCTCTGGCTCTCCGGTCACTTGCCCTTTGTCTGTGGGCGCTCTGTCTGGGGCATCCATTCTTCGTCCTCTGGGGCGTGCACGCGGTGGCCGTCGGAGCATGTGGCCTCAGGTCTCCTGAGTTCCTAATGGGCTGTGGATGGTCCGGGTCCCCCGGGTCCTTCCCTATCTGTCTCTGGACCACGGGGGCATGGTTGCGGCTTCTTGCCCTCATTGCTGAGCACATTCCATGACACATGACACGTGAACGCATATACACACATATACACATTGCTGCAAACAGTAGAATTGTGTGTGATGGGTGGGTGTATATGTATAGAGGCATATGTATAGATATGTAAACATGTGTATGTATGTAGCAGCAAATAGTAGAATTATGTCTGGGTGTATATATGTATATGTATATGTGAATATGTATATGTATGTATATCTGTATAATTGTTTTTTTTCCCCTCCCTTTTTATTTTATTTTTTATTTACTTACTTATTTATCTATTTATTTTTATTTAGTTGTCTGTTTATTTACTTATTTTGTTTGTTTTTTCTTTTTTATTTATTTATTTTTTTATTATTTTTTTTTCTATTTATTTATTTACTTACTTAATTATCATTATTATGATTTATTATTATTATCTTCTTTTTTTTTTCTTTCCTCCCTTCTTCTCTTTCTTTCCTGTCCTCTTTTTTATTGCCTGTCAGGCCTGGCCATACAAATAAAATACAAACTTTAACAAGAATAGGCTTTAGTAACCTATAGAGCTTTTTCTTGTGAAAACAAATATGTTTGGTACATCAGTACATTCGGATTACCATTCCGATTGCAAAAATGGCCAGACATGACAGGTTAAAAAAAAAAAAAAAAAAAAATTTCCAACCCCTTACATTTATAACATTTGTGTGGTTTTATGCACAGAGAGCGCTCAGTTTGCTACATGACACGCTTTCAACCTCTATCCTTTAGAATTAGACAGACAATTTTTTTGTGATGATTTTAAGATTCATGTATGTAAATTTGTTCATTTTTGTGACATCACAAATACAGTAAATTCAACACAGGATGTTTTTAGCAGCTTAGATGGTATATATGGATTTGGGGGGTGCATATGTGTGCCACAACTTCTCCATCATTGTCTAGACTAAAAAAAGCCATTGTTTTGAAAAAAAAATCCACTTCAGCTGATCTTCATAGATGTTGTACTTTGGTCATAAGCCATTGCTGATCTCCTACGCTGGTGTGGGTTAATCTTTGTGTCTTCTGTGGTTAAGACTTCAGAACATTGTGTTTTTAGCTAAATGCAGCTGTACTCTGATATGAGGCTTTGCATTTTGTGTTGTTCCATCTGAGGTTTTACAAGTGTAGTTTGATCTAATACATCTCTGCACTCAGAAGAACGTTCTTGAGATGTTTCTATGCTAATTTTTACAAATGAAAGTATTTTTTGCTTTCTTTCCTCTTGATGAAGTACTGATTTTGCAGTGCTGGTGTTTTAGTTTTGTATAAATAAGTGTTTCCTCCTTGCTTAAAGGGAAATTTCACCAGAATTTCTTTCTAATTCTATTAAAATGTAAACAAAGTTATTGAAAGTAGGATGTGAGTTTCATGTGAAATGTCTGTGCATTGCAGGCATCGTGATCCATTGTTTCTTTCACCACCACTGTGAAGAAGTCAGAGTCAGTGAGTTTCTCTACAGCGAGTCATTTCACATCAAACTATTCTGAACAATTTTATTTGCATCTCAAAAATGCAGAAATTTTGAAAACATGGTCTGAATTCTCCTTTAAGTTGCAGTACATTTTTTCCATGTGCTCGCACTGTGAGTGCAGCAGAATACACCTGAACACATAGCCTAATTAGAAGTAACTGCAAAACCAAGCGTCCTAATACTATTGGTGCCCTACAATGTGATAATGTACAAAACATGCTATTAATTCATGCCATGCACCTTATGCCTTAAACATAGATAACTAATAACTGCATCCTGTCAGATTGTATAAGAAAAGTACAAAGCAGGATGGTTATGAAACTGAATTAATTAAGTTAAAACTGCATTTCCTCTGCTGATTTTCTGCATAGCCAGTTGGTTTAAAAGAGCAAATTTGTCCCAGGTTCCTTTTGGGGTTTAGCGTTAAACAGAAACATAAGTAGTGCATACTATCTGAAAATATCATAATAGACCTTCACCTACCTGGTGATGAACAGCACTGATATGGATTCTTTGAACTTGCGTTCTTGAGGAAAGAAATGTTTGTGGAATATCTGTGACAGAGTATTTAGCAGGTTTAAAATCGAGAAGCCTTGTCTAGCACAAAAGAGATTACAGCAGCCCAAGTCTCGCTCTGTTGTTCGCTGTCTGTGACCTCCCCCTGGACGTCCTGGTCAGCCACGGGTTAAAGAGTAACTAAACTGGGCCAGCGGGCAGTTGACATTTTCTCCACCAGATGGTGCTATTAGAGTATCTGTAGCACTGTAATAGTGCCAATATTCCTTCTCTTTAACCTCAGTCATTATAAATGAAGGTTCCAAAGCCTGCTCATTCAGCCTATTTATGGCACCTTTCAACATTGCATAATGTTATTCTTTATAGAAGAATTGTGCCCTATTTGTTTGTGTGTGTGTGTTGGCTATTCTGCAGTGAAAGATTTGCTCAGATTACTAAACTGCCACTTCCCTACAATGCTCTTTTGTTGCTGAAAGAGATTAACACGTCAAGTGACCGGAGGTGTGGGCGTCCCTTTCCCTCTTTTCTTCCTCTCTTGCATCCCTCGCTCCACTGCCACTCATCAAGGCTGTCAGCCTTCGCTTCATTACGCTCCGTGAGTAGCTTTGATACTTACTGCCTTTCTTCATGTGAGTAGTATATAAAGTGGTGAGGGGCTAAGTTTCTTATGTGTTGATTACATTAGCTTATAGACCACCAGCATTTAGGTACAGATTAAACCTCAGACTGAATTCGACTACAGCAGAGGGAGTTCACCTTGAAAAAACATCTTTCTTTCTTTTTTTCCTTTTCTGAGCCTTGATTTCAGAATGAATCAGAGAGCACGCATGATACTCTAGTGTCAAACAGCAAGGGTCATCAGCTGTGGTCCTGGTGGGCCAGTGTCCGGCACAATTAGGTGATTTTGCCGCTTAGACACACCTGATTTAATTCATCCACTACCAGTAAAGGGCTGTTTGACCAGAGACATCATCAATATGTGCAAGACATCAGCCTCCAAAAACAGAACTGCTGACCCTGTTATACATTATTTTTATTGATATTGTATTTTCTTGATACTTTACATTATTTGTTGTCATATGTCCATGCATATGGGTCTTTTTGTGTATTTCCAACAGATCCCCAGTTGTTGTGATATTGTGGCGAGAGTGGTGAGGTGCTACAGCTGGTCCTCCTGGCCAGCTTGGAGCAGAGATGACAGTCACGTACTCGCGCAGGGTCGCAGACGCCCGCCTGGGCACCTTCTCCCACCTGCTGCTGCGCTGGAAAGGAAGCATCTATAAGCTCCTGTACAGAGAGCTATTCATCTTCACTGTGCTGTACTACGCCATCAGTATCCTCTACAGGTACAGGCGGACAAGTGCTGCTGCTGCTCTGCTTTACATTTTTACTTAAGAAGGTGTTAGCAACTTAAAACAAACAACAACTTTTCAGATGGGCAACTTTTAACCAGCAGCGGAGAACTTGTGCTGTCTTGGATTTTCCAGTTAGTCATGTTGTACTGGAAATGGCTGAAAGTATGTCACTGATCACTAATCCAGGGGTGGGGGCATCAGTCCTGGAGGGTGTTTGGAGATTTCCCTGCTTTAATACACCTACTTAAGCTGGTAACTAATGAGTTCAATCAGGTGTTCTTGTATAGAGAAATGCCCAAACTTTGCTGAACTTCAGCACAACACAACCAGAAATCCACAATTCTGCACTGACCAAGTACATACAAGCATGCAACATGAAAATAAAATCAACTGTAGCTGAATTATGGATAGGCAATATGGCAAAAAATTTATATCACAATACATAAGGATAATTTTCACAATAAAAGATACATATAATGATGTTTTGCCGCATTTAAAAACTATTAAACTCTGAATACAGTGATTTTTATTCAACACGCTGCACTGCACTAATTATACTCCGCTTGTAATGAAACATGCAGATGATCAGTGTTCTTTGGGTATAGATGATACCCACAACATATCTTGCCATTGCCCCCCCTCTAAACTGAACATTGTTTGCAGGTTCCTCCTGGATGATGGACAGAGAAGGCTGTTTGAAAAGCTCGCCATCTATTGTGATCAGTACGCACAACTCATTCCTGTGTCCTTTGTACTAGGTGAGTGGATGTTTCCTGTTATCTGATATAGGGACATTTACAGGACAAGAAAACATTAACATTGAATGGGAGTTGATGGATTCCAATCAAATTCAAGTATTTTTGGCCATCTCAGTTGATCCATTCATCAGTAAATTTTGAAACATTGTGAGCAGCAGCTTGTATTTTCAAATAATGTAAAAACAGTTAAAAATGACAAGATTATATTCTTCAATAAGGACACAGCTTTCTCTGTCTTTTCTGCAACACAATACGAATTAGAAGTGCTTAACAGAATTAACACCTAATATATACCGATTATTATCACTTTTATTGTTGCCTTTTCTCCCTGCAATCCTATAGATCTCTCTCTTTCTTTCTCTCCCCTTTTTACTTCACTGACCAAGTAAAGATATTTGTTGTACATCAAGGCAGATTAGCAGTTAAAACCACAACAGTAGTGGAGTTTGAGTGAAGATGCCCATGAGGGTGAAGGAATGAGTGAGTGTGCTCTTGAGTGACCTATAAGACTCCTTACAGCTCTTCTCCTTTACATGTTCGGTGCAAGCAGGTGTGTAAACAGGTAAACTGAAGGAACACTGGCTGCATGTTCCTTCTCTGAAGTTGAGTTAATTCAGTGCATGTGTGTGTTTGTTTGACAGGTTTCTATGTGACCCTTGTGGTGTCACGCTGGTGGGGCCAGTTTGAGAGCGTTCCATGGCCAGACCGCTTGGCTGCCTTGGTGGGGGGTCATGTTCGGGGAGCAGATGAGGGGGCCAGACTGATCCGCAGGAGTCTGGTGCGTTACGCTAACCTGTCCGGCGTCCTCATCTACCGCTCCATCAGCACTGCTGTCTACAAGAGGTTCCCCACAATGGAGCACCTGGTACAGGCAGGTACGCAGCATTTACTACGCCATGTTACTCACGACAGGTGAGCTTTATTAAATCCTACATACTGCTCATCAAGGCTTACACACAGGTACACTCTAAGCTAGATTACACTCTTTTCTCTTAGTGCACATACTTGATGAGTGGATGGAGTAGCTTGAAGAGGTTTTTCACAAGTTAATAAAATTATTTTGATGTTTTGGGGTTCGCAGTTGTCAGTTATAAAATATGCTAAACTCTAGGACTATTGCTGTTTATCTTTGGGAAATAACATCTGAAAAAAGACATATAAATATATGAAAAATAAATAGAAAACATTAGGGACAGAAAGCATTTAGCAAAAGTATTCACAGAAACAGTAAATTACTAAGCCACTAAAACACACACACACACACACACACACACACACACACACACACACACACACACACACACACACACTTCAAAGCCACTTATCCTTCTGGGTCATGGGGGAAGCTGGAGCCTATCCCAGCAGTCATTGGGTAGAGGCAGGATACACCCTGTTCAGGTTGCCACTAACACACTAAATATTAAAATATTCTATTGTTTAAGAGTTTGGAATCACTTGCCATATTAGCAATTTTTGTTATCTAATCAATCAATCAATCAACCTATATTTAAACTCAGGGAGACCCTCATTTACAATGTAGCTGGGCCGCTACAGAGATCAGAGATTGAGAAATGAAATAGTAAAAACATACCAAATGCTAAAAAGTATATATAATTATAGTACACACACACACACAGACACACACACACACACACACATAGGGCTGCCCACCGCTCTGGGCAAGTGTGCTCACTGCCCCCTAGTGTGTGAAAAAAAGCAAAAAAAAAACAACACTGTGACTTAATAAGATAAAATAAGTATAAATAAAATATATAATTAATGAAATAAATATAGAAATAAAGAAAGATAAATATAGAAAGAGATGCAATACAAACGCTTGGCAATTATATACAATCATCTCATACAGTGTGGGTTTAAAGACTTCAAACTATTTGCCATGAGTTATTTTGAATGTTTTCTATGACTCCTATGAGAAATAATGCATCATAACTGATGCACTTTATTCATTTTCATTGATTCTTTTACCATGTAGTTTTAAAATATGATCAATTCTAGATTATTTTCTTATAACTCAGTTCTCAATATCATACAGCTTCTCTGTCATTTTAGTCATTTTTTCTACAGCTCTGTTCATCATTCTGAACACATTTCTAATGTTCTACTATGTGAAAGCTGTGAGGTTGCACATATTAGAATCATCTTACAGAATCATTTTATTTCATTTGCAATCAGGTTTCATGTTATTTAAAAAACACTGATTCCAAACTTTTGAACTTTCATAAACAATAGTGTTCACTACAACAGCCGAATAGTGAGAGAAGCAGGTTTGGTTCTTCAGTACTTTCCCTTCACAAGGGCAGTTTCAGCAGAACACCGTAGAAAACTCTAGAGCAAAATCCTGGTGGTAACACAGGAAAAGAGTTGGGTTAAGTGACGTGGCCCAGGACGCTGATTAGAGCTCTGTGGAATGCTGCTGCTGTTGCTGTGGTACCCCCCAGTGTCTGGTATTGAGACTCAGCAAGAAAACAACAAGGATTAATGGTCCGTTTCTCCAGAGCTGTGATTGTATCAGCACGGAAAGGAATAAAAACATGAAGGCCAAGTCTAACCAGTTCAACATGAGTGTTCACACATGAACAGACAAACATGGGAGATCTACTGAATGTCGACACATGTTGTAGCACTGTCTTTTCTCATTCCTTCCTATTCTTTCTCTCCCTCGCTCCTTCCAGGGCTAATGACAGTAGAGGAGCTGAGGCAGCTGGAGGAACTGCCGTCTCCTCATAATAAGTTTTGGGTTCCCTGTATGTGGTTTGTCAGCCTGGCACTTAGAGCAAGGACAGAGGGACGCATCAACAACGACGTCGCACTCACTGCTATTCTAAACGTACGTCTGACAGCTGTTTGTGTGCCTGCATGATAAAGCCTTGTTTTGTAGCATGTTTTGGGAAGTTATTCTATTCAGTGTTCAGTTTCATCATGAATATAGAGTACAGTGACAGTGCTGCATCACTGTGTAAACGCTTTGTCAGATAGCACTGGCAGTTCTGCATGTGTTGTGTCTTTCTTCTCCCCTTTTAGGAGTTAAGTACGTTGCGCTCTCAGTGCATGAAGCTGTACAGTTATGACTGGATCAGTCTGCCACTTGTATACACTCAGGTCTGGCTGATTAAACTAGAGTAGCTCCATATTCACTTTACTAACAACCAAGAGACAATTGAATCGATAAAACTGATAATGTAATTCATGTGATCAAAACAAGAATGAGTGATTTATCCATAAATACTCCGCTGTATTCACCCATGTATTCACTAATCTCATTAGAAAATCCTGATTTTTGGTAGAACAATGTAGAGACTTGCAAATGTAAAATAATGTTTATTCTATGTAAAGCAGAAAATCCATCTTCAGTACTGTTTAAACGTCAGAGACCACCCTTCATTTCCATTCAAAACTTCCATTAGTTACAAGTTATTCATTTTTGGGAGATTACATTATAATTTAAAGATTAAATGTAAGATAATCCTCTTGTATAAGGAAGAGGAAGCTCAAAGGGGAATAAGTGAAGAAGTTCAGATTTGAAAAAATCTACAGGTGTTTCTGTCCATCCGTTCACTGAGAGAACACAGCTCAACACTGAGTCTGAAAGGATGTGTAACTGTTGAGAAGTCCTTAATAAAATATAAATAAATAAGAAAACTTGCAAGTCCAACATCACTGAACGGGTTTGGGATTATTTGGGTAATGATGAGCAGAAAAAAAACAACCAGCTTCTTTGGAGGTATGAAAAAATATCCCTGCAGATTTCTTCGAAAAACTGAAAAAATTATATATAGTTGTTGAGGGGTCTGTGCAATTTTCTGGTAACTATATGGTTTCTGCTTTTTTCTTGTTATTTAACATGATCTTGTACTTAATGCTCTTTGTCTTTAGCCCAGTACTGTATGTTCTAGTCTAACTCAATACATAGACTCCTTTAAAGCTCACATATTGTTTGGGCAGGTGGTAACTGTGGCTGTATACAGTTTCTTCTTGGCTTGTCTGATTGGTCGGCAGTTTCTTGACCCCACCCAAGGCTACCCAGGTCACGACCTTGACTTCTATCTTCCTGTCTTCACCCTGTTGCAGTTCTTCTTCTACGTCGGCTGGCTCAAGGTGTGTGTGTGTGTGTGTGTGTGTAGGCCCCATACCTGAAACAAACAAAAAGCACCTCAGGGCAAAGAGGTGCAAAAGCATGTTTATTCAATATAAAGCAAATGGCTCTGGAATGACCTGCAGAAGGTTTAAAACGGGTGGGCACTGTCTGTAATGGAACTCAACAATGACACTTAATATTGGTTTTGTAAGGTGGCAGAGCAACTCATAAATCCATTTGGGGAAGATGATGATGACTTTGAAACAAACTGGCTGGTGGATCGCAATTTACAGGTATCTACATGCTTTCCAGTATGGTGTCTGCATTCAGATAACTGCTCCCCACCTCTCTGCTTTCCTTCTCCCACCACTGCAGTAGAGCACTGTAGAAGATTAGGATGCTTTGGTATAAGATAAGAAAAATTACATCTTGCATGTAAAATCTGTGTCTCTTTCTACCTCTTAGGTATCTCTGCTGTCAGTTGATGATATGTATGATCTAGTTCCAGTAGTAGAGAGGGATAAATACTGGAATGAATCAGAGCCCCAGCCTCCTTATACAGCTGCCAGTGCTGAACACCGAAAACCCTCATATATGGGGTCTGCTCTGGACATCAGGCAAGTGCTCCACAGTAACACTGGAAGTTACTATATATCGCTCAGATGCACACACATCATAAACTGATATTTACGCACAGTATTTAATATGTTTTGAAGGGATGCTTTCTGTTTTTGTGAAGGAAAGCCACAAAAAATATGCCGACACCTTCTATTTCTTTGATGTGTGCGGCAAAATTTAGTGCAGTTGCTAAAGATATTGCATGGGTTGCATAGTAAGGAAGGAGTCAGTGCTCAATCTTATAAATCTTATCTGCAAAGGGCCTGTGTGACTGTGGGTTATTTTAACCAAGGAATTAGAACACTTGGTATTGGCAACTAGTCTGCCAGGCAGGCTAGTTAAGCAACTGGACTCTTTAAAAATTGGGTTAATGCTGCTGTAATACATGCAGAATGTGGTTTCACATTATCTTGCTGAAATATGTTGCCAAAACAGGTATATATCGTTCAGCATTTATGGTGCCTTCACAGATGTGCATGTCACCCATGCCAATGCGTACTAACGCACCCCTGTTCCATCATGAATACTGGCTTTTGAACTGTACAATGATAGCAAGCTGAGGGGTCTTTAACCAGGAGGACACAGTGTCCATGATTTCCAAAAATAATTTCAAATGTTGATTTGTGGGACCACAGGACATTCTTTAATTTCCCCTCAGTCCATTTTAAATGGGCTCAGGCCCAGAGAACACCCAGTTGATGTTTCTGGATCCTGTTTATATACAGTTTCCACTTTGCATTTTAGAGTTTCAACTTGCATTTGTGGGTGCAGCGACAACCTGTTTTTGTTTCTCACAGTTTTTCAGAAGTGTTTCTGAGCCCATGCAGTGATTTCCACTACAGAATCATATCTGTTATTAATGCAATGCCACATGAGGTCCCAAAGATCATGGCCAGCAAATGCTGGTTTTCGGCCTTGTCCCTTGCATACAGAGATTTCTCTGGATTCTCTGAATCTTTTAATGATATTCTTTGCTATTTTATGTTGAGAGATATTATTCTTGAATTGTTGCACTATTTGATCATGGAGTCAACAACCACTAGGTGTTTTTTTAGCATGACGCAACTTTGCCAGCCTTTTGTTTCAACATTTCTCAGTTGACAATTTAAAATGTTGTCTTTGTACTATTTTCAATTAAATTTAGGGGTTAAATGATTTGCACATCACTGCATTTCGTTTTTATTTACATTTTGTCCAGCATCCCAACTATTTTGGAAATGCGGTTGTATAGTCTTAATAGATGATGATAGTTATGTTCCCTGACTAAAACGTGCAGATGTTTGTTACCTGAGCTCTAAACATTTGGATTTGACTGTATGTGATGCACGTTTGTGTATTTTATAATACACGTGTGTCATAAGTCGTCAGAAACCAGTCTGTTTGATGATCTTAAACATACTGATGTAGGGTGTGATAATGTAGGTACGCAGGTTTCTAATGGGTGTGTATAAACTTCCACCACTTGTCAGCTCCAATAGCCTTGTAGCACTAGCGCAAAACTAACAAAGCAAATTTCAGGCACAAACATGACTTGGCTGGTTGACTATATGTGATGAAAGGGGAAAATTGTGTTTGATGTTCAGATGAACCTTCATTTTAATTGTTTGAAGTTTGAGAGTTGTTTAAACAAGTGCAATTAGGTATGGAAAAAAAATAAGGAAAAAGAAAGGGAAATCAAACCTGCAACCACACTTGCCCTTGATTGGAAAACCATGAGTTAATTGTTCAGACACTTTGCATTGTATGGTATGCATCAGTGATGAACACTTGACCAATTCTTTTTGTGTTCTATAATACAGTACGAAACTATGAGATTTCTACAGTGCTGTAAAGCTTCCATCATTTGTATAGATATGCAGTATCCCATAGTAATTGTTCTAATTTACTATACAGTTTTTATTGAATTCATGTGGAAATTCCAGTCATATTACTGTAGTTGCCTTCTGTACTGGTATGAATGTGCTGTGGTCTCATTGTAGTTTGAGCTATGAAAGCCTCATATAGAGCTACTTTTTAAATGTAACTCTCGCTTCCCCAGTGTTCCCAAAGAGGAGATGGAGTTCCAGCACAATCTGGAGCAGATCAAGGAACACGAAGAGGCTAACCATTCCACTCCTCTTCTAGGCAGTCTGAGTCGTCTGTTGGGTGTGCAGTCTCCCAGTTTTCCTCGCGCTACTCCTTCCTCCAGAGTTTCTCTCCTTCGCCGCCGTCCCCGAGCTCCTCTCAGCCGTTTCCCTCTATACCTTCACTCTGAGGCTATCGCCATGGCTGGCCATGGCCACAGCCCATCAGAACGAGACATGGCCGAGTACGCTTTTTCGTCCATGCCCCTTTATGAGAGACCTGGCTTCTACAGTTGCCCACAGACGCCCATTCACTGTGTTCCCCCGCCTGTCCACAGGCCCCGTCCCCCCCCGCAGGCTACAGGGCGACCTGGCACAAAGTTCTAGTTCCCTGGCTCACCCTCTGCTGGGGTCACAGCAGTTGCTTCCTCCAGATACCCCTGGTCATATCCCACCCCTGCCATCTTCGGCTTTCCCCTGGGTGGGAGGGGATGGGGAACTCCCGCCTGCACCCACTTTCTCTTTCCCTGACCCTCCGCCCAAACCACGGCCCACTCAGGGCCTCCTGTCCCATCGTCCTTTGCCTCCTCGTCTCTCTCTTGATACCCCTCCCCCAATGGACACACAGCCAGGACCTGCCAGCGCCCGTGGTGGTGGAGAGAGGGTGTTCTCATTCAGCCCTCCCTCACGGAATGTCATCCAGACCAGCACAAGCTCAGGGTGCGCAAACTCCCCCAGCACGACCAACAGCAATAACAACATCATCAACAGCACAGGTAGCCTCTGCAATGGCACTGGACCTGCAGGCAGCTCAGTAAACAACCTACGACCCATCAACAGAAGCACCACAGCCCTGACCAACACAGCTAATGCAGTCGCTCCTGCTGCTATGGCATTACCACAAACAACCAATCAGCACAACTCACCCAATGATTCTGGGATTTCACTGTCTGAAGGGGATTTGATTGGTGGGTTGGTGCAGAGTGGGACCACAAAAGCCAGTTGAGCGAGGGAACAATACTGAGGCAGTTAAAGAGCAGGGATGGCCTGCTTCAGTATATGGTAATGCAGAAAATTCAGAGAACAACACTAGTTGTGTTCAGCAGTGAACTGAATAATAGCTCCTTTGACAAGGTTCACAAACAGATGGACAATTGTGCATAATCATTGTCACGATGAAGTGAACTAAAGCATAATAAGAAGGAGGACTATTGAAGTAACTGCATAGAGCTTGCATCTTGGAATATTACTGTACTAAGAAAAGCAGGCAAACAGTACCTGTGGTCTTACACTCTTATGGTTGATCGTCTTAAAACATCTAAACTTTTCAGATTTACCCAGGACCAATTAGAAAAATAGCAATCTCAGACACAGTTACTGATACACAGCAAGGTATTAAAATGTAAAAATGTAAAAAGTAACATTAGATTTCTGCAGTATCTGCAGTAAAATGTACTGTAAGTCTTGTATTAACCTCTTGTTAACGTTATTTGTTGCTCGGGTAAAAGTGAGAGGTCAGTGCAGGCAGAGGAAAATGGCAAAGGGCAGTGTAAAAGAATAGTAGTTGTAGCTTTTCTCAAACTGTGACAAAATCCAACCATTGTACATCACATTACTGTGTCTTTTGTCATGTTTTGTTCTGTTATATATAGTTGGTGACTTTTTTTGTTCTGTGGTGGCTTAAATAGACTTTGTTGGTAACCCTTTCAGAACCATGTGTACAGATTTTTGCATGTTGACATCACTACTCAGTAGTCAGGTGTTTTCTCACCTGAGATTTGTTAAAGTACAAATCTCAACTTTGCCCACGTTCATATTAGTGAATACACAGGCTGAACAAACAATAGTGAAATAATAGTGGTTCCTGGCACAGGTAGCCTAGACAACTGTCTAGGGGGGCAACCTGCCTGGGCTGGCATTCTGAAATCATTGTAGCCCCCCACGGATCAGCCCTGCCTTAAGGCTTGGGTAGCTGACACTTTCTAAATCATGTTATTAAAGGGGAATGCCCAGATTTTTCAAAATTCTGTATAATTAAATCATTGAGTAGGGCTGGTACAAGCTTAAAATGTCTCTGGCACACTCTGTAGTGATGTAAATTCACAGTTAAAATGAACAGATATAATACAATTTATAAAACGGATACAAAGTACACTAAAATGCATTTTTATAAAGGTCTGAAGAGTGATTATTGTGATCCATAGGCCTACCAGAAAAATGGGCATTGAAATATATTTTTTATGTGAGATACATTTTAAACATCCCAAAATATATTACTAACACTGTCTATTAATTCATTAATTTACTAAAAAAATTAATATGTTGGCCCTGCATTTTATATTTTCAAACATTAAATGCTCTTAACGTAGATTTACTTTGCGTATGGGAATTTCTGCAGCAGTGTAAAACGGCTCCAATCCGCTGGATGGCGTCGATCAGGCTTCCTTATGGTTTGAGGCACAAACGTTTGGAGGACGAGCTTCAAGCGCAGGTCTACGGGTTGAATCCCAGGCGGCTCCGTGGCGCACAGAAATGTAGTGCGGTACACAGGGAGGCGGGAGGCGTTAGGGGTTGAGCCAAGGACTCCTGACCGCGGGATTCAAACCCGAAGACACAACAAGAAAACACAGCACAGACTTCACGAAAACAAGCCAGCAGTAAACACAAAACAGTTAAGCATGGCGCTTACACTTTACCAACCGAGAGGTGCTTTACTGCGTTGAATGTAGTATCTGAGGTGAACCTGTTCTCTGTCTTTTGCTCGTGTTAATTTGTCTGAGAGCCCACCGTGACTGCAGCAGGTCATGGACTCTCAGGCCACTGATTCTCCCAGAACTGTGTTCTTTGACTTGGAGACTACTGGTCTGGGTATGTATCAGCTTACCAGAACATCTTGTGCATTATATTCCTAGAGTTGCCCTCAGTATCCACCATAACATGCTGTGAATTTGACCTTCTTCTCATCCAGGGCCCTCTTGTGACATTGTTCAGCTAGCAGCGGTGAGTGGCAGCCACGCATTAAACCTTTTTATGGTCCCCCGCTGCAGGATGGAGCCCGGGGCCTCCAGAGTCACTGGCTTTCGAGTGCGAAGGCACCAGCTCTTCCTGCACCGCAGGCCTGTGCTCACCAACTCTCTGAGGGAAGCCCTGGTGTCCTTCATAACCTTTCTTGGCATGTTTGGACGCCCGCTTTTGGTGGGCCACAACATTCGGCGCTTTGATTGCCTTGTGTTGGCCAGAGCTTTAGATGAGTTTGGCTTGAAAGCGGCCTTCCAGACAGTAGTTGTGGGCTTCCTGGACAGTCTCCCTCTGGCTCGCCAGCTTCTCAAAGACAGTGGCATTCAGAGCTTCAAGCAGGAGAACCTGGTTAAGACTGTGCTGGGTGTTTCCTATGCCGCTCACAATGCCTTGGCTGACGTGCAAGCCCTGCAGAAGCTTTACTGGGCCCTCAGTCCCACAGTCAGTCAAATTCAGCAGCACATGTTCAGTCTGGACTCGCTGAATACCATGGCTGTCAGGTCTGCAAGACTACCAGCACAGAGTGATTTATGTGAGCACTTCCAAAAGACAGTGGACAGCAGTAGAGACATATAGGTGTTTGTTATAATAGACCACACAAAACAATGCTCTTGGCACAATTTGTGTAAAAGGGAATATTTGACTATATAACACCCTCCCCGGGTCTAAAATGTGGGGTGATAATACTAGCATTGAACAAGGCTCCTTTCTTTGCCTGCACATACAGCTGTATGACCATTCACACCATTGCAGCTACTGCACTGCTAGCACAAAATCAGTTGGACGTGGATAGAAATCCAAGCGTAGCCTTTTGTTTTTAAGAATAATTATGAAATTCCTTCATTTCAATAAAAGCTTAATTATCTAAAGTATATATTTTCAGGCTGTTTTTTTTACATGCAGTTCTTTTTTTTTTTTTGTTTTACTCACATTTTCATACTCATCTCAATTTGTATTTTTACATCATTTTAAACCTCCAGCTGCCCTTTATAATTGTGCAAAAAGTTTGAGGCAAACGAGTGAATAGAAATGGTTCAAAATGACTTGAAAATTGTGAAAAATTGTTCCATTATAAAAAAGGTAAGAGGGTTTTCTTTCTTCTTTACAGTTACCATCTTGGATGGTATGATATCCTTTTGTGTTAAGAAATGATCTGGGCCTTGAGAACTGCAGCCCAAAAAAGCTTCTAGGCCTTTGGAACTGCAGCACCCTGTAATTTCAAAAACTTAAAAGGTTTATTGGAGTATGTTTCGTAGCAACGCTTGGGTGCAAATGTGCCGTTATACACTAAGAAATGGTTTCTCAGTACAAAGTGTACTTCATGTGGTAATAAGCAATTTAAAAAATACTTAATACAACAGTGCAAAGAAAAAAAAAACAAGTTTAACTAAACAAGCCAATATATAAATATATATTTTTATCAGTTTAACCTCAAACAACTGCAGCCCTGTTCAACTCTTTTCTTAAAGTGTAGAGAATTGGGGCCTCAGCAGTTGTTAAATCATACAAAGAACAGAACAAGTAAAGAACTGATATTTATTAGGGTTATACAGCTTTGACAGACTCATGCCACAGCAGATTCAAAAATGCCAATCCATGCCTACATTCCTAACCTTCACTGGAGGTATCAGTCACATTATATGAAGTCCATCTTGTAGCTCTGAGACACAACCTGCCTCAGCTCATCACAGATAAAAGTGCACAGAATTTACAGTAAACAAACATTAGGATAACATTAATTGCTGTGTTGCTAGACAGCAGTAGTGCTAGAGTAAGCAGCATCTGAGCAAACACACAATATAACTTAAAGGCCAGGAAGTAACAGTAACAACTTTCAAGTCTAAAAACAAATCATTAAAAACGTTTTACCATCAGAGGAGCAATGTTTGAACCATACTTTGATTTTCATAGAGGTTAAATCTCCAAAGACCTATCCAGCACAAGCAGGGTCAGATTAAAAAAGGTTAAAACATTTTAGTTGGTTCAGTAAAAGATTAAAAGCAGTTCTTTGTCATTTGAAATGACTCAAAACGTCCCTGAACGGTGATTCGTTTCTCTTAAGAGAGTAAAAGCCGCATGATGTAGATCCTGACAGCATATTAACTATTGGCAGACTGCATGGTTTCCTTTCAAACAGATTAATTCAAATAAATCCAAGTGAAGATCAAAGATAACCATTTTAAATGCATTTTTTCTTCCACTAACCTAATATAAAGAGGAAAAAGTCACCTTGCTGAACGCTAAATTCTAACTCAAACATATATAAAAGTAGACCAAACATGCATCTGTGCATTCTCAAATAATTCATCTAAATGTCAATGTGTTGAGCTAAAAGAAAATCTGTAATTGAGTGGTAACCCTGTTAAATATTCATGCACAGGCATTTTAATAGGGAAGAAGTGAATTGCCATCATTATACAAGGAGATTTGTTTTTGTTCATATTCATTTGATATAATTTGTCTTCAAGCAAATAAAATGATGAATGTTTGTCATGCTCTGCTCAACTGTAAATTGAATAACTTCATAATACTTTAGTGTGAAGAGAGATATAATCTGGCACATTGTAAACTGTTCTATTAAACCGTCACACTGTTAGTAAAATCCCTGTTACCTAACTCAGCTCGGAAAAAGTTCAAACAACAAGACCACGAGGAAAAACTCCATAATATGTTCCCATTTACATGCTGGTGAATGTATGTGGTATTATACTGCCTGTTCCTATCTGTCTGCATATTGCTGAAGTCTGTGTGATGATCCTCAATAGTTATGTTCCCTCAAATTCACGGACAAATAAGCAACATTAAAACAGGGCTAAATTCTGACATCAGATCTGATCCCATCAAGATAAAATGGAATACTCAACAAAGACCCTTTCATCTACAGCAAACAGCAGGCCCGGAACATAATCATCCCAGTTGACGATGTCACCTGCAGCGTGACACTCTCATTGGCCGAAATGAAGAGCACAGAACCCCTCCGCAGCATGATGTCAGTGAAAGCAGCAGCTGAAGAAGCACTGGCCTCACCCTGAACCACCAGCAGAATTCCAGCACAGTCCAGAGGGCTCACTGTGTACTGTTTCACTGAGGGAGGAATCTGCAGAAAAAACAGCAGTACACCAGTCTGACCTTGAGATAATTCTGCCAAAAATCACATTTACTGCAATAATAGTCAGCCAGTCAAGACATGTTTGGTGTGTGTGTTTGCTTCTTTAGTTTCACACTGGAGCTATGACCAAGTAATATCGTGTATTCTGCCAGTCTAAATCACTGCACATGTGCCTAAACTCTGAAGAGCTCCTAATTAAACTCAAATAAACATGCTTTTGTGGTTTTTGGCACTGTACAATGTAAAAATGAACAAAGGCATGAAGCCTGAATTTTGACCATATTGTGACCATTTTTCTTGATGAGTATGTTATGCAGTAGGGGTGGGCAATATGGCAAAAATATCTCACAGTATTTCAAGTTAGTTTCATGATACATGGCTTATATTGATATTCTAACACATGGAAAAAATGCTCGTTTAAAACCATTTAAAATTAAAGATTTTCACTATTAAAACCAGCCATCAAAAACTCTAGGTACAATGTTTTTTTGTTCCAGGTTTCACACACGGCACTACACTTAATCCAGTTAAACAGGACTAAATATGTTGTTTTTGTACTGAAACATGAAGTGGCTCAGTGCTTTTGAGTGACTGATGAGGCCCAGAAAAGCACGGTGTTCATCAAAATAACAGAATTTATCAGAATAACCATAATCTATCATCATATTGCCTCAATTACAGTTTAATAAACAGCCTTTCTGAGATTAATTAACAACACAACACAGATTGATACAAGTGTGTGAAGGTGTAGGGTCAGGTGTGCAGTTTGCATGAACTGGGGGCTATAAGCTTACTTTATTTGTTTGCTACGTTAGCCTTGTAGCTCCAGTGCAAAAGTTCAGAAGCACACTTTGGCACTAAATATGTCTTGGTTGTAGAACTGGGCAACATGACAATGTTTCTCATATTTTTCTGAGCATATCATGGAAACTGTCAGTACTGAAAAATTACTAACGGCATGATTACAAAGAGCATAACTGGCCCTGTTTAAAATAAAGTGTATCAAATATTGACTACAAATTCAGTTCATTGTTTCTGTTTTTTAAAATGTGTGCTTACTTTGTCTGCTGTTAACAATTTTTTATGACATCTGCTATGACATATCGTGTATCGTAAAAAAACTTTGAAAACATTGTATAGTGATATGACATTTTGCCTCACTGCCCTCTTCTGCTTGTTTACTGTATTGATGGATGGTTGTGTAGATTAGATTTTTTTGAAAGCATCACTTTGAATCAGGAATTGCCAAAATATGGCCATGGGAAAACCTCTCTGAATTTACTACCAGAGAGCTGAACATAATGTACTGTACTGCTATATTATGTGACATTGTACCAGTCTTTGCCCTGTATTAATACAGTATCTAGTAATACCCTGTCCAGTATTTGTTTACAATGTACTATAAATGGAAGAGAAACAAAAGGCATATTTGCTTTTTTGGCCTCTATTACAATGCAAAGCATGTCCAATAAGGTTCACTGTATTAAATAAACAGTAACGTAAACAGTAATTCTGCATTAGGCCACAGTCTACATCCTATCTGGAAAAAATGAAAACGAAAATTAAACAGACTTTACAAAACTCTTCCTATTCCACTTAGCTGTGAAACTCACCTGTATCCTCATGACAGTGAAGTCTGGTACAGGTGGATCGTACAGGTAGACGCAAGGGTCTGAGGGGTCTTGAATTGAGGGGAAAATTTTGGCACTGACTGGAGCAGGACTGTAGTTCAGCATTTCACACAACGTGTTCACATCAATGTACTTTGGGGTCAGGCCAGCCCGCACAGTGTTATCCGAACAGGCCATGCACTCAATGCAGTCTGTAAGACATATTACGGACGGGTTAAATTATGGTCGATTTTGCTTACAGTGGATATTTTAGTAAGATAGTGTGTCAGTGTTTCTAATTAGCAAATAAATGGTGATAATAACAGAGCTGATAAAGTGTGTGAAGTATTCTAAACTGAACAATTCATATTATACAAGTATTCATATGTTTGTTCTTACAGTGCATGTTTGGATGCTACACTTCCTAAAATGCATGCTCTTATTGCTAGAGATAAATCAAAGATAAAGTGACCTCCAGAAAGGTAGGCATGAGGTTCGTTGGCTCCCAGGAACATAGCCTCTCCTGGCTGCAGCACGATGCGGTTCAGAAAGTAGATAGAGAAGCAGCCGATGTCACCTGGGTACTGCGAGTGCAGCTGCAGCAACAACTCTCCATTACTGCTTGATGTATCCTTCCCTGCAGCCGCTAACAGACAAAGCATAATAAAGAATTTTGATTTCTGCTCAGCTACATAAAAAGAAAAAGCAGAACCTTACAAGCTTACCTTCTTCTGACACTCTTTTAACCAGCATGTTCAGCTGGTCCACAAATACTTTCTTCTCACAGTTCATCATCCTGCTGAAGCACTTCTTCAGAGCCAGAGAGATTCGGCCTGGGTTACCTACACAACTCTGCAGCTCATCTGCTGCTTCATTACCTACCAGAGCATGGAATTCTGGGACAGCTGAAAAACACAGATAGTTAACCATTCCATACAGTCATGGACATTTGTCAATAAACAACTATACACTATAGTCGGGGATGCAAGGCTATATACACTGAACTCTTTGTATGAGTTGAAGTATGTTGTATTTACAGTCATTGGCTATTTTATCAGTTACAGACACCATTAAGTTCACCTTTTAGGTAAACAATTAGAGACTGACCATCTATTGCTGAACAGTTTATCAGCTACTCTATACATTATCAATCAATGCAAAGGAGTGTTCATAGGACCACTGCTGACCAGATATTAGCCAGTAGACCATTTCCAGCACAACAGTGATACCAAAATGGCAGTGGCATGTCAACGTGTCCTGTGCTTGTATGAGTGTCAGATATAGAAGTGTTGCTGATTCAATGTAAAACACTATGTGATTTTTTTGAACAACCATGGTTAAATTACAGGTTTTGTTGATATTCTAATTGAAAATAAGTTAACACATCCTCTACAGGCATCAAACATTTTACTGCTTTGTTTTTCTTTTTTTTTTACTGAAAAGATAAACCATAAAATAAGCCCTAACATTTGCCATAATTTCCCCCCTAATATTTTACATTTAAAACTTTGTCACTTAGAAAATCATCAAAAGTAATTTGACTGGGGTGCCCAAACTTTTGCAGACAGCAGTATGTGTTTAGCACTCACCTTTGAGGAAACTGATGATTTCCTCCAGAGGCCGGAAGCCACAGAGGCCTTTAAACTGTGTGAGAGCGATGGCCATTTCTGGCTTATGGTTGTTGTCTGGGTAGTGCTCAGGAAACTGGGCATGAAGTTTGGCAGCCAGCTCCTAAGACAGTTATTAATTAATCAGAAAATGGAAAAAAAGCATTAATGGAACACAGTGTAGTAGAGTATGTAGTGTCAGTGTATTTCATGGAATAAAGCTCTTTTTTCAGGTTCTTCCTGTCTACTCACCCTGTTGGGATGGGCCTGGATGGACAGTGCAGTGTTGACAGACAGCACTTTAAAGAGGAAGGGGAGCTGTCCCTGGAACATGTCTTTGACCTTTGATCCCAAGCATCCTGGGTAATCTGCGATCCACTGCCCCAGTGTCCTTTGAGATATCCTGTTGTCTTTGATAAGGGCATCACCTTTTGGGTGGGCTCCCATCCAAAGCTAAAGAAACATATTAGGTATTTTGTTACATTTTTACATAAGTCCTGCCAGTACAGTCCTGTAAATTTTGAGGCATTTGGTAGGATCTAGGCCCAGTTTCCCAAAAGCTCCTTCGTGTTAGTGCTAATCTTAACTTGATGCTTGCTCTACAATGTAAGAATCATCTTTGTGCTAAGACACCTTTAGGAAACCCAGCCCTGAGCAGTTAAGATGCTTCTGAACCCTTCAAAATTCATCCAGGAGTTACTGTCTGCAGTCACATCATCAATAAAAATGAATAAGTCAGTTCCACTGGCAGCCAGATGCTTATACCAGAATATCATACAGATGAGGTGCTGTGCTTTTGATCATATGCAGATTAACCGCTACAGGTTAATCTTCATCTCAACCATCTGTGACTGCCCCACCTTCTGCACGGTGATGTGCATTTTGTGGTAAACACTCTAAAGCACATCAGTTTGTTTCTTCATGGTCATCTTTGACACTTTCCTACACACTGAAGTACGTTCTTAACCTGTTTAACAGTATTCTTCCTTCATCTCCTACTGTGTATACACTGGTATGCCAGTTTCATTTGCTAAGCAGTGCCTTCTCACTTCCTAACAGGGCATCAAACAGATGATACTGATACACCAACTGTGCTTCAGTGTATAATCTGTAATCTCTGATGTCACAGCCTTCTGATGCAGTGCTTTAGTGAGAGCTGACACTTCTGTGGTGCTCATGTAGAAATACAACAACACACAGCAGACAAAGAAATGTTACATCTAGAATGAAACTGACCTTTAATTAGCACTCTTATGCATGAACTAATGATGCTACTACAAACCAAAACAACTGAACAGCCAACTATACAATTACTAAAGCCCTGAAGTAGACATCATATAAAAATTAATATAATTGTTAAATTGTTCACCCAATATGGATGTAAATATCACTGAACTGAAGCTGAGTATAGCTATTTTATAATCGTTTTATTTAAGATGCAATGTGATACAGTACAGAGCCAAAACAGACTACACTATATGCATGTATATTAACCAGTTGGCCACTTCATTAAACCACCTCCTTGTATCTACACTCTTTATCCAGTTTATCAATCCACTTTCTATACAGTTTTTAAACACTGTGTCCACTCTCTCATACATTGTTGGTCCACATTGCAGATGTAAAGTCAGAGATGATAGCTCATCTGCTGCTGCACAGTTCGTGTTGGTCAGGGTCTAGCCCTTCATCAGTGGACACAGGACGCTGCCCACAGAACGCTGTTGGCTGGATATTTTGGTCGGTGGTCTATTCTCAGTCCAGCAACTATGCTGTGTATGATTCACTCACACCAGCGCAACACACACTAACAACACCACCACCACCACGTCAATGTCACTGCAGTGTTGATAATGATCCACCACCCAAATAATACCTGCTCTGTTGTGGTCCTGACCACTGAAGAGCAGGGTCAACGGGGGCTAATAAAGTATACAGAGAAACAGACGGACTAATTGAACAACTAGTCTGTAATTTTAGAACAACAAAGTGCACTTATATGGTAAGTGGAGCTGATAAAATGGACAATCATGGCTGTGGAAAAAAAATATATACACACATACACTATATTGCCAAAAGTATTCACTCACCCATCCATATCACTGGATTCAGGTGTTCCCATCCCTTCATGACCACAGGTGTATAAAACCAAGCACCTAGGCCTGCAGACTGCTTCTACAAACATTTCTGAAAGAATGGGTCACTCTCAGGAGCTCAGTGAATTCCAGCATGGTACCATGATAGGACGCCACCTTGTGCAACAAGTCCAGTTGTGAAGTGTCCTCGCTACTAAATATTCCACAGTCAATTGTCAGTGGTATTATAACAAAGTGGAAGCGATTGGGAATGATAGCAACTCAGCCATGAAGTGGTAGGCCACATAAAATGACAGAGCGGGGTCAGCGGATGCTGAGGTGCATAGTGCACAGAGGTCGCCAATTTTCTGCAAAGTCAAAGACCTCCAAACTTCATGTAGTCTTCAGATTAGCTCAAAAACAGCATAGAGGGCTGCATGGAATGGGTTTCCATGGCAGAGCAGCTGCAACCAAGCCTAACATCACCAAGCGCAAAGCATCAAATGCAGTGGTGTACAGCTCCGCCTCTGGACTCTAGAGCAGTGAAGACGAATCACGCTTCTCCGTCTGGCAATCTGATGGACGAGTCTGGGTTTGGCGTTTGCCAGGAGAACGGTACTTGTCTGACTGCATTGAGCCAAGTGTAAAGTTTGGTGGAGGGGGGATTATGGTGTGGGGTTGGTTTTTAGGAGTTAGTTACAGTGAAAGGATCTCTTAAAGCTTCAGCAGATCAAGAGATTTTGGACAATTTTATGCTCCCAACTTTGTGGGAACAGTTTGGGGACGGCCCCTTCCTGTTCCAACATGACTGCACACCAGAGCACAAAGCAAAGTCCATAAAGACTTGGATGAGTAAGTTTGGTGTGGAAGAACTTGACTGGCCTGCACAGAGTCCTGACCTCAAGCCGACAGAACACCTTTGGGATGAACTACAGCAGAGACTGTGATCCAGGCCTTCTCGTCCAACATCAGTTTCTGACCTCACAAATGTGCTTCTGGAAGAATGGGCGAAAATTCTCATAATCACATTCCTACACCTTGTGGAAAGCCTTCCCAGAAGAGTTGCAGTTGTTATAGCTGCAAAGGGTGGGCCGACATCATATTAAACCCTATGGGTTAAGAATGGGATCTCACTCAAGTTCATGTGTGTGTGAAGGTAGAAGAGCAAATACTTCTGGCAGTATAGTGTGTGTGTATATTATACACACACACACACACACACACACACACACACACACATACATACACACACATACACACACATGAAGATGGAAAGGTCTTCAGTTAAAACACAAGGAAGACAAAAGCAGACATAGCCTTTTCACAGTGACCTTTCCTTTATGCTATTTAAAGACCCACTGGTAATTTATAACCTTTCCATGGATCTTATGGGATGGTTCATTCATGAAAACAGACTTAGGTGCCAAGACCAAACAGCAAAACATACAAAAAGCAAAACACACATACTACAAGAACAGACCTTTTTATTTGACAAATGAAACAGCAGGCAGGTAACCCTTATGGCAAAGCAGAGCTGCCTGATATCCTCCTCTAACGGCTATTGAGCAGTGTTGAGATGAACAAGGAGATGAGCCACAGATCAGTACCAAAAAGCACCATTCTACAAAGGGCCCAGCCTTA
This sequence comes from Pygocentrus nattereri, assembly GCF_015220715.1. Taxonomy (NCBI): domain Eukaryota; kingdom Metazoa; phylum Chordata; class Actinopteri; order Characiformes; family Serrasalmidae; genus Pygocentrus; species Pygocentrus nattereri. Next base: position 32,089,551 of record NC_051221.1, on the reverse strand, counting down.
CCTCAGCATACGGCTTGCCATCCTCTATTACAACTTGGGGGTCTCCTCCAAGGACAAGTTTAGCCACCTCACTGTCCAGCCCCACCTTTCCCCAGGCATAGTTCTGGACCACGCAGGACAGTGGAAATACTGTGGACACAAAATGCTTCGCCTTGAGTTTTTACCACACCCAACAATGCGCTATTCAGAGGGAAAGAAGCACACTGCTGTCTCCTACTCTCGTCGTGTTTATTTAAGCTACACAGCACGTCATTTAGCAGTAAATGCATTTCAGTGCACACTTCTAGACAACTGAGCTGAGCTACGGTAGCTGTACTGCGCTAAAGAGGAGAGAACACCTGCAGCACCACAGACACTCAGCCCAGCGCTAATACTGCCGAGGTCTAACAGCGGGTCGTTAGTTAGCGAGCTCGATGCTCTCGGTGATACAGCTGGTGTTAAAGAATGAATGAAAACAGACGAAACGTAGACACAACTGACCTTTCACTTCCTCCATGTCTGCGACGTTGACTGTCAGGGCGTTGTGACGTCAAAAACTGGCATTAAAACAGGAATCGGCAACATTTACAGAGAAAAATCATTATTTACAATATTTATGAACTATCCCTGTTTAAAACAACTTTAAGGTGGCTCACGCGGATTTAACCTATACTCCATCTGATGGCTTTAACCCTAACATGACCAACTCATTCACGACTTAAACTCTTTTATACAGTGTTAAACAGAATACTCCATAATAAGCAGGGATAGATGTAGTAAAATCTACACCTTTAGGAACAATAATAATAGAAGCACAAAAAAGCCCAAATCTCACCGGTGACGTTTTCCTCACAGTGCGGCGCATGCGCAAAGTTCGGCAGCTGCGGAAGTGCGAAGGGGAGCTGAGAGTCCGCGGCTGAAGCAGCAGCGCAGCGCTGTTTATTTTCTTCTTTAGATCATTTTCTCTTTGTGTTCAGCTTTGGGAGAAACTCCGCCAGTATGTCCGGCTTCGACACCAACCCGTTTGAAAACCCGGTAGACGTTAACCCTTTTCAGGTGAGACTGAGTCTTTTTAATCAGTTTTGAAAATTTCCTTTCAGTTTTTAGAGGAGTTTCTCAGGAAACCTATTGGCCGCAGTTTGCCTAAATCTGATTGGGCTCGGCCTTTGATTGACAGTTCACTCTGCCAGTAAAAGCGCGTCTTGACAGTGAAGAAGGGCGGGGACTATTGTAGGAAGTTCTTCGCCCAGTGTGGCTGCTACGCGCTCTGCTGGAAAATTACACACCGCCCTGGCTTTTACTGGCATTTTATAAAGCTTTACCGATAGGGGTTTAACAAGAGGTGTGGACTTAATAACCTGCCATAGTTGCCCAATTTATTTTTTTACATTCAGTTAGTGTCCAGTAAAGTTTCGGCATATTAATCATAGGCTAAATCATCAGGACTTTGGTTATATTATCTAGGCCTTCTGGGCTACAGCAGTCAACAGGCAGCTTTTCTGTGTTTGCACTCATTTTTGAAGGTATTACATGTGAAAAAAGAGGACGAAACAAAATAAAGGTGTTAAAACTTTAATGCATTATACGGCTTTATCTAATACTTTTAACAATATTAGATAAATCCACATAATGTCAGTAACCCTCATGGTCTTGCTGTTTATGGTCTTCATTTAATGTTGGCTGTACTTCCTTTCTTTTTGAGGAATGGTTTGTTGTAACACATTGAAGTGAGGGTATACAGACATATTGCCCAACTTACTGAAGTGTATTGAAGTCATGTGTCCATCCTTCTGACAAAGTGCAGTGGTCCTCAGAATCTGCAGCTGGTGTAGTTTCTGTGTGTTTCCACTGAGTGCTCAAAGCAAATAGCTTTTTCTCTTTTAAAGCACTCCTCCTCATAAAAAGGAAATCGTCCCTGCTGTACTATATTAATTATTAGCTCTGAGACAGAACTAGAAGAACAGTTAGTTTTGGATATAAGTACCTCAAAGTGGCAAAATCTTGTATCTCTTTAGTACATTTCTGGTATTTTGTATGATATAAGTAAAGTGACAGTTAATTGGTTGGACATGCGAAACCTTACGATGTGGACAGCTACACACACTCAGATTTGAGTCTGCTGTGTTGCAGTATTTAATCAACTGCCTTTCTTTGTAGAAGATCTGGGTTTTGAGACGAGTGTATACATGTGCCATTATGAATATCTGTAGCCTGTAATTTAGTGTGTAATAGACTAAATTCGTGACTTGTATACACTTAGACTGTGTCCATTGACATGGATTAAACCATAGATCTGAGTCTGCATAGCTGTCCCATTTTGTTCCAAAAAAAACTTCCAGTTTTTGTTGCTCTTGTGCCTCAGATATGTTGTACATTACACTTACATTACCTGTTTATGATAACTTTGCTTTATGATATACAGTTTATAGCATAATTAGCTCACATCCTGGAACAGGACAATGGAGCAGCTGTTATCTTTCTTTCCCTGTCTTGCTTCTGAAGCAGTGCTTTGGGACAAGAACACGCCTCTTTTCTTCTGCATGACGCGATTGTTGCATGTTTGTTTGCAGGGTGGGGAGCGGAGCCAAAATAGGATGATTGAATTCAGTGGACTAGAGGTTTATTGAATTAGGACATCCAGGAAAAGTTAACTCGATGGCTGGCCTGAGACGAGAGTGTAAAGTACCCAGAAGTTTTAAACTGTGTCCAACTGATTAAAGTCTATTGAATCAAACAGGGCTATTCTTGGTCTGTATATAGGCAGAAGATGTTTTCTTTTTTCTTTTTTTTTGAAGATTTGCATAGCTGTTATAAAATTTCTAATTAGGCGTGTTTAAGCTATAGAGGTGCAGAATTGACTGCTTGTCTGAATGTGGCTCCTGTGTGGTGGCGTCAGCTATAGCCTAACGTGAACACTTCAGGAGTATTCAGGGAGTGCCAGCAGGTGTGATCTGAGATGAGGATCGTATCGAATGACTCAAGCCTAAGAATACGTGTAGGCCTGAATTACATTCAGAATGGAAACGTCATTATACCAGTAAATTTGCTTACACTGGGATTTGTCTCCACTATCAGAAGTAAAGGTGCTGTGCAGGTGATTGTTTATCAGGCTACAAACAATGTAACTATACCCTCAAAGGTCAACAGTGGTTTTGAGGTCCAACTGTGTATATTAAATACATTTTTTCCAGGCGACAGGTACGTATTTGTACCCTTTCACAACAAAATAGAACCATAAAAAAAGTCTGCAGACAAGACAGCAAGTCTGTAGTTAATATTACACATTATAATTAATATATTATTTTTTTCTGAGAGTTTACTCTGTTCCTGGAGCTGAGCATGAAAAGTGTTAAATAGGTCAAAGCATTTGGCTACTTTTTTAAGCTCTGATACAAAAGTGTTACTGTTTGGTAAGTTTAGGATGTAAATGGCCTTACCTGCAAGAAAAAAAGAAGTGACTTGGATCAAACACAATGTGTAGAGTACATACACTGCTGATAGTACAGTTAGTTATAGTTAGTAATAGATTTTTTTTTCTACTAAAAACGGTAATTACTCACACATGTTCACACGCTGACATGGTCAATAGCATGTAGTGAGGCAAAGCAAGGCAAGTTTATTTGTATAGCACCTTTCATAAACAGTGGCATTTCAAAGTGCTTTACACAGACAGAAAAAGGAAAGCAGTAGATAATAATACCGTTTATAATGTTTCTGGGATCCAGCACCTCAGAAAGGCTTTTGCAAGGATTGTTACAAAGACATAAGAAGTGCATAGGACGCAAGAAGTGCAATTGCAGTTATACTGGAGTCACTTCCAGCATCATGAGTAGGAAGAGCACTGAAAGTTACTGCTTTCACATGTTGAATAGCAGCTGTAGCTGAACAAAAATCTTACATCAAAGTAATACCAACCTCTAAGCTGTTGATCAGTCTTTGGGATACCCATGCTAGCAAACCTTTAAAAAACCTCCAAAGAGTTGACAAAGCTTAGGAGAACATTTAGATTTCAGGATGTCAGGGGGTAGAGATATGAAGCACAGAAATATAGCGTAGGCGACAGGAAATGTATTTCAGATATTTCGTGTCATATAACTTGCTTTTCTACACACAAATGCAGCCCGGAGTGTACAGCATGGAGTGCTGCAATGTTCAGCTTACATCAGGTATTTTAATGGGTGTTGTCATAGAAAATAGTTTTTGGAACAAATATACACAAACACACATGCCATTTCTGTGCTATGTAGCACAGTCCATTTCAGGGGCTATAGGAGGACTCAGCCTCACATATACATACAGACACTTTTGTTTTCTGTGTTTTCAACATACGAAAAGCCTTTAATTAGCTGATGAGTTGAAACAGGCATGGTAGAGCAAGAAAAACCAGCAAAGGGTCAAAGAAATGGGATGGAATAATGTTTCACTTTGTCTGAGAACAGCAGACTGACTCACTCAGCAAGTAGACACGAGATGTTTTTGCAGTTCCATATTATGACAGAAGATAGTGGTAATAACCCATGTGATCAAGTAGTGATTGATTTTGGTAACAGTGCTAATCCACCAAGACCAGATTTCAAAATCACAGTACAGTACAACATGCATAATATATTTTAAGTACTTTATATTGATCTGCAGTTAACTGCTCTAGTACTGTGCGTGTTACTGAACAGTACTGTACAACTCTTCTGTGATTTTTTTTTTTTTTCTGTAGTATAAATTGTAGGCATGTGAATGTAGGTATGGAGGTGTGTGCATGATGTATTTTGGTCATTTGAGAACATTTTGCAACCAAACTGCTACAGTCAGTAGCTCCACTGAATTATATGGTCTTCCACTGAAATATTGTAGTCATGCTTACACTCTAGATGTTTGTGTGAGAGAGATAATATGAAAATTCTAAACAAATTACATTTTCTCCCAGGTGGCGATCCATTTTATAACTATTCATGAAGTTATTAGATTGTGATATGTTAAAATTATAATTTTATAGCAAAATATGCTAAATTGGCAAAAGTTAACCAGAATACATGCAGATAATTCATACAAAAATGACGATGTTGAAATGCAAAATTACTACTTTGCTCATTCAGATATTCATAATCAGTGTTTTCAATAAAATAAAAAAATATATATTGTGGCTGATGATAATAATAATAAAAATAATAATAATAACTTTTTTCATTTAGCTCTCACCATCATTATTGACTTGCAAATGACTTGGAGAGTAAGGATCTGTCCATATTGATTACAGTGTAATTATCACTGGTATTAATGCTTAACATTATATTTTTGGAATAGGTGATAGTTAAAAGTCTACACTGCAGGCATTTTGATTATTTAATTATAGTGTACTAATACTAATACTTAAAGAAATGCCTTTCTTTCTTTCAGGATCCCTCTGTGACGCAGGTGACTCACTCTGGAGTGGATCGTCTCGAGCAGTACAGCCCTTTCCCTGCCACTGACTCTGTAAGCAGTCAAACAAAACACCATAAGCAAATTTTTGGTCTAGAAACTGTTTAAATTGCAGATGAGGTGCAGTTTTTATAACTAGATTAGGTCTAAAGGGGCGTTCCTTGGGGGCAAGTTATTTGTATGTTGAATCTTTGATTAACCCCATCTTACATAATGTCTCATCAGCTGTACGTTTAATCAGATTAAATTAAAGTTTATATTAAATCATTTCAATGAAACAATCTAAAGCAAAATAAATTGGGTAGATGGCCATAAGCAATATTTCCCATCAGTTCAAACCAAACCAAACAATTGTGAGAGGAATACAGAAAATAAAATGGATTCTGTGGAATAAAAAGCAAAAGTAACTCCCTTTTTGACACACCACGTTTGATTCCCAGCTCTGCCTCTTCCCATCTTCTTCTTATTGTTATTATTATTTGATAGTGGTAAGACTTACTATTTTCTGAGTGAAAACAAATGTTGAAAAAGACAATAGAATGTAGACTAACTAATAATACTGACTGCAAAGACAAATCCAATTGGATTGAAATGTTTAAAATGAAATGCACAAAACATTGAAACCAGTATGTGAGCATTTTATGAATTACTTTGTCATTTTATTAGTTTATTCATCTAATACCATCTAATATTTGTGTGCATTTGTTAACTCTGTTTGAAGGGAGCTTTTACAGGCTCTACTATTCCAGCCTCTGCTGCTCCTTCACAGCCAGCAGTGCTGCAGCCCTCTGTGGAGCCAAGCCCTCAGGTCAGCATCTCACATGCTGCAGTGCAGTGTGAATGTGTCTGTGTTTGTCTCACAGGGATAGTGCAGTTTTTATCAACAAGATCTATCAGAATGCAGCTCAGTAGATGTAGCTAAAGTATCAGTTTTCTTCAAGCTGCTAATAGCGCTGAGTTCTTATGATGCATCAACTGCATGTATTTATTGCACCATATATGTGAGGGTCCTAACTGAAACTCTGTGCTGGTACTGTAGGCAACTGCAGCTGCAGCCCAGGTGAACTTGCTGAAACAGCAGGAGGAGCTGGAGAGGAAAGCAGCCGAGCTGGACCGCAGGGAACAGGAGCTGCAGAATAGACAAGTGACTACAGGTACTGTTACACTGTCTTCAGCTAAGAAACACTCAGGATGGGAAGTATTCTAAGAGAAAAGCGAGTACTGCTATGGAATTGTCCCATGATCTGGATTTTACCAGAGGGGAACCCTGAGCGCCATCCAGGTCTCCAAAGAAAGCCCAGTAATTTTCAGTGAAATAAAAAAAAAGAAGAAATTTAATTTAAAAAAGAAAAAAGAATCCTTATGATTGTACTATTTAAATTCTGTATGTTTTACAGTAATACTGTAATTTTATTTTTAAAAATTGATTGAAAACAAAAGAGTTAAATTATTTAAATGAACTGCTGAAAGTAGTCTGTTCTTGTTAGCCAATCACATTTAATTGGTAAAATATATGCTAATATGTTGGTTACAAGTTTCAAATAAAACATGAAATGCAGTTTACAAGCTTCAGATGTCTGTGTTTAATCTAGAACAGCCAGAAAATGTTTATAAATTGCTGTTAGAGTAGCACGAATATACCACTAGAATTCTATAGGGATGCTAGTAGGAGTACACATTGTTGTAGAGGAATGTTTTTCCCTTATTTTTGACCAAGTTTTGACATTTGTGGTCTGAACTTAAGGCCTAGTACTAGACGTCAATGAAGGCAACAGGATTTTACTGTTTTGAACCCAAAACAGGAACTCTGAACAGACCAGTTTGTGTCATATCATTGCAGCGTGTTACCTAAGGGTGGAAGTAAAGACAGCTCTATCACCACCTGAAAACCGTGCATGTGTTGGATTATGAAGAAACCACTAGAGTGCTTCAGTTCTTATTCACTGTGTGGCAACAAATCTGTTTTTATTTGCAAATTGTCTTATTTGCTTATATGAGGTTAAGAAGGACCCTGATTGTTAACTTTGAAAGACTTATAACATTTACAAATTTGCATTAATTGGTGTTTGTTTGTTTGTAGTCCATATAATGGAAAACATGATATAAATATCGCTCACTTCCAATACAGACATGCAGAAATGTACTAGTACAGCAGAACTGAGATTTCAACCAATCAGCAGAGCAATAGATGAAAAGAGAGGTGTTTTTAATTGGTTACATATTTTCCACTCATCTATTACATCGTTTAATTAGAATTGCTCTTTGCAGGGAAAGAGAACAACTGGCCCCCACTGCCCAAAAGCTTTCCCATAAAGCCTTGCTTCTACCAGGACTTCTCTGAGGAAATTCCCCAAGAGCATCAAAGGGTCTGCAAAATGATGTATTACCTGTGGATGTGTAAGTACCTAACAGTGCCGCAGACAGGCCGATGATCATTTTGTGCAAGGCAGAAATGTACTTTCATTCTTCTGATCTGCTTATTCACATTTAGCCCCTGGCTTGTGAAACGTTTATGAAGAGTTCTAAAATCACACCACGCCTACTGTGTTGTGCTGTGTAGACTGTCTACTTTGTTGTCAAATACAGACAAATACAATCTATTTTCTCTGTTTTTTTCTTCCATCTCTTCTCATGGTACTTCTTGCACTCACACTTTTTCCCATCCTTTTCTCCTTCTCTCTCTCAGTGTATTGTGTGACTCTGTTTCTCAATGTGCTGGCATGTCTGGCATATTTCACCGCTGGCACGAATTATGGAGTGGATTTTGGCCTTTCCATCTTGTGGTTCATCCTCTTCACTCCCTGCTCCTTCCTGTGCTGGTACCGACCTGTCTACAAGGCTTTCAAGTGAGTGTCACCATTATTTTAAGAACACATTGTGAACTCATAGTGTTTGGAATTCCTGTAAGTGTTCATTAGTTTCACCCTTGTGTTTTGTGTTAGAAGTACATTGATTAAAACTTGCCATTTCAAAAGAAAACTGCCTTTTATCTGTTGTATTTTTATTATTTTGTGTGTAATAAACAGTAGCAATGTGTTTTATGTTCTCTTTTAGGACTGATAGTTCCTTCAGTTTCTTTTTTTTCTTTTTCATCTTCTTTGCCCAAGTGGTGGTGACTATCATTCAGAGTGTTGGCATACCCAATTGGGGGAACAGGTGAGTGCACACATTCATTGCATCTCTTTTCAGTTTTTCTTCTTTTGAACATTTCTGGCTGGTCTGTCTGTAGTTAAAAGGTCATTTTCCAAATTTCTGTGTAGTTCAATAGTTAGGATGTGAACAGTCATTCAGAGTGTTGGTTAGATTTCTTAACAGTTGTGGTGATAGGAACCACAGTGAAAATACTTCATTCACTGCCCAAGGCCTGCACGTGTTTATGTGTATTGTTGCTGATGGTATTATAGTGGTACGTCTGAAAAGATACCTTTTCTTTGGGGACTGTTTTACCTCAACACACTCTTTGTTTACATGTTAAAGATGGATAATTTTTTTCCATAATTCAATCTCTGCCATCAACATATTTTAAAAGTGAATATATTTTTTAAAGCGGTCATAAAATGATAATTCAGGCATTGGGCAGCAAATTTGTATTCATTTCATGTACTAACTTTCTGTGATGTAGCTTTTAGAGATGATGTAGCTTTTTGGTCATGTAATTCCCATCAGCACCACTGCGATCAATTCTGATTGTTCTAACTTTCTCTAGAACAGAGCAGTTCACATCAGACTGCTCTGAATGACTTTGTTTACTGTACTGTCCTTTTGAAAAATCTGTGGACTTCCCCTTTGTGTTTTATTTTGTGTGCTTTCCGAGGGGGGCAATGGTATGAGAAAATATGAACATCATAAAAGTGGGCATAAATAATGTACAAATTTGAAATACCCATTTGTGGTTTGGCTTGGACCTTGACTGCAGTTTGCAGACCTGGACTGTGTTCAGTGATAGTGCAGCTTCAGCAGTTCAGTTAACTATGTTAAGATTTGGGGATTTTGTGACCTCTGGTAGAACTCAGTCAAGTGTGTCTGACATTAAAATGAAACAGTGTATGACATGGTCTGAAAAAGTGTGCAATCCAAGCTGAAGCTGCTGAATGTTTTTCAACATTTAGTTTAATCTGTAAAGGAAACGTATTTCAACGTGTTTTTCCCTCCTGACTCAGTAATGCAAAAACTTTAAGGTTTTAACAATAAATCTTATATAGTGCAGCTTCGATGTAACTGTCGCAGTCTAGTGTCATACCTACCAGTGACGACAAAATCCAGGAATGGATACTTGATTTAAGGGTCAGATTTGAGGCCTCCTTGCCTAAAGCAAATATGTAAGTGGAATGAACAGCCATGTCAAAATTGGTGGCACTATCTTGAATTCAGCTTTTAATCAGTTTGTATCAGATGCTTTTGACAGTATGTAGTCCTTTTTGTCACTAAACGTGATGGTGACATAACATTTTTTCAGCTTCTTTCAAGTAGCTTTTCCTGAAAACCTTCTGGTCGTGGAGGTGAAGTCTGAAGTTTGACAAGCCCACCTTAAGTAAACTAAACTGTGCAGCTCTGAAACTGTGATTTTTGGGTTCCTTTTTGCCTCTCACCATACTTGAGGGCAGAATTCTCATGTGTCCCATTCTTGGAAAAATGAAAACTTTTCAAGCTTCATTATCGCCCTGTTTCTGTTTAATGTTCATTTCAACTGACTTCACAGTTAACATCAACATCAAAGTTCTGCTGTTTTTTTTTTTGTTGTTGTTTTTTTTGTGTCATTTCTTAATCTGTGCACAACCTTCTGTCTCATTTGAGTTGAGCTCTTTAGTTTTTATCCATGTTAATAGATGACAGAGGGATTTTACATGTGTGCAAACGTTTTTTGTACCCCAGGAAAACAAAGTAATAACAGAGGTTTCATTTTCACCAAATGCAAATTTCTTTGGTTTTATTTAAAATATCGTTAGGGGTGCCCAGAACTCTGCCCTGTATTTTTAAAGAATACACTGTTCTTAAAATAATGCAGCTTCTCCAAACTGCTTTGCATTTATTATACCTACAGAAGTGTTGCATTATTTTAAAAATGGTGTATTCTTTAAAAAATCGAGGGTTTTTGATCATTTTAGTGCAGCTTCTTGAGTGTCGTCAGTCATTCTGGAATCGACTCTACATGGGAAACTACAAGTGGATTTTAGTTGAATAAATAATTGCAAATTCACTTTTCCGTGCTGCTCAGTGTACTTGATTCCCTTTATTCCCTCTAGGCCGTAGTGTTGAGATGAGAAAACACAGATAAACAAATGTTAAAAAGGCAAAATGATCCGTATGAAATGATGTTCATATTTTTATGCACGTATAAGCTTTCATCTCTGCGTCTCACCTCAGTGACTGGTGTCTTTCTGCTGTCTGTTTTCCGCTCTCTAAGTTGGAAGCACTAACACCTCTTGGACCTTTCCTTCACTGCTCTCTTGGTGTGTGATTGAAGTAGGTCTTCCACTGCATCTCTACTCTCTATTGCCTCGTTTTTCTGCCCTCCATGTTTCCATTTATCTTCACCTTGTTAGTCTCCCGTTTGAGGTGGTTCGTCTCACAGGATTGATGTCATTTACACTGCTGTGTTTTTTTTTTTTTCTTAGCGGTTGGATTTCAGCCAGCACTGTGGTTCGTGACCACGTGGCTGTGGGTGTCGTAATGCTGGTAGTGGCAGTTTTCTTCACTGTGTGTGCTGTGATGTCGGTTGTCCTGCTTAAAATGGTATGTATTTATTCTTGTATTTATTTGTATTTATATATATTTAGTGTTTAGTCAAATGTCTGGTAGTCAGTAGTGGTGTAAAAATGCATCGATGCATTGTAGTGCATCAGTCTGAAGATTCAACTGCACTGAATTTGGAATATTATAATTATTTATAACCTATTATAATAATAATAATAATATGCACTAAAGTTACTAAGTTCTCAGGCTATTTTTAAGTGTAAAAAACTAGTCTACCAATGTGTAGTTTCTCCAGTCACATTTATGTATTCAGTATACTTTCAAAAAAGATTCTGAATTGTACCAAAATAACAAAACTGAATTAAATTGTGGTGACAATTTAGATTTTATGAAGCAGTGAATTTCCTAAAGAATCATAAGGTCAGAGATTTACTTGCTTAGTTACTGCTTAGTATTCATTGTCATTTTTCCCCCCTTAGGTTCATGGTCACTATCGCCACACCGGTGCAAGCTTCCAGAAAGCCCAGCAGGAGTTTTCTCAGGGCGTCCTCACCAACCGCACGTTCCAAAGCGCAGCAGCTAGTGCCGCTGCCTCCGCAGCCCAGAGTTCTGTTCAGAGGAATTAGACCAAGCAGAAAACGTCGAGAAACCCATCTCAGTGGACCTGGGACCTCCAACTCCATCAGCCATCACGAACCCAAAGCTTAGCCAAAGCTGCTATGAGATGAATGATATGGATCCCCTCCATCATGCTTTGGTCTTTGGCTGGCAGAGGCACTAATTTTTGCAATTCACATATATTATTATGTGAAATTGTGGGTGTGAGGTAAATAATTGATGCTGTGTCTGTATAGTTGTACTTAAGCTTTGTGTTTGTGCATCTTGGCATTTTGTGGTGTCTTTTTTTTTTTTTGGAATTTGCTTAAGCTGTATATAATCTAATTTAAGGCTGGCCCACATCAGTGAAGGTACAAAATACTTGTCCATGTATTCAAAAATGACAAAGAACAAAATTGGACTTTCCCTAAAGTGATGTCCACTCAGCTTAGTTCAGTTTAGGTTTGCTTGCATTTAGCTACTATGTGATTAATGCTTTAAGCTGCATTAGTTATTCGTTACAACCGATGGACTATTGGAATATTGTGCCTTATGATTTCAACCTTTTCATACTGTATTCTTACAATCTGATCTTCATGCTGTGCCATAACTACAAGGGGGAAAAAGAAAATGACTTCATTTCCATGCCACATGTTACATGAAAAGCATGAAGGTCTGGCAGGTCAGGTCTCAAAGCTGGGTGGGGGCATGAAGGGAGATTTGATGCTAAGAAACTTAGATCACTTAAGTCAACGACTTGTTCTTTAACTAAAATTCAGAAAGAAATGTTGCTTCTGGCTTCCTTGATGAAGGATAATTGTTCAAAGCTGCTGTCTGTTATCCCCTGTGGAAACCAGGCTGAAGGGAGACTGTGCATGTAGATAAAATAATACAAAAAGGTTCACATCTCAAGTCTAATTGTGGACTAACAGTGGCCTTAGATTTGATTATTGTTCTGGTAAAATATTAGGATCTAAATCAAAATTCCTAGATTTTTTTTATTTGCACTTTGTGGAAGGGAGAAATGCATAAATAAAACTTACAAGTACACATTTCTGAAATAAATCAATATCTTTAGTGTCATTTTATGAACACATGCATTTTATCCTTAAGGATGTTTTACTGAAAATAGTGTTTGAGCAAATTAAAGTTTTTGATTAACAGTTTTCTAGTCTTGTGGTCACATTTGTATAACCAATGCGTATTTCCTTGGGATCTCACCAGTGTATGTATTGAAGCCCACAAGCATACCAACCCGTACTGCACACGTTGTATTTAACAGAAATGCTCTGGTGAATGAACGAAACTCCTGGTCAAACTTCAGAGGAATTACAAAAATGTATTGAAGCACCAATGAGGAACATGATTTCCACTTGACTTTCCACATCATTCTACAACAGCGAAAACAAAAACGTCCAAGTACAAGCAGTATGAACCATAAACCGCCAACATAAAAGCCTGTAAAACAAGACAAAAATTAAACTGCAGTTTTCATAAAACCAGCTGCTTACTTATGACATCATTGTTACATAAAATAGTTTCATATTTCATATGGCATCAGCAATCCCCTTTTTTAAATCCATATAAAATGTGCAAATGATCTCTTGACTGTGCCCCCTCCATTCCAACGGGTCAGCATGTTCTCCCCCTCTCCCACCCAACATTGTAGACACATTTACAAACATTGACTTTATTAATTAGCAGAACTTCTTACAGTCACATTAACATTCATTTGTACGAGATACTGTACATGTAAATGCATCCAGCAAGGCAGAGTTCATTATATCTTCTTCCTTTCTTTGGGAGGAGTGGTGGAACAACGAATTGAGAAAAAAGAACATATTAAACCTTGCGAATTGTAATTTACATACATAAATGTTTACAAAGCAAAGTAATTTCCTCTTATAAAAAACAAACATAAGCATTTATATAAAAAAGTGTCTTTTTTGGAAGTGTAGAAAGGTCAAAATCATTTTTTTTTAAAGTTCCTGGGAGCCCCTTAAAATGTACAGGGGAAAACCATGGACACCTTTACTCCTGTTTGTGGTGCCGCCACCTCACACAGATGAAAAACACGACTGTTGCGCTGATCTGACAGCCTAACTGTGAGCTCATGAGGTATTAAAGGTGATGCTCTCACAAAGACTGTGAAAATCAAAAAGTCTTAGGTCTCCATATCATAAGCACCACATGAACTACAGCATTGTTGACTTGCTGATGTTACATTGCAGCTGGATTGTTTTCCTTTTTTTTTAAATTTTTTTTTTTAACAAAAATAGCATTTTCAGGATCCACAGTCGTTTCCTTCTACGTCTGAATCCTATATGTACTCGCCTGTAGTGTCCCTTACGATGCATATTCAGAGTTCTATGCTACAGGTTTCCCTGGGAAAGAACACAGAGCAATGCATAAGGGGGGGGGGGGGGGGGGGGGGAAAAAAAGAAAAGAAAAGAAAAAAAAACAACAGCATTTCGACTCCGTAGTCCAAAGATAACGAACATACTCATTCTTCAATGCAGAGCTGAAGGTTGTTCCTTTTACATATATAAAGAAATGTAAGTGGAGCAACAGCTACTTTAAATGGCATCATTATAAATACACCCACACTTTCCCAATGGTATGTATGAATTTATCAATGAATACATAAAATGATCATTATGCATAATGTGTGTATGTACACATAAAAAACAAAAATAAAACAATTATCAATATTCATATGAAGTCCAAAACATTAAAAATGTCCAGAATACTTGCTTAGAAATAACAAAATGGTGTTTGCTGGAGTGCTTTTCTTGGAAATCTTTTCATTTTTCCCATCCGTCCATGCAAAATGGAGAAACAAACATCCGAAGCTCATTCTCTGTTCAGTCACTGAGAAAGGATCAGTGATCAGTCATCCAAATCAGCTGGGCCCTTCTTCAGAACAGGCCGGGCTCGAGTCCAGGGTTAGCTCCCTAGAGCGGGTTTAGCGCTGTCAGGCTGTTGTGATGGCATTCAGGTCCTTCATCAAACCCTCCAGGTGAGCCATCTCCTCTGACAGCTCATCCGTCTCATACGCCTTAGAGAGAGTGAGAGCCATGCAGGGGAAGCCAGGTTAGAGTTACAGCCACAGCCACACAGAGAGGAGGATGCAGGGTGAGAGAGAAAAGAGGGGAAGAAACAGAAAAGAGATGGGAGGATGTAAAAGAAGAGCGAGAGCAGGAGATCTAACGTGTTGGTAGATGAGTTGATACGGAGGTAGATGTGTGACCAAACAGAGCAAACAAATCCTGAAAATGTTTGAAACACAGTATCAATGAGACTGAAGTGAGAAAAAGAAGAATAAAGCAGAAAACACAGGTTTTGGTTGAGCATTTGAAGTATTGTTAATAGAATTTGTCAGGGAAACAAAACATTTTGTTTAGTTAGTCATTATTCACATTAGTTAGATTCAGTAAATGTAAACGGTTTGAATTAAGCCAGGCAGCAAGTTGAAGTATTAGAGTAAAGAAAGAGGAGAAAAGACAAAGAAAGCCTTTAAAAAAGGTTTCAACACTTTCAGAACAGTGAAGTGATCAGAAGATGTGTGGAGAAAAGATTAAGCTCACTGTCTCTTTCTGTGGCAGCATCTTGCTGTTTTCTGCTTGATCAGGAGCGCTGGGTACCGTCACTGCCACCGGTGCCCGCACTCGGCTCAGAGTGCCTATAGACGCCGTCTTCACACCAGGAACTGAAACCAAATATAATAAAAAAAAAGATTTCACTAAAGGAAAGCCTATAACCTGAGGTCCTAATGTCCACTTTGCCAGTTTATTTGGTGCATTAGTATGAAAATAAACCCCATTCACACCCATGTCTATATAAAGGGCAACACAGCCTTCTATTAATAGCTAAATAAATAATCATTCCTTTGAAGGCTCTGTATACAGAGATGGTATGGGTTTAGTGCCTTTGCGGACACTGCAGATGCCTGCGTCTGATTGTTTTTAGTAATTTAGAGTAATTTATGTAAAGGTGCTTTTTGATTGGGGGGGGAAAAAAACTTCATTTCTGAATCTGTTGCAAGTGAGCATAGCCTGCCCAGTGGCACCATGGGAACAGCTATTCAACAGTACATAAAAGTGAAAAATCTACTATAAATTATCAGCTACTGAGGTACGGCAGATGGACTGGACTGGACCTGAAACCTTTAAAAATGGGGCAGTATATTCTGAGATCATTTGCGAATTACATGTACATGGTCCTCTAAATGTTGTTTTACATAGATCAGCAAACGCTTTATAGAGTAACTAGTTCAAAAAATGCTTTTCCAAGTGTTTATGATGACTACATGACTGTCACATGCTGAGCACTGTTTCCCAAAAATGCTAGAACAAAAGGTCAGAATAAGCCGTGAAAATCAAATTAACCCAATTTATAACACTGCATAAGAACAATTCTACAAGTCTACTTCACCAGATAAGGAGTTACACACACTGAACTGTAAACACTGCAAATCCTAAGCCTGACTGTCTAGACCAGAGATACAGACGGAGTGTCTGAGAGAGGAGTGGAGGTTTTGGTGTGCAGGCTGACCTGGCTGGGCTAGCAGTGGAGTACAGGGCAGGGCAGAGCTGGGTGGGTTATGAGCCGAGACAGATACAGTGGGAACAGCAAAGCTCTTCATGGGGTGTGTGGGGTGAACGTGGGCCGTGGGGGGCTTGTACGAGGGTGGATCCTCCTCTTTAATCACCGCCTCTGTGTGCTGCAGTTCTGCTGCACTGGACTGCTGAGTTGGGACCACTGGAGGCTCAGGGGCAGGGGCCTGCGTCCTTACAGATTCTAAGGACAACAACATCAAACAAACACAAAGATTTACACTACAGTAATCATAGTACAATACAACACTGCAAATACTGACCAACAATGGTTATGACTAACAAGAACACATACCAACACACACTGGAATTATTACGTGAAACTGGAGCAATGAGAACGTGTATGAGAATGTGATGAATTCCGAATATGAGCAGGAGCAAAAACATTCTGAATCTGTTTAATACAAAATCCATAATGCAAAAAATCAATCATAATATGCCCGTTACTGCATGCACCACTAGTATTACACTTACTCAGCCTTTGATGGAGCAACCAATAAATCATGCCAGAGCTTTAATCAGGCCTAATATTTTGGCCCAACACAGGAATATTATCTGAGAACCTTCAGGACGAGGCTGATCTGAGCCACAGAATCAACTTTTGAATTCTGAACCTGAACCAAGACTGACAGCACAACTGTCTGAACACGACTGGAACTAACTGAAGTACACGCACTGGCACATACATGCGGGGTACTGCAGGAAGGTGCTTTGAGGCTGCTCTCAATATGAGTGGCTCTAGTGTGCCAGATTTAAAATTGCTTAAATGCTTAAGGTAATCTATGTTAGAACTAAGAACAGGGAGAAAACCAAAGCAAGAGTAAAGCAGACATGAACACACAGAGCCGTGGAAAAATTCAGAAACCAAGCAGGTGCATCTTCATTACTTGCAGAATTTTATTGATTTTAGCACGAAATTCTGGTGCTCTCTGAAATTAAAACTGTAAACATGTGTAACTGCTGTTTAACAAGTATGCAACTACACATCATGTCCAAATATTGTGCTGTTTTCTAGATATTTTGATGTATTTGTGAAGAATCTGTTGCTTACCATATCAAGGTCAAAAAGTCAGGCATCTCTTTTTTGAGACCCAACATCTATTATAAATGGAGGTCATACTAAAAACATGAACCACCACTTTGCTTCTATAAGCTCCATTAGATATGTTGTGCTTGGACCCCGATTATCACCACTTACAATGAAATTTGTTGATTGCCATTTAGCTTTGGTAGTGTATACAATGTGTTCTACATGCATTTCAAACACAAACAATATGGAAGCTGGTAGTCTTGGTTGCTCACAATGATAACATTTCCATATTAACTTTAATTTTGTTTTACCTTTTGTTGTTTAAAGAAATTCAACACATAAAAATGAAACCAATTTCATTGCTCATGAAACGAGGCTCTCTTTTCACTTTTAGGCAACGATATGAGCTCTAGCTGGTCAATAAAAATGAAATGTATCTATGGGTTGGCTCAATAGTAAGTGTGAACTGCTGCTGTGCTGTGTTTGGTGAGAGCAGAAATTCTCTCTCAGAATTCTTTGCTGACAGTAAACCCTCAAACTCCAACCCTCTAAACTACAATGCTCACCGAATCTACATACTACATAGTGAATAACATGTTTATGTTTCAAAAGGGCAAAAGATGAGTTAAGATGTATGGTAAATGCAGGCCAAAATTCATTAAAGCTGATAAATATTCAATACATTTCCTCCCAAGCTGTCTAATCCTAATCAATGTGCTTGATTAGGTAGCTGGGTTCCGTCAGGTTTGGACAACTATTTTAAGCTTTAAATCACCTCACAGTTCTCACCTGATGAAGGAGCACTGTCTAAATCAGGGCCAGGAGTGGAGGGAGTAGCAGGTGCTCTCAGACTGATCTGATGATGGAGGTAACCACGAGGCGGAGGGTGATAATGATGGTGATGGTGATGATGAAGATAGTCAACAGAATGGATGGGATGGGCACTAATAATAGCTGAGAATGTGCAGACACATGATGAGTGTCAACAACACAGACTTAATCACAGAAGGACAGACAGACAGTATCAGAGTAACGACAAACAGCTCACACAGGTTTGGTGAAAGAATGAGGGAAAAAAACATTGACTGACAAGACAGGCAATTTCCTTTGGGCAAAACCTGTATTTTGTAAAACAATTTCCAGATGCAAATGTTTTCCAACCACAGAAAAGTAATACAATAAAGCACTAGCGACAATCTTTCAGAATTCAGAGATACTAAAGGGCTCAGGTTTGAAGAAATGTGGATTCTGTGAGCTTACGTTGTGGGGGTTGTGAGTCGAAGGGCATCATTATTTTGGGCCTCACTCCTTTTCTGCCTGCCAGCGTTGACACACTCTCTTCAATCTCATGACCTGCGAATACAAACACATTACAGCCCTCACTCTCTGTCAAGAAGCTTGTTCTTGCAGTTACACCGCCAGCGCGTTCTTACCCTGGAATGAGTTGCGTCTCTGGTGGCCAGACTCACCGGATGGGTCCTGACTGCGGGGAATGGGGGTCTCCGTCATGACCGGGTTGGGCTCAGGGGATTTGTCTATGGGCTTCATCTCCAGACGCTCGTGGTGGATCCACAAGTCAGGGGGCTTCAGGTCTTTAGAGGTGCTTTTGTACTTATGTGATCCATTATTGGACTTGCAGGCAGCTCGTTTCCTAAGAGCAGGAACAACTGTCTGCTTACAGGAACATCTGATCTTTATTCCACCATCAAAATAGGTAATGAAATGTCTAAAACAGTGACTGACTCATAATACTAACTTTACAGGAGAAGACAAAAATATTCTGAACTTTTAATGTAAGTGAATGTAAAAAGTCATTTTGTTGCATTTTTGTTGGTCCAATTATGAAGTTTTCATACAATGTAAAAGGCAGCTGCTGTCTTTAGTACTTTCAGTGGTAATTTACAATAATAGGGCATCTATACGTTTATGCAAATGAAATTAAAAGACTTTAATAAAGACCATTTTAATACCAGTTGTAGTGTAATTAATGCAATTTATTGCAAAAGACCACTATTGAGATTCATTGTCATACAAATTTTTTAATTAAGCAGCAAACTGAATTTGCACTTTCCTTTACTTTCAGAACATGCTTTTTAGATCTAGGCCCCCAGTTTGGGCCATAAATGTCAAAACCCATGTCTACATTTATATTACTTTCTCACTTTTTCTGGTGGGAGTTGGAGCGTCGTGTACAGAGAAATGCCCCCACCACCACAGCGATGATGGTGAACACTCCCACAGAAACGATGATGACTATCACCAGAATGTGGTTTTCCTGACTGCCTGTGATTCCTGGCTTATCTGTGAGACAAAGACAGAGTGAGAGTGAGTGAAAGAGAAATGAGCCGAGGTGTACAAAGCATTATTTATACTCGAGAGAGCACATATTTACCAAGGGTGGATCCGAATCCATGATCAGGCAGAGGAGAACGTCCCCCAGGCGTACCATGGAAGCCTACTGACAACAAGGATAAAGCATTAGGTACAAACTGTCTTAGCAGGTAATTGTAAGGTCAGGGAGTAAATGAGACAAAGACAAAACGAGGCTTCACAGAGGGACGCAAGAAGCAAAAAGAAAGAAGCAAAAGAAGGGTAGAAAAAAAGAACAGTTACCTTGATCACTCGACATTTTGTCAGAGGGTTCAGCTGAAGGAAGCGAACAAGAGACAAAACCAGGGCAAGAAAGAGGGAAAGAGAAGGAATAGAGTGAGTAGGGGTAATGGAGGTAGAGGTAAAGGAATATTTACATACAAAGAGCTTTTCTGAGTCAATGCTTATGATGACAGTATCAGTGGGATTCTCATTGCAGCTGCTGTGAAATGTTCCAAAGTTTTTTACTCAGAGATGCGTAATAAAGTGATCTCAGAGTGGTGCTGTAATCAGCTAAATTACCTTTTGGTGTGCGGAACTGTACGGTATCAGAGAGTGGTCCCATGCCTTTAGAGTTGCGGGCCTGTATCTTAAAGTAGTAAGTTGTGTCTAGAGTGAGCTCCTGGATCTGGTGCGTCAGTCTGTTCCCCATCACCGGCTCTACAACCCAGTCATGTACCTCTGCATTCACATCCGTACTGTAGTAGATGATGTAGCCTGCAGGCAGGGAGATACGACAGTACTTTAACACAGAGACACGGCCCAACTCCAGAGTGGTTCTGGCCCACCCAGTGATGAGCTTTGCCCACCCTAGCCGGCTGTCAGAACAATTCAGACTTTTTTTTGTTCTTGGTTTAATTAAGCACTGTATCATAAAATTAGCTGGTGGGCAAGGGGAGAATTACATTCAATGACAAGGCCTTAATTAAATAAAACAGTGATATAAAATATTTGTGAGCCCTTTGAAATGATCTGAAATTCTGCATGAATGGCTCATAAAATCAACTTTATCTTTATCTAGAGTCTTATTTAACAGATAATCCACACAGCTCCCATTTCTATCTGCAGTGCAAGGTTGTACTGTACATGAAGATTTTCATTCCATGATGATTTATGTCAATTTCTATCCATTTGTGATACAACATGTTTTTGAAAAGAATGAAGTCACCCTGTTGTATGAAACTCAGATCACATTTTTGGAGAAATTCATCCAGAAATCAATGTACTTCCAATCTAACTTAAATGCTTCAAAAAATGACAAAAACATTTGTAAAACACTTCAGAAAGTGGGAAAATGTTTGGACATTGTAAAATGCTACTCATCTGAATGACAGCTTGTTCATCCAAATATCCATTTCTGTAAC
Source organism: Pygocentrus nattereri (assembly GCF_015220715.1). Lineage (NCBI taxonomy): Eukaryota > Metazoa > Chordata > Actinopteri > Characiformes > Serrasalmidae > Pygocentrus > Pygocentrus nattereri. The sequence goes on along the minus strand of NC_051221.1, from coordinate 32,068,486 downwards.
GCAACTGCAACGACTTAATAATAGACTTAACTTCAATTAACTGCTCAGAAACCAAAGCATATCCATTACATTACATTACATTACATTTAGCAGACGCTTTTATCCAAAGCGACTTACAAATATATCCTTTACAAACAAAGGTTCCTGAACTGCTGTGGCCAATGAGTCTGACCCATCCACTCTGTAGGTCAACAGTCATACTGCAATTTAGACTATAAAACATATAACAGAAAACTCAACTCTATTGTTCAGGGCTGTGAATTATTAAAATCAGAGGCTTTATTAAAAAGCAAAGGCCAGATTTGAGCTGGACAGTCAGCACCACTGTGTTGCAGCATTAGTTACCTGTGATTTTGCCATTGGCCTCCGTTGGTGGCTGCCAATTGATGTTGATGGTGCGAGGACGGCCCTCTTTACTGACCACAGTGACGTCTTTGGGAGCGGAGGTGGGAACTAGAGACACAGATATGTATCACTACACAGTCCAGCTGCAGCCTCTTTCAGCCTTGATAGCTTTTAAATCAGCCAGTGTTTATACTGTTAATGTGGAAGTCCACATTCCTGAGTACATGTGCTTTTACACACGATAACAGGGAATTTCCATGAGAGGAATCTCTTGATTTTTCCACAGTGAAATGCTGGTAAGTACAATCGGATGCAAAAGTTTCAAATTACATTTTGTTGACTTTCTAAGTGAAAATGTACCGCAGTAGTTGCCAAGCTGGTCTCTCAGGGATCCGCAGACAGCCCACATATTTGCTCAGTCCCAACACACAGAGATCACAAAGAGATCACAAATACTGATCGTCTAGGGGCCCCTGATGACCACTGAGAGAACCACTGCTCTACAGAGAACAAACTTAAATACTGCAAAATAAAACATGAAATGTTATATTAATAGTATAATTACTTATACTTAATAGTATAATTATAATACAGGCCACATTTTATGTTTATTTTTTCTCAATAGAGAAGAGAGAGAGAGAAAGTGCCATTAGAACTGTTGTCTGTACTGGGTGTGAATCATAAGGTGAGGTTCTTACGAGTCTCAAAGGTGGTGCCGTGAGCGGTCATACTCCACGTGCTGCTGCGTCGGCCTTTGGTGACCATAACGGAGAACTCGTACAGTGTGTTGGGCTTCAGGTTCATCACTGTGTGTGTCAGAGTGGTGGTGTTTGCAACCTGAAAATACAACCGTCACACAAGAAAATATCTTCTAAAGATTCTTAGACCTGTTCAGATGTTTGCATAAAGGAACCGTTAGATTGCCTGCATGTATTATCACTAACATAATTCCAAAAACCAAAAGCTCAACAACAGCGAGAGATTTTTTCGTGCCATTTAAATGCAATGTCAATACTTGCCCACTTGGAGGCAGTGTAAGTATTTCTTAGAGACACTGGCTTAAAACTGCAGTAAAAGAAGTAAAGGCAGAACGTAAGGGCCAAAGGGAACCCAAAGGGAAATCCAAAATCGATTTAGTGGACTTTGAGAGAGTTTAATGAATTCTAAAGGGCATTTCTAACATGCACATTCCACAGAGTGGTCTCTCTTCTGTGTGTATGTGCTGTAGCACCTTGTACTTGGTGTTGGCTGGTATGTTGGTCTTCCAGCGGACAGTGTAGAACCTAGAGTCTGTGATCTTCTGGTTCTTGGCCAAGGAGTTGTCAGCCCAGGATACTTTGATGGTATCGTGGCTGATGACGGAGGCCTGCACGCCCACGGGAGGGAGCATGGGGGAGGGATCAGGCGCTGGGGTATGGGGGGTATGATGGAAGAGTTCAAACAAATCAATATCTGGATCTATGGGATCTGCCAGCAGTCAACACGGTGTCAGGTGATTCAAACACAAAGCATGAAACAAGCAATGGATCCAAAAAAAAAAAGAAAAAGCATTGGTAACACAGAAATGAGGGAGGGGGGAGGTCATGAGGATAAAGCATTTGATGTGTTTAAATGCAGGAGGGGTAAGAGGGAAAGGAGTGATGAGAATTTGGGAGGGCAAAGAGAAAGAGATATACTATTAGAAACAGAAAGTCAATAGACTAACATACATACATACAGTTTCAGTGTCTTGAAACAGCAGAATTGTGAAGGATCATAAAACATTCAAAACCAAATACAGGATATGAACAGTGAAAGAAACCCGAGGAATCTCTGGAACAACAATGATGTGCTTATCTGTCTTTCACTAAATCCCAAAATGACCCCTACTCTACACAAACAGTGAATTATAGAGAACTACACAGGCCAGGGTTTGACCGAAATTATTACAGGAACAATTTTACGTGGCTGTAACTTCCGATAACTCATAGTATCAGCCGATAGAAATTTATTAGGTCAAAAATCCTACAGTTCTAGTTAAACAGTGCTTTACTGACTGATATGGTTGTTGGTAACTGACAAATCAGCAATCTGACTGATGTAAGGGGGTCAAATCCACAGTCAAATGACTGTTCTCCTCATATTAGAGGTGTGTATTCAACTTTAAAATATCTGTTATTGGCGGAATTTTCACTCACACCAATAAAGACACGAGACCTTAATATAGGTCACCAAACATTTTGGTTGGACCTTATTATGCATCAAATGTTGCAGCCTTTGCATCATACAGGGAATTCTAAAATATCCAGCTACAGTATATAGGACCTCGTTTGATACTCTAATATTTGCTCTTCTAAGAAATGTGTGGCAAACAGATTCACAAATTTCGCGATACCCACAAAAAGTATTTACACTTGTATATACTCCTTTCGCACTAGCTAAGTCTTTATTTCTAGGTCATGGTTATCTGATGCGCTATTCTCTCACATCTCTGTCAGGCCTGCATGTCTAAACAGCGTGCATCTCCAGCTGCAGCAGGACTGATGTTTGCCCCAAAGACTTTACAAATGTTTGAGGCAAACTGAAGTTAGCCGTGACAGGCCGGCAGGGGGTCCTGGAAGCGCTGCCCCCCCAATCCCCCCCGCAACAAAACTCCCATCCCCACCGCCCGCTGCCTGCCTCTTTCCTGTTCAGCTCTACAGTATGCTGAAAGAGAGACATGAACAAGGGTGCCTTGGCGATGGGGGGATAGCCTTCTAACACGCTCTTCAAACCCACTGACACAGACCAAACTAATTCCCTATGTCCCCCGAGCTGCAGGGGGCACTCCACTCTGGAGCATTCAGCACTGAGCACATCCAGAGAAAGAAAACTAACACAGAGTACATTTCCAACATGAACAAGCCCCACATGTACTTCAGCAAAATAAGACATTCACTCAGACTGTGTTTGTTCAGTGTTTGTGTCTCTGTAATCATATTTACTGTGACACATTAGAGAATGAGGGGTTTTGAGTGTGTGACATATGTGCTAAAGTATTCAGACACACACTACACCATAAGACAGCTGCACATGTCTCAGGGCTGCTTAGATTCTAATAAAATAATAAAGATATGTCACATGTGTTACCAAAGCTGATCCTACCCCTGAGATATGGTATCACCTCAGACAGTGTAGATATTGGATGTGGGACACAGAACCAGTCTACACAATAAAAAGGTACAATACATGAATTTTTTCAGCTTTAATAAAACAAAGAGCATTGTGAAGGCTTTGTGACACACATTGGGAAACCATGTTGTCATGTAAGATACACTTCGGGGAAAGAAGCCCCCCAGGATAAGATGCTTCCCAAACCTTATTTTCTCTCCAGATCAAATGATAGGGACCAAATATTTTTTAAAGATGTACTCTACTGCTATGGTACAATTAATTCAGAAATGAGCGAATTAGGCAACATTATGTAAATTAATTTAATGTCATTATGTACTTAATATAATCATAATAACTTTTAATTAACAAAACTGGCATTGCAAGAGTTTCTAATTTACTCCAATTTGTCTTTCGACATAGCTTATTAAAATTAAGTGTAATTATTTAGACTTGCCTTGATCAAGGCCCCAATTTCTTTTTAAATATATATTTATAATGTTAGACGTTGATTAATAGCACAATTCCTCAAAATGATTTGACAGATACATTTTATCCAGTTCTATCAAAGATGATTAACCAATGCAAGATTCACCCGGTGGCTTCTTACCCAAATTGGCGGAGCATTTTGCCTCAGATAAGCCTCAAATTCCCTTTATAAGATTTTATTTTTTGTGCTATTTACTGTCTTTGCAATCTACTTGCCCAATTTTATCACCTGAGTCTGGTTTGGTCTATGCGTCATGCGCAGATATGGTTTAGCTTTACAATAAATGGACACAGTCCTTAAGGGGGGCATTTGCCTCATTTCCCACATCCGTACTTCACAGTGATTAGTAGAACGAACTTGAGAATTATTAATCTGTGTAATTACTGATCTGTGTGTTTACCTGACTGGGGCCTGGTGATGGCACTTTCGTACACAGGTATTCCCTCACCCATATTGTTGAAAGCCTTCAGAGTGATCACGTAGTGCGAGCTGGGTTCTAGAGAAGGAGACAGAATTAAATATCACATTCCTCCCCAACACACTTCCACATTCTTTTATCCAGCCCCTCTGATGCTAGCCCACTCCCAGCTTGAGAGGGGATGATCTGACTCCAAATGTTTGTTTCAGTGGTGGAATCTAAAAAGTTACAGATGCAAAATCAAGGGGAAACATGTGAAAGAAGGGGAAAAAATGGCTACCCAAGTTGTCGATGCTGTAGTAGCGCTGTTTGTAGTCCACTTTGACAGTCTGTGCGTGAGGGTTTCCTATACCATAGCCGATGCTGTAGCCCCTCACCACGATGTCCTGGTTCTCCGGAGGAGTCCAGCTCACTACAATGCTGTTTACCAGAGGCCGCACATGCAGAGAACTGGGTGCTCCAGGTACCTGAGACTCTAAAACAGGCATTCACAAACACACTTATTTTAGTAAAAAGGGTTGAACAATATTTATCTTTTAGATAAGATTTTGAAAAAAACCAAACAGACAACATTGTGTGTTTAGATATTATACATATCCTAAAAGAGAGACACTCATTAAAAATGTATTCTATAAACCTCATCTGGCTCCTTTAACAATGTGCCTTCTATACTTTGGCCAAAGGGTAGCCAAATTCTAGTCATCTGCAGCATGTCTGACAGAGAAAAACAAACTTTCACTGCGCAAAAATGAACTTTTTCCATCGTAATGAATCTCATGTTTGCGTGTTCCTTGAATCTCAAACTCTCATGCTTGTTTCTCACAAGCAACCAATAGTACTTGGCTGTATCTGAGTCTGACTTGTGGATGGCCTCTCTTCCGCACTGGGAAACAGTATAAATTATTAAACATTGTATAATATTAAAACTGGGTGTTATATTACACATCCAACAAAGTCCACAAGAAAAATAAGATAGAAATACAATAAAACTGTGTTTAAAACTACTAAATCACATCTATTTGAGAACAGTCTGGGCATGGCTTATTATTCAAATGAGCATGCACAATTGATCTCTCTCAGTCCAGCACTCCCAGATATAGTGGGAAGATGTGATTACAGGCTCTACATATATAGATAGTGATGCCTTCATGGTTTAATAACATTAGCCAGCTTTTACAGTCGTACGCAAGAGTTTAAACATCCTGGTCAAATTACACGCTCTGTTGATTTCCTCAGTAAACATAAGTTAATAACAAATCCTCTACAGAGAATTTAAATATAGAATTTTGTTAGATTTAAATTTAAAGCCTTGTGACTAGTGGGGGTAATGATTAGGACTACCCAGTTTACACCAAAAAGTGAGAAATTTGGCAAAATGTATCGACCATTTAAATGGACACTGGAATGTTATTCACAGTGCATGCACTGTATGTGTATACAGTTTGCCTAAGCAAGATTAACCCAATTAGAAAAAAAAACATGGATTTACATTGCCTGGGGTTTTAAACATGCACACATAATAAAGTGGCAAAGTTGCAGGACGAAAAGCAGAAGTGGGGGAAAAAAAAAAAACACTGGTCAGGACTTTTGACATGGCAATAATATTGTCAAATCATTCAAGCCTATTAGTGAGTGTCTCTGTTGCACGCTCCCTTTCCAGCAGCTCCTCCTGCTATTCCCCTGAGGATGGAGTAAAAACATTCAGTCTCCAGCTCCAGCAGTCTGTCAGCAGATCAGCTCTAATAAAAGGAGAGAAGCCAAGTGCAGTCTCCTCTCTGGCCTCGCAGAACTGGGCTCATTTCTTCTATCAGTGGGGTTTCCTAAACCTGGTGCACAGGGACGACTCTTCTCTAACCACTATCACCTCGGGGGCAGGAAGAGATGCAACTTCAAAGCAAAGAGGTAAAATAAATGGAGAAGCATTTATATGTATCACAGAAGCATGGGTGCAGAGCATGTACGAGAAACTTACAGCTTCGAAAATTAATTCATAATCGCACCGTTTGCAAGGAAATTGGCATAAGTGTGGAGAAATGCCTCAATTTATTTTTGGTACAACTTAAAAGAAAGGCTTACATTACACGGACATTTGTACGCTGTATCACTGAAGCTGCAGAATTTCACTCCAGTCCATCTAAAGAACTGCACACATGCATTTTAGAATATACACAGCCTGGCATATCACCGCCTTCAAACCCTCCCAGATTTGGAACCATTAAATTTGTTAATTGTTTCAAAGGTCATCATATTCGCAGAGCTAATTCAAGTAACACTTTGCTGTCCCATTTCAACAGCTACAAACAAGCTTATGAGAGTCATGAATACAGAGAGAACGGCTCAATCAAAACAAACGCACTAGCTGGTTCATCCCAGATGTCTTGTCCTATTATGAGTGGCAAAAAACAGCCAGTTATTAATCCAACTTAGCTGTCCTAATCGGCTGAAACGCGTATTATTATTTATCCTCCCTACTTCAGTTTGTCTTTGAATTGACGCCTTATGAGAAGCATGAATAAGAAAGTGGGGATAAGGAATAAAACACTTTCTTTGAACAGAAAGCTGAAATCTTTCAGCTACAATGAAAAACAACCACCACGACAGCCTCAGTTCCACCAGTTCTCATTTCTGCAATGAAATCTGATCGAATGTAATTTCACTCTGAACATGGTTGAAAGGAATCTGAACTTTTAAAACCAGCAAACCGTTACAACGGCAGCACTTTGTCTCAATTTCTTTCAATTCTGCTTTTGTGATTATAGGACTTGTTACATTGAAATGGCAGTCTTGTATTTTTAATGACTCTTCCCATAAAGAAGACAGCATTTGGCCTGCACTCCGAAATCAAGAATATATGTTAGAATGGTGTCAGGGACACTTGTGGGGTTCTAGTGAGGGGAAACACTTCACTCTGAAACAGATGTTTCAGAACATGTGAAAGCAAACAATAGCCTGAATAAATTTTGATAGCTTTGCAGAAAAAAGGTTCTCCATATAGTAAAAGGTTCCAAATACACACAAATTCTAGGTCAAAAAGGCTACACAATATGTTATTATATTATTACTAGTGAAGCTGCAAATAAAAATTCCAAAACTGAAATTCAGGACACAGAAACCAAAAACTCAAAAGAAATAGTTTTTTTTTAAATATATATACTTTGTTGTTTTACATCTGTTGTTAAATTAGCATAATAATATTACAATGCTTCAAAGACAATAATCACTGTTGGGAGAACTGAGAGGACTAGAGGACTAATTTAATTTTAAACAGCTAGAAAAATAATCTAAAAAAACTTGTATAATTATAAAATACTCTCCAATAGCTGAAATTCAGAGTGGCTGCGATATAACCACAGAAAACACACTTTGTTCTTTAAATATGTAAAGCACATGGAACTCCCACCTAGCAGTCTTAACTTCCTCCAGCAGGGGGTGCTATGAGAACAAGTCGCTTTAAGCGTATAGCCCAGTCCCGAATGGTGACTTAAGCCCCTGCTGTTTGCCACACTTTGTCTGTATAAACCTGTTGGTCAAGAGACCTTCAGGGTGTTTACATGTGCATTCCGGATGGACTCTTGAGACAGAGGATTGATTAAGCTTACTAGCACAATGCAGCTTTATTGACAAGTTAAAGTAATAAATAAATGCATTTTAATTCACATCTGTATATCTACCTCTCCACATCATAGCAGTCCTTGCCAAAGACCACAGTGTGGGATCATAGAGGGCACAGACAGAGCTAGTGAGCAGCCCACTGATCGACAAAATAAGAAAATGGTACACCCTACAGCCTGGTGGTCTTCATGTGCACATGCAGAGGTGGACTGCATGACAGTACATGCACCATTTAAGACAGCGCTTAAGCAATTTAGACAAGAAACAGCCATAAACCTCAGCAGCATCCAACGAACACACGTCTTTGCATTAATAACATCTAAAATAGGGAGGTGAAAAAGTTAATTACCAAAAGATATTGAGTTAGTCAATATTATGTATGCAATTTCCATTCAATAGTTTAATTATATCACTAAATGCTGGCATGTAAGCTAAAGACAAAAAATTGTAAAGACAATAAATTGTAGTTAGATTCTGACATCTCACGGCAGACGACTTTAATCGTTTGTTTCTCAGCCAAAAAGGGCTCAGTGATATTCCAAGAAGGACACAACACGCTGCATTTCATTTACCATAACATATTTTAGAAATCTGTACAGTGTGCTGTGTAGGCACGCTGCCCACATTCAGCTCATCGTGATGCATGCTATATGAGCTTTCTGACAAATCACAAGCACAGCAGGTGTGTAGAACCTTCACCCATGCCCCATAAAAGTATCAAGCTTTTCCCATGTGATTTGTTAGCACAATTCCAACATGTATCCCTCAGCCAATATGACATCTTAGTCAAATCTGGTAGCCCTTATACTAAAGATACAAATCATTCTATGGTTCCAGCAAGGTCATCAGCATCATCCCTGAATTAAAAGATTTATCAGCCCATCGCAGTGGCTTGACTGCACTGAGGTCTCAGAGCAGAGCAGTGGTTGTCACAGTCACTCACCTTCGAGCCGGTTCTTATAGACTCCTCCAGTACACAGAGGAAGAGCTGAATTATTCAGCGTGTCTTTCAGTATTGATGAGCTACAGTCTATCTGTGTGCTCCTGTTTGATCTGTGTTTAATAATCTCCAACTCTCTTATCTCCCAGGCCTCATCCAGGCCAGACAAGCCTGCAAAGCGATCAATAACAGCACTTTCACGCTAACGTCTACTGGGAAGGAAAGTGGAGTAAGGACCTCGTCCAAGTTCAAACAAAACCTTTGGTGACATATTTAGTCAATGCCCAAGTTAAGAGAGTGGAGAAAAATCTTTCAATAAATGAGGTCTACACCTGGACATGCTGAAGTAGCAGTTTTAACTCTCTCTGACTCTCCACAGCTTGGGTTTGCATCTCTCTTACCATCCAGATCACTCTCGAAGGTCTCGCCTGTGAGCCACTCTGTGGCTGGGCCGCTTCCGTTCACCGTAGTGGCCGACACCCGGAATGAGTATTCAGTCCCTCTCTCCAAACCTATAGTAAGACACAGACACATCAACAGATGGTTAACTGCCGGTCATCTTTTCTCAGCTTTTCAGTATGATCATTATTTATTAGAGATATATGTATGTTTTATATTTTATTTAACATTTAATTTAACTTGGCAAGTTGTTAAGAACATACTATCATACAAACAAACTACACAGTTGCGCAAAAACCTTGTCTCTCCACTTTTTGCATAATCTGGCCACTACCTCTTCGCCTAAAATTGAAACGGTCCAAAATATATTGCGTATTATATATATATATATATATATATATATATATATATATATATATATATATATATATATATATACATATATATATATATATATATATGCGCGCATGCACACACAGACACACACACAACCACCACCACCACCACCACCACCATCATCATCATCATCATCATCATCATCGTCGTTGACCGCTTAATCCAGATAGGGTAGCGGTAGCAGTTGGGAAAGCAGAGAATCCCAGATGACCCTGTCCCCTGCTACCCCCACTGGGAGGCGTCCAGGGGGCATCCGAATCAGATGCCCCAACCACCTCAGCTGGCTCCTCTCAATGCGGAAGAGTAGCGGCTCTACTCCGAGCTCCTCCCGGATGGCTGAGCTCCTCACCCTATCAAATAGAGTGTAGCCCACCACCCTACGAAGAAAGCTCATTTCCACTGCTTGTATTCACGATCTAATTCTTTCAGTCATTACCCACAGCTCATGACCATAGGTGAGGGTCGGGATGTAGACCGACCAGTAAACAGAAAGCTTTGCCTTATGGCTCAGCTCCCTCTTCACCACTACAGTCCAGTACAGTGACAGCATTACTGCTGCCGCCTGTCCCAGCCTGCGGCCGATCTCACGATCCCGTCTTACTTAATGCTGAGTATATGAACACAGCTGTCACTCTGGGAGTACAGCGATCGAATGGCCCGGAGTAGTAGTCCCGGTGCCCCATACTCCCGGAGGACCTCCCACAAGATATCTCGGGGAACCCGGGCATAAGCCTTCTCCAAATCCACAAAACGCATATAGACTGGGTTGGGAAACTCCCATGCCCCCTCAACAATCCGCAAGAGGGTGAAAAGCTGGTCCATTGTTCCACGGCCAGGACGGAATCCACATTGTTCCTCCTCAATCTCAGGTTCAACAATTGGTTGGAGTCTCCTTTCCAGCACCTTGGCATAGATTTCCCAGGGAGGGTGAGCAGTGTGATCCCCCGATAGTTGGCACACACCTTAAAAAGGGGGACCACCCCCCCAGTCTGCCAGTCCAAGGGTACTGTTCCTGAGGTCCATGCAATATTGCAGAGGCGCGTCAGCCTCGACAGCCCCACAATATCCAGAGCCTTAAGCAGTTCCGGATGAATCTCATCCACCCCTGGTGCCTTGCCACTGAAGAGCTTGCAAACTACCTCAGTGACCTCCACCAGGGAAATGGAGTGACAGGCACCCACAAGCTTTTGGCCACAGCTATGCCTGGCAGCTTCCACAATGGACGTTTTGAACAGGGTCCATTCAGACTCCATATCCCCTACCTCCCTGGTAGACATGAAAAAAGCTCTCCCAGAGGTAGGAGTTAAAATCATTCCAAACAGGGGCGTCCAATAGTCGTTCCCAGCACACCCTCACCATTCGCTTGGGCCTACCGGGTCTGACTATCAGTTTTCCTTGACATCTGATCCAACTCGCCACCAGATGGTGATCAGTTGACAGCTTAGCACCTCTCTTTACCCAAGTGTCCATCCTTGTGTTCGAACTTTGTGTTCACTATGGACAATCCATGCCTGACACAGAAGTCCAATAACAATTCACCATTCAGGTTTAGATCGGGCAGGGCCTTCTTCCTAATCACGCCTCTCCAGGTCTCCCAGTCATTGCCAACATGAGCACTGAAGCCCCCCATTAAGACTATGGAGTCTGTAGTCAGGACCCTTTCCAGAACCCTGCCCACTCGCTCCAAGAAAGCCGAATACTCTGACCTGTTGTTTGGTGCATAAGCACACACAACAGTCAGAGGTTTTTTTTTTTGAGGCGACCCTCTCGTCTACCGGGACAAACTCCAACTGCATGGCCGCCAGCCGGGGACTCATGAGTATCCCCAATCCCCATGCCTGGCACCTCTCACCCTGTGAAACCCCTGAGTAGGAGAGGGACCAACCTCTATCAAGGAGTTTGGTTCCAGAGCAGACACTATATAGACAACTATATCTAGTTGGTACCTCTCAACCTCCCACACAAGCTCTGGCTCCTTCCCCCCCCAGTGAGGTTACATTCCACGTGCCAATAGCCAGTTTCTACCGCAAGGGCCTAGGCCACCAAGGGCCCCCCGCAATCTCCCACTGCCTGTGCAACACTGCACTGCTCCTCCATGCTGGACCTTGCGGGTGGTGGGCCCACATGGTACCCCCAAGTTGCCTCTTCGAGCTGAGCCTGGCCAGGTTACACGGGCTGCCCGGCCACTAGGCGCTCGCCGGTAAACAGAAAGCTGACAAAACATCAGTGCGTGAGGGTATATCAGAGAAAAAAAAAAAAAAAAAATTATATATATATATATATATATATATATATATATATATATATATATATATATATATATATATAATTTTTTATATATACACAGACACACAGACATACATACACTTGCCTAATAGGACCTAATGGTATAAATCACTGCCCCCATAATGATTTTGCATCGCAAAATCTCTGATTTAACCATGATTTGATTCAATTTGATACAGTGAACGCATAAATGTCACTGGAGAAATGCCACAGTACACAGTAAAACACAGTAGTGAAATATAGAAAATATAATTACTTCTAATTCTAAAACTCATTTAATCACCACCTTCGGATGCACTGATGTATTTTTAAACCCCTATTACTCATCCACTAATTTATACCCAATCTTGTTTTCACACTTCAGTGCTGACTTTCTGCTGTGGCTCTCCTTCTCTGCACATACTGAATTCTTGGCATTCTCCTGCTCAACTCTTATGCTCATCAGAGATCACATGCTCAGAATAAATACCAAAACATTAACAAGGCACCCATATCCTCACACTGCTCAAACCCCCAAAAAACAGAAGAGAGCCCACAAAAAAAGATTATTGGTGACTGCTTCAACCTTTTCTGTTTTCAGAACTTTCAGCAAGTTTACAGGAAATAAAACTAAAATGAAAGTATATACATGCTTTTGATTCTGGCACGACAGGTAGAATTTGTATTACTCACCATCAATAAGCTGAGAGAGCTGAGTAGTCATGATTTCAGCTGCCTCTCCTTTTCTCCCTCCCTTCCTGTAGCGGATCTTATAGCCCGTCAATTCACCATTCTGAGAGCCCAGAGGAGGCGGCTGCCACCGAACCATAATGCTCTGGGGTTTAGGAAAAAAAAACAAAAAACAAAAAAACACAGGAGATAAAGCTGAATACACCACATCCTAAAAGAGTGAGGTTCACTTCCTCACAAATAAGAACACCACCGTTTTACCTGAATTAATACCAAGTCTTACCCAGCTCAGCTTAGCTCTCTAATGACAAGAGAATATAGCAGAAATTAAGTAGAATTAAAATTGCTTATCAAGAGATATTAATTTTATACTCAGGCAAATAATCTGATATTAAAAATACACTTGCCTTGAGGTTAAAATCTAAAACTGCCAATGGGAACTAGCAAGGCAGTTAAGCTTAGGCCAAAGGGTGTGAAGAAATCAATGAACTCTCAGATCTTAATAAGCAGCTTGAAACAAATGTTAATGGAACTTGGTACATTAGTTAGATGAGACATCCATTGCTAAAAGTCTGAGCTACTACCTTTGGTTTGGATCCTATTTTGCATTCTCACCGTCAGATCAAAACCTTGTATTGCATCTCTAAAACAATAACTTTACAGGAGAAGGAAACATCCTTAACATTCAATGTAAATAAATGTAAATAGATTATATTTCAAGTGCATTTCTATTATATTCAATTTAAGCATTTCTATTGGTCCATTTATTAGGAAAACTGCACACAATGTAAAGGGCAGCTGATCATTTCAAATTATGTCAAAAAATGGAAACACAGTGTGCTGCACATAGCACCACTTACCCTTGAGTTCTGGACTTCGAGAGACAGGTTCTGAGGTGCTGCGCTTGGTACTGCACAAACAGGTAAAACAGTGAGAAACACTTTTACAGCAGAGCATGAAGAACAGTATTTTGCTCATTATATGGCAGCTCATATCTGGGCTCAAATAACAAATTTATACACAGAACTTCATCTATGCTGGGAGTTTATTTTGGGATTCTGTTGTCTTTCTAAATAAAGCTTTGGGGATCATTATTCCCTGGCGAGACATTAGCAGGTATCCATGCAAAAATAATACTACTCCTGAGTGAATGCAGGTGAGAGAGAGTGAGCAAGAGGGTGTGTTTGAGTGTGAATGTGCTTAGAAACAGCTTGTCCTTTATAACGATTTTCTTCATTAAACTGTCTCTTTTGTTCTCAGGTTTTTCCCTTTTTAAGAACTGCAGAACGCCACCTGCCACACTTAGCCTGTTTTCCCTGAGGTCCTGTTGTGACAACCCCATCTTACCTTTCAGCCTGAGTAAAGAGCATTCAGTAAACAATATGCTGCATCTTCCAGTTTGTGCACATAATGTGTGCTCACTTAACTGGGTTAATTAGATTAGCTTATGTGCTGTGCTACAGCAAACTGAGTGACAAGGTCTTGTCTGTGAAATACTGTAATATTTACTTTGATACTAAAACATTATAAGAATAGTAAATAACTGCATGCAAAGTACACAGAGATTAAAGTGGCTTAAACCATGTAATACCAAACTATTATAGGGATGCAAACCAAACTAATTATAGGGATGCAAACCATCAGAGAGGGTCTGAACGGTCAAGTCTTCTGTAGAGACTCCGGGGCCATGCTTGTTGTAAGCGACCACTCTGAAACTGTATTCTGTGAATTTCTTTAGCCCGGTCATTGTATATGCCAAGCCTACAACATCCATGTCCTGAGAAAGAGAAACAGCACAAGAATAAATAAAGCCAAAGTCTTCAGAAAAGTTTGGAAGACACATCTTCAAAAATCCAGTACTGTACATCACATGGATCTTTTGGGTCTTACCTGCTCAGAGTCTTGTCCCTTCTCACTGTAGTAGAGTTTGTAGGTCTGAATCTCCCCATTGCCGGTGACTGGTCTCTCCCAGGTCAGAATGACTGAGGTGGATGTGACAGACACTGCCTGCAGGTTGGGGGCAGGTCCTGGGACCTGCACTGGAATGACGAGATGATGGAGCGCACTTTTCAGAAGCTACTTAAACCCAGTAGATTAAAATTGACAGAACAATGATATTCACAGACAGACCAAGCAAGGAAACATCTGAATTCAGAAGGTACAAAAAAGCACTGTGTTACTAAATATGATCTGTTGTCCATCTTCACAAACAAAATATTGTAAAGGGATTCTAAAATTTAGTTTTGTCTGTCTGTAACCATCCTGAGTATACACCAATCAGAGGTTCCAAAGCAGTTTTGACAAAGGGTCTTCTCAATATAGATTATCTGGATGAGCAACAGCTGCTCACTCATCTCAGATGAGGCTAATTACAGGAGCTGAACCCAGCTTCTTCAAAGCACATGCATTCACCAAACTTTGACTTGTTACAGGTCTACTTTCTGCCTTACATCTCTTTTGTTCAACTGCTTGTTTTGCTCAGTAGTGAAACTTTACAGTGCGCTGAGGCAAAAGATGACACATTTCCTCCCACCACAGCAGGCTCCTTTGAATAATGACATCTCACACGGAAAGTGGTGCAAAATCCACAGCAACCAAGGCACAGCTAGCTTACAGAAGAGATTTCCACTCCTGATAACTATGGAAATTGTTTTGTAGTTCACTGTTGGTATTCCAAAAAGTATCTCCATGTTGGAGTGCTGACCTAGAATCAACAGTATTGGCTGCTGCTGTTTTAAGTCAACAAAGAAGAAAACTAATCCATAGCAAGCAGCCCTGCACCTGGATACCTTCGCCTTTGTGTTTATTGTGTGATGATTTAGGTTACTTGATGAACAGAACAACTAGTGTGATGTAGCCAGGTTCATCAATCTCTCAGGAACAGCTAGTGTTGCTGGACGTATCCAAGAGTGGCCTGCTATTACAGCAAACACTACAACGACCCAGAATAAAGAGCAACGCCCTCAAAGCAACTAAAGCTTAATACATTATAAATCACCCTTAATGCTGTTGAGTGACGCTTCAATACCAGACAGGTTGAGTGCACAACTGTCTGAATATTCAATATTCACCCCACACACATAGGGCAGACCTTGCCAAAAGGAGCACTGGAACAGAGCAGGCTTCAGTCTGAAGGTGCCTGCAAAGCCCCTGGGTTTGCTCAGCTCAGTTTTAGTATGCCGGTCAGCTTGGTTTGAATGAACAGGCAGGCAGACTCTGTCTCAGCACACAAACAGGTCCTGTTCAACTCTAGAGGGAAGGGCTATAGTGTCAGAAGGGAGACCACGGACTTGGCCCTGCTTCAGCAGTTTGTGGTAATATGTGTGAGGGCTACAGACTGAATCTGTGTCTCTGTGTGTTTATCTCCTACCTTCAGGCTGGGTGGCCACTGTAAGGGGGGTTGAGCTTTCACCCAGGCCGTTTCTGTTGGAAGCCACCACCCTGAAAGTGTACTTGGTGTCAGGGATGAGGTTCTGGATGGTGACCTGCATCTCCCCCGGAGCTGAGGTGTTCTGAACACGCTCCCTGTGGAGTTGAGAAGAGGAACAGCATCTTTAGCTCAGCAATAAAAGCTTAAACTAGGCCTGGGAGGCACAAATGAAATCGGGGAGATTGGGAGATCTCTGTTGCGCTTTCATTATGTAAATAAAGTGAGCCAGGTAAGTGCACTCAAGCTCTATTTGAATGCTGCTGCTACACCTGTACCAAAATGTCATAGCACAATTTTGCATTACTCCCCATGCTAAATAGTGAGCTGCACTTTATATATTTGATGTTATTTAAATAGGAAACGGATTTAAAAGTAAAAAATGCCCGTTTATCCCATTAAAGAGCAAATTACATTGTTAATTTTGCAAATTTGGTTAAAAAAAAGTACTGCAAATGTGTTTCATGGGTTTATTTACCCCATACAGAGTGATCTTCAGATAAAGTCTAATAAAAATCAGCCATTTGCTAATTTGGCTTAAAAATGAATCAGAATCTGACATCAAAATGAATGATCTATCCATCCCTAATGACAATAATAATCAAAATCAGACTTTTGTCTTGTCTGATACCGATGATGTATATTTGAGGTACTTGATTATGATCACTATGCCAGTCTGTTTCTCTTATCTGGCATTACAGTAATGTCTCTTTCAGTACTCTAGCTGGGGCTTATACTCGCTAGATGGGGAGGTACAAGAAGTCTAGCTGTTCACTCATGACAGCAAAAACATGTAGGATGGTTAGCTAGTCATTTACAGTATTGAAAATATGAAGAGCAAAAATGATGCACGTTGAATGTAAAGGCCTGGCAAACATAGATTTTTATTTCTATTTTTATTTACACTCATCTTATGCTCTATGTTGGTAATACATGTTTTTATATAAATAAAAAAATAAACATCTAAATTCAAAATGCAAAAAATTATGTAATGCACCTAATATTTAGTGACAATTATTAATATAAACTAATATGGAAAAATACATCTGACATCATGACTTGGGCCACTTCGCACACCCTGTGTTGTCTAAGCCTTTTATCACATGGTTATGGGTTTATCACACTAATGATTCTTTAACATTTTCAAGGTGTCTACCTGCTGGAGCCAACGAGGCTGTAGAAGACAGAGTAAGTGATGTTTTCTCCATGTGGCTCGGCCGGCAGCCGCCAGGTCAGCTTGATAAAGCGGGTGGAGACCAGTGAAGCCACAACGTCCCGTGGGGGCGAGGGGGTAGGGCCCAAGCGTTCCCCCAAACCGGAGGCTACATGGTCAGTAGTGGCACTGGTCAGTGAGGGGACAGTGGAAGTGGGGAGGGCAATGTCTTGGGTACATGAAGGGAGGGGAGGAGGATCAACATGACAGGAAGGTTGGAGGGGAAACAGGGAGGGTAAATTATATATACAGAGGCAGGGGAGGAAAGGAGGGTGAGAAAAATAGAAAAAAGAAAAAGAACATAATAAAATTGACGCAAAAAAACAAAAACACAAACATTCCACCACAAAAGACATAAAAGAAAAACACCAAATTTACAATGGAGCAAGAGCGCAGGAGATGGAGCTAATATACAGTGGGCTGGCATGCAGAACGCCCACAATAGGCAAGCAAAAACAACTACAGCACTGATGAGAGGGAACGTCTTTAACAAAATCAGTCAGCACAATATGAATTTTGTGGTCATATCTGATGCTGACATTACATTTAAAAGCAACAGAAACCATTTATTTTCTTTTCCACTGATAACAACAGAACTGAAAGCATTTGGTGCAACTAAAATGAATTTTAAATGGTGAAGATTTGCTGAAGCCATCACAAAAAGCCTAAGAGCAAGTTGTATTTTCATCCGAAACTCAGGCCTGAAAATTTGAGATGAACTGTGCTGTCTGCTCTGCACAGAGAAAACATAGGCTGCCCTTTTACTCCTTTGTTCCTTTGGCCTTACTTTATATGTCTGAGTGCATTACTTGAATCAGTGGAGCTAAAGCTCTCTATATCATTCCTAATAGGAGCAGTCACATCCAGCCAGTCCATGAACACTCAGATAGAGATGTGCACTCTAGCTTGTAACACACTGAATACTGACTAGCCCATTTTCTGTCTTGGAGGCGCGGCAGACTAGAAAACGACGCATGGTGAATACTCGAGGCAATTCATTATGTTCATTTGCAGAAGGATGGGCCAGGATGCAGGCAGTCAGGCAGATAAGAGCAGGGCCCACAGCACAGCTCAAAGCAGCAACCAGCATCAGGGGTAAAGCACAGAGTGGGGGGCACAATGCGTGTGAATGGAGTAAAGCTGGGGGATGCATTGTGATTTCATCAGCATCACAATACTGAATTGCCATTGCAACAAACGTATGAAGGTTTGCATAAGATGATAGAAGCGATCTCTACTAGTTTGCGATACTGAATCAGAATAAAAAGAAATACAGTGCAATAAGGTTTGGGGCAGTCACAATTACATGATTAAACTTGTTTGAAACTGGTTAAAATAAATAAAAAATGGCCTTGAAGAATCAGCAACAATATTTGCATGATGATAATGCACAACGCAAAGCCTGTTGGACACACCTATTCATAAGCATTTTTGGCAACATAATGTGACATAAGAAAACATAGCTTTTAACTTTTTCCAATAAATTACTACTGAATCTTTCTTCTATCAATGAGTTAAAGATTAATAATCCAAAACGAAAAGAAAAGAAGAGTATCTGCATCTCCTCCATGAACGGAATACACTGTAGGTCAACAACTTTTCACAATTTTCATGCAACAACGTCTCAGGCATCAGGCGGCATGTTTGTGACCATTTCATGTAATGCCTTTCTGTAAGGGGGTGTTTAGAGCCATTCAATTCTTCAGACGTCTGGTTTCTATCACCACCACTGTAAACAATTCTGACTCTCTACAAAGGAGTATTTCTCATCAAACCACTCTGAATGAATATGTTTACATTTTAATGATTTATTTATGCAGAAGAGTTGAAAAATTGGTGAAGTTCCACTTTATGCCAGTTTTTATTGCTTGGCCTTCATTCTTACAACTCTGACCACTCTTAAAATAGAAGATGGTGAACTGGTCATACAGATTAGTACAGACAATTAGTACTACACTGATAATGACAACACTAAATGGGATGAAGTTGAAAGAGCCAGAAAGAGACCTTTTAAACCCAGGCAAACCTGAGGCTGTGATGCTAAAACGCAGCTCTAGAAACATTTCCCCCAGGAGCCTCAGAGTGACTCAGAGAGGGTGTTAAGGGATTGCCCTTCATGTAGGCTACATCTCACTGCATGAATGAATGTGTGTGCCAAAGGGACAGCATGGCAGCTCTGTGACGGGGAGAGCGATAGCTAGGCGAGGTGGTTGCCAGCCTGAAGCGCTTGGCAGTGAAATGCCCATCTGATGCCAGCTGGAGCCTGTCACACGCAAGGCTGGGCACTACAGCTCAGAGTGGAGCTCCTCTCCTCTCACTGAGTGGGACAGAGCCACGCTGGAAACAGCAAGAAGCAGGACAGGCCATCCTTAACAGCACAGTCCAGTCTTCATTTCAGCCACGTTGACATCTTGATATCAGACACAGAGAGCTGGCTATAGTGAATAAGACAAGAGTAGCTATGGGTGGGTCAGTCTCTGAAGCTCTAAACGAACCCACAAAGTTCTCCATGAGTTCTGTATAAGAAGTACTGCACTTTCGTCAAAAACGGTTCAGGTTTAAGATCCACTTGTGGGCAACAATTTACATTCTCTTTAAAATGGTCATAATTACATTGTACTGACAGCAGGGTCTGGTTTGTCAGGGTCAGGAGCTCACTTACTGCCCGCTCACAATTTGTTTGTGGACACTAAGCTTGTGGGTTTAGACAAACCGAATTCCACAATGAAAATTCTTTAGTTTGACCAAACAGTGAACGCGTTTACATCTCAATAATCCAACTCAATAATGCAAATCATAATTGACTTTCTGGAATTATCTGATTATTCAAATGGTCACGTAAACAGCATACTCCGATTTCTTAGATCGGACTAAGGTCTAGAAATCCGATTGAAATATCCAAGAAAGAGAGCTGGATTTTAGCTCAGTAGTCAGATTTATTGGCGCATGTAAACTCTTAATCAGATTTATTTCAGATTTCTGCACATGTGCAAAAACAGACGGCGGTACCAGAAATAAGCAAACAGCGTTGCCGTGAAATGGCAGCAAAACTCTTTGGAGTGACACTGAAACCAACTACATGCCTGACGAAATGAGACATATTAAACATTAAATGCTTCATCTTACAGATAATGTATGGTCATATTTTTACGTAAAATGGCGTGTTATTTAAAAAAAAAAAAGCCATGACATGAACTTTGAGTGTTACATTATGTTTGTCACATCTTCAGTGAGTTAAAAATCCAATTACTGTCTGACTCATGTTAACCCAGAGTTTCCCCATTACCTGATTAGTGCACATAAACGTGTTGATCAGTTTACTGACAAAACCAGATTTTCTGAAGCGGATTATTAAGAGCATATAAATGCAGTTAATGACATTAAACCACAAACCACATGAGATCATATGGTACATTAAAATAATCTATGCAAAAAAAAAAACTCCAGTAAAAGTCCTCTATTCTTTATTTATTATAAACTTAAAAGTACTGTCAAATAGTGAAATAGATGGTGTAGATACAAAAAAACATAATGGGCTAACTTTGTTGTCTGATTACAAAAAAAATGATTTAGTTAAAACTTAGAAACTTAATTTTTAATAATTCAGAACTTCTTTTGTTACTCATACATACTGGTTATGATCACTGGGCCAGTTCCTTATACAGCTCAGTGGTGGAGTAAAAGAGAAGGATAATTTACTTTAAAATACAGTAGAGGGAAAGTCTCAAATCTTAAAAAAATACCTTAATTAAGTACAGCTAATTATGGACATAATCAAAGCGGTATTCTTCTCGTCCAACTAGGTCACGAACCAAGTTACAAAAAAATCCAAATCCAGTCTGAGCTGGCTAAATCCACTACATCCTCAGGAAGGCCGCAAAAGAGCGAGAGCTGCCCACGTCAAACACCTGGCGAGCACGTACCACAAGGGCACTCTTTCCCGGTACACATTTCTCATAAACCACGTCACAGAACAGCAGGGGAAAGACACTAGGCCACATAGGACAAAGTCCAGCCCAAAAGATAACCATAGCACAGTGGGGCTGGCCACGCCAATGCATTCCACAGAACTGTAACAGCACTGCCTATGCTTCACTACATTCCCTTTAATATCAGTAACTCTATTTGTTAATGGCCCTATAATACAAGGTAATGGATGGGTGTGTGGGGTGGAGGGGGATACACACCCTAATGATAATGCTTCTGGGGCTATATATACACTGATTCCCCCCACAGTGCCGCCACTGCAGGGGGGCATTAACTCTGCTCTTCAAAGGGAATAACAACATTCAGGAAATGAGTAAGTACAGGGGTGGGATGCTGGGATATTATTCTTAGATATTATAAGATACGCACTAAAATAATAATGGAAAAAATTATTATATACAATACAACTGTAATGCATAGTAGTGAGAGAGCGGCAGGTTTGTTGAGGGCTCATATCACAATAGGTTTAATCAGAGAGAGAGAGAGAGAGAGAGAACGTTTGAAGATGGCATACTTTATCATGATCGGGAAACCACATTAAAGATTAGATGAGACGGAACTCAAATAGAATAAGCTCCACATGTTCATAGACACTTGTGATACCTACAGGAGAGGTCTTAGACCTTGATGTCGAACAATGAAATATAAACATGACATCTCAGAGTGGCAGATGCTCCTCGGGACTAAATCTCAGCACTGTGTCTCTTTAACACTCATCAAATGTCTGTCTGATTGCTGTTACCCTCCACATGACTTCATGCAATAGCAAAGAGTATCTCTCCAAAAATCAAATGTTGATTAGACATTACTGCCCTTCAAAAGTAAATCACTGATAATCACAGTTTTTAATAAAATATAACCAATTTTGTGGCAGGAAATGTTGAAAAACATTCAAATAGGTTCTCAATATGTGTCCGGATTAATGAACAGAGACGTGTCCCCAATAATCAAGCAAAATGAGAAAGCTGTATAACATTAGAAATTAAGGTGCTCTAAAAATAACTGTGTGTGTTCTTGTCTTGCTATACTTGTGAAAAAAAATCCATCCTCACAATGATAGAAAAATAAGCCATTTTTCTCAAGTGATGACATTTTGCTGGCCCTCACTCGAACATTTTTTGTTTTAATGACAAATTAAATATTTTTTTTAAAAACTAAAAGAGCAGAAATATTGCCTTTTGGATGAGGTCAGGGTTAGGTGTACATGTATTATTATTTTGCTAGAGTAATAGAAAAATCAACAGAAACCTATTGAAGTCCCCACAAGTATAACAGGACAAGTGTGTGTGTGTGTGTGTGTGTGTCTCTGTCTCCATATGGTTTATCATGTCACAAATTCCTATTGATCCCAAAATGCTGAATAATTGATCTAAAAAGGTTTGATCTCTAATTTACAATTTTAAAACCCCCAAAGTAGCATATAAAATGACCTAAGCTATTAACATGACACATTTAAGCATATTTATTATTTATTTATTTACTTACTTTTTACTTCAGCTTCTTATAAAATGTTTGTCCATTTTCATTTTGTAAATGACTCCATGTTTTGCTTATGAATTGCAAATAAAAATAAACTTAAAGTTGCTGAAACAAATAAAGTTGATGCATTTCAAGTGATTCCACACTTCTGAATAGTAGTGTAGATATTATTATAATAATATGAATCCCAATGTAATAAAGTGCATTCATTCTGAGTTACAATAAGGAGAAACATCTTCCACTCCAAAAGCTCTGATTTTATATTTCCTTTTCACAGACAAAGGGCTGAAAATAAAGGATCCTAGGCTGATGCTCTGACTCTGAAACCTTTGAAACAGACACTCTGATACAGCCTGACACAAGACTGTTCCCTAGACAAAACTTATTCCTAAGCCTGGACTGAGAAGGTTTTTCAGTGGTCACTCACCTTATACTACAGTTTAGCCCAAGAGCAGACTGGATCCATGTTTGAAGAAGCTATCTATACAAGCTTTAAAATAAGTGAGAGTTAGACCAGGTCTGGATGGGCTTTCAGCTTACATAACTCTGCTTTAAGACACGGCAATAGACCTGGTTTTGACAGCCTCTGACTAGACTGTCAGAGCTTGAAGTTATAAGCACTTGGGTGAAGCCCAGAGGCAAGGTGTTGCAAAGCATTAGTAAATGTGAAACCACAGCCAGGAACCCGGCTGCGATGGGCAACATGGTCAGAAGTGCGTCTGACAGACAGTTTGCATAACCTGTTATACATTACCTGGAAACCACAGGATGGTGTTATCACAGGAAAAAGCAGCAGGAGCAGAAAATAGACATGTCTCTAGGCCCCCCAACAGCCAAAACATATTTACGTCTGTATTACAGCTATAGATATTTAAGGCATGGTAATGAAGGAAATATTGATGAAATGGTGTTGGCCTCCATCATCATGGTCATCAGGGTGGAATGGAGAGTGAAGAGAAATGTGGTGAGGGGCAGGCAGGGATGTGTGGCTCTTCCTGCTGGGTTAATGGCCACCTGGGCTCCCAAAGGAAACATCCTGCTGGAAGACTGGGACTTGGCTCAGCACTACGGATGAATATTTTAAGCGTGTATGGTTCAAACGTGTGTTTTTAAAAGAACAGTATTTTTAAAATAATAGTAATTTAAATATCCCAATGAGAAAAACTCATTGACACTGTACAAGTGTCATCCTTATATATATGAAGATACTCATATATTAAAAAAAAATGTCCCTACCCTGCACCAGGATCTGCACAGGTGGTCTCTCTCTCAGCTATGAAACACTGCTATAATAACCTGACCACCTCTCATTCTGCTCCAGTGCTGTGTGCTGCTGTAGCTGATGCTACTTTGCATTCTTTCCATGCTAGACAGCTTATCTAGTGTAGCCAACCGGTCATCTCTTTAAGCAAACATACTCCCGCTCAGTCACTCCCTAGCCCCCCTCCCTCTCTCGCTTCTCTCTCCTCTCCATTCCCTCCATCTCTCAAAATTCCCCTCAGCCCAGTCCAGCTCATCAGCACCAATTCACAGCCTCAGTGACGTCTGATTGCTCATTGATGCAGTAGCAGTGGGCTGTGGAATCACTACCTGTGTGAGACACGAGCAGGCCTCAAGAAAAATCCAATCCCAGTCAAGAGATTTGGTGTGAACAGGTTTTTGCCTGTAATCTTTAAGATATATAGCGTACAGAGACACAGAGACAGAGATATACTGGAGCACAAATGCTCCTCCTGCTCTTCAAAACCAACCACAGGATGAACACTTAAGACATTTACCATTTAAACTGCATTTAATCCACACGTAATCCTCTGCCACTGCTGTAATTACTGCATGAAAAAGAGACATTTCTAAAACTACTATCACTTTCTGTAACTTAGGCTGAAGTTATGGTGTCAGCCCAGCTGCAGAAGTGAAAAGCTTTCACACCTTGTCCTCAGTAGCAGTCGCAGCATGAGACAACTATACACACACACACAAAGACAAACAGAAACACACAAGTTATCCACACATTTAAAAATGTTAACTAAGTGCTAGCCATCTCAACAAGACCAAAGATTCCTATTAACCTCAGGGAGAAAAATAAGATGAAAGAACCTACACAGTAAATAGATCTTTTACTAAAATGTTTGAAAGTACCTTAGAACAAGACAGTCCTTTTAAAGGGATTATGAATGGCTATTAATTAAGTCATAAACAACATTTACATTACAAGCAGCTATTAAACCTAAATACAGCAGAAAGAGCACCAGTGACATGCCGCATGCAAAATAGTGAGCTCAATATTAAATATACTGTTAAACCTCAGGTCTTGCCGATTACTGATCTTACTCGGTCTTCTCCATCTGTCAACACTAAACCTCTAACAGCTCACTGTCGCCCTTTTTATTAACACATTATAACTGTTTAGTCATGATTTTACAGGTGATGGTGACCTAATTAATAACCACCAATAAATTTTAAACCAATCATAAACCATTTAAAAGGATGTTTGAACTCTTAGGATTCTATCTAGACCACTGTCTCAATACAGTCCTTGGAGCCCACCAGACAACTCTACCTTTTCGGTCTGACCTAGCCTGCTGGAGTCTGGAATTGAGCAAAGATGTGGAAACTTCAGGTGGGCTACATGAATCGGGTTGAAAAATACTGAACAGAACATTATACTTTGGGCCTCCAACACAAAATGTTTAGGCATGCCTGGTGTAGAATATCTTGATCTCATTATGAAAATTATGCCCTTATTAGTTCAACAATCAAAACATAATAAATTAAGGTTATGTATAGAGAGGACGAGAACACACTGAAAAGTCCGATCTACCTCTGAGGGATTTTTAAGTGGTATAAAAGTCTAATTTTCAGATTTCTAAACCTTTAGTCAGAAAGAGGGAGACCTTTTTAGGACTGGACCTCTGCCTGCAGCACTGAAGCATTAGGCTTTGAAAAGCTATTAACCTGGGAAAGAGTGGAGCCTTTCCAGCATGAACATTAAAGACAACTCTCCTCCTTTATCAGGACTCTGGTGAGCCTTTCTCTCCTTTTCTCTCTCCCCTGACAAACAAGCATGATAAACTAGTGCACAGCTAGGGAGAGCTTGTTTTTGTTCCCTTTGTAGCTAGTGCTGCAAGTGAGAAAACAAAAGCTCTGAAGAGAGCCATTACTTGCTCTCCGCTTCAGCTGCCATGCAGCAGGTAATAACAGAGCAGAACATCTGGGGGACTACAAAACCCTCAAGGACTTTCACAAACCGGACTTCAAACCCCATGAGACTCTGCTCTGGCCTGCACTGTCTCCCCCTGCGCTTTTATGTGGTGAAGGAGAGCATGTTACTAACAACTTGTTGAACCTTTAGTCACAGTTATCATCGACTATAACAAAAGCATGAAGTTACTCCATTATTTTTCACTGAAACAAGTGAAAAACTTTAGGTTTGTGTCTTTTTATGAATTAAAGCTATTGTTGCAAGAGCGCTTGTGTTGCAGAGATCTTGTACAATTTTGTACAATAACTTGACATTGAAACAAACAGAGAAAAGCAAGAAATGCAGACTCAAACCTGTCGATACAGAGAGTAAATTGACTGTAAACACAACTATGTAACAGTAATTAATGAAGTAATTGTCATTATATAAGGATAATTAAATGGTTTCATTCCAAAATGTAGACTCATTTGTAACAATTCTGGACATTACAAATTACTGAAAAGAGCAAAGGTTGATGCAATAATATAACGGAATACAGGTAGTAATCATCATTATATAGCATTGATATTTCTTGTGAGCATAAAGCCCACCTCCAATATCGTACGACAGTGTTTTAGGGCCACTGTTCATAAAAATGAAAATAGCAGACTTTGAGACTAAAGTTGTAAAATTTTGAGAAAAAAGCTGCATAGTATGATATTTTGAGAATAAAGCAGTACTATTTAGAGAAATGAAGTCATGGAATTACGCCATTAAAATGGCATTAACACCAGGATATGTTGGAATATTGTGGCCAAAGGGTTTGATAGGGAAGGCAGCACCTGTTAAAATAAGGAGTGTTGAGATGCTCGAGTTATGCTTTCATATCAATTTCACCCATAGACAAAATACTGTCTCCCTGTCTCTCCTGACATATCAGCACCAGATCTATCAGTATAACGGCTGAAACTGCTGTGTGCGAAGCTTGGTTTATTTAGAATAAAGAGCCAGACGGAGTTGGAGGAAACTTTGTTTTGTTGAAGGAGAATTGCAGGCAGTGACCATCTACACGGCTATCAGTGGCTACATCTCTGTGCCATTCACAGAGAGCATGAAGTTTCACAGACAATGAGAATGATAAATCACAATGATAGATCCACAAGGAGACAGGAGTGTGTAGAACTTCGGCGCACCACAGCAATCAAGACCCCAACGCATTATGGCAGCCCCCCTAAAGTTACACTTTATCCTCAAAATATTAGGTTTTTTTCCCTTGAAATATTACGTCTTTTTTCTCTAAATATCATTTTTTTCTCAAAATAGTACAACTTTTTTTTTTTAAGTCTACTATTTTTATTTTTTAATTAACAGTGGCCCTGAAACAGCCACCATAACGTACGTCAAGAAAAAAGGAAATTCTTGAAAGTGGTCTATATAGCATTTTGGAAAATCCTTGAGTTATGTATTGTAAATCTGAACATCAGCCATGTCTCTGGAGCCCTACAGAGTAAGCATTTAATATTTAAAACTACTTTAATTATGCATCTCCCCAAGTAATTACATTTAAAGAATAATGTAATGCAAACTGGCAACAAGACGTCTGGACTTCAAAGCTATAAGAGTGTTAAATGCATTTAATTTCCCATAATGCCAGAACCACACTAGTGCCAAGAACCTTTAGCAGGAGGTCTGAGCTGCAGCAATTCCTCTGCCACTTCCTCGCTCTCTCACACACAAGCGAGTGTAAGAGAGGTGCTAATATACAGCTGAGCGGTGTAAATGAGAGACTACAGACTGTGCTAACGAACAAGGGAATTTTAATTGGAGTTTGAGTTGTAGAGCCTCTAAAAGCTGAACTAATGCGTGTGCCTGGAGACCCCCAACGTAGCAGCCAGAGACACACACAGCAGCGAGGAGCAGACTTCACACACTGCAATCAATGCAGTGCCACTCACACCTCCCATGTGCTGTCGACGTGTGAGAACATGTGCTTGTGCTGCGTCTGCAGAGATGCATGTGAGAGTGTGTCAGTGCGTCGGGTGACAATGACAATGAGACAGAGAAGGAGAGAGAGAGCGGTAGAAAGAGATAGTAAGAGAAAGATTGGGTTTGTGCATGTGTAGCACAAAGAGACCATCTCCTATGTGAGCTAAGCGTGTGCCTGCATCCAAATCTGCCTGTGTCAATTCATTCCAACAAGAGCATACCAGAATCAGCCATACTGCTCCACAACACCCAGACACTGTCATTCCATTAAAAAGAACCATCACACTAACCCTCAGAAATGTTGGAGCTGGGTTAAGGGTTAACCAAAGCAGGAAAAATATTCTTAAAATTAAATGTATAATAAAGGGCCCATAACCTACATTTTTCTTGTATTTTAGCTTTTCCTTTGAGGTTCACTTACAACAGTTATGCGCTTTTATGTACCAAAAATAATTGTTCCACCTCTCATCGTCCCTTAGAATTAAACAGACTCTTTTTGTTACTGTGCCTCTAAGACTGACATAAGACACACAAGCTCGGCTCTGTTTGGCCGTTCTGTATTGCACCTCATTCAAAAAGCACTGAAAAGTTTGAATGGGCAAAAGTAAACTTATCGACTGAATGGGTGAATAAATGTAAATGTGTTGGTTCTTGTGACATCACAGAAACAATGAATTCAAAGTTGGCTGTTTTTGCAGCTTAGTTTCCGTCTATGGACGGTTTCATTTTGAAACTTAAACGATGCTCACATATTACTTTAAAGAACTTTATTTAAAAAAAGAGTGAGGGAATTTTGTTTTTCCATGATATGGGCTCTTTAAAATAAAAGCAATTTATTCCAACAAATTTTGGACCAATTTTGTTGGTCCATTCACTACAAATTCTTCACATAGAGTAATAGATAACTGGTATTTTCAAACTCTCAAAAATAATAATGTAGAATCATATCGCTATTGGCAGACATGCATTTAAAAAAATGACAAGCACTGGATAGGTTTAGATTTGACTGATATTTAAAACTATTATTTGATAACATGTTTATTGTACTCCGGAAGAGCAGAATGTTTAGGCGACACTGAGCTATTGTGATAAAGTTTGCATTTTTTGCATTTTACCTTATAACCCTATAGAAATAAATATTATATTTCTCCATTATAGTAATACAGATGAACTTACTCATAATTTCAGCATTGTATAAATGCACATTCGTCAGCAAGTTGATGAACTGTACTTGCAATCATCAAGGTATATTCATCCCTTCAGTTAATCGTTCATGCTGGCAGTGATTGCCTTTGAGTGATAAACAGTGACTGTGCTGGGCTTCAGTGAAAGCAGTGCATAGCTGGCAAGTGTGAAGGCAGCTCTTACCCAGGTCCAGGATGATGAGCTGGGCGCTGGCCTGAATATTCCCAGCCTCGTTCTCAGCCAGGCACTGATAAAAGCCCTCATCAGACCTCACCAAGCCCAGCACCTGCAGGTTGTTCTGATTCTGTGGCAGAAACACACACAAATAAGACAATTATAAACAGTATCAACTCATCATCCTAAGACTGGCTGCCAAATAAAAAGCTGCCAAAACTGGCTTTTTACAAAATGAGTGAGAAGAATTTGTCACAGAACGAGGTCAAGATCAGTCAGTGTTATCTATACAAAGGCACAGATGTTCTGATATGCACTCTCTCAAACACAAGCTCATCAATTGAGTGTTTATTTGACAGTGGCATGGACAAACACATACTGGTACTACAGAAAACATTACAGGAGTCTAGTTTATATGCCCTATAAATGGCAGAATATAAGAGGTATATGAGGCTTGGGCAGTATGACTATATCTATTACTATTGTGCTACATTCTAATGCTTTTCTGAGCATATCGTGAATATTGTCAGTACTTCTAGAACACTCTCCAGCTGCATGTTTCACTACAAAGAGAGCATAATGAGTTCTGTTTAACTGGATTTAGCACAACACATGAAATGTTAGACAAAAATCACTGTATTCAGTTTCTGATAGTATTTCATAAATGGCACCACTGATTCTTATTTGCCTGTTACAACTTATCAGATGACTAAAAATACATATTGTGACATGGGTATCGTGAAAATTTCTAGTAGTGTTATATTTTGCCGTATTGTCCACCCCTATTCTGTATACAGGTATAAATTCAGGCCTAAATTTAAAAGGATTTCCTATTGGAAATTAATCCAAATCAAGTGGTAAATAGCAGTTCACATAGTATTTAGTCCAACATATAAATCAGTTCAGAAAGCAGCCCTTAGAACATTGTTAACAGGACGCTTTGGTCTCACCACTATTTTGAAGTAATCACTGGGGATGACGGCATCTCCGTTCTTCAGCCACTTCACTGTGGGGGCAGGTGAACCTGTGACTTCACACTCAAAGATGATATCCATGGCCTCATGGGCGTACATATTTGAGGGTTTCTTGAGGAATCGAGGAGGAACTGGAAGAGCCAAAGAAAATAGGAACATTTAAAAAAAAAAAAAAAAAAAAAGCTGAATTGACTACAAGTCAGACATAGCAAAAGAGAAGAGACAACCAATTGCTTGTCTCATCAACTAAAGACAATGAATTGGCAACAATGTACAGAGAAAGGCTGACAATCTCTCATTCTTTACATATACAGCCAAGAATTCATTTTGGAGCAATAAAAGCAGAAATCAATAAGGTTTAGCTGCCTCCTACGCACAGTCAGCTAGAAAGAAAAAAAGAACGAAACAAAGCCAAGATAAGATGCATTCTACAGCTTTGACAGCTTTTGAACTCCGTGTCGCCAGTCAACATCAGCAGTAATGTATTGAGTGTTGATTTAAAGTGATAGGCCTGAAACTGATCCTGCTCTCCAGCAGCGTAACTCTGGATCTCTGTGGGCTCAGCCTGGACCGCATCCCTGTGCTGAGCTTTGCCTCACTGCTGAAATATGCACTCTAAAGCCTTGAAGGGACTGCTTTCAAATGGCAAATGAGACTAGTGAGAAGAAAAGCATTATTTCACAATGAGAGATGACACAATCTGATATTTGATAGCGCTGGAACTGGGAGCGTCGGGAGTGGAAGGGTGGAGGGATGGGGTGATGGGCATAATTTCAACATTAGGGCTTGGGGACTCACACAGAAGTGGGGCTGGCAAGCTGCTCTAATTCAAAGAGGTGCTTTAAGAGGATTATGACAGGGTTATAAATGAAATGCCTACATTCTCTCAACATGTACTTGCATGTACACTGCTAGGCTGTATGTGTCTAAAGGGGAAATTTTTAAGTGCAACCCAAACACATATTTAGAATGTGTATTTAACAAGATTCAGAGATCAGAAAACACTATTCTCTGATACAGTACATGATTATAAGATGCACAGGCATTTATCAGGAATTCTTCTTGGTTTGGAGGCACAGAACAAAACATTTAGAAAAAACAGACAGCACTAAGAACGTAAATGACTGAGTACTGTCTAATAAAGAGGTTTTCGATGCTAGACATGAAAAAATAATCATTTCATGTCATTTCCAATCAGCTACAATTCCTATCTGTATATTTTTTAGGTTTATCATACAAGTTGAAAAATGTTAAAATTGTATGCACGACAGCATGATAGGCACATGATTCTGCATGATAGGCTAACTGGAAAAATTAACCTCTCCTTGGATCACCACCTTATCGTGGTGGAGGGGTTTGCGTGCTTGAATGATCTTAGGAGCTATGTTGTCTGGAGCAAAAGCTCCTGGTAGGGTCTCCCATGGCAAACTGGTCCTAGGTGACAGGTCAGACAAAGTGTGATGCATAATAACCCCTATGAAGTCACAAAAACGGGACTTGTGTACCCTGCCCGGAACAGGGTTACCGGGGCCCCACCCTGGAGCCAGGCCTGGGGGAGGGGCTCGCCAGCGAGCGTCTGGTGGCCGGGCATTTACTCATGGTGCCCGGCCGGGCCCAGCCCGAAGGAGTTACATGAGTCCCCCCTCCCATCGACCCACCACCAATGGGAGGGGCAGTAGTAGGGGTTCAGTGCGTTGTGGATCGGGCAGTGTCCGAAGGCGTGGGCCTTGGCGTTCTGATCCTCGGTTGCTGAAACTGGCTTTTGGAACTTGGCCTGAGTTGGTGCGCGAGGTTGAGAGATACCGGCTAGATATAGTCGGGCTCACCTCAACACACAGCTTGGGCTCTGGGTCCAATCTCTTTGAGAGGGGCTGGACTTTATTCTTTTCTGGAGTTGCCCATGGTGAGAGGCGGCGGGCAGGTGTGGGCTTTCTCATAGCCCCTCGACTCGGTGCCTGTATGTTGGGGTTTTCTCCGGTGGATGAGAGGGTAGCTTCCCTACGCCTTCAGGTTGGGGAACGGGTCCTGACTGTTGTCTGTGCTTATGCACCGAACAGCAGTTCAGAGTACCCAGCCTTCTTAGAGTCCTTGGGAAGGGTGCTTGAAAGTGCTCCTCCTGGAGACTCTATTGTCCTACTGGGGGACTTCAACGCTCACGTGGGCAATGACAGTGAGACCTGGAGGGGTGTGATTGGGAGGAATGGCCTCTCTGATCTGAACCCGAGTGGTGTTCAGTTTTTGGACTTCTGCGCAAACCACAGTTTGTCCATCACGAACACCATGTTTGAACACAAGGATGTCCATAAGTGCACATGGCACCAGGACACCCTAGGCCGCAGTTCAATGATTGACTTTGTAGTCGTGTCATCGGACTTGCGGCCATGCGTTTTGGACACTCGGGTAAAGAGAGGAGCTGAGCTGTCAACTGATCACCACCTGGTGGTGAGTTAGATCAGGTGGTGGGGGAAGATGCCGGTCAGACCAGGCAAGCCCAAACGTATAGTGAGGGTTTGCTGGGAACGTCTAGCGGAAGAACCTGTCAGATTGATCTTCAACTCACACCTCCGTCAGAACTTTGACCAGATATCGGGGGAGGTGGGGGACATTGACTCAGAATGGGCCATGTTCCGTTCCTCCATTGCTGAAGCGGCTGACTGTAGCTCTGGCCGTAAGGTAGTTGGTGCCTGTCGGGGCGGTAATCCTCGAACCCGGTGGTGGACACCCCAGGTGAGATGCCGTCAAGCTGAAGAAGGAGTCCTACCGGGCATGGTTGGCCTGTGGGACACCAGAGGCAGCTGGCAGGTATCGACAGGCCAAGCGATCTGCGGCTTCAGTTGTCGCCAAGGCAAAAACCTGTGTATGGGAGGAGTTTGGTGAGGCCTTGGAAAGTGACTTTAAGTCGGCTCCGAAAAGATTCTGGCAAACCGTCAGGCGACTCAGAAGGGGAAAGCAGTGTGCCACTAGCACTGTATATAGTGGAGATGGTGTGCTGCTGACTTCGACTGAAGATGTCATTGGGCGGTGGAAGGAATACTTTGAGGACCTTCTCAATCCCACTGACACGTTCTCCAGTGAGGAGGCTGAGTCTGGGGACATGGGAATAGGCTTGTCCATTACTGAGGGCGAAGTCGCTAAGGTAGTTAAAAAGCTCCTTGGTGGCAAGGCTCCAGGGGTGGATGAGATCCGCCCTGAGTTCCTCAAGGCTCTGGATGTTGTGGGGCTGTCTTGGCTGACATGCCTTTTCAACATTGCGTGGACATCGGGGGCGGTGCCACTGGATTGGCAGACTGGGGTGGTGGTGCCTCTTTTTAAAAAAGGGGACCGGAGGGTGTGTTCCAACTACAGGGGAATCACACTCCTCAGCCTCCCTGGCAAGGTCTATGCAGGGGTACTGGAGAAGAGAGTCCAGCTTATAGTCGAACCTCGGATCCAGGAGGAACAGTGCGGGTTCCGCCCTGGTCGTGGAACACTGGACCAACTCTTCACCCTCTCCAGGATTCTGGCGGGTTCATGGGAGTTTGCCCAACCAGTCCACATGTGCTTTGTGGATCTGGAGAAGGCATTCGACTGTGTTCCCCGGGGTATTCTGTGGGAGGTGCTTCGGGAGTACGGGGTACATGGCTCTTTGCTACGAGCCATTCAGGCCCTGTACAAACAAAGCTGGAGTTTGGTTCGCATAGCCGGCAGTAAGTCAGACTCGTTCCCAGTGAGAGTTGGACTCCGTCAGGGCTGCCCTTTGTCACCGATTCTATTCATAATTTTTATGGATAGAATTTCTAAGCGCAGTCAAGGGATGGAGGATGTCCTGTTTGGTGACCTCAGGGTCACATCGCTGCTGTTTTGCAGATGATGTGGTCCTATTGGGGACATCAGGCCGCGAACTTCAGCTTTCGCTGGAATGGTTTGCAGCCGAGTGTGAAGCGGCTAGGATGAGAATCAGTACCTCTAAATCCGAGACCATGGTTCTCAGGCGGAAAAGGGTGGAGAGCCCTCTCTGGGTCAGGGATAGGCTCTTGCCTTAAGTGGAGGAGTTCAAGTATCTCGGGGTCTTGTTCACGAGTGATGGTACAAGGGAGCGGGAGATTGACAGGCGGATTGGTGCTGGGTCAGCAGTGATGCGGGCTCTTTACCGGTCTGTTGTGGTAAAGAAAGAGCTGAGCCATAAGGCAAGGCTCTCGATTTACCGGTCGATCTACGTTCCCACCCTCACCTATGGTCATGAGCTTTGGGTAATGACCGAAAGAATAAGATCGCGAATACAAGCGGCCGAAATGAGTTTCCTCGGCAGGGTGTCTGGACTCTCCCTCAGAGATAGGGTGAGAAGTTCAGTCATCCGGGAGGTACTCGGAGTAGAGCCGCTGCTTCTTCACGTCGAGAGGAGCCAGCTGAGGTGGTTCGGGCATCTGGTTAGGATGCCTCCTGGACGCCTCCCTCGGGAGGTGTCACAGGCGAGTCCACCTGGGAGGAGACCCCGGGGAAGACCCAGGACACGCTGGCGTGACTATATCGCCCAGCTGGCCTGGGAGGGCCTCGGAATCCCCCTTGGAGAGCTGGTGGAAGTGGCTGGGGAAAGGGAGGTCTGGGCTTCATTGCTTAGGATGCTGCCCCCGCGACCCGAACCCCGGAGAAGCGGAAGATAATGAATGGATGGATGGATGGATGGATGGATGGATGGATGGAAAAATGAACCCTTAAAAAAATAGTCGTATTCAGGACCACTTTGAGAGGACAAGAGCACAGCAATGTACCACATCGAAACACAAGAGAAACCGTTTCATCTGTGTTCTCAGAGAAGAAATGTGATGCACATTCACGTGCGAGAGAATCACATTGTCTGAAAATATAAAGAAGGACATGTTGGACAACGTCAGCTTTCATGAGATGCTGAGCCAAAGCTAGACTCAGCATCTTATGGCATTTATGTTCATTTAAACTTGGGCCAATAATAAGTGGTAGATACACAACTTTAGAATATTAAACTTTCAGCAGCTGATCATTATATACCACATTCATTTCATAGTTCTTACGTAGGGTATGGTTAAGAAGGTTTTGGGCCATTTACTTTATATACGTGCTTACAAGTACTATGTTTCACGGTAGACACAACACAACACTTGTATATGCATTAATATACAATTCAGTTGTTGTGTATATCAAGTACTTTATAGCGTTAAACATCTTAGAACTGTAACCTTTCTATGATGGATAATTTGATATGCTGCATCCTTGATTTTAGGCAATAACAATTAACTGCTGACAGCAATCAAAATAATTTTCCCTCTCTAAACAGAGCATATAACCATGTAAGGACAAATGTGCATGTACAGACAACATGTTTTAAAAGTATATAATGTGGGACAATAAAATGATGCTGATGCCATAGAACAAATAACTGTAACCAGGTTCTGAATTTACCCCACTGCCCACCAAAGAAAGCTGCCATGAAGCACAGTAAGATTCACAGTGAAGTTTTGAGCATAGCTGCACACAGATGTTTACTAAGATGGTAACATCTGTAATTTTCAATTTCCAGAGCCCTCTGAAATATGTCTTCTGATCTAGCAAATCCACCTCTTATAAAACAGAACTCCTTCATGTGAATGGCCTTTATCCACTTTAGAAATGACCTCCTATGCCTTCCGACTTCACTTTAAGTACACCCAAACTGTTAATAACATGTCAGCGCGTTGCAGAGGAAGACATGAAAGAAGGGGACACTACATAATTTAGAGCTTATCCAGAGCTTGCTGCTTAAAGACTTTAAAAACACCTTTCATCCCCTCAGAAATCCCAGTGTCACTGAAAAGAGAATGTCAGCAATGTGATCATTATATTAAGTGGTTAAAAAATAAAATCTCTTCGCTGAAGCTAGAAGATGCTCTCTACTCAGAAAAGACAGCACATGCTCTCAATCTGTACTTTTATTAATAATATATTCACTTTTGCTGCTGCTATATGGTGCATTCAGAAATGCACTTCTTATGGCCTAAAGCAGAAAGTGCACTGCTCCACGAAACATGAAATGCTCAGATACATAAACACCTGAACATGATTTTGATTCTGCTCAAATACAGCACACTGAACATGATGGTGGAATCAGAAGCCCAGAAGAGTCCAAACAATGGCTCCAAATCATGCATTTCTAAGGCTATTAGAACTGAGCTTTCTATGCTCCGCCCAGCAATGTGTTCTTTAATGGAATCTGAGTAGATTAAACAAGCTTCACAAAACGTTCAACCTAATGGGGGGCGGGGATCACATTCAATCTAATAAGAAATTAAAGGGCACAGCTCAACAAGTCTTAATGAATACACCTAAATTTAGAGCGTGTTATTAATTTCAAAGTATATTTTCTATGCATATGAAAGGTCACACTGTTTGGTTTGATCAGACATAGTTTGTTGTGTAATTGAGTTAACATTAGTGGGGTGGCAAACTCACTCATCATTTTTCACCTGTCTAGTTTTGTCATTTGTCATTTGCGTACATCAAATAAACATTGATAAGGCAGTGCACATACAGTGAAAGCACACCAATTCCACCACCATCTGTGTAGTTTTAAATAAGGTAGTGCACTGTGTTGCTGAAGACACCAGAATGTAATGATTTAATGAGCTATAGAGGGAAAAGAAAGTGGAAAGAAAAGCTAGTTTTTCATGACTAGCCAGCTTTCCATGTGCTTGGCCAGCAGCTTTGGGTCATACAGTTATAAGGGTCTGGCCTCCAAGTCAAGAAGCTACGTACCTACTCATCTACTAGTTAACAGTGCGAATGGCTTTTAATATTTAGCAAATTCCAGCAGCATCTAATGTACATATAGCTGAAAGTGCGAATGTGATAAAGAGATGCATGTATTGTACTTGTATGAGACAAATAATGTGTGAAATCTGGACATGAAACAACATTCAGCATCGCTTTTGTGAGGATCAAAGAAGTTGCTCTGTGCTTACATACACTCGGCTTTATCTTGTTAGGATTCGAAAGCAATTTTGACATCTGTGTATAATGTTCAGTTTCATTTTCATCATTTCAGTCAGTAAAAAGCATTGGCTCGATCATCAGGAGATGGCAGGATTTATCTCTGGTGATGCTACAGCCTTCTGTGGCCAGGAGTCCAAGAGAGCACAATTGGCCTCACTCTCTGCCACATCACTCATAGCGATGTTAGTTTTATCCTACCTCTAATTAATGTGTAATATGTGCGGCTGACAGAATGGTACAAGTGCAAAACATACACAAGTTCTGTGCAATATCTGTAATTATTACTGTGCGTCTTATATCTTAGTCAGGCGTCTGTTAGCTGATGTAACAGATCTGGTGGTTGGCGCTTTCATTCGAGCATGTTCTGCTGTCCAATGACCTTGAGTGAGCATTAGTTTGAAAAGATACGGTGGGGCTTCACAGGTCTCGGACGAAGCCTGTGCTTGCCTTTGTCCTCCTTGCGCTTGTGGTATCATATGATTGGGGGATTCCTAACCAGTGGGTGGAACTGGAGAAGAAAAATCCAAAAAGTGAAGGGACATCCCAGAACAATCCTCGCATTGTTAATCTATAAAATATGTATATAAAATCATCTAAAATGGTTTAATTTGTAGAACATATTCATAAATACACTATATATATATATATCTCACAGTATATCTATGATTTCTGACTGCTGTGGTGTATGTGTTTTTTGCTATAATGTCCACTAATACGTTTTGATTAGTAGCAACAACACAGTCTCTGCTGTGTACACATCTCTGCAGCGAAGAATTTTAAGCTCAACATAATGTAGTGAATCTGAACAACGGTTACGACAATTTCTTTTTAGGTTGAAAGTGATTTGGGACATTCGTGGGTGGAATGTGGATCAGTCAATCGAATGTTCATTAACCATCATTATAATCACAGCCGTTTGTTATGATAAACCATGCAGGGTAGTAATAAATTGATTTCATTCACCTGTTCCATCTATATCAGCCACTCCTAACGCTACGCTAGTTAAACAGCAGCTTCTCAGTAAACGAGAGCTCCTGCAAACATAAACATCCGTCAAGCCCCGGCAGGCATGCTGATCAGTCTCTGATGTTCTTGTTTTGAGTGTTTTATGAGCAGATCCCAGATCCCACAGCTCAACAAAGTGCATCCCAGAGTATCTGTGACTACATTACTGAAGAGCACATTTGTCTCAATTAATGAATGCAATCATGCTGTCATTCAAAACTATTCGCAATTACCATTTTTATCACAACCGTGTCTGCATCCCAAACGTCTACTGTAGGCAGAGCTTTGTGCTCGAGAGAGGCAGGAAAAGAAAAGCTTCTTTCTGTCTGTCAGTACCCAAATCACATCTGCCTTCTCTCCTGGGGAGCCAGCTTCCGCAGCACAGAGACAAACAGATCCAACCGTGCGTCAGTCTTTATAATAGAATGACTAAAAAAGGCCTTGGAAATATAAAAGCGCAGGAAAATATCATCAGAGTCATGTCCCGAGAGACCTCCATCCGCCTATCTGTGAAGAAACCAGCAGGAAGGGTCACAAAAAAAGTGAAAACATCACACCTCAAGTCAGGAAGGTGACAGACGAGGTGATACACACCTACTCATAAGCACAACTGTGTGAGGGGAAAGTGAATCAGTCTCTTTCACAGTTTTCTATTTCTGAGTCTGTCACATAAAACTAACACTTGTCGCTGATGCCTCAGCTACATTCACATCTCTTGCAGGTACAAAGAAAAGGCTGAATCACACAGCGTCCATATTAAACTTTTATATGCCTGAGCCTGGCCCAGCAATCAAACTTTTATTGTGTAAGTAGGCCTCCACTCAGAGACATGAGGGACATGGATCAAAGCTAAACCCATTCCAATTCTCAGACTATAGTAACAAACACGAGAGCAACACACTGTCACCATCTAAACCGCCCTCACCATACTCTCTGAAAGTACCGCACTGATAAAACTGACCTATATTTCTAACCGTGCTGGGTTCCTCCATTAACATTTGCAACCTGTGTTTATTTTAGAACATACTTGCTCTATTAAACCTTTTGAAGCATGTGAATTCTCTAATGCTCTGTGAAGATTAGCAACACTATGAGAAGATTGAGGGAAGTAAACAAGCAATAGGGAGACTTGCTTTGAAGTCTGCGTCGACACAAACAGCTGAAGAACAGGTACTTAACCCTGAAATGCATATAGACTATCTGGCCAAAAGTTTGTGGACACCTGCTCATCCAATGTTTCCTTGCAAAATCAAGAGTATTAAAAAGAGCTTATCCCTCTCTGTGCAGGAAGTGTCTTTCCTCTTCAGGGAAGGCTTTACACTAAAAGCTGGAACACTGCTGTGAGAATTTGATTGCTTTCAGCAGCGGGAGCAGTAGTGAGATCAAGTAGTAATGTTAGATGATTAGTTCGCATTCAAAAATGCCACTAAC
The DNA here is from genome assembly GCF_015220715.1 of Pygocentrus nattereri. Classification (NCBI taxonomy): domain Eukaryota; kingdom Metazoa; phylum Chordata; class Actinopteri; order Characiformes; family Serrasalmidae; genus Pygocentrus; species Pygocentrus nattereri. Next base: position 32,028,779 of record NC_051221.1, on the reverse strand, counting down.
TCATCTCAAAAGGTACATCTGAACTTCTTTGCAATGAGTGCACATTAATGCAGCTGAATTCATTAATAGAAATGGTGTGCACAAACATTTGGGCATAGTGTATACAGTAGCAATCAGAAGTTTGGACACTCTGTATCTGACTGTGTGCCTTTCACACTCCTTTCAATTTTTTTATTCCATTGAAAACAACTTTGCTTGAGAAGTGAGTAATCTGTCACTCAGAACTTCAATGAAAGTTGGAAATGGTTATTTTATCCTAATTACAATAATTCCACTTTCTCACTGTGTGATCTGTGAGGTAGTAGAGTTTTTGAGTAGACTGAGCCTGAGCCTACTTTTGAGAGTTTGATTCCAAGTGATGCTGCAACCTTCACTCAGTGCAGTGCTTTTTAAAGGACATCTTTACAAAAAAAGAAAAAGTGGTACTGTGCCATCCCTAATGTGCACATTACCAAAATACAAGAGGAGGAGTTTTTACCCTACATCAAACCCCAGACCGTAACTTCTAGACTGACAAAGCACTTCTTGTAAGTCACTCTGGATAAGAGCGTCTGCTAAATGCTGTAAATGTAAATGTAACCTAGACAGGATGCACACCTTGTACAGTGAGCTGTGCTTGCGTTTCTATGGTCTCATTGCCGTTGTCCGCCTGGCAGCTGTAAGTTCCAGCGTCGTTCTCTGTTAGGCTGGTGATCTGCAGGATGCCTCCACCAATCACAGCAAACCTCCCATCACTGCAAATAAACAGCAAGGTAGTCATTAAGGAGGGGAACATGTGCACTATTGAAACATTTAAAAGACACAAGGCGTGATATGTTCATATAATGGAACAAACTGTCAAAAGACACTATGAAAAGCCTTAAGCACAAACATCAACACTTATGAAGGCTTCTCTACTGCGAAATGCGACAATCTGGATGTTTCATCACCTCCTGACAGCACATTCTTCACACAGCAATGCAACCATATGCAAATTTTTCTGCACATACTTTCAACCATCATCTATGTTTGTGTAGTACACAAACAAGCTGCTGCTCATTTCAACCTGACACCAGCAATAACATTAAGTGTTTGTGCAATTCAAATGTTTAATCCAGTGAATCCCTATGAAAGTTTCAGGCAACAACAACAAAGATGCTAAAAGGCTACAATAACTTTGAACATCACACACATTTACTGTAGTCTACATCAGCAGACTCAGAACAAGGCGAGGTTCTAGCTAGTGATTAGGGCTTTCAATGTTTATGACAAATGTTTAAACACTTGTAGACTTTTTACAAGTTTTTATCATTCCTAATTAAGAAGTGGTTGAAAGTTATTGGGTTCTGAAGTTTATTAACCATTTTGCTGTTCAACGTTTCCTTTCACTTGCAATGAGAAGGTAAATGTACAATAAATAAATAAAAACAACAAACAAAAATAAAGAAAAAGAAGAAAAAAAAGACACTTTAGTAAACATGACAAATATCAACATGCTGAGACAAACAAACACTGTTTCAACTTCAGTTGAAAGGACTGAAGGACTGCAGACCAAGAATTTAAAGTCCTGCCTGAGGAGCAGTGCATGTGTATAATATTAGAGAGAGAGAAAAAGACAGAGAGAGAGACAGAGCGAGAGAGCTAGAGCGAGAGAGCTAGAGCGAGAGAGCGCGAGAGAGATAGCAAGAGCGAGCGAGAGAGAGAGTGAGAGAGAGATAGCAAGAGCGAGCGAGAGAGAGAGCGAGAGAGAGCAAGAGTGAGAGAGCGAGCGAGAGAGCGAGCGAGAGCAAGAGCGAGAGAGAGCGAGAGCAAGAGCGAGAGAGAGCGAGAGCAAGAGCGAGAGCGCAAGAGCAAGAGTGAGAGAGAGAGAGTGCGAGAGAGAGATCAATAGGTAAACACCAGTGCAAAGCAGAAACAACACATGGGACCTGTGGGGACCTGATGGATTTAGGGTCTCAAATCCAATCTCCCTCCAATCTTATCAGCTCACTATAGACTATGCAGGAGAGGATTCATCTTAGCATCTCAGACACTCTTATCCACTTATAAAGTCCCTTACTTAATTGGCCATACAAATCTATTTGCAACCTATTTCACTGATGAACTTTTTCATTGTCAGTTAACGCTGCCATCATTGCCGTTTTTATTCACATTCATAAATACTGTTACTGTGTCATGCCTGCACCTAGGCTTCATGGCATAACGCTGCTTCAGACCAAATCTACACTGTTAGAAAAGTTCTGTGCAGGTACATTTTTGTTCATCAAGGTACAAACAATGTAAATGTGCCCTCAAAGGAACAACAAGTTTAAGGTACAATTGTGTACATTAAATCAGTTCTTCTCAGGTGATAAAGCACAAATTTGTACCTTTTTATAACGTAATGTTTTAAAACGGAACAAGAAAGTAAAAAGCCTGGAGATGAGATGGTGTGTGTGTGTGGAGGCAATAGAACTTAGAAAATATATCTTCAATGGATTATTATGGTACAGTTATGTTCCTACTAAAGACTAAAGGTGCTGAGATGTACCCTTGAGGGTACCACCTCAGTGACCATTTCGTACCTTTTTTTTCTCAGAGGGTAGGAGTGGAACGTTGAGCCCAAAGGTTGGAAAATTCTCTGTGAACTTAGCCATAGCTAACCTTTAATTTGACAGATACAAGACAATGTTTACTTTGTGCTACATCTGGCAGTTTAATAGGCAGTTTAATTCATTTCAGACAGTGAACAGTAGTGACATGAGACACTGTGATATAACAATAGATTTATCACTAAAAATGAAAATGATTAGGTTCTGAAACACTGAGCAGGAGCGGGTCCAGCAGCGGAGTAGGTGAAAAAAAGCCACTAACATAGTGAAAAGTGTATTCATGAAGACGGGTTTCTGGATCTTAAGATTAAAGAGCATGTTAATAAACGTAATGGAAAATGAACGTTATCTTGAATGTAGGATTTCAAACATGCTTTCAGGAATTCAGCTTCTTTTAGCAGTTAATTAATGCTAGCCGTTTTGATGGATACTAGAAGTCTCTTCTGAGAAATGCGTGAACCAAACAATTACCATCATTAGTGGTGAATATACTCGCAAAAGACATACACAGCATTAGTGCTTTTGTATTATTTTTGTCACAACAAAAAAACAAACAAAAAAGGTATTTACCCAAACAGAGCTCATTTTGAGTTAATCACTTAAACAACTATCGACAGAAGAAAAACAGCCATAAATATGTGACAGTACGGTGTGTCAAACTTGCAATATTATGCATACGTTAAAGGAACATAGAGAGTTGCTTGTAGAGGATAAGTTTTAAATGGCTTTTCATTACACACATTAACAGATGGTTGCATACCTTTATCTCATATGTTTATGAGGTGTGGGATCTGCTGAATAGATGCCAAGTGCAATCTGGGAGGTTCTGGATCAAATTGAGGCCTGACTAAAAGAGGCCTATTGTTAAAGGCCGCCAATCCTCTCTACAAAACGACAGTGAGTCAGAAACATACTCAAAGCTTTAAGTGTCCTCTGACTTAAATATTGTTAAATATTATATCAAACGTTAAACCATTATTCCCTCATCAAAATCTACCCTAAACTGCTGGAATAAACACTGAATAGTCAATGTATGTTGAAATAAAGAGACAGTAAAAGAAACTCATGTATAAATACACTGGCCCTTCTGAACACAAGCATCCACAGAAATTTCACATTCACAGAGCTTAACCTTGGCTGCTGCCTCAAATCTAAATGCACAGAGAAAAATAATTTTAGACTTACCGTCTGTAATAATAGAGCAGAACAATTTAAAAAGTCAGAGAGGAGCATAACACACCTTGGGGACTCGCGTACCTCACAAAATAACTGAAGCGAGAGAGTAAGCTAATGTGCTAAGGAACTCCTGAAAGAGTGCAGAAGGGGTGGGGACAGGTAAACAATGCTTAATTAAAAAGAAATTAAAGAGGTAGAACAGTCACTGCATATGAAGAGCTACAGTTAATTGCCTTTTAGAGTAGCAGTAGTGCTCCAGCGGACAGTAGTAAATGATGGCTGATAGTGAGAGAGAGACTGAATGGGGCTCCAGAGGAAGAATGAGAGACACCCCCCATGCCCTTCACACATGTTTTACGATGAATCACTCACAGAGACAGAGACAGAGACAGAGACAGAGACAGAGAGAGAGAGAGAGAGAGAGAGAGAGAGAGAGAGAGAGAGAGAGAGAGAGAGAGAGAGAGAGACACACTTGTGCCTTCATGCCACTTTGTGAACATATTCAGTGTCATGCTTCAGTCAGGTGGCCCAGCCAGCCCATCATCCAGCAGTCATGAGATCTCAGTCACCAGAATTCTAAGTGCTTTCACCCGTTACCTCTTGTTTATATACACCTGTCTGTCGTTTCATTCATTGTGAAGTATGGCCTCTGTTTTGCTAGAGAATATCAAGCCTTACTTCTATATTTCTTCTCCTGTTATGACCCGAATTTGCCTATCAACTCTATTTCTGTGTACCCATGTCCAGGGTGTATCCTGCCTTCCGCTCGATGACCGCTGGGATAGGCACCCTGACAGAGAAGCTGGATGGATGGATGGGTGTCTGTTTTGTTCACCCAGCATTACAGTAATATAGAGATCGATCTTTAATAGAGAGCAATCACTGGTTCTTTAGCTCCTCATATACAGTGGTGTGAAAAAGTGTTTGCCCCCTTCCTCATTTCCTGTTTTTTTGCATGTTTGTCACACTTAAGTGTTTCGGAACATCAAACCAATTTAAACAATAGTCAAGGACAACACAAGTAAACACAAAATGCAATTTGTAAATGAAGGTGTTTATTATTAAAGGAGAAAAAAAAATCCAAACCATCATGGCCCTGTGTGAAAAAGTGATTGCCCCCTAAAAATAATAACTGGTTGGGCCACCCTTAGCAGCAGCAACAACTGCAACCAAGCGTTTGCGATAACTTGCAATGAGTCTTTTACAGCGTTCTGGAGGAATTTTGGCCCACTCATCTTTGCAGAATTGTTCTAATTCAGTTACATTAGAGGGTTTTCGAGTATGAACGGCCTTCATCTCAACATCTCAATAGGATTCAGGTCAGGACTTTGGCTAGGCCACTCCAGTGTCTTCATTTTGTTTTTCTTCAGCCATTCAGTGGTGGACTTGCTGGTGTGTTTAGGATCATTGTCCTGCTGCAGAACCCAAGTTCGTTTCAGCTCGAGTTCACGAACAGATGGTCGGACATTCTCCTTCAGGATCTTTTGGTAGACAGCAGAATTCATAGTTCCATTTATCACAGCAAGTCTTCCAGGTCCTGACGCAGCAAAACAGCCCCAGACCATCACACTACCACCACCATATTTTACTGTTGGTATAATGTTCTTTTTCTGAAATGCAGTGTTCCTTTTACGCCAGATGTAATGGGACACACACCTTCCAAAGAGTTCCACTTTTGTCTCATCGGTCCACAGAATGTTTTCCCAAAAGTGTTGGGGATCATCAAGATGTGTTTTGGAAAAATTGAGACGAGCTTTAATGTTCTTTTTGCTCAGCAGTGGTTTTCTTCTTGGAACTCTGCCATGCAGGCCATTTTTGCCCAGTCTTTTTCTGATGGTGGAGGCATGAAAGCTGACCTTAAGTGAGGCAAGTGAGGCCTGCAGTTCTTTGGACGTTGTTGTGGGGTCTTTTGTGACCTCTTGGATGAGTCGTCGCTGCGCTCTTGGGGTAATTTTGGGCGGCCGGCCACTCCTGGGAAGGTTCACCACTGTTCCATGTCTTCGCCATTTGTGGATAATGGCTCTCACTGTGGTTCGCTGGATTCCCAAAGCTTTGGAAATGGCTTTATAACCCTTTCCAGACTGATAGATCTAAATTACTTTCTTTCTCAATTGTTCCTGAATTTCTTTGGATCTCGGCATGATGTGTAGCTTTTAAGGATCTTTTGGTGGACTTTACTGTGTCAGGCAGCTCCTATTTAAGTGATGTCTTGATTGAGAACAGGTGTGGCAATAATCAGGCCTGGGTGTGGCTAGAGAAATTGAACTCAGGTGTTAAAAACCACAGTTATAGTATGTTTTAACGAGGGGGGCAATCACTTTTTCACACAGGGCCATGATGGTTTGGATTTTTTTTCTCCTTTAATAATAAACACCTTCATTTACAAATTGCATTTTGTGTTTACTTGTGTTGTCCTTGACTATTGTTTAAATTGGTTTGATGTTCCGAAACACTTAAGTGTGACAAACATGCAAAAAAAACAGGAAATGAGGAAGGGGGCAAACACTTTTTCACACCACTGTACATGAAGGTGGTGAGAGGGGTCTGAGGACATTTACAGTATTCAATTATGCACTGGAAAAAAACTGAATATGACTTTGGTTTGGGGCCACTTTGAATGCTGAAATTATCCAAATGTCAAAATTCTCCAAGATGTAAGCCACGATAACTAAAAGGCCCCAGTCCTGAACTGGGAATAACAGCCAATAAAACAGAAAGACAATTTTTAGACAATTATCACTTGACCAAAAAAAAAAAAAAAAAAAAAAAAAACAAACACAACAACAGAAAACAGATGCAGTGCATCACCATGGTCAATTTCAAAACAAAGGAAACTGATTTTGACTAAGTGACACACACTCCAGCGTTCCATCCCTAAACTGTGTTGCGGGGGGGGGATTGTTTAAATATGATCCAGAAGTAAGATACAACTGTAATGAGAACACTTTAGACTTGGCTCCGTTTACCACCGATCTACGAACACCTACCACTGCACAAATGTTAATCTCTACCATAAAGCGATTGCATGCAGGCTGCTCTGAGTTCACTTTAAGAGGCCACATTCCCATCATACTATTGATCCACCTGGATTAAACAAAAGGGAAAAAAAACCTCTTACTCACTCAAGGGATTCCGTTCTCCGGGCACGCTAAATGCTTGTTTATGCTTGGCTTGTTATGAATGACCACTAGGGCTGACAATGAATGGTCTTTGCATGCCATTCAGCAGTCTCTGTTTAGTCAGAGCCTGCGGACTGTAAGACAATCTCAAGATAAGGGTTAGAACAACAAAGCATCTAGCTGCAGCCTGCATCAAGGTAACAAACAATGGTGTTGTGAATGCATGACTAGTCATGCAATAAAGCAAGGTAGTGTTTATGGGAAAGAGCCAAGGACTTAGCTGAGAGCATGAGAACCCTAAGCCTTAGTCAACAAGCAGTGCAAGGCTACAAGACAATGAGTCAGAAAATAGGGCAGAACACCAAAAACACAGTTCTATTTACTTCTGTGGATATTTTGTTTGTTTGGGCACAAAAGCAAAACAAAAAGTAACAAATTAGTACTTCGTAAGAAAAGCCTGGCGAAAACTCGAATTTACAGTGTTTACCCCTCATCTCAAATGCAGCCAAGACGTGCCTGGTGTCTGAGGTTTGCTCCTTTTACACTAAAGCTACAAGACTAATGTAACTAGCAAATAGCAGCAGCATATCAAAACTTCATATGAGAAGATGCACACAAACATACTTGCACTGAGACACACAGAATGGGTTCATAAGTAAGCATAGCTTGCTGAAACCACCACACGTACACCTCTAAAACCTCAACTATGTGCTTTGATGTCCAACCGGCTAAACAAATTCTGTTACAAACATTTACATGATTCAATCCTCAAAATATTACAAAAACGGTGAAATGAATAGCCATTCCTGGCAAGAGAGGGAGTGGGAAAATGCAAAAAACATCTCTTCGTTTTCTGTACATTCTGGTGGACAATGCCCCAAGCATACACTTTCAAATTATGTACAAGTAAAAACATTAAAGTATGGGGGGGGTGTATGTGTGCGCTGTTGTGAGTCACCATGTCAAGCCTGAAATAATAGTTTTAAAGTGAGAGGTTTCAGATGTTTAGGCGTCAAATGCAAAATCAACATTATACTGAATATGAAGACATGATAACAGTAGATTCAGTCAAAACTTGAGTGAATAGTTCCCTTTGAATACTCTTTCAATGTGCTTGCAGTTATCAGATTCATCTGCTCAGGGAAGGGGTCTGAAGCACAACTCATCTTACAAAATGTTATTCCACACATTGTATGCAATTAGACATTTCCACCAAAGAGGTCTCAAAATCCCCAAAACTTAGTGTAGCGCTGTGAACCAAAACAAACTAAGATTGAAAAATATGAACAGTGCTCAGGCAAGATGGCTGAGGCTATTGTTTTCAGGTCTCTATCTGATCAGTTTTAACAAACAACAGAGGATCTGTGTGGTGATTTAATCATGCCGTTTGTGTGATGCTAATTGGTGGGATATATGCTTTCATTACTACCCTGCAAAATCACTGCATTGTAGCTCCAGTGCAAAATGAAAGCAGCAAAATCTGGACTCCAAACACATCTTGGCTACAGTTCGAGTACGAACGGAATTGTAGACGTTTCATTTTTCACCCGACTATTCTTTAAATTTGTGCCTCTCCAGCACTCTGAGACAGAAGTCAAGAAAGCAGACTTGAGTGTCAGTGTGAATGTGTCATTCTGGTCACAGTGTCTTCACTCTATTCACGCACTGCTGCCCAGCTTCTTCACACTCAACCCTATCTCCACTGAGGGTGCATCTTTTCTTCTCTTTCTCTCTATCACTCACTCCTTTTCTGTCGATCTTTCACTAGCTTTAGTGTTATCTGGCCTCTTCTTTGCCACTGTTCTTTCCGCTTGAGGAGAGAAGGCTAGGTCCTACAGTCCTCTTGCAGAAGCATTGCCTTTACCAATAACAACTGCTCAGGGATCATGGACTTGGCTTTGACACACTTACTCAAGTTCATCATGTTTTAATGACTTTTTAATGTTTTAATGACTTTAATGCCTTTTCTTCTGACCAGTGATCAGTTTCCTGTATTCCCTGCTGAGCTTAAAATTCCATCATGGGTTTAGGTGTTAAATCAGGACTGGTTGGTTGACAATTTCCAGTACAGAGGGAATAGCCTAACTATGTATGCAAAACACTAAAATTTCAAAATGATCACTAGATCAATGGAAAAGAAACAACAAGGCCACAATATAGCCCACAACAGATATGCCTCTGTAAGACTGTGTGCAATCTGAAGCTCAAGTTCAAATAATTTCTTAATTATAGCTTAGAGGACAGTGACCGGAGCAGGGTGAAAAAGGTCAGCCGTACAGCAACACTTCATTTCTTACTCCCATTTGAAGCCCAGCTGCATAAAAATCTGGTGGCAGTCATGCACTTCGCAAGGGTCAAACAAGCCGTGAAGGTCTCGGTCTGGCCTCAGAGGGTCAGTGCATCGTGGATAATACTGCAATATTAGAATGTATGAGGGATGGACAGGGCGCAGCAAGGGGAGACATCAAGAATGCATTACACTGTCGGAAGACCATTAGAGAGGCAATTACACTGCAAATGGAGTCTGTCAGCAATCTCCATTTTAGCTCGCCAAATGAGCAAAGACCTGCAATTAGACATTTAGTCGCCCTGCCTCACGCTGCACAGTGACGAGAGGCCGAGCTGGGAGAGCCGAGCATCATCAGGATGCAGGCAGCATGCCACGTCTTTTCAGAAACCTAAACAGCTCATGATTACTCAGCTCTTTAATACAATCAATTCAATCATCACCTGCTCTATTCCTCTAGATTACAGAAGAAGGGACCAGACCTGTGGGGAATATGTTATTTCAGAAAAATTGCAGCAGCGTATGAATGATGAGCATGGGAAATACTCTTAGACGTGATAAGCCTATAAAAATCCTGCTCCACAATGGTACAAAATTCTGTGTTTTCAGAAGTTATTAATCGAAGAGTGAGCTGTAAAACACATCCTACAACCACACTGGAACTACAGGGGATTCACGAAGCAGTTTGCTGAAGCAAATGTATGGACAGGTACATTCATTTAGGAACTGGCTTTGTGCAGTTGCTCCTCACCTCCTGTTCCATTCCTCTCACACTCTCTCTAGCTGTTCCAAATCTCTAAGAAAAACACCATAAATTTTACATGGGAAGTGGCAGGGAAGAACCCTCTTCATTAATCTTGGTAATCCTGGACTTATGGGGTAGACATAGACTAATATTGATAAGATATTTGGACCAATTCCCCAGAGCCCAAACACTGTGATACGATTTTTATCGAGCCAGTTTCAACCTGGTTTTCTCCACAGAAGAAGAACAACACAGAGTTTGGGGGGATTCAGGAGAGATCTGAGATTAAATCAACATCAGCAGACAGGGATACTCTTTTTTTCATGCTTAGTGGACCAAAGGGAGGCTATTTGTTTTATGAGCCATGGCTGCTTAGACACAAACAAACATAAATTGAAGGAAGTTCTTAGTAAATTCTCTTAATACAGTTACTGGCAGACAACTTTAGGTTTAAGAAAAAACCCTTTTATATACGTTAGCTCAATTTGCAGTTGTTCACCGCTCTAATTCACAGTGACTTGCAGAAAGAAGATGATAAATGTACATAATGATGCACAAAAATCCTGCAAAGAGCCGTAGTCTAAAGACAAGGGATTTACCAGGCTTATTCAAATGCAAGTGCACTACTCTTCTTAAGTCGTAAAGAGAAGATGCACGGCAACTCCCTCAGCCTGCTAACCAGACAACCTCTCTCTTGCTCACAGATGAGAAATAAAATAAGACTGAGAGGCCAATAACCTCCTTGAAACAGCACACAGAAATACTTTATCCCTCAACTACAGTTAATCGCACTAGGGTAAATACAATAACTGCAATGACATCAAAATGAACGATTGAAGCTAAGTGAAGAAGGAACAGATTGGAGACTCTGAAAGCTGATTTACATGCTGGGTCAATCTTGTCAGCTATACATAATTCATGTGTGCCTGACGGCTCTCTGGTGGAAATGGCCTGCTGAAGATAGTCATTTCCCCCTCCTCATCAGAGAGCAGAGAAACGGCCATCTTACAAACAATTCAGACACAATGCAGGGCAATTTACAGTGTGTAAATGGCTTAGTGTGATTCCATACAGGCACACAAATCAGGGAGCATGTAGCTGTGTGTGTGCATGGCATGGTTATGATGCACTTATCAGGAGCAAACATACATACATACATACATGAAGAGCTACATGGATTCCATAAGATTAAATAACAAGCAGAGCAGATAGGATGGTAGTAGTATTGATCAACCCCAACCAACACCCCCATAATTCTATGCTGCTGCTGTCCGAACAAAATCTCATATTTTAAAAAAGCAACTTTATACGAGAAGTAAAAAAACAAAAACAAACAAAAAAAAACATGATTTAAACTACACTAAGTAAGATCTGGGGATGTGCAGAAGAATACTTTGTAATGTGGGCTCCTTCGGACTCCTCTGAACAAATTAATCTGGCAATTGCTATTCAAAGAGAACTTCGAAGATGCACCTTAACCTGGTTTTGACTGAGTATGTGAGTGAATTATCTACTATTATCACCATATCTTAAATCAGTATAACGTTGGTTTAGCACATCGCTGCTGTCGGATCAAAACCTTGTATCTCCAAATTTGTAACTTTACAGGACAAGGTAAAAACATACTCTACTTTTAATGTAACTCAATGGAGACTTTTTTTCACAAGTAAATTTAGGTCATTTCTTTTGGTCCAATCATCGTGGAATTTACAAACAATATATAGGACTATGGGTATTTTCAAATTATGCCAAAAACTGAAAAACGACAAAAATGGAGATACGAGGTTTTGTTCCGACAATAGCGATATGACCCCTAAACATCGAGCCGGATCTTCTTTTTGAGCCTTGTGATGTTGATACGTAAAGATGTACAACATAGTGCCAAAAAAAATCCTGCAAATCTAACAAATAACCTTAATAAAATAATTTTTTAATCAAAGTTTTTTTTACAGGTTTTACAGGGTGACTCACAGCAGTGCATACATACCATGTTTTTTGGCCATTTTTGATCAGTTTTTTTCCCCCCTCAATAACGCTATTTCTTTTAGTTTTAATAAAAATTGTACATCATGCAGCTTTGAGGTAACAAGATATCATTCTACATTTAAATTAGGACACCCTATAAAAGCCTGTGTGTTTGTTTAACATAGACTGTACTGCCAAAGGTTTCACTCACCAATCCAATTAATTGAATTCAGGTGTTCCCATCACTTCCATGGCCACAGGTGTATAAAACCAAGCACATAGGCCTGCTTCTACAAACATTTATGAAAGAATGGGTCACTCTCAGGAGCTCAGTGAATTCCAGCATGGTACTGTGACAGGATGCCACGTGTGCAACAAAGTCCAGTTGTGGAATTTCCTCGCTACTAAATATTCCACAGTCAACTGTCAGTGGTATTATAACAAAGTGGAAGTGATTGGGAATGACAGCAACTCAGCCACGTAAAATGACAGAGATGTCAGCAGATGCTGAGGCGCATAGTGCACAGAGGTCAGCAACTTTCTGCAGAGTCTACAGACCTTCAAACTTCATGTGGCCTTCAGATTAGCTCAGGAACAGTGTAGAGAGCTTTACGGAATGGGTTTTCATGGCCGGACAGCTCCATCCAGGCCTTACATCACCAAGAGCAAAGCTTCAAATGCAGTGGTATAATGCTGCCACTGGACTCTAGAGCAGTGGAGACGTGTTCTCTGGAGTGACAAATCTCACTTCTCCATCTGCCAATCTGACGTACGAGTATGGTTTTGGCGGTCGCCAGGAGAACGGTACTTGTCTGACTGCATTATGCCAAGTGTAAATTTTGAGGAGGGGGGATTATCGTGTGGGGTTGTTTTTCAGGAGTTGGGTTCGGCCCCTTAGTTCCAGTGAAAGGAAATCTTAATGCTTCAGCACCAAGAGATTTTGGACAATTTCATGCTCCCAACTTCATGGGAACAGTTTGGTAATGGCCCCTTCCTGTTCCAACATGACTGTGCACCAGTGCACAAAGCAAGGTCCATAAAGACACGGATGAGTGAGATTGGTGTGGAATAAATTGACTGGCCTGTACAGAGTCCTGACCTCAACCCGACAGAACACCTTTGGGATGAATTAGAGCGGAGTTGCGAGCCAGGCCTTCTCGTCCAACATCATTGTCTGACCTGGTCAAAAATTCCCATAAACACACTCCTAAACCTTGCGGAAAGCATTCCCAGAAGAATTGAAGCTGTTATAGTTCCAAGGATGGGTTGACATCATACTAAACCCTAGGAATTAAAAATGGGCTGTCACTCAAGTTCACATGCATGTGAAGCCAGACGAGCGAATACCTCTGGCAATATAGTGTATTTAAACGTGTGGAAATAAAATATAAATTTTAACAAAACAGAGATTCAAATAATATAACTAAACAATTAAAACTGAAGAAAATACTTTTTGAAAATTTCTGTAAAGTGTAATTTTAAAAAAAAATCTTATTTCTGGTAAGGAATAAATTAGGTCACCCCCACATTTATCTCTAATTAAAATGGCTAAAATCACACACGGCTGTATCACATCAGGTGCACATGATTAGAAAAATCGTTACTCAACATTTTGAAGGAGGCTTGCTTTATTTAAACCTCAGACATTTAGTTTGGTGTGCTCCTGAATGATGAAGTAAGAGTGAACACCATGATATCGAAAGAGCTGTCTGAGGCCATCAGAAAGAAGGCTGTAGCAGCTTATAAGTCTAGTAAGGGATTTAAAAAGATCTCAAAAGAATTTGAAATCAGCCATTCCACTCTCCGAAAAATAGTCTACAAGTGAAAGACGTTAAAAAAAACTGCCAACATGCCCACGTCTGGTTGTCCAAGCAAGTTCACCATGAAAGCAGACTGCAAGATGCTAAAAGAAGTCTAAAAAAACCCTAAAATGTCATCACAGGACCTACAGCAGGCCTACAGTTGATGTGAAAGTGCATGCCTCTACAATCAGAAAGAGACTGCACAAGTTCAACTTTCCTGGGAGGTGTGCAAGGAGAAAACCTTGCTCTCTAAGAGAAACACAAAGGCCAGACTAAAGTTTGCCAGAGAGAATGTAGACAAAGCCCAGGATTTCTGAAATAATATTTGCTGGACAGATGAGTCTAAAATTGAATTATTTGGAAAGCGTGTTTGGCGTAAACCAAATACAGCATACCAGGAAAAGAACCGCATACCATCTGTGAAACATGGAGGTGGAAGTGTCACGGTTTGGGGATGCTTTGCTGCAGCAGGACCTGGCCAACTCACCATCATAGAATCCACCATGAATTCTACCATGTATCAGAGGATGCTTGAGGAACATGAGACCATCTGTAAAAAAAAATTAAAGCTGATGCAGAACTGGGCCCTGCAACATGACAATGACCCAAAACTTCCCAGTAAATCCACCAAGAGCTGGCTGAAAACTAAGAAATGGAGAGTCCTGGGAGGGTTGAGTCAAAGCCCAGATCTTAATCCCACTGAGATGTTGTGGGGTGACTTGAAATGGGCTGTACCTGCATGAAACCCCTCAAACATCTTACAGCTAAAAGAATTCTGCGTTGAGGAGTGGGGCAAACTTTCCTCAGACCGACGTCAAAGATGTAGATGGCTACAAGAAGCGTCTCCCTTAAGTTACTTCAGCCAGGGGGTTAACACTAGCTTTTAGGGGTAGAATATCCTAACTTTTTGCTCAGTCATATTTTTTTGTTTAATGAGTAAAACGGGGTTATTTTTTGTTGTTTACCTGCAATTCAATCATTTCTTTTCCAGAGATAAATAAAAACAAGATTAGGCATCAGTATGTAAATATTTCTTAATGAAGAACTGAATATTTAATGGGGTGTCCTAATTTTTTCACATGACTGTACGTAGTTTCGGACTGCTTCTGCTAGTCCGAATGATTCAATTCCCCTATTTCAGAAGCTATTTGCACTTCATAACCCCAGTAATGGGTTGCAGTCATATCTTCATGTCTCTCAGGTACAACATGCTACTATTAGTATGCCTTTGAAGCCAAAACTCTAATCTGGTACAGTTCTCAAAAAGGTTTGCTAAAGGAGGCCCCAATAGTACCTGCATTTTGAATTGCCCTGTTTCCAAAGTGAGTTCCCTTTGAAAATAAGAATCCGCATGTTAAAATGTACCTCAGTTAAAACCAATGGGTTAGGTCTTTGATTATGCCAGCACTGTCAAGGCTAATTACCATAGCAGGCAAATAGCTCTTTTACCCTCTGAGTTCTTGAATAGTGGATACTGTAATTAAGCCTGAGTGAATGTAGTCTCATTACAAGGCAGTAGCACTGATTTGTGCAGAGTTTAGTTTGGCACGGCAGGCCTCATTCTGAACAGAGGAAGTATGAAGGGTAGCAGCATGTGGCTGTAGGTGGGCTAAGCAGGAGCCAAAGCGGAAGCCGAAGAGAGAAAGAGAAAGAATACTTATGGTATAATTAGTGGTTTGCAATCCCATTTTAGGGAATCCGATACATTTATTACATCTTTCTGTATTCACCCTACTATAATACATCTAAGGTCGTATTACAGAAATGTCCTCAGCCATATTAAGTTCTGACAAGGTCAAGGTAAGATTTTTTTTACCAATTTTTATTACAGAAGCAAGTCTTTTCTTAATTAAGGAATTACATTTTATTTTATTGCGTTATTGAATACTGCGAGTGCACCCAATGCTGTTTAAGCAGGTCACTGCTATCAAAGTTCCAGCTTTAGCTGCTGTGGGGAAACTGCGCTAATGTTATTCTTCCTAATAAACAGCCAGACATTCAATTGTCTCTCCATTATCGTAATTTGTTATTAAATATGTTTTAATGAGCATTAACACAAAAGGGGAGGGAAACTCAGTCAAACCACTGTTTTGCCACATAAATAAATGCAAAGGTATTATGCTGCTGCCTGTGACAGCTGCTTAAAAATGACAAAAATGGAAGAATAGACACAAGTTAGGACACTTACTGTGTTTTGTACTAAAGTTAGAACAGAACTTAGAAACTTCTGTCTAGCTAGAATGCTTCTGTAATACTGTTTTCTTATCTGGAGTTAGGATAACATTCTAAACACAGAACTACTGCCCTAAATTTAGTCATGACTGAAATTATGGTGACTAAACAGATAAGAATATACAGATAAGGTGATTCAAATCAACAAATATTTATGTTCATTAGCTAAGCAAAGCTTATTAGAACAAGTAAAACAGAAGCCTGCATGCAACCTCCTGTAGCACTGAGACTGAGAACGACTGGCACAGTTATATAAAGACTGCAGAGAATGCATGCTCAGCAAAATCCTGTAAATCACAAATATCTGGTTGATGTAGAAAAGCATACGCCTTTCTGCTTAAAGTGCATCAAGTCAGAAAGGCTTACTTTTCCTTTCAGTCGCCCTGGCTGTGTGGGCTGTTGCGGGTTTGAGCAAAGTGTGAAGTCAGAGAGTGGTAGAGAATACTACGGACACACTCACCTTTCATTTATGAGCTTGCCGTCCAGCATCCAGCGAATGATAGGGAGAGGGTAGCCCTTCACCACGCAGGGTAGTAATACAGTCTCGCCCACAGCTTTGGTCATGGCAGTTGGACCCAGTAGAACCTCCATCCTGTCTTCAGCAGCAGAGTCTGAAATACAGCACAGAAAAATAGCAATTTATCACTTGTTTTGAATAGACAAACATGTATTTTTTAACAAGTCCTTCTTTAAGAAATAGTGTACAATGGAATGAACGGACTACAAGGACAAATTTAGGTTACAACACAATGTATGACTAGAATTCTCTGCTCTGTGATACAATTGCAACACTGACGGCTGTTTTCTGTTCAGCTGCCCAAGTGCCATTAAAATGTAGCATGGCTCCTATTCCAACCATTGAGGAATAAATCAAAAACAGCAATTTGAGTGTTTACTGGAACATAAGGACATCTTAACCCCTATGGATAATTAAATATGTGTATAAAATAGTTTGGATAAAAAAAAAGGCAATATTAACTGTATTTTATCTGGTTAAACAGGTTTTGGGCTGATTGCATGACATATGACAATGATGGGACACAAGCATGACTCTGCGGTTAATTCAGATTCAGATTCCTTTATTGATCCCAGGGGGAAATTGCAGCACAGGGGGAAATTGCATTATTAAAGGGGAATTATCCCCATTGTTCTAAATATCTGCAATATTTAATCGTTGAGATGTATGCAAAGTTGTTTACAGTGCTTTGTTGTGAAACATTTTTGTGGATAAACTTGCAGGAACCAGAGGTCCTGATGTCTACAATGCAAATGTATTTTTTTCACTAATCAAAACTTACTAAATCTGCATGTACCTCTCCACCATGAATGGCTTTTAGATCATGCTTTAGATCAGTGGCATCTAGCCCTGGATCTGGACAGCTGCCTTCCTGCAGAGCCTAGTTCCAATAATAATTTCTCACACCTGCTCCAGCTAATCAACCTCTTCCCAAGTCACTGATTGACTGGATCAGATGTACTAGAGATAAGTAAAGGGCAGGGCAGCCTATTGGATATAGGTAGGAAGTAAGCTCTGCAGCAAGGTAGTTCTCCAAGCCCATGGTTAGAGACCACTGCTTTAGACCAAACCTAATCATAGGCTGCTGGAAAACAATGTCTCAGACATCAGGCCATATTAGTAATCATCTGATGTAACAGCTTTCTTTGAAAGAGATTTTGGAAGCATTAAACTCTTCAGGTGTACCAATCACCACCACAAACATTCTGACAATGTTCTCTAGAATGCAACATTTCAGATCAAACTACTTTGAAGGACTTTACATCTTGAGGACAGAATTTTGAAAAATCTGTGGAATTCCTTTTTAAGCAAAATGGTAAATTTACAGTCTAAACTGTGTGATTCTGCATTCTGTAAGTGAACTGGTAGGAGGTTAAATCACATGTCTACAACACAAAAATAAACCATCAACACCTTAACATTAGTTTTTCTTAACATCCATCCATCCATCCATCCATCCATTTTCTAAGCCGCTTCTCCGTCAGGGAGGGGGGTGCTAGAGCCTATCCTATCCTATCCTATCCTATCCTATCCTATCCTATCCTATCCTATCCTATCCTAGCAGTCTTACCAACATAAAAAGTCTATTCAAATATTCATATACTATTAACTTTAAAATGTAGATATTCAAATAGTTAGTGTGTCCATTTCTAATTTAAACTACATTTGTATTTGTTGTCTGCATCAGTACCTGGTAGGATCTGTAGCTGTGCATCTTCACTACTCTTGGCTGGTCCCAGTCCTTCTATTACACAGCGGTATGAGCCAGCATCGGCCTGCGAGGCGTTGCTGATCACCAGAGCTCCGCTGGGTAGCTGGACCACCCGGCTGTCCGTTTCCACAGCCTGGCCGGATTTCTCCCAGTGGGTGAACGGAATGAGCTCAGCACTCACCTCACAGCTCAGCACCTCGCTCCCCCCAGGGCGCACTGACACACCCTCCGGCTGGCTGGAAAAACGTGGTAGCCCTGCCAGAGTAGAGACGGCACTTTATCAGAACACTTCAAATAAGAGACAAATTAAGTGACTTTACACAAGAGACAAACTATCCAGCACTGATATCTTACTAAATTTGCAAACGTTTTATTAAAAAAAAAAAAAAACATGCATACGCTAGTAAATCAAATGGTTGTAAGACTGTAAAAAAAAAAAAAAAAAAAGTTAGTCCACAGGTTTCTCTACAATGAACAGTTTAATATCTAACGAGTCTCTGAATGACTTTGTTTACATATTACTGATTGAATCGTGTACAAATCTTGAAAAATTAGCGCAATCCTGCTTAAATCTTTTTAATGTATCTCAAATGTAAGCATACAGAATAAAATATTTCTATCCATCACTCTAATATAAAGGCACTAGTTCTGACAAACTGTGTTTCTGTGTAAACGATCACTCTTCTGAAATGATGGGACAAAGAAAAAAAGAGCTATAATGTAACTGAAATATGTTTACCATTATCTATGGCACAAACACACACACACAAGCACACGACGGGACACAGAGACACACACAAGGTCAGTATGGCTGTCTGTCTCTGCTGTTTTCTTTCATCTCATAATAATGACTTAGGAAGTGAAAGCAACTCTAAAAACACTCTGAAATAAAAGCCCAGAATTGCTGGTTTGGGCTGCTAAGGTTTGTAATGGACTATTTTTACTATTCCAGGAGCACTTTACTCTTCTGCAGTGCTGCTTGTCCCTTCGCTCTGCAACGGTTTAAATATACGACAGGGAAAAGCAATAGTGACATCCTAATGTTTTTACTGGCTGTTTGTTTCCCTCTGCTGATTTGGGGGTTGCTGTGGTCCAGATGAGACAGAGAGGAGGAAAGTGTTTGTGTGTGTGTGAAGATGGCACCAGTCCGAGGAAGGGCTGTTGACAGTTTTGTGAGTCAGGCCTGAACCCAATGGGACATTGCCAAATCCTCTCTTCACAGAAAGTGACAACAAAAGGCCACAGCAGGGGAATATTAGCCTCTACAAACATCACACTGCAGCTGTTTTATACTAACTGATCAGGTACCCAAAACACATTACGTTAATCTAATGGAGGCTTCATGTAGTAATAAAGACCAGCACCTTCCTCGCTTGGTCAAAAGGTTCAGAATAATGGTTCTTCTGCAGCTCTGAGTGAACTCAGCCAGCACAAAACACTGTAAACATCCCGTCAGACAAACCATACAGACAGCATCAATGTGTGCAAACATACTGCTAGAACTATACAAACACAAACGTAGCCTAGACAACACTGCCTAAATATAAAGACAACAAGCAAAGGGTTATAAACAGTTACAACCCCACACACACACCCAGACAGACACACAGACAGACACACAGACAGACACAAAAAAGGGGAATTTCACTGATTTTTTTTTAATTCCTGCCTAGTTGCTGCTATGTAAATAATGCCAGAGTGTTTTTCTTTTGTGGTGCACAGTTACAGACCATGTTATGGAACCAGAAAGCAGGGGCCACAAGGTCTACAACACAAATATTGCAATTCTGAGTCTTTTTATTGCGGCTGTTAAAACAAAACCTCACATCTCCAAAATGGTAACTTTACAGGAGCAGAAAGAAAACATTCTTGTTATGGTAGTTAATGTAACAAACTAACTTTCTGTGACGGAGCCATTAGTGGCATTAACACTTTGGAGGAATGGTTCGCCACAACTGTGAAGAATTCTGACTTGGTAAGTTTCGTTAGAGCGGAGCCTTTCACACCAAACCACTCTGAATAACATTGTTTACATCTTAACCATTTCATCATGCAGAAATTGGTGGAATTTCTCTTTAAGATGGACAGTGAAGTTCAGCCAAGCCCAAGACAAAAAAGGCAAAACATCTGGTTAGACTGCAGCAAAACATCAGAAACGCCACTGTGGGGGTTCTGGCCTTAATAGAGAGAATATTTATTAATTCTTTGGATTCCAAGGCCCATGCTCACACAATAAGGGTCCCCAAAGACCCTCTGCTGCTACTGTAGCGCTGCCTGTGAGGCAGAGAGAGTGTGAGCACACAGTGATGCTATAGGCTGGCACTGATCCCTCTACTTACACACAGACACAGGGAGATCATTAAACACAGCCACGGGCTGCTGCCCTGGGGGGTTGGGGGCTTTCAGCAACCACACAAATAAACAAAGTTACACACACATACTTCACTAAGCCATTCTATCATTACTCACCTTACACAGTTAACTAGGAGAAAGTCTACAGTTAAAATAGAGAGCCTATGTCTCTCTCTCTCTCTCTATCGCTCTCTCAAGACTCCACTAACTCTGTTCCATTTTATCAGTAATGACTCCACTCACTCCATTTTATCAGTAATGGGCCAAACATACAGTCATTTTACAGCTCCATACTAAATCCCACAGTGTCTCATGTGCCGGCGCCCCCCCCCCACACACACACTCTCTCTCCCTCTCTCTCCTTCTCTCCCTGTACCAGTTGGCGGCAGCAATAAAGCTGCCAGTGTGTTGTGCATATGGGGAATAGACACACAGCTTGCTTTCAAAACCCCTGGCACACATTCCTCCTCCTCTCTGTGTCTCTTCTCTGCCATCCCTCAGCAAACAGTCAGAAAAAAAGCCTCTTCAGTCCTCCGCCTCAGAAGAACATGGACCGGGAAACTGACACTGACTTCTTCTGCCCTCCGCAAACATTTGCTGGAACATTACCGCCTTCACTAGTGCCTGATCCAGCCTGCTTGGCCTTGATCCTCTGACCAACACTGCTGACCACCCTAAGGCTGCACAGTGTGAAGGAAACAGTGGCTCTGTGATCAGGAGCTCCAGGTGAGGGTCTGTGGCTGAGGACCCCACACACTGACCCAACCCCAGCCTGGACAGAGTAAACAGGGCTTAGGCTCACAGCACCCTGAGACCACACAGTCACCATTCAACGCTACCAAAGGCAACTAAGCTACATGGACCACACAAACACGCTGTGGCTCGACAGTATAGGAAATGCATCTGAGTATAGCCGAGCAATCTGCTCCACAACTCCAATCATGAAGATCTATAAAGATATGAAGATCAGTCAAAGCTTACTGACAAAGATGAAGCCTACAAAGCACACAGCAACTCTGCCTTAAACAGGTCTAGTGAAAACGCCAATAACACCTGTGGAATTACTACTATCAGAAAAGTTAGGCTTCTATCAAGTAGAGGTATTTAGACTCACCCTACTTCATATTAAGAACGACAGATAATCCACTTACAACAACACCACCAACAACAAACAAACAAACAACAAACACAACAACCACCAACAAACACAACAACAACAGAATTTTATTCCTGTCCTATTTTACCCCAGTGGTAAAGATGATGAGCATATTTTACTATTTTTCACCCCATTTTATCAGATTAAAGAAATAACTTGTCAAATTTAGCCACTGAAGGACCTCACAATATGAATGTTTGAATTTATTGCAAGTAAAATGTAATGTTCGTCTTTCATGTCTGTTACTGTTAAGCCTTTTAGTTGTATCGGTAACACTTTATTTGGAGTGGTTCTTTGTAGATGATTAATAACCTCTTTAAAGATTATCAGTAACACTACAACATATCAGTGATGAAGCAGTAATGCAGCATCTAAATACAATGAAGTAAATATCTTGCAGATGTTCTGTTGATACAACTGTTACTTACATTAAGTAGATGTATTGTTTAGTTCCATTACATAAAACCTAACCTTACTCAATCTTACCTAAAAGCTAATCTCAACCCCAACCCGGAACCTAATCATAACCCTTTATATATGTTTGACATGTTACTGAGAGTCCATCGAGTGTTTGTTTCATCTAAAAAGGACCACTGAAAAAAGTAACGGTTGAATCTTTTACTGTAACAATACACCATATTAATGTAAATAGTCAAGGTTGCTGTTTGTCCTTCACTTTTAAGGCCATTATTATTATACCATTATTCCATTTGTTGTCGTTATAAATGTTTGAGTAGTTGCTGCTGAGTAAGATTCTGTTTTTGTTGTAGAACTGAATGGAGTATCGAGAATCATTTAGTTTCTCTACCACCAATAGGACAACAGCATGGAATGATGTACAACATGAGCGCAAGCGACAAACAGATGTCAGTCTCTACAGCAAATCTTAAACAGAGAGAAACCACACATTTTTAATCAAATTTCTTCAAAGTTTAACTTCACGCCAAGCACTGATGGATATCCAAGCAGAACGCTGCCACTGCTCTGTGAGGTACACCTCTCACCAGAGAACATCACAGCAAGTTTGAGACCCCCAAAAGTCAGACACATTATTGCTCTCCAGCGAAGAATACACAACAGTCCACTCACACCATTCTAGCACTTGCTTTAACCGTTAGCCGATAAAACAGCCTGTGGCTTTCAGCCCACTTATAAGTTACATGACTCATACTCCATGAAGGGAGGGTCTTTTCAAATATCAGGGCAAATACATTCCCAGATTAAATATTTCATGAGCCAGCTGAGATGACTCAGCATATTTTTGTTTTAATATCTTAATATCGATCAGCGAGTGAAAAAGCGAGTGGGGTGAGAAAGAGAAAAAATGTCAGAGTAAGAGGACAAGACAACTCTATAACAGATAATGGATGGCCTCTGTTATTTTAAAGGGCGTTAAAGATGGAACTCTTAAGCAGGTCAGGAATATTACACTATAACTGGAACAATATGGATTAATATCCCACGTCCAAGAAAAACATTACTGTCTGCCACCTAAAGCCTAACAGCAGCCGTTCACATGCACACAAAGATGTGAAAATATGTGAGTTATACACTCACAGGCCCTGCACTAGATTTTAACAGCCCTGGAAGTGACAGACATTGTAATTACTTGGAGCACAGCCTCATGACAAATGAGCAACAGGGATCAATGCTGAACGCCTAACTAATATCAGCTGCATCTGCAGCAGAGCTGGGCAGGGCAAAGAGAGCTCTGAGGCCCAGGAAAAACATTAAAGATGTCGTGAATCCAAAGAACCACTCTGCCACAACAGCCCAAGCAGCTGGAGCCCATATGGGCAGAGTATACG
Source organism: Pygocentrus nattereri (assembly GCF_015220715.1). Classification (NCBI taxonomy): domain Eukaryota; kingdom Metazoa; phylum Chordata; class Actinopteri; order Characiformes; family Serrasalmidae; genus Pygocentrus; species Pygocentrus nattereri. The sequence goes on along the minus strand of NC_051221.1, from coordinate 32,005,339 downwards.
TTCAGCTTTTAGCTGAAGACAAACGTCCCCTACAAAAACTGCCCAGCTTTCCTTTTCATCAAACAGTGGTGTCCATTACAACAAAGATCTTGAAGCCCTAAGGAACCTAAATCTGTGTTTTCTTTCTAAGTAGCTTAATTTTACTCTAATGGGAACACAATATGCATATACAAAATATACTGTGAATTACCTTCCATTGCACATTAAATGGCCAATGTGTTTAAACAAAATTCTTTTCTCAATGCAATCTGGGATGTCTTAATCTTTGGACATACGTATGAAATCAGTGTCAGCACCAATCTCATGGCTGATGTGGTTTGTACATGCCGCACAGCTTTACGAAAGCTGTATTCTCCTATGAGCTCTTTGTGTCGGAGTCAAAGAAAGTAATCAAGCAAAAGCTAACCACCAAGCGAAAGGTAATGTAGCAAGCAGTATACGGTCATCTGTCCATCCATCCATCCATCCATCCATCCATCCATCCAAATTCATTCAACTGGCCAGGCCAGCATTCGATGGATGCACAACCTTCAGTAGCATAAATAAGAACAGTACTGTGTAGCCATATAAAAGCTGGATAAATGTTTTTAGTGAGCCCTGGACACAGCAGGCCTAGTCCACATGGATATGTACTGTCAGTTTCACTCATATCTTTCTGTTTGTGCATTTGTGTTCAGTTCTGCTTCAGTGGAGTTGCATGCTGGGAGTGTTGGACTGAAGAGATGTTAAGCACGCTGGCTTATTAGAATATTAAGACCACGCCCAGACAGTTCTCAGATATGTGCAGTGCTTTAGCTACATTGTGTTGCCTGCAACTTTAAAGGAGAAACCTTTTCAAGTGGCCGCTTTTCTGCTCTTCTCCAGTCTCAAATAGTTTCAGCCGTATGTTTGGAAATGTGGCACTGGCCCACCAAACATCAGAGCTAGGCTTTACGATTCCCTTCTCTGTTTGAGGTTACTCTGCTTCTTAATCTGGCAAACAGAGCCTCAAAACACACACAGAAAACTAGGCCAAGAAACAAAAGCAGCCCAATAAACCAGGCCTTAACCTTATAACTGCATTTACTACAAGCTCTTTTTCCCAAAATAGGGAAAAACATCCAGAGACGCTCATCTTCTCTTTTTGCCTAGTAAGCAGGCGGTGGAAGAGCTATAAAAAGGCGGGTGAGATAAACGAGGCGGCTGGCAGGAAAAGTAAAGCTAAACACGTGAGAGGCGTTTTACGCGCCGTCTCTGCACTGCCTGCTCAAGCAGTAATGTGACTCTGTTAATCTTAAGCACATCAGTAATTCAGAACGACCTCCACATAATGACATAAAGGCTGTATTTTAAATATGGCTTTAATCGCGTTGCGGAGAGTGTGTTAACTCAAGGCCGGCCTTAATGGAGGACGAGAAGAGGGGCAGGCATTAAAAAGGCCAACTGTACCAGCTGTGCATCGATCAGTTTTTCTTTTAGGCATGTAAGCCACCAGTACTGAGGGGGACAAATCTTCTACTCCAAGAATATTCCTTTGCTACAGTGATCTCGTCTTCTCATACCAGAGGAAGAACAGATGTGCCATTATTAAAAGGTCAGAGGCTGTATTCATCTTCAGAGCTCCCTCCTCTGGGTAATAGTGCGGATAACGTCTCGCTATTACCCAAGAACAACTTTATGCACAGACTAGACATAATACTTGCAATCAGCTGTGTTACTGAGATTACTGAGATACTTGTAAGATATAGAACAAAAAGAAGACAGCAACAATGAAAAGAAGCAGCTGCTCAGGAAGCATGTATGTGCTTCTATGAAAACAGAATGTATCATCAGGATAGTTGTCAGTATATTTTAACATATAAAGAGAACATACAGTAATATATAGGGATGTGAATTCTGGGCCGATGCCAAAATCCGATATTATTCATGTAAATATCTGCCAGCGCTGATACATCAATATTTACAGAAAGTAGAGAGTGGAACTACATCTACTTGTATTTGCATCATGGTGAAATAACATTTATTTGCAGGGAGTTAGAAATGTAGCAAAATAAATAAAATGCAGATATTTTAGCCCAGCAACCCAACATCTACTAAAAATTCTGCTATTCAGGAGAAAATAAGTACATAATCAGAAACCAGTTTAAAACATTAACCAGATCTTAACATCTGTCCAATGCTGACAATTTTTAAGCAAATATCTGCTGATATATTTTGTTGACTAGATGCACAACAGCAGGCGCCGTTTCTACATCAGATCTGAAAACACAGTGACCGAGATCAGCATGTGTGCTGGAAATTCAGATCCTAATTTTGGAAAGACCAAGAGAGCACTAGACAATTAGCCTACCGAGGACAGGCTGAAATCATGGCATTAAAAAGGTCAGCTAGTACAGCACAGACTAAATGAAAAGGTGATCCTGTTTCACAGGCCAGAGACTGTGACTATGCATAGAACAAAAAAAAACTACTCTAGATCTTTACTCCCTACAGTCTCTCCTGATAAAAATGAGAGGTTAGTGAAAAGGTCAATAGTGTCATCTTTGGCCAAGAGAGTGAGAGATGATTAAAGCAGTGATTAGACTCCCTACAGGCTTAGCTGCATCACAGATTCTCATATTAACCTTGGACCTCATAAAAGATATGTGAAAGTGTCCATGTGGACATCAGAGCTGTTTGCTTATTGTACCTACATTTCATAGGCCATTTTATTAAGTACATCTACCATATGCTGTAGGTGCTCTTTTCAGGTTTACACTACGTGATGGATCATTCTCAGCACTGTGGTGAAACTGACATGATCTTATTGTCAGTGTGTGTTGTGCTGGAGTGTATTAGGTGTGATGCAGAGGTCTGTAAAAAATTCTTTAGTACCAACTACTTTTGTTGGAACACCTTGTTTAGAGAGACTACAGTATATCTATGAACAGTTGGTGTTTGTCCTCCTCTAGCTTTTCATCAGTGGTCAGATTCTGACCACAGGACCGCTGTCATATGGATGATTTGGCTGCCAGGTGTTCACATGCATACCTATGGTTCTATATTAGTCCAAACGAGACTGCTAGTCTATAACATGATCATGTAAACTTCATGACTCAAGAGTCAAGGTCCAACTAGAGTGTTCGTCGACCTACGCTGAGTGTGATTAAAACATGCGGTCCAGTACTGCTGATTACAGATTTCCTGTTATTCTTAACTCAAAGTCTAAATACCTTATGGTAGGCCTGTGGTGGTGCGGTGGTGGTCCCTTTCCTTTGATGGACATAAGAGAGGGGCACCAATCTAGCTGCAGCAAGAAATGAGCTTCAATCTGCAATTGTGCACATAACAAAGTGGCAACTCGAACAGTGTCTCAGTTCATAAGTGTTAATTTGTTGGTTTTCTTATCAACCATTCTGCAGATAACAAATTCGCCAACAAGCAATCAGAGACAATCTGCATGAGAGCCCAGGAAACATGAAATAACAATGCAGGTCCTCACAGGTTCAAAAATACCTTGGATGAACCAAGTGCAGCTCAGTGCTGCTGCTGAGACTTTCAAAAAGGTCTCAACAGCAACAAGGTGACGACAACTGAGAGAAAGCTATACATGAATAAAAAGACCTAGAAGAGAGGTGAGGATGTCAGCAGAGTGGGACTAATCTTGAAGCCTCTGACTGATCGTAAGAGAAACAAACTGGAAGGCATTTTATGAAGAACTCAATCTATCTGGAATCATCCATCCATTATTTTCCGCTTCTCCAGGGTTCGGGTCACGGGGGCAGCATCCTAAGCAATGAGGCCCAGACCTCCCTTTCCCCAGCCACTTCCACTAGCTCTCCAAGGGGGATTCCGAGGTGCTCCCAGGCCAGCTGGGCGATATAGTCACGCCAGCATGTCCTGGGTCTTCCCCGGGGTCTCCTCCCAGGTGGACTTGCCTGTGACACCTCCCGAGGGAGGCGTCCAGGAGGCATCCTAACCAGATGCCCGAACCGCCTCAGCTGGCTCCTCTCGACGTGAAGAACCAGCGGCTCTACTCCAAGTCCCTCCCGGATGACCGAACTTCTTTTCCTCTCTGCAGAGGAAACTCATTTCGGCCGCTTGTATTCGCGATCTTATTCTTTCAGTCATTATCCAAAGCTCATGACCATAGGTGATGGTGGGAACGTAGATCGACCGGTAAATCGAGAGCCTTGCCTTGTGGCTCAGCTCTTTCTTTACCACAACAGACCGGTAAAGAGCCCGCATCACTGCTGACCCAGCACCAATCCGCCTGTCAATCTCCTGCTCCCTTGTACCATCACTCATGAACAAGACCCCGAGATACTTAAACTCCTCCACTTGAGGCAAGAGCCTATACCCGACCCAGAGAGGGCTCTCCGCCCTTTTCCGTCTGAGAACCATGGTCTTGGATTTAGAGGTACTGATTCTCATCCCGGCCGCTTCACACTCAGCTGCAAACCGATCCAGCGAAAGCTGAAGTTCGTGGCCTGATGTCCCCAATAGGACTGCATCATCTGCAAACAGCAGCGATGTGACCCTGAGGTCACCAAACCAGAGACCCTTCTATTATGAATAGAATCAGTGACAAAGGGCAGCCCTGACGGAGTCCAACTCTCACTGGGAACGAGTCTGACTTACTACCGGCTATGCAAACCAAAGTCCAGCTTTGTTTGAACAAGGCCTGAATGGCTCGTAGCAAAGAGCCATGTACCCCGTACTCCCGAAGCACCTCCCACAGAATACCCCGAGGAACACAGTCGAATGCCTTCTCCAGATCCACAAAGCACATGTGGACTGGTTGGGCAAACTCCCATGAACCCTCCAGAATCCTGGAGAGGGTGAAGAGTTGGTCCAGTGTTCCACGACCAGGGCGGAACCCGCACTTCTCCTGGATCCGAGGTTCGACTATAAGCCGGACTCTCTTTTCCAGTACCCCTGCATAGACCTTACCAGGGAGGCTGAGTAGTGTGATTCCTATCTGGAATCAAATATAGCTCAACACACGTAAGGAAAAACCATAAAAGAACAGGCTTCATAAAACTAAACATATGCCATCTCATAAATCAAATGAATGAGTAACACAGGGAGAGAATATGCTGAGCACAACCAGGCAGACGCAAAGAAAGTCCTGATATGTTTGGAACTTTGAAGCAAAGCTGGGAGGGGAAGAAGAACCTAACTGGAATAGGCAAAGATGAAGGCTGAGTTTGTGAGGGGGGAAAAAAAAAAAGAAAGTGGCAAGAGAGGAAGGGAAGTGGATGCAGCCTGTAGCCGCAGTGCGTGACTCTGTGTTGCGCAACTGTTTCTGCCTGCAGTGAAGAAGCACGTTAATAGCTGAAGATGCATAAGGGAAATTCTCTCTTTCACACATCCCAGCGCTCTTTGGCCATACAGATACTGGGAGGCAAAAGAGACCCACTACTGCATTCTGCATCACTGAGATCAGACCTAATCTACAATCCACCCCCATTAGCCCCTCCTGCTGGGCTTGCACACCCTGCCCATGCACTCGTTTAATCTCTTAATTAATGGCCTCTTCTCTCCTCGCCTGCTGTTTAGTTATGAGATCACCAGGAGGTGACACAGCACATCTGCACACAGAGAGAAGAAGTACTATTAGTGCTGAAAACAGCAAATAAAACAGAAGAGAGGATATGCATGAAAAAAAATGTTATTAACCCTTACACAAAATTCACACCAAGCTGATGTCTTACAGAAGCAGAGTACACAAGAAGAGTGAGTGACCATGCATCCAATCCACACTGCCTCTAGCTGAGCTGTCAGGTAAAACACTTCAGATGGGAACATCAGCTCCTTTATTCTCCTTTTCTTTTATAAATAACAAGCTTAAAGCTTGACAGCACAACAAGCAGATCTGCCTTTTGCAAAGAAATCACAATTACTTCATAACAAAGGCCTCCACATTCCCCTAAGACAGCGCAGGAGATTCTCAGCATCTCATACGCCAACAGATTTGAGTAAATAATGTTGTTACCTGTAGTTTAGAACAGTATAGAAAGTGTGAGTGTGTGACTGGATGTCTATGGAGTTTATGCTTCACTCACACAAAGATCGGAAGGGCTTTTGTTTTGACGTACCTAAGACTGTCTAGAGCACCCAATTTGAACTAATGACTGTGATCGCGCGATGCAAGAAAGCGACAATAAACATCATTCACATGAAATCAATGCATTGTGGAGAACGCGTTTTCTATCAATTACGGTAACCGCGCCATTCACAAACGGTCAGCACCAAATCAGCATCCTTCTCTATGAATTTCCTTGAGAAGCTGTGCAACATGTGTACAGTCATCAGTTTTATTTGTTCAAATTTTGTTCTAAATATCATGAAAATATATATAGTGAATCCAGTATGGAGAGTCAAATTGAACTGAGGGTTAAGCGTATTACTGCACATCTAATTATTTATATACATTTACATAATGGCATTATTAACTATATTACAAGGCATGTAATTAATTACATCAATTCAATTTATATTCTGTATCAACAGGTATGAGCATGCATTTCTGTCTTGTTCTATTGTTTTAGTATCAAGGAATGAGAAAATGTGAGGTTTGGGTTTTTTTTTGTTTTGTCACACAAGAATAACTGTCAGTAAAAAAAAGCATCTCTTTACAAACATGAATGTGGTTTTGATCACAAGCTTAGAATCTGCACTTTCCCCAAAAAAAACATCTGCGCTTGTTCAAAAAAAAAAAAAAAAAGATAAAGAATCGGTTCCAAGGACCATAGGGGACCTAGAGGGTTCTAAGAGTTTGATCTCCCTGTCCAAGTACGTTATTTTATGTAAACACACCCTCAAAATGTACAATAATGGTCTTAAGCTCCGGTTATGTACCTTAAATGATGTTTAAAGACAGACTATATTCACTTTCCCAGCAATGAGGTACATGTTTGCACCTTTTCATAACCTGCTTTAAAACAAAAAAATTAAATAAAAGCTTGGAGTCTAGAACAGTTTTCTCTAACTAAAACCACTGAAGATCCCAAGAGTACCACCCAAGTCATTTAATGGGTGACACAGTCCTAGTATCTTTCTCCTGACAGTGTAGGAGGACTGATAAATGTTCCAGACCTTTTGGTGATCAAACAAACAGTAGCCAATCTGTGGTGAAGTGTGACAGTGTTGTTCACCTACAGCTCATGGAAATGGAGCAAGTGCACTCACACACACACCTCTGCTATGTGTTTATTTGCAGCTGCCGGTGTGCTGAATCTGGTCTGCTGGAATCCCAGGGGCCATTGCACATAAAGTTCAGGATAGCCCACAGGAAATGAGGACACACACTCACTTACTCATGAATGCACTTACTTCGCACGGCCCTCTTTCTTTCAGAGTGCTGTTCCCTTCCCCCTCACCCAAGACCCAACACGCACATACACACGTCTCCAACCTCAATTTAACGCTTCTGCAGTTCAAGGGAGACAATTTAAAGCAGGATAACGCTGGTTCTGACAGTTTGGTAACAGGATTTATTTCATATGGTAATGCTTTAATTCACTTCAACTGGAAGGACTGCGTTTCAGAGCAGCACTGCTGTCACCCCTCCTTCTTCTTCTCTGTCTGACTGATAGCTCGCTCACTGGCCTCCAACACCCGCAGAGAATGGACAGACAAATACGCTTCCCGCTCAAGACCAGCAAACAAAAAACTATCTATTTAACTGAGGGAAGGGAGGGAGAAGCACAGACAATGATACAGTCCTCAAGCATTACGTAATCAAAGTTTTTCACAAAAAAAGGAAAAAGTAGACGTTTATAAAAGGCATCAATGCCAATCATGGCTATAAATGAGGATGTACACACTGAAGCCCATTTTAATCTCTCTAAACAAAACAACTTCTAAATAAACTGCTTCCAACTGCTTTTGAAGAGATATAGCATAAATATTTATCCTGAGAGAGAAGGGAAAAATTTGCCAAATCCGGTGAGTTTGGGGGTTTGTTTAGTGTAATATGGTAACAAACTTAAAATAACCTCTAAGATTCAGTGAGTGTAGTAAAGGAGCATCAGAGAGCCAAGACATCCACCTGCCTGTCTTTAATGGATGGTGATGTAGCATCATAGACATTTATTACAGAAAGCCATCACAGCTCTGTTACATTCACATTGGCATGGCCATGAGCAGAAAACAAGGCTGAAACACAGCCGTGAAATGATCCAAAGAGCTTTTAGACTGCAGCTCAGCAGGGATGAGTGAGAAGATAAGGCTGCACTTCTTCAAATAAAGAAGAAAGTACTAAACGCAAGCAGTTACTGCTCTTAGTTTCATTATTCTGTGCTTTTTTTTGTAGTTTTCTCAGGTTGCAGTTTTCAAGCTAGAACAACAGAACTTGTATAGAACTATGTATAGCCTATACACTGCGCAATCAAGCTTTGGGAATGGATCATGCATGCGCTTTTCGTACAGCGTTCGTTCGATCACAATTTATTCCCCTGTAAGAAATGAATGGTGTAATGTTGAGAACAATCAAATCTAACACAAATGATGTTTAAAAAAAAAAAAAAAAAAAGACACTTTACACTGGCCCCTCATCGAAATTACATCACATACACACACAGCATCCACCTGGAATACCATAAAAATGGTCTAACAACCACCTGGGATAACAGCAGCTGCCCAGCAACACCTTAATAACCAACTGGGATTCCATAACAATTGTTCAGCAACACCTTAGCAATCACCCAGGACACCATAGCAACAGCTCAACAACACCATGGCAACAACCTGGGATTTCATAGTAATGGCTTTTCCAAGCAAACTTAATTTGTTCACAAACTTTCCTCTTCTAGTTTAACTATGCCACACAATTCCATTAAACCAAAAACAGACTAGAGATGGCATTTAATCTAACACATCACAAGTCTGTCACCCAAACAATTCTCTTGACCGTTTTTACTGGAGTGCAGAACGGACCTGTTTTAGGAGGTAAACAGTGAAAGACAGGGCAGAACCACAAACACCTTCACTTCCCAGACTGTACCATTTCAGGCAATAATGGGCAGAAGCAGGGAGCAGAACTGACAGGCATTAATAAGGGGACATAAAAGAAGAATAGAGGGTCATCACAAACCAATGGCCTTAAATGCATTGTTGTCAATCTACTTCTTCTAAATGCTTGTCACTTCCATTCACTGAGCGAGAAATGATTTTTCCAGCGTTGCTGCTGAGCCACTGGATCGTATTCGGTGCTAAAGCTCAGAGCACAAGGCTGGTGAAAGAGAGACAGTTACAGACAGAGAGGGAAAGAGAGCAATGGAGGGTAGCTTGCATCTTCTGTGTGTAGGGGGAAAACAAAAGAGTGGAGTCACACTTGAAGGCAGATTCTTCCCTGGAGGGGACAGAAAGAGGGCAAAAAGAAGAGTGAAAGAGACAGACAAGAGAGACTCTGAGAGCGTGTGGGAACTTCAAATGTGCCAAGCGGTTAATTTGGAGACAGAACCTTTCCATGCAAAAACTTTGAGAAACTAAAACTTGTATTTCAGCTTCCAGTGGCTTGTGTTTGAGTGAGAGAGGAATTGTACAGGAGTGCACAGGAATATGCCTCTGATCTCAAATGCTAGAACAGACTAATATAACCTATCATCATGAAACATAATTAGATGTTGTGCAGAGCTTTGAGCAGCATAATCCAATAATCTTCACATGACTTTTCCCATCTCAAAATTGGCCTGCAATGCGCTATACAGATGCCCAGCACTTTAAGCCAGGCCTTGTTGGATATTGGGTGAGCAGTGAACAGAAATGTTGCATGGGCTGTGAATCGTAGCGCTCTCACTTGCTTCCATAATAATATATATAACATTAAAAACCATCTCACGTGCAGTAATGTAAGTGAAGCTCCAGACACCAGGGCAGCAAGATATTTAGAACTACCTTATCTTAATACAAATCATCTCAGTCCACAACTTGGTGAACCTCAGTCCCTGTTATGTGCCGCTGGTGAAGAGTCAGCGCATGACCACGCAGACTGTGAGCAGATGGTCTGAGGACACTTACGGGGCACTGCAGGATTGCTTTGAGGCTACTGACTGGCAGGCACTTTGAGAGCCGCACGGAGAGGACATCGACGGGCTCACAAAGTGCATCACTGACTACATTAACTTCTGTGTAGACTCCACTGTCCCAATCAGGACTGTTAAATGCTTCCCAAACAATAAGCCATGGGTAACAAAGGACATTAAAGCCCTCCTTAAAAAGAAGAAGAGGGCCTTCAGAGCTGGAGAGAGAGAGGATTTGAGAATGATCCAGAGGGAACTGAAGAAAGCTATCAGGGAGGCCAAGAACAAATATAGGAGGAAGCTGGAGTGGAAACTCCAGCAGAACATCATGAGGGAGGTTTGGAGTGGAATGAGAACCATAACCAGCTTCAGGTCCAGCTACAGCAGAGGAGTAGAGGGCAGCATGGACGGGGCCAACAAGCTAAATCTGTTCTTTAACAGATTTGACTCTGCAGGCTCTGTACTCCCCCATCCTGACTCCTCTGCTGCCGGTCCTCAGCAGCCCATTCCACTCCCCTTCCCTCCCCCTCCTGGTAGCCGGCCCCCCCCCCCCCCCCCCCCCCCCCCGTGACAGTCCATCTCACACCTCCACCCCTCCCCCACCCATCACCTTTACAGTCTCACTGCTGACCAGGTGAGAAGATAACTGAAGAGACTCCACACAAACAAGGCTGCAGGCCCTGATGTGGTCCCCCCAGGGTGCTTAAAGCATGTGCCTTCCGGCTTTTTGGAGTACTGCAACGTCTTCAACATGAGCCTGAGTCTCCAAAGGGTCCCTATGATGTGGAAGATGTCCTGCATTTTTCCTGTTCCAAAGACGCCGCAACCCAGTCATGCAAAAGACTACAGGCCAGTGGCCCTGACGTCCCACGTCATGAAGACCATGGAGAGGCTCATCTTGGATCAGTTCCGACCCACAGTCCAGCCTTATTTGGACCACCTCCAGTTTGCCTATCAACTCCCGCCTGGGAGTTGAGTATGCACACCTGGACAAGCCAGTCAGCACTGTGAGGGTCATGTTCTTTGACTTCTCCAGCACATTTAACACCGTCTGGCCTGCTCTTCTGGGTGAAAATAGAATAGAACAGAATTAGAATAGAATTTACAACCACTTGTCACTGTGTTTGCACACTGTGGAATTAGACCTCTGCATTTAACCCATCCGTGTAGTGAAACACCCACATACATGCACACTAGTGATCACACACTAAGGGGCAGTGAGCACACTTGCCCGGAGCAGTGGGCAGCCTTATCCACGGCGCCTGGGGAGCAGATGGGGGTTAAGTCCCTTGCTCAAGGGCACTTCAGTCATTGACTGTCAGCCAAGGGGATCAAACCAGCAACCTTCCAGTCACAGGGCTGGTTCCCTTACCTCCAGCCCACGACTGCCCCAAGCTGACAGTGTTGCAAGTAGATGCCCCCCTCGTGTCCTGGATTGTTGACTACCTGACTGGCAGACTACAATATGTACACCTACGGCACTGTGTGTCGGACAATGTGGTCAGCAATGTTGGTGTTCCACAAGGGAACTGTCCTCTCTCCTTTCCTCTTCACCCTCTACACCGCTGACTTCAGCTACTGCACAGAGACTTGCCACCTTTAGAAGTTTTCTGATGACTCTACAATAGTTGGATGTATCAGCAAGGGTGATGAGGAAGGGTACAGGGCGACAGTGAAGGACTTTGTCGCATGGTGCGAGCGGAACCACCTGCAGCTCAATGTGACAAAGACAAAGGAACTGGTGGTAGACCTGAGGCACCGGTGACCCCTGTGTCCAAAAGGGGGGTCAGTGTGGACACTGAAGGATTACAAATATCTACAAACAGGACTGGGCTAAGAACACTGGTGCCCTCTACAGGAAGGGCCTAAGTCGTCTCTATTTTCTGAGGCACCTGAGGTCCTTCAACATCTATGCTCAGGTTCTTCTATGAGTCTGTGGTGGCGAGTGCTATCCTCTATGTTGTTGCATGCTGGGGAAGCAGGTTAGGGGTGGCAGATGCCAACAGACTCAACAAACTGATCCGTAAGGCCAGTGATGATGTGGGTGTGGAGCTGGAGAGGAGGATGCTTTCAAAGCTGCAGGACATTATGGACAATGGCTCCCACCCACTCTACGACACAGGAGCTCATTCAGTGCAAGACTCATTCTACCAAAATGCACCACAGAGCGCCACAGGAAGTCATTCTTACCTGTGGCCATCAAACTCTATAACTCCTCCCTCGGTGCGTGATTCACAAAGTGTGGTTCATCTGTGCAAAACTCAATACCAAACTATACTGATCAAATGTCTAATAATAATAATTGTGTGCAATAACTCAGAGGTACAATAACTTGAACTGCTTTATACTAGATGTTTGACATTTATCACAGTCACTGCCACTTTACTGTATTTATAAGAACTTAAATATTGTGTACATATGGCAAATTTCAATTTCTCTTTTGTTCTAAATTATTAAAGTGTTTATTCTTTTACTAAAATGGTTGCAACTGTAACAACTGAAATTTCCCTCTGGGATCAATAAAGGATTCTGATTATGATTCTGATCTCCTCTGCATCCCCCATTCTAAAATCTGTCTCTTCCTCTTTCTATTAAAGTCTCACTCTGCGTCTCTAAAGCCCCCCATCTCTGATGCTGATCTGGTATTCGGACTCTGTGCCAGAAGTGCACGTTCAATATTCATGGAAGCCGAGGTGCACTAATGAAGACGTAGCACTGTGTGCATGTTTGGCTTTCACCCAGAGACCGATGTGCCACTCACAGGCCTTTACTCCATGTCTACATGCAGCCTGGACTACTGCATGCAGAAATAGGCTGCAGGCTAGTATAGGAGGCTCCAGTGCGGTATAGCGGTCATGAAAAAAAGGACATGAAAGAGAATTCAAGGTCAGAACACTGCTTATTCTACTTCTGCTGCAAAAGAGGAAGCAAAGCTGTATAGGTTACTCTACCAACCCACTGGTAGTGTTGGGCGTGTGATTTTATTGACAGCCCCTCCAAAAGGTTTAGAGAAAATAATCTTCCATTTCATTGAAAACCATAAGAGTAAGAGTCCAATTCTGCTTCATGCAAATACACATAATAAGACCGTTAAGATCAAATTTGATATTTGAATATTCAATTAGAAAAATAAATAAATAAATAAATAAATAAATAAATAATCAATCAATCTTAAAGCTTAAAACCAACTCTGTCAGGTCTCCAAGTATGTTCCTGGACAATTAAATACTAACCTCATCACAAATGACTACCAAACAGAAAACACTAAAAGGTCAAATATGTCCTTGTGTGACGTAACCAAATGATTAGCCTCAAATGGCAAACTTTCCTGACAAGCCAGTGCTTCAAATGTGGACAATTTGTAGCATGGTAAGCTAATAATCATGCAATGTTTATAAGGTGGTGAAGCTGCATAGCTAAGCTGCAACACAGTTACCGAAGCTGCCCATGGCAGTTACAGACTTTTGCTTTTACTACAGCTTGTGTGTGTCCTAACGTTTTCAGTGCAGCCACACTTTTTCACATATATTAACAGTGGGCCATCACTGGCGTGAGGATTTTCTGGAAAAGTCCTTCTTAAAAGATATGTCATAGTAGGCCTATGTAGCTTTTAGATGAACATCTCACGAGTGGTGATCTCCAGGCTGAGAATCACTGGTTTAAACACCGGTTGCTTAATAATTTATGCCGAGGGCCCCCTGGCACAACATTGACTTGGTTATCTGATGTTTGTCCATCATCATCGTCTTTAACCACTTAAATCCAGATAGGTTCGTTGTAGCAGTTGGTAGAGCAGAGAATCGTAGATGACCCTGCCCCCCGCAACTTCCTCCAGCTCATTCCCAGGGACCCCAAGCTGCTCCCAGGCCAACTTGGAGATGTAATCCCTCCAGCGGGTCCTAGGACGACCCTGGGGTCTTATCCCGGTAGGCCGTGCCTGGTACACCCCCACCGGGAGGCGTCCAGGGGGCATCCAAATCAGATGCCTGAACCACTTCAGCTGGCTCCTCTCAATGCGGAGGTGTAGTGGCTCTGCTCCGAGTTCCTCCTGAATGGCAGAGCTCCTCACCCTATCAAATAGAGTGTAGTCCGCCACCCTGCGAAGAAAGCTCATTTCTGTCGCTTGTATTCGCGATCTAATTCTTTCAGTCATTACCCACAGCTCATGACCATAGGTGAGGGCCCCCCCCCCTCCCATATGGTCTCCCCACGTTGCCTCTTCAGGCTGAGCCTGGCCAGGTTACGCGGGCTTCCCGGCCATGAGGCATGTTTGTTTATCTTCTTACTTATTTTCTTTAAAAAATAATGCATGATTAAAAATGTCTGTCAAATATTGAATACATCTGAATGTTTCAACAAACAAAGGGAAAATTCTAATTTGATTTCTAATCCCATCTGACAGCCCTAATGCACAATGACATTCAGTGTTTGGAGTACTGATATTTCTGGTCATATTTTTAATGCAATTCTCATTCGTTTCCTGTGTTTTTACTTTCATCATAGTTCTGATGTCACAACCATGAACATATTTACATATTTGTGCCCATTCGTCCTATAGCTGTTTCGCTCATAAATTAATGTTGAAGTGACAGCGTTGTTCCTGCAGTCTGGCTGTAGTGGATCTTCCAAAAGCACATTATGTGAGTGAAAATGGTTAAACATTGTGCACTTACTGGCTTTTAGGAACCAAATGCACCAGTATATGCCACCCAAAGGATCCAATTATCCAATAGGATTGGTTGATTTAATTTTTTAAGTCTGACCACAACCCTCTGTTCAATATATCAGCGTGAGCTGCTTTTTGAACGAGGTACAGTACAAGGTAATCAATTAGTGGAGGGATCATTTACCAAAACTGTCTGTTTAAGTGGAAAAGAAAGCTTGGGAGTTAGTCATGAAAACTTATTTAACTGCCTTTGGTACATAAAATCACAAAGTAGACTTCTTGGGAAAAAATTGAAAACCATAAAATATGGCACCTTTATAGTACCTTATTCATGAACCTGTCAGACTCAATCTAAACCTGCCTTTTTTCACTATACTTGACAGACGCTTATTCATAAAAACTACCTGACCCAGAGGTATTCATAAAAAATGCTGTGCTAAGAAGACTCATTAACTAAGTAGCACTTTTACAACCACCACTGTTCTGTTGCCTCAGGTGTATTCCCAAACTGAAGATCCAAGAAGAAACTGCAGTTCCTCTTTTTGCCTTTTGCAATATTGATTGTGCAGCCCCAGAATGCATCAGTACATATTGCTTAAAGACAGGACAATATGCTGGATATCCAGGGTAGTGTTCTCACGGAGAACACGCGAGAGCTTTATGCCAACATCCCTGCTTCAAACAGCCCTCTTTCCTTGCCCTGACATAAAAACAGACACATACACTCTAATGGTACCTCGCTCTCTCCCACACACACACACACACACACCTATTGTCTGTAGTCTGTTGGAACATCAGAGCGAATATGAAAGGGCAAGCAATGCCAACATCTGGGGAGCGGAGTGACACAGAGCCTGTTTTAACACTTTGAAGAAACTTCTGCCTTCCTTCCGCATTTCCACCAGACAGAGCAGCAAGAACGCTCTCTGGAGGCTGTCGCCACTCTGCTTTCATTCCTCTCCTCACACTCAAACCAAAGAGATGGAAAAGGGGAAGCCGGGTGAAGGAAGAGGACACAGATCTGAGTCCTCTCTTATGAGCATCAGAACATCGCAGCATGGCCTGGAATATACCACCTTTCATCCACCACCACTAAAGCTGCTACAATTGGCTAACTAAATCCATGAGACACGGAATTTTGACAGGAAAAATATTAGTTTTTTTTAATCTTTTGTATTGGCAGGAAAGTTTATTAAAACAGTGAATTCTTGAATTTTATTTATCTTTATCTTCACTGTTAGTAAAAAACAACCTCAAGCTAAATTTAAAAGCTAATAACTAAATACTATGAGAGGCAAATCCTGCCAAAAAGGAAATGATAATGAAAACAATAAAATGTAAATGCAAACCTCTTTTTCCAAACATCTGCGCAACTATCCTGCCAAAATTGAAAATTAAATGAAATGCCTTCATTTGCAATTTGATTTTTCATATGAGCACGAGCCGTCTGTGACAAAAATGGGAATACCTACTTGTCATTTAATTTTAGTCGTCATTCTGGTTTTTCATGGCCAAATCTAAAATGAAAACGCTAACAGACAAAAGAAAACACAAACTTCACTTTGGCTTTGGCTTTTCTTCGTGAAAAGCAGAGTAAGTGTCAAAACTAAAATCAAAATGCAAAATGAATAAATCAACAGCAAAGAGACCGTTCGTGATTCCGTTTTCGGTCCTGGCGCGCTTTAAGTGTCAGAATGAAAAAGAAAATGAAAACTAACTAAGTATTTCCCAATACTTGCATATCTCATCCAGCCAATCAAAGACTTCTGAAGAAGTTCTATAGCTGGAGCAGGTATAACACACTGTGATTGACACATGGCTCTGAGAGAAGGTAGATCTCCATTGACCAGGGTTGATGACCACTGACTTTGTAGATCAATTGAAGCACTATACAGCAAAGTAAAATTTACCCTAATTCTACGTGTGGTCAAATTTATGTGTCTCATTATCAATATTATTATTGCTTTTGCTTGTTCTAATTAGGAAAAATCAGTTTGTATTACTTGTAACTTGAATTTACTTTATTGATTTTCTTGAAACTGTAAGTCTGTCAACCAAAACAACAAAATGTTATGTGGAAAAAAGAATGGCTGTCAAAGCATCATGGTAATGACATAAAATAAAAATAAAAACTGCAAAATATAAATAAAATATTTAGCAAAAAATACATATTTAATACTGGTAATGTGACTACATTGTAGCATTCTAATAATAGTTGATGGATTCATTGATTGACAGATTATTGATTATAGCCCTAACTATGAACAAAGGCAGCCGTGATCCCATTACCTGCTACAGTCAGGCGTGCAGTGCGGCTGCTGATGGTGCCCAAGTTGTCGATGGTGGCCACACACTGGTAGACGCCCTCGTCAGGTTTGTTGTGTTTGGAGTGCACCACAGTGCTGATGAGAAGAGAGCCGTCCGAGACCAGGCGCCGGCGGTCGTCTGCAGCCAGGTTGGGGAATGTGCCGTCCTTCTTCCATTCCACTCGCACTGGAGCCTTGCTGGACACAGAGCAGTTCAGCACAGCAGGCAGCCCGCGCACAGCCAGTGTGTCCACTGGCTCCACTGAGAACCGGAAAGGAGTGAAAGTCCGCACTGCACAACAGAGGAGAACACGAGTGAGTGACTGAATGAGTAAAGTTATCTGTGAATAATGATTTTATTGGTCTGATTTTCAGCTTTCAACTTTTCAAAGTCGATTAAGAACCCCTAACAAATAAACCAACAACCCTGTATCATTAACCACTGGATTAGAAAACAAGTTATTGGGAATGTTATTTTACACCTTTTACATTTCTATTTATTTTTTTAAAGACTTAATTAAATGACATGTTATACAAACTGATGCTATATATTTGGCCATCAAGGTTATAACATATTCATGGGTTAATTAAAAGAGAAATTAGCTCCTTTACGCTCACAGACTTTAAAAAAAGTATAAGAAAACTGGCTACAGATTTTTTTGTGTTTGACAAAAATAGCTCAGATTTGGTGTTCAGCCACTTTGTGCAACTGCCTATCCAACCAATTTTTGAAAACTGTAATAACTTTATAATGTCACAAGTGTGTGTCTGGTCAAATCATGCATGTGCGTGTGTGCGCGTATGTATATGTACTGTGTATGCAGTTGAATTGAAGCGTCAATAAAAGGCTAAAAAGGAGGATTTAAGGAAAAATCTTGTTTAATACAGATTGGCTTCCCAATAAAATGTTCTGAATTCCATTAGACACTACACTCTGTGTGTTGTGTATATGTGAAGTGACTTAAAATATTTCTGAAGTGATCTAATTATGAACAACAGAACTTTATAAAAAATAGCAAATTAAAGAAGTAATCCTTTTAGACCTAAGAAAAAAGTAAGAAAATTAGACACCATTGCCAAACCATTTGACCAATTTTAATTTTGTTTTCAGACTTGTGCTCAGTGCAGCTCTAAGAAATACTGTAGTAAAGGAAATGTTGAAAAATTCCAGTGTGGGCATAAATGGCATGGCTGGCTGCAAGTTGTAGTGCGAAGTTGTACTTTGCCAAGAAAAACTTTTGAATTCTGAAGTGCAACCACAAAGAGGATTTTCCAACATTGTGTTGCATCAGCCATGTTCTTCAGTACCCACTGAGCTGCTGATGCTGATTGATGGATGCAAACAACACATTCAGTAAGACAGAACACTTCACTGTATAAGGAGACTCGCCATCTCCATCGAGACTCCAACTGATTAGTGAGCTACTCAAATTAGAAATGACAGCCCTACTGTGAATGAGGTAGCGTACAGAGGATCCCTTCCAAATGGGACCAACGTGGGCATGACGACGAGTCAAATCCAGAAATGCTGATTAAAAAATAAATGCTGAAGAACTGTTGTAAAACTATGCTTTGGCAAAATATAGCAAGAAAGTAAACAACTCTGAGACAGTACAACAAACATATGAGTTGGAACTACATGTGCAGCTCGTTACTGCGGCATGGAAATGGCTAAATTATGGTCATTTTCTTCTACAACGCAAAGCCAAGGGTCACAAATCTCCGCAGTTAAGCTAACAGTACTTGCCCTTCTTTTTACTGTGTGTGCTTGTGAAGAAAAGTCTTTCTGTGGGAGGTTTTATATATGGGCATAATTGCAAAATATTTATCACGTTGCATAAAAAAAAAAATGTTAAAAAAAAGGAAAAGAATAAAACGTTTTTCAAACGATAATAAGACCAATTATCTGCATCAGCGGGGTGGCGCAAAAACAATTAGCACGAAACGTTTTGTAACGGAACAAACAAGCCATTCTATATTTTCCTTACTGAGAAAATGACACGCTTCTTCCAGCCCATGTAAGGCATTCCATGCACTACAGGATCTTTGACTGCAGCTTGTGTTTTCAACTTGTTTGTCTGACAAATAATTGCTGGAATTTAGTTCTTCTACTGGTTATTTTTAACTCTGTTCTTCTGAATAGGGACTATAAAACTATTCATTACACCCAAGATACACAGCAAGAGAACACTTCAAAGTCCCCTAAAGTCTTTGCAGAATCCATCAAAATTCTTCCATTTTAATATCATTAATAAAACCTGATTAAAAGATCTCAAGATAATATGTGGGTGACCTACCCACAGCTGACAACTGACTATTCTAAACAGCTTGTTAGTCTAACTTGAGTGGTCAGGAGATTCTCCACAGAAAGGCTCTTTAAAACTACAATTAATCTGTAAGTTTGTGTTTTATCACCTCCGTGTCGAATAACAAAATTATTGCTTTGTGAAGCTGGAAAACGTGAGCTGCTCTGTGTGTGTGATTCTGTGTGGGATCAGTAAAACAAACATCTCAAAGATCGATGTCGACATGAAAGCTGAGGATTTTCTAAAGTGGAAAGCTGTAGCTATAAATAGAGACAAAGAGTGAGCAGGTTCCCACACGTTCCTCTGAAATCCTCCAGAATAAAATGTCCAGTGTGCACCACAAAATGAGGAACAGAAGACCAGACTTTGTGTATTAGCTGCACTCTACATAACGTCAGTAACGGCTGCTAACTTTCCCAAATTCATTCTCTTCAAATCCCAGTACTAGGAACGGAGGTCATGAAGAATAAAGGAGGCTTCCCATCCCATAAACAACAGGACAGGGCCTCCAGCAGGATATGCATTAGCTCTAACTTTGCTTTTGGCAGCTTTTCAAGCATGGTCTAATACAACTATCTGCCATAGCTGCTGCGAACTGGTCCCCTAACCCTTCATGAAGTAGCGTGTATGCCTGAGGCTGCAGAATAAATGAGTAGCTATCTGCGAATTGCCCATTACCTAATAATTTATGTTTGACAAAATAAGATTTAACTTTTTATTAGTGGCAGCGCGCCTTTCTCAGAGCATTAGCAGTGACAAAAAGCCTGCCACTGCGACAGGCTGTTAGGACTAGATCAACAAAATCACATTTGGTCACAGAAGATTTGAGGCCTCCTTCCATATAAATGTAGACTATTCGCTTCCCTGTGTTATGGTCAGAAATGCTAGAGGTTTAGCATAAAGTATGCAGCCTCAAAACATAAATAAAATATCAGCCATTCAATAAGGCTACTTATAGGCTCTTGGATCCAGTGAAACTAAACCCAGCCTCATGAATTCTAATTATTCCAGTTCAACCTCAAATTAACTGTCTGTGACTAATTCTTATACCAAGTAAACTAACCCATAAAACAATCTGCTTATCTTGAGGGTACTTTCTTATTTCCTTGCATAGGAGCTTTCAAGATAAATGATCTAAGAGCTGCGTAACCACTGATAGGGCTTATGAGGATCAATGTACCTACCAAAGCCAGCAGTACACTTGAAAAGAAACATGTTCTGCTGCTCTGGAGCAAAAAGAAGTCTTTTAGGCAAGAAAGATCGGGTGGTCTGAGGTTTGTAGTGTGGGTAGTCTCCCAAACAGACCCTCAAACACCCTGTTTTTTTTTCCCTGAGATTCTTACCCAGTCTGTGATTGGTCCTAATATCATATGGTGGCTTGTGCCACTGGACAATGAACCAGTTATTAAAAGTTGCACGCACAATTTTTAACACAAATGAGGAGTGTTTTTCTTCTGTATACTTATGACTGCACGTTCGGTGGCGGTTCATTTAATACTGGAAGTCAATATAAGTCAATACATCCTTCATCATTCAGGTCTTCATTAGGTTTATGCAGACTTGTTGACGTAGTTTTGGACACATATGACCTTCAATAAAAACAAACAAAAAAAAAATTAACAAAACGATGTAGCTGAATGCTGCGAACTGCTACAGATGTAGTGCCGAATTCCAACTCCTCTACATCTGGATGCTCACGATTACACTATGTCAATGAGTCTGCATGACCTTAACGAAGATCTGGATGTAGTTTAAGTGGGTTGAGAAAAGTTTTTGGGATGTACTTACAGAGGTGACTGGGATGTCTGTTGACTTGTAGTGTTTCTTAGCAACGTTAACCTTGTACCTCCGGCACTAAATTAAGAAGCAAAATGTGAACTCCAAACACGTCTCGGTGGATCGACTACATCTGGGTTAAGTGGAAAACTGTATATTTTGCTGAGCCATTTCTTAAAGGCCGCATCTTTAGCTGCAGCAATCAGCAGCTTCACTCTCTCAATATTATACAACCATTATAGGGTTGTCAGTATCGATAATATCAGTAATCAAGTAAATCTACTGATTATTCTACATTTCTTTTCTTGCAATTTGCACTTAATGTCTGGCCTTTTTTTTTTATTTTAGAACTGATTGCTCCATTGACAATTGAACTGAACAATAACAAACAATATCATTCAAGCATTCCAAAATACTTGCACTGAGAGGGTAAATGATAAATCAGTGATTTTTTTTAATCAAGGCTAAATCATTAATCAAGACAGCCCTAAACCACAACATGATGAACAGCTTTCATATCGTTTAACACTGGACTGATCTAGAGAATCCTGAGATCTTGTGTTCCCATTTTCCAACCGCAAAGAGATGCTAGCCTGATGGCAGAACGTATGATACTGGAAAGGCAACATTTCACAGTGAGGGAGAGCCTAATCTTCCTAGGCCAACTCTGATGCTGGAGTAAGGGGTATGACGATGCATCCTTGACCCCAGAGCAGCAAGACAGCCAGAAAATGAGGCTGTCGACATGATGAGTATGAGCTGTTACCCTCCATCCACACGCTCGAGAGAAAAAATATCCACTTTAGAAACGGCCTCAGTCAGCTCAACCACACAAAGTGGGTAGGAGAGGAGTTTCACAGACAGATGAATGCTACTGAGGGCAAGAGAGAGCAGGAGAAAAGGAAAGAAATGGAGGGACAGTCTGAAAGAGAAAAAGAGAGAGAGAGAAAAAGAGAGAGAGAGAGAGAGAGAGAGAGAGAGAGAGAGAGAGAGAGAGAGAGAGAAAAAAAGAGAGAGAGAGAGAGAGAGAGAGAGAGAGAGAGAGAGAGAGAAAAAAAAAGAGAGAGAGAGAGAGAGAGAGAGAGAGAGAGAGAGAGAGAGAGAAAAAAAAAAGAGAGAGAGAGAGAGAGAGAGAGAGAGAGAGAGAGAGAGAGAGAGAGAGAGAGAGAGAGAGAGAGAGAGAGAGAGAGAGAGAGAGAGAGAGAGAGACTGGGGGTGAGTGGGGGATTGAAGGCGGGGGGCGGTAGGGCACAAATCCAGAAGAATGCAGAAGGAGCAGAAACTCCGCTATAAAGCCATTTTTCTCCTAAACCCACCCAGAATCATCAGAGAGATTGCAACTGGGTTAAATACAGAGGGAGCAACTGGGTGCAGAGATTTATCCTGACAAATCATGTAATCTGTTAACCCCCTGACAAAGAAAATCAAGAACACAATAACTAAAAAGCCAAGAATGGCTCAAACAGTATTGAGTAAATGCACAAAAAAGGTATTGGTCATCTATACTGGTGCACACCAACAGCAGATCAGGGGTGCTCAATCCTGGAGATCTACCTCCCTGGAGAGTTCAGACCCAACATACCTGGTTTATATAGTCAGATGCCCCTGAAGGCCTTGATTACATTTACGGCATTTGGCAGACGCTCTTATCCAGAGCGACTTACAGTTTGATCATTTTACAAAGGTAGGCGAAGGTGGTGTTAGGAGTCTTGCCCAAGGACTCTTATTGGTATAGTGCAGGGTGTTTGCCCAGGTGGGGATTGAACCCCAGTCTACAGCGCAGAAGGCAGAGGTGTTACCGACTACACTAACCAACCACACGATTACCTGGATCAGGTGTTCCATTAGGGTTGAAGCGAAACTGCAGAGTGGTAGATCTTAAGGACCAGGACTCTGAACCAGCCTAATCGCAACAACCTAACATTCAAAGGTAATATGCACAATTAACTCTAGATCCAGCACTCTACACAAATGAGCTTATGATGAGATCTGCTTATTGACACAGACGAGGTGAAAGAGGAGCTACCCAAGAACCTCTTACGTTTCACTCGCAACAAGAACATTAATGAAGACTGAGTCGTGTCACGGCTGCTAGCCAGGCCAAACAGGACACATTGAATTTACTTCAATTTAAACAGTCTATTTGAAGAAGAAAAAAAAAAAAAACACATTACTGTAGTGCTGCTTTAAAATCCTAAATATCGATCACTCCTCAGAGAAAATGTTAACCAAAGGTAGCCAACCAGTACTCCCACCATCAATTTGACTCACCCACCTCTCTCCTAACACTTTCATCTTCAAGAGTTGCTCGCTTCCATCCTGGACTTAGACATTTCTAGGAACTGTTCTCAGGGCAATTCTTTACTATTTGTACCACCAGACAGCGCAGAGGAGAGAGACACACACACACACACACACACACAACGCAGAACCTTTAAAGGACATGAAAGGGCCCATTTTGAAAGAGCAGGGCGCCTGGGCTTTCATTTATCAACTGAATCATCTGAAACCAGCACTGGCTTCAAAACTGACTGAATTATGCTAGCTAGTGCAGCCTCGGGGAATGCAGGTGTCTATGAATGAATTAGAATGAATTAGTAGGTTAGAAATATCCTGTCCTCAGGCTAATGCGAGGCCATGACATCCATAGTCACTACTACCGTATGTACTGCAAGACCAAACAACCAATACACAAGCATGTACAGCGCGGTGTAAGTCTTAGACACCCAAGCAAATTGTTTTAAATAATTTATCTTGGCAATAAATGTGTTTGAGCTCGTAAAACACCATATATCATTAGACTAATTTAAAATAAACAGTAGTACAGTAAAATATAACAAGAACTCCATGTTGAAAAAAGTAGTTGCTATTTTGTGAGCTAAAGAACATTTTGGTCCCAGAGTTCTCTTAGACGACCCCAGCGATCACATTTTTGTTAAGCTCCATCACCAACACACTGTTGTTAAATGATAACTACAAATAATACTGGGCTTCCTCAAGGAAAGGTTTGGAAAAGATTCGATGAACACACTGACCAACATAAAATCACAATTTACTGTAGTAAAGTTGTTTGTATTTGTTCTAATATTACTGTTTTCCTAAGCAAATACAAGTTTGCTGACTAGATAAACAGCTTTTTATTTCTAATTTTCTCAGGTGCGTAAAACTTTACAAAATAATATACAACCATATACAATATACAAATACTGGGGGAGATGTGTATTACCAATGTCCATTATTAGTTTAACTAGACTAAAGCTACATGAATCTGAAAAAAAAAAAATGTTTTGCTAATTTTTTACAAAATGCATAACATTCCACCAGTGACACTGAAGATGGTTCACAAGGGAATAAGCCACATGTAATCCATTTCCATCAGGCTGGATATCTTGACACACGCAGCACTTAAAATGCAGGAGCCTGTCCATGTGGGAGAAGATTTCTGTTGGGGGAAGCATCTGCAAATGGGCTGGAGAAAGAGTCTGTAGACAGAAGAGAGGCACTTAGGGCCTCCATATCCCTCAACATGAGTGGGAATGTAAATTTGCATTTGGTGTCTACTGCAGAATCTCACACCACAAAAAATGAAGCTTTTATATGAACAGAAAACGACCTATGAACCTACCACCGTTAGAGAGGACACCGGCCTGATATTGAGTACCTTTTTTTAAAAGAGGAATTCTGCTGATTTTGTCTGCATAATTACAATGATTATAAAATGCTATAAAATTTTTATATATCATATAAAATATATATATATATATATATATATATATATATATATATATATATATATATATATATATATATATATATATATATATATATATATATAGTAGGCTGCAATATGCAAATGAGCTTTTAGTCAGTCACTAAATGTTTTATTGTGGCTTTGAACATATTGCCCAATCCAAGAGGAGTTTAATGAATCAAGACATACTGATATTTTTCTGATTTAAGCTTATTTTACCATAAGTATCATTACATGCAAAACCTCAAAAGCAAATAAAATGGCTAAATTTGCATTGTAGACATCAGAATCTCTGGTTCCCATCACCTGTAAAGACTTCTGAGTCTGTAAGTTTCTCTAGAACAGAGCATTTTACATCAAACCACTCTGAATGACTTGGTTTACATCAACAACTGACTTAAGCATAGCAGTTCTAAAGAAAAAAAAAATAAGACTGGTATTGGGTGATCCTCAAGGTTTCAATATCAGTATCAATATTTGAAAAGAAAACAGTGGCACCGTGCCATCTCTAACCACCTTAAACACAACTACATCTAAACCAAATTCAAACAGGCCCAAAATGAAAATAGACATACTGGACAACAACAAACTGCTGTTAAATGAGAGAGTTTATCCCAAGCTGGAGCGAATAGGACACGGCGAGTTAGTATGTGAGCACATGAACGGCTCATCTGCTCCGCTTCTGCGGCTGAAACGCTCGTGAGATCTTGAGGTGAGGTAATTGATCGTGACACAGTGATGAAGGCTGATTTCAGTCGTTTTACTCCATCATTATTCATGGTGAGGGGAACCAAACGGCAGAGCTTGGGGGGTTATTGGGGAACGCCCCCTGGGCCTCAGGGGTTACCATGGAGAGATTTTTCTCACCAATGGCCTATGCTCCGCAGTCTTCAAAAGCAGCAGGAGGGGGAAGTCACTTCTAGTTGTTCTTCACAATAGTGCTATTCACAGAGTATCTAGCGGATATGGAACAAAGACTTTTCCCATTAATCAAATAACAACAATACAGCCTGGATGTTACAAATACATGCAGCGCAAGCGAAAAAGCACAAAATTTGATGCTAAGTGATTCCCACGGGCGCTCTGAGGCTAAGCCAACTTTCCCTCTGTTTATTTGGAGTTTCTCTTGCATTAAACTAACACTGCCAGCGGAAATCAAAAATAAGAATTTTGTGATTTACAGAGCAAAGTGGGTTCCACTTCTCAAATACTGACGAATAAGTGTTCCAGTCCATGAAATATAAATCAGGGTTAAGGTGTGTCTCTCTGTCTCTCTGTCTCACACACACACACACACACACACAAAAATCAGAAGAAAAAAAAAAAAAAAAAAAAATTCAGTTCCTTTAAACATTTAAGGGTTTTTTTTCCTCAGTGCATCTACATTCAAAGGCGTTCAGCTGTGGATACAGAATAAGATCTGCAGCACATAAGCCCGCCAAGAGCACACTCAAGCTCCAATCCACTTAAATCCCAATATTAAATTCTCCCTTTTTTACCTTCCTGAACAGCATCACAAACAACATTTCAAACACATCACAATGCCTAAACGAAAAAGGCCAGAGCAGTGCAGCAGACAGGCCTCTGCTTTACGCTCAGGGACAAGAGCCAGGTAGGAATTGATTCTAGATGCCATTAGCTCACTGCTATAACGGGGAGAAACAGGGCCATGAACATTGAACATCAGAGCAAAACAGCCCTCTCGAGCAATAATTCTGCACTCATTTGGACACAAAGGCGAAGCTGCAACAGAAAAGGGAAGGTAATGATGATAAATAATAGTCCGGGATTCAATTAATCTCTGAGTGTTTCCTCAGGGAAGGGCAGAGCATCAGGGAAATCTGTGCTTCAGCAAGAGCCACGCTGAACAAGGATGTGACAATATGAATAACAAAGACTTCCACTGTGCCATCAATAGATTATGGAATATTACAAAATTAAATCCTCTCCTAGAAACTTAAAATTAGGCAGCCTAATGTAGGGAGCTCTGCCTGACGACAAGCGCTCTAAGAGCTCAGCGACGTCGACAATGTATAAATATAAGGCTTCTCAGTCCTTTAAAGACAAAAGATCCCTGCCTATGAATCATTTACGCTCATACATGGACACAAACAGTTATGTTAACATATCTATATTTCACACATGTGCATAAAGCGTAAGCAGTTATGTGGGTATTATAAAAGTAATGTTCTGGTTTCTCTCTTGAGCTATGTGGTTTGGCGTTTATGAGCCAGTTTACTCTCTTGAAAAAGCAGCAATTTATCAGGCTTAGGTTTTACTAGGTAATATGTCTAGAGGGAATTACGAAAAGGCAAAAAAGACTTCGACTTTAAACAAAGCCATAAAAAGATGCCATCATTGATAAATACACACATTGGTAAATGTAAGCCTTTGTTCTGCTTTTAGAAGACTGTGCAAAATGAAGCTCAAGCGCTGCTCAGCCCCGTTACGAATCTTTAAGTATGAAATTGTGCCCATGACGAATATGACATGAAACTGAGTTAATAAATTACTCTGCATTTTGACTTCAGTGGAAAGGAAACCTGCTTGTTTCAGGTGTTATAAAGTACACAAACGGACAAAAAATGTTTCGTTTAACACAAACACCCCCCCCCCCCCCCCTTCATAGCCCTCCCTAGCCTAACACTCGTGCGTACACACAGGTTGGGGCGGCTGGGCAGAACCATCAATCAGGGTTAAATTACAGTGGAACAGTCCAGCCTACACAATTACTGCCACACCAGCCCTTTTAAATCAGCACAGTGACAGATGAAAGATAGAGAGACACACGCAGAGAAAGAGAAAGAGAGAGAAAGAGAGGTGAACATATATTATCACTACATACACTGCAAACCCATCCCCCACAAATAAAAATGTAAAAATAACGTATGCGTTTCCAGAAATAGTCCAGGTAATGGTTTAAACTGTACTAGAATGCAGCTCTGTTGGATTCTGCTAGGTGAAGTTCTGCTCTGGAGGAACATTCTGACCTGTGCTCATGGGGCTGCTGAAGAAAAGAAAGGGGGAGGACTGCATGGCCATTGCCAGGAACAATATACATCCACCATTGCCATGGCAACCCACTAATGGCGACAGGCGCTTCAGAGTAACCAATAAGGTCCCACAGGAACGGACCCCTCCCCCTCCATCCAACCTGTGCACACATGGCTTTGGGCAGGTACGCTCAGCCAGCGGAGACAGATGAGATCAGGAGGGATGGCAGTAGAGGGCCTGACAGCTCCAGTGCTGTACCCACAGGGCCCCCCGCAGGGCCGCCAACAGCGGGGGTCCCGAGTGACTGACAGGCTCCGGGTGGATAAACCTGTGGTGGTCCTGCTTCTCCACCCAGGTGGGCTGTTGGTGACTGTGCGCATGTGTGTATGGCAAGACAAAGACAGAGAGAGAGAGGGAGATCAAGAGATCGAGAGAGAGATCCCATTTACACCTGGTCGTTTCATATTTCACAGTTTCACAGTTTTGAGTTTCAGGATTACAACCGGATAAAGAACGCAGGTGTAAATACACTCAAAATGCATTTCAAACAGATATAGTTGTTTTGCAAGACTGAAAAAAGTGAGTGAGTTTCAGTAACCTTCAGCACCCAGTGCACTTTGCTCTGTAAAATACTGCATCACATTGGTTCATCTTTACTTCATAGGGCGTGACTAAATGTAAATGCATGTGGTTAAAATCTTAACCGGACTGTGGAGAAGGGGGAGTGGCCGAGTGTCAAATGCAGGAAGGAGAAGCCGGTCAGGCTGAACCAGCAGGCTAAGAACCTGATGATATACACCTGTGATTTGTTTCTGCCAGCCTGCTCATAGTCATCTCTTCCCTCAGTAGGTGGCAGAGCCCAGAGAGAGAAGGAGAGATGTGAAAGTGTGAGAGCTGAGCCAAGGAGAGCTAAGATGAGCTGAACTAAAGAAAAGAAAGAAAGGACTGAAAAGCCCCAGCAAGCAGTGTCTTAATTTGTCTGTTGGATGGAAAGCTGGGTGGTTTTTGTGTTGTGTATAAATAATAATAAAAAAAAAGCTTTCATCTCCACATCTGCCCCCAGCCTCCTCCCTCCTCCCATCCTTAAAGGCGTTACGCAGACATGATCAGACTGAAGTCACACTAAATGACCAGGTGTAAAAGGGGTCAGAGGTAGAGAGAGCAGGAGAGATACAAAGGGAAAAAGAAAGTTATAGAATGACAGAAAGAGAGAGAACTAGGAAAGAGTGCGAAAGACCGTTTGAGTTCAAACTAACAGTGTGAAGCTCTGCTGAGAAAGCAGGAGACGCGTTTGTACCTGTGAGCGTCTTCATAAGGGAGATATGTGAGAGACGTTGGCTGACACTTGTGCACTGTTTGTAAGTATTACGAGAATGAGAGCGAACGGCTCTCTGTGTGGGTTTGAAAATGTGTGTCTCTGCATGCGGCTGTGCCTGTGTGTGTTTGTGCATGAGTGTGTTCCTGCATGTATGCGTACATGTTCACTGGCCCGGCAGGTCCTGGCATGTTTCCTGATTCACTCCATCATGGAAGTCGGTCGAACTTCAGAAGTCTCGAGTCCATTAGCCGCTGAATAACTCTTATCTGTCAGCAGCTCTAAGAGAAGAGAGTGGACTGCAAATTAAAAGGCAGAGATTTGAAAAATGATGGCAGCGAGGTGTCGGCGTGCAGCGCAGCGTTTTCATTAGCCCATATTTGATGGATCCTGCATGGAACACGGACATTGATTTATGAAGAGATGCTTACAACTCTATTACAAAACTCCACCGTGTTTTCTTTTTTCCCCTTCCCTGCACACAGGCCTTGACTTCAGTGTTTGTTCCAGAGGGACTCCTTACTGAGGGCTGCAGCAGAGATTAGGTTCATTGATCAATATGACTGTCAGCTGTATCAGAATTACCTAATAGAATTGATCAACAGTTTCAAAAGGCCCTTAAAACGTACAGTCCAAACAGTGCAAAAACACACCAAATGACTGAATTTAGGCCATATTTCAGAAAGAATAGGAGGGAACATTATTACATTTGCAAATGATTATTGTTCACACTCCAAGATAAAAAGTAGCATCAGAAATGAAGAAGAACCTCCAGGATGCTGCTTTAAGCCTGCTAGTCTTTAAGTTAACACCATATGAGTCAATGCACTCTATCGGACACAGCAGGGGCTGACATTTCCTTTCTTGGGTTGGCCTCGCTCTCAGCGGTCAAGTGTTGATGTGACAGTGTAGCCAAGGAAAAACACGTCCTGTGTTTGAAGTTTCCAAGGGAGATTCAACATTCTTGTCTGTTGTTTCTAAGTATTAAATAATAGAAAAGCCCTGTTCCACCACTTTGAGCGCTCATTACCGAGTTCCTAAGCTCTTCAAAAAGCGAATCACATTTCACTGTAATTACAGGCCTTGAATCAGACAGAACTTTCTCCAAGAGCTGGAAGCATGGTAACACATTTTTTCCTCCCTTCTATTTTTATGTTGTTGTTTTATGAGTACTTTCTCTCCCTCCTTCCATCTCCCTCTCTCTCTCTCAGTGTGTAGCTAACCATCTTTGACACTCAAGAAAGCAGTTTGTGAGTGACAGCCAACAGCACGTAGGAGCTTTAAAAGGGTAGCTAAGATACATTTCCAAAAATGAAGAAAGAGACCAGAAGAAATTTACTTGGATGAGACATGGTTACTGGAGAGAGGCCCTGGCTTAAAGAAATGCCTCACCATAATACAGACATGTGAGCACCCACAGCTCAAAGCACAGACAGTTAGACAGACAGCACAGTCCTCAAAGCAGAGCTCTTTACCGCAGCCAGGACTTTAGTCCAGGAAGCCTACTGTACCCATCGGCCTAAAGCGGTGACGAGAGAGAGACTCGGTTTAAAAGTTACAACTGGTCCACGGTAGGAGTGGGAGACACATGCCCTATTCGAGCAGGATTAGTGTCCTACAGAGAGCTGGGGTGATGAAAGTTTATCTTAGGACGTCTGTAACCCCGTGTTCTCACCGGCAGTAACTTTTCACCTCTTGTCGCCCAAATGTGCAGGAAAACAGTATTTGGGTTTTGCAATCATGTCTATTTGTGACACCGCCGCCATTATTCCACCTTTAGTAAGAACAATTATCTAGGAACTAAAACTGGAGTGTACCGTATCACAGTGGCAGAGATAAAGCGAGTACTACTCAAGCTCTCGATGAAAAGGCGTCCTATTCGAATCTCTGGCGCTTCTTTGAACGTCTCAAAGTGTTTTTAACGACGTGTCGATTCGCATGGAACTAATATCACCCAAGGCTGTTTTTTATGGCTGGGTTTACAGAAAGTAAAGGTCCCGGAATAACAGTTACTGACGCAGGAGCTTGCACTCAAT
Source organism: Pygocentrus nattereri (assembly GCF_015220715.1). Taxonomy (NCBI): domain Eukaryota; kingdom Metazoa; phylum Chordata; class Actinopteri; order Characiformes; family Serrasalmidae; genus Pygocentrus; species Pygocentrus nattereri. Next base: position 31,974,203 of record NC_051221.1, on the reverse strand, counting down.
AAAAATGACAGGCATGGCGCATCGAGACGGGACTAACATCACTGAGACACACCAGTATGGATTACATTACCCCACATCCCTCGGTAAAAACAATCCCGCCCCTATAGGAATATCACACTGTTATCCTCTAGCCAGGCAATAACCATTCTACAGCACCAGGGTCGCACTGATATTGATATCGTATCAGTATCACGCATTCACGCATACACACCATCAAATGGACCTTGACTAAAACAAGGAACACCTTGGTAGTTTCAGGCAGCAGTGAAAAGAAAAGAAAAAAAAAAAAAAAAAAGACTTCACTCCAAAAATCCATAACATCATTATTTTTATTTTGGGTGGTACATCAGTTGAATTTCTTCCTATTAGAAGTTAGCCTTTAGCAAGACGGACTGTTTTCCATAATAATAAGCAATTGTTAACTTAAAAATATGTTTTCTTAAGCAACTATTACCCAACGTCTTTCATTCAAACTTAGTATGTATTATTTGTGATGCAGTATAACTGCCAACTGGGCTCACCTCTAATATTATGTAATAATCTATAATGATAACTACATTCTGCATAGATAGCATGCAACACTGTTACCATTCAGTGGTTCTCCACGTTCAAGTGGTATTAAATCAAAACACCACCAAACTGGCACATTGGCACCCTTCTTTTGGGCAAGTCTATTATACTCTCTGACAAAGAGCAGACCTCATGTATGTGGGTCTTTTTGTTTCGTGGGCATATTCTCCAGCATTCTTTTCTATAAAATCTACTCTATAATCCTCTCAAAGAATGTCTGTGTTAATTAGCTGCTGACATTCTGTTTGAACAGCCTCTATTTCAGTGCAATCTCTTCTATTGTATACACAGATTCAAATGACTATATAAAGTGAACAGGTAAATAAAGCACAGCAATAAAAAACAATATCTACATGCTGCACACAAAAGAGGAAGGAAAAAACACACGCACACAAAGAAATTTTGGCTTAAAACCCACTTTCACAGTTCTTATGAAGATTCACCAGTGTTTTCTTACTTGGGATTTGTTCTTAGGTAAGTTTTGCGGTTTAAGAAAACATTATGAATCTGACGTAGGCTTTTTCTTAAGACCTTCCTCAAGAACACATTTAAGAAAAAAACTTAGGAAGATGCTGGTCAATGAGACCCAATCATTTGCACAACATCAGCATTTCATTAACTTTTTGCATTATTCAATATTATGAATTATCAGCCTGAAGGCTAGTGCATGCATGTATTTTCACATGTGTAAGAACCATGGATCAGAGTTGGGCACTCCTGGCCTACAGAAAAGTGCTTCATAATACATGTTCATTAAGCATTAGCGCAATTTCAGCATTTCCAACTCTGATCTCATTTATTTATATATATATATATATATATATATATATATATATATATATATATATATATATATATATATATATATATATATATATATATATATATTTATTAGTAGGCTGCACCATGCAAATGAGCTTTTAAATCAGTCACTAAATGTTTTATTGTGGCTTTGAACATTTTGCCCAATCCAAGAGGAGTTTAGTGAATCAAGACATTCACATGATCCATAATTTTGGTCAGAAATAAAGCAGGCCAGTCATTAACTGTCACATCAATGGTATGATAGTGTTTACAGTGCATCTCAAGTCATATTGTAATTAGCAATTTAATCGTATTGTGATATTTTATCCATATCGTGGAGCTTTAACTCCATTTCCTAGTAGTAAGTCTTTGGTCAACAGGAGGTATTTGACTTGAGTTTTCTAAATAACAGAATGTGCTCAACCAAGCACAGCTGAGAATGAGACCTGCTACAAATTTAGGTGATAGACATTCAGTAGTATTTCTCTACAAGTGAGCATGCTGCCACACAGACTGACAAGCACAGCTGAAACAGAAGCCCATCTGAGAGTGGGAGAGGGAGAGTGTGTGTGCACATTTGTGCGTGCATGTGAGAAGAGCAGGCTAACAGCAGGTGCTTCACAGCTGAAGAGGACATCACCAGAATACATAGCAGCCTGCCTGTGACATCTGTTAATGTGCAAGTGCAATTTTTGTTTGTGCATCGCGTCAATACACAACTTACTCTCAGCTCCTCGCCTAACTCGCTGCACCAAGAACCAAAGCTCTGCAGTGGTCTGTGCATCAGTAAATCAAGCCACACTGAAGTAAACTCCAGTAAAACAATGCTGGCAGCAATTTGACAGACATCGGCCTTAAAACTTTTTATCGTTATCGCCCAGTAGTGCCTGTGCGGACGTGCTGGGTTGGGCTGGGTTACAGGCGAAGCATCAGAGGCTTTGCGTGGTCTACAGGGGGAGATTAGAGCAGAAGAGCTGCTATACATCACTGCCTGTGCAGGTGCTCAGGCGATAAATCACTAAGAAGTCTAGGGGCCACTGACTCCAGATCAGCGCTAAACACAGGTGCAGCACAGCTGCTTCCACTGCTGCAATCACTCAGGCGCTTCTGGGGTCAGCGTTGGGTGCAGGTCTTTCTGCCAGGCGAGATTCAAAAACTAGATTCTTGGGAGTCAGCAGAAGATGCCCTTGAATGATCATTCGAAACCATTTTTTTTTGTTTGAAATGTTCAGTGACTTAGCAAAGGCTGTCCAGTCCTGCAGGTTCAGCTCGTCATGGGCTTGATAATTTGATGATCAATTAATTATGCATTAAAGTGTTAATGAAACTAAGGAAGAGGATCAAATGTACATAAAATAAAATGTAGCTAATCAGTCAAAAGACATGTTTGGTGTCCAAAGTGCGCTTATGTACTTTCATGCTAAGATGAACAAGTCATAAATCTTATTCCCACTCAAACCCTCTTATACCATTACCTCAAGTTTCAATGAGTTCAAATTTGATTTAATTGCTGAAATATACTGGACAATACTGGCCCAGTAATTGATTTTCTAAGTGAAAATAAGATAACATCTTCCATAAAGAACATACTTCTGCACATTTAGGTTTGCTACCTATAGAGGAACTTTTTTTTTTAATGCACAAATGCTAAGACAGCACTAGAATATGAAAACAGATAGTAATGCTTGTGCTTGTTTTAAACGCATGTTGTGAAATGTGCTTCATTAACTCAAAAAAAAAGGCCAAAAACTCTGCACTTCTAACCTACGATGAATGAAGGCCCACCAGACTTCGTCCTGTGGCCTGGTTTACTCAGGTTTAATGGAATGGTGATGTTAGTAATTTGGAAAGTTTTCAGATCAGGTAAACTCGATTTAACCTACTGACACAGTGCCACAAAGCCTCAAGCTAAGAGAGGATTTAGCTGAGAAACATACACATGCTGATGAGCTCTGATTGATTCCTGGATCTTTTCATTCAGACAGCTTATGCTAGAGCGGGACTAATCTGATAGGGCTAATACCAGAAAAATCTCCACTCCTGCCTCACAGAATAGAAATGGGGTCACTTGGGCATCATCTTCCACTGGTCTGTGCTCAATGCGAGATGCTTACCTTTTAATGAGGAATGGTGTCACGCCACAATCCGATTTACTACTACGAATTGATTCTGGGAAGATAGAGGACTTTGCTGACTGAAGGTGACTTTGAGCAGCTCTGAGAAAGCACATGCAGAAATGCTGGAGTGCTGCAGATTGGAGAGTTCGGCAAGCCACCATCACAGGAGCCAATTCAAATGCGGTTAAGCGGGAACTCATCATCCAAAGAGTGGCACTCTGAAAATGTCACTCTCAAAATGGTGGAAAGGGCATTTTTTTAACTACATAAAAGCCTCCATTAAGAGGCCTGCTCTAACCCAAAACTCACACTTTCCATGACTTCTTAAGACCGTGTTTCAGGAAAACCCTCTCTTTTTCTCTCCTCTACTGAAATATCCACTGTTCCACAGCCCTCTTAACATCGACAGCAGCATGGCACTTTCCAGAAAGGTAAAGAGAGGGTGAACAATGGTGAAAATGAGTGAATAAATTATTATTATTGATGATCTCTGCTTCACACCTGGGTCTCTGGAGCTGGACCAGCATAAATTCCAACCCAGCCTGTCTACAAAGGATCTCCACAACAGGAGCTTCTGAAATCCATTCTGAAATCTCAAATTCCCAAATTCTGCTTCTACTTTTGTTTTTCTTCAGATTTTTGAGTTTCTGCTCATTTTAATGCATGTAAGGTATAAAAACACAAGTATAATAAACAATAGAAAAATTATACTCTGTATTCTGTTTACTCAATCTGCTGAAATGATATGCAGCAACAGCACAAAAATTTAGGTCAGCAAGAAAATGTATAAATAAAAAATGAATTAAAGAGTATATTTGATGTTGCTGCCATTGCAGTACAACAACAACAACAGTTTAGTGATAAAAGACACATTTAAAAGATCAGAGGAACGACTTCAGCTTGGCAGACTAAAGGTGAAAACATACGATTTTTTTTTTTAATGAAAAGCTGATGCTTAATAATAAATACATTTAATAACGTGCACTACACTATTGTACAATCCAAAGAATACAAGTTGGGATGGTAACTTTTTCAGCTTTGTTAGGGGTTTTTCCTTCTCAACAAGTGAAAATAATGCTCCATTGGTTTTAAATCAGAAAACTAAGCTGGCCAGTTTAAAACTTTCTTTCTGATGAAATCCTTGGTTAAATAGTTTTTGGTTTGGCTCATCTTGCTGCATTAGGAATTTCTGCCTAATAAGTTATGAGGCATTTTTAGGACATGAGAAGTGTGTACACTTCAAAATTCATACTGCTGCCATCTTCACTCAAAATCATCGATCAGTGATTCAGATCCAATAGTAGCCATACATGTCCACGTCATGACACTGCCTTGTGTGCTTGGGATCATTTGCAGTCCTACTTTCTCCTTATTTTCCCTTTCTGTCACTTTGATAAGTTTCTCTTTATTGTGTTTATATGATTTCACTTCATCTTTCCATGAAACCTTTTTATGATTCTTCTGGCTGATCGCTGTAGACCCTTGTAAACTCCAGTCCCTTCTTTCTGGTGTTGGTGCTGATGAGAAGTGTGCATTGTGAAGTGTACCTTGTGTATTGGTCCTCTGGAAGTTTCCTGTGAATGATGAGTTGTGCTCATCATCACCTGTACACTGTGCAGACTGCCTGCAATTTCATTGGCTATTCTTTTTCTATTCTATTGGTTTTCCTCCCAGCTCTAATGATTTACTTTCCTAACTTACTGCGGTCTCCCTAGAGCAACCTGTACACTGCATAGTTACTACTTGTTTGGTTATTTCTTTACTTGTCAAGATATTCGATACCAGTAATTTGCCAACTCCAATCGCAATGCAGTTCAACTGTGCTTGCTTTAATCTCATCTTCACAATGGCTTGCTCAACTTCTCATCCAACATTTCTTCTGAAATCAAGGGTACAGAGTTTGTACAAGTAATACAGAGCTTGTCTTCCTGCATTAACAGCCTCTACCCTTCTAAAGGACTTCACACTAGATAATGGAACTGTGCTGTGAGGATTTAACTGCATTCAGCCACAAGAGCGTTAGCGAGGCCAGGTAGTGGAGTTGGTCAGTTGATCAGTGCTGGATCACAAACTCCACTCCAACTCATCCTTAAAGTAGGAGGAAGATGGGGCTTTATAACTCTATAGCTCAGTAGTTCTCAAACCAGTTCGCAGGGATTTCTAGATGGTCCACATTTTTGCTCTATGCGTTTTGAGTTGGGCTAGAGCAAAAATGTGAACCATCAGGGGGTCACAGAGGACTGCTTTGCAAATCACTGCTCTAGCTGACACTTGGCTTGGCTCCAAAGCATTCCAATCTATTGTACTTGTGTATAAATACTTGTATGACGCTTATACAAGCACACACACACACACACACCCCAACATAAAAAATTATCTTCTCTACCTCCGCATCATACCTGCTTTTGATCTGTATCAAACATTAACAATTCATGTCACTGCCCCAATATTTTCAATTTCATTTTTACTGACGCTTAGTACTTAGTCATTTAAAACAGAGGTTTGGTTTTAATTATGCTTATTTATTCATACAGCACTGTATGAAGGCTACGAGGTGCCCTCTGAGTGCATTTTCACCTTCATCCACCAGGCCAACAGCTCTGCTGCATTCTAGCAACGGAGCGCATTGGAGATACTATGTGGTGAGGTACTTAGCAAACAAATTCACCACAGAGTAAACAACTTCATTATTCAAGAGCCCCGCATCAGGTCTTAGAAGACAGAGGAGTGAGGTTGCTCCGCTGAGGACTACGCCACTGCTGGATGGGAAAAATGTACTGCTGGGGGAGGGAGTGTTCTGTATGCAGGGAGGTGAAGGAGGTCATTTGAGTAAACCGTGAGATCCACCACAGTTCAGAGCAAACCAAGGCAAGGCAAGGCCCCAGAGCCTAAGCAGAAACAACCTTGTTGGGGTAAATAATTCAGTGTTGTCCTATACTCAGCGTCAGCAGCTCTAGAGAATGTGATGATATTTATGGCCACATGCCTGGAATGGGGAGGGGTGTGCATGTGCATGTGTGTCCATGTATATAAAAAGACAGAGTGAGGAAACAGGAGCAATAGGAATATGATGGAGGAAAAGAGCATACAGTATGGAGGGAGAATAAGCAAGCAAGAAAACGAGGGGGAATACAAATAAATCTTTCAAGCGCAGGTGTTCAAGAGGCCATTCAGCAAGAATTTACATCATGTTGACTTGTTGGCTCAACAGAGACAGGCTAGCAAGGATTTATGCCATGAAATCAGGGTTTCTGTCACAACACCGCGAAAAGTTGTAGAACGGACAACAAATCACATTTTACTAGCGTTTGGAGCGGAGTGGCGAGGTGCTTAACACCTTTCTTCAAAGCTGAAGCAGTGTTTCTGCTTTTGGCAGCATCCACGACTGCAGAGTTTCTGTGCTCAGAGGATCAAGCTCAGCAAAGTTTCTGGACGGGAAATCAAACTGGCACGCAAGTGCAGTTCAGACAAAGGCCAAAGACACGGAGCGTGTGGTGAGAATGAAATGTGTGTGCTCAGACACAGCCAGGGGTCACACGGTTAAAAATTACCCTTAGTCACTCATATAGACTGCTTTTATACCCTCTCCTGACCTCGCACATGAGGATTAAATGAAAAACGTGTCAGCAATGTTGATTTCAAATTACTGCAGAACACACAAGATATGGAACCTAGGCAGTACAGGCCGAACTCTAGGCTGTCCAAGCCAGGCTTTAATAAAGAGGAAGAGGAGTGGGGGAGGTTTGGAGGCAGAGAATTACAATGCCATTACAATGCAAATAGGTTTAGGGGTGGGCTGTTGCCGTGACAGCGCAACAGTAGTATCACACCACTCTAGGGACTTGATTAATAATCAAATTAATTGGATGGCGGCACGCCTCCCTTCAGCGGCTGAGACAGACATTGGATTCTTTGAAATCTTCTACAGCGAAGCTGCCTGTCACAGTTAAACAGCTAACCAGATGTATGAAGATTAAACTACTGAGCTGAATTCAAACTGGAGCCTATTTAGACATACAAAGCAGCTGGGAGGATATTGGTTTTCTTTACGTCATGTGAAAACCCAAACTCTGAGAAAGAGCAGGAGCCTTATAGGAGCATCCCACCAATTTTTCCAAATGTCTTCATAATTGAGTCATTCAGAGTAGTTTGATGTGAAATGGTTTAATGCGGAGAAGCTTATCTATTTTGCCACACAATGCCATGCATGTACCTCTCTGGCCTGTAAGCTTTTAAAAATGTGTTTAATAAGCTAAAATCTTCTCAACAGTGTCTCGGGCAGCAGGCAGCGTATTCATTATCATTACATGTAATAACTTTCTGGGAGTGAGCATTTAGAGGCATTTAACATTGTGGACCTCCTCTGGTTCCCATCAACACCACTATGAACTATACTGACTTGGTACGTTCTCTAGAACAAAGTTTTTCATATCAAACCAATCTGAATGCTTTTGTCTGCATCTTAATCGTTTAATTATGCAGAAATTTTGAAAAATGACTTTTATATTGTATCTTTCTGTCTTTCTAGAGCTGCCCCGGTCAATTATTATTACCGTGAAACGAAACATCCAATGTCTTGTATGCTGCTGAAACAAACCAGTAGTCCACACACGCCCACAGAGCAGGACCTCAAAATACTGATGTTTGGAAAACACAGAAGAATCATCTCGTTTTCAGCTGCAATGCTACAAGTTCCAAACTGCCTCTGGAAGCAATGTCAGCACTACAACTGTTGGTTGGGACCTTGACTGGGATTCCAGAGCACTTCAGTATTTCTATCAAACCACTGTAAATGACTATTTGCATCTTAATCATTTAATTATACTGCAATTTTGAAAACTCCATGAAATTCCCCATTAAGACTGCTTATATGTTTGACAGAGCAGTGAAGGTGCTCTCCCTATCTTGCTCATATAAACACACAGAAGGTCAGACCGTCCGGCGCTAATCCTATGGCTTGTTGGAGATAAGGTATCAAAACTAATATTGCTATCATGTACTGTGCAGTAACTTCATTAGCACAAATAAAAAAGCAAATTTAGAGAGCAAGACAAGGTGACCCCAGCTTTCTCAACTTTGCTGTAACACTGCTGCTTAACAGAAGGAGAGTGCCAGTCGTTCACCTCTTGGTATAATAAATGAGTGCTGCATCTATCAGGAGAGTGGGCAAATTGAGCAGCCAACTCATGCTTGATTAATGCTTGGCTCGGCACCTGCAACACTAACGGAGTGAAGGCTCTGGGCTCCACACTGGCTCTGTGATGGGGCTTTGGAACTTTTTTGCCGTGTTCTAATCAGCTGCCTCTGTTGTCCGTGCAGATGCTTACAGCTGTGTTAGGCATTCAGTGGATGCACCAGCCATTTTTCCATCTCCAAACTGGCAGTACAAATCAGCAGAGTAAACTCTGATCATGCAAATACTGTTGGCATTTTTCACACAAAGTGTAAGCAGGTTCAACCCACACCATCATGTACCTGGTCTAAAATAATCTGCTGCATTGTACTTCCTGCAAGTAGTATATTCAAATGGGAAAGGATAATTATAGGAGGTCCAGGCACACTGTGCAGGATATGACCAGCACTTCCATCAGCGTGCTCTAATTAAAGGGAAAGGAAAAAAGCTTTAAACAGGTAAAAGAAGACTCATGTAAGATCGTAGCTGCAACACGCCCATAAACTCCGCAATTTTCTCCCGTCCAGAACGTCGCAGGCACTGACGGTTCTAACCAAGAATCGAGAAATGATAAATGTAGTTTTTTTTTTAATTGTTGTTGGAAAAAAAAACAGCTACACCAGAGGGATTCGTACTCATGCAGTCATAGTACTTGAAACAGAACCACACTGGTCACACTTTTGATGAAAAGCATCATGGGTTTGGAAACTTGATCAGTCCAAAAACACAATCAATGCTCATAACATCCTCAGAGGAAACTGATATGCATGATGACAGGATGCTGAGATTAATCAGGAAATCCAAGACAAAAGACTATTTTCTGGACACACCAGGGCAGAAACATTACCTGAGCCCTGTCTGAGCCAGGAGCATTAATTAGTGCAGAATTAAGTGTTAATGGCTGTTCTGTCTGAACTCTCTTCCATTATGGCCATCACCATGGTAACCGGGGACTGAAAGACGGGGCTCACAGAAGAAGAGTTGAGCTTGCTACAGAAGGACCCCAGGGACCAATAAAACCAAGTGCATACGGACACACAGCCTGCACAAGTTGGCCCTCACGGACGGAGAACAAGTTTCGTTCACACCAGTTCAAATTTTAAAATAGGGGAGGGCCTGTCTCAGATAAGCCCTGTGTGCTAGCAACCCTGGTAGGGAAAATGTGAGAAAGAACTAATCAGACAAAATCAAACTGAGAAAGAAACGCAAGCAAATCTGTCCTCAATTTGTATAATCATAATAACTATGGTTCCAAAAGGCCACAGTCTACTCCTCAATTAGTAGTGATCAAGTAGTGATCACCCTATGAAATGCAACAGGATGCAGTGTACTGTTAATCCCTAGCTGAACAGTGGAAAAATAATCTATATGTTGCAAACTGACTGACCTCCACCATCCCAGGCTGTCTTACATGAAAGAGCAGAGCTTGGAACCATTTAGTACAAAATATTAGCATTCTGTATCAGATGATACTACCCTTCAAAATTCCAGGTACTAGACGGTCAAATGCACCAGAATTGATATGAGGGATCATTTGAATTGAATATCCACTAATAGCCATCTTTAACATTTTAAATTTCCTTTGACTGGTATGAGATCTGAGCTTATCTGAGCATTAATCTGAATTTATTTATCATATTTTTAAATCTAATTACATGATACTACTGATTTTTAACCAGAAAATCCAGAGGTGACTATAAATATTACACAGAATCAAAAATCAAATGTGTGCTATACGATAATTATCCAGGATATTTATGTAAAAGTTTAGACCAAATCAGAAAAGGTTTAATAGCTATTTTAATTAACACATAGAATGTAGTTCTTGGATATGAATAACTTAAATGCATGCTGAATAAAAAGAATTGAAAAAAAAAATCCTGCCCTGGTCAACTGTTATAAGTGGAAATATCCTTTAAAATGGAAACGACCAAAATCAAGAAGACCTCAGTAGCAAACCAGTAGGCCACACCAGGTCATAGAACGGGACTGCCAACTACTGAAGCCTAGAAAGTGCAGGAAGAAATTGACTATTGTGCGCTGATCCTGTCCCCATCCAACCCCTACGGAGTGAACTGGGATGCACATGGTGAGTGAGCTATCACCCAACATTAGTGGATGACCTCACTAATGCACTTGTGGCTGAATGGATGCAAAACCCTGCAGACATTTTCCAAAATCTAGGGAAAAGACTTCTAAGAAGAGGGGAGGCCGTCAGGCAGTCCTGATATGTTTACAGTGAAGCATCTGTAATGGCAATCATTCGTCCAAATCGATGAGCAACACAAACATGAGACTCCTCTGTAAGGTAGCTCCACAGGCCTGCGAGCTTACACAGGCCAAAATTAGAGTGGTAGTATGACAATCCTTCAGCCTCCAAGGACAGTGTTTCTTTCATGCCTCAAAAAACATAATAGATGCAACAGACATTCCAAAAAAGGCCCGGACTGCACCCCAGACAGCAGAGAGCTTATCAAAGCAAATATGAGAACTGAAGACATATCAGTTACAAGCACAAATCTTTCCTGCTGCCGAGGCCTGGCAGAAAATTATGTTATCGACATATCAGGGCTATATCTGTGTGTCTGCTATTAGAATAATATCCTTTCTTGTCCAGATATTGAATAAATATGGAAGGTGTGCAGGCAGAAGGCACCATCTGCTTCTCATCAAATTATTCTCACTTAATATGAAGACAGGAATCAAGGACAGGGTCAAGCACTGCTGTGTAACAAGATCAATCTGAAACTTTCTCTGAAAATAGACCTTCAAGGTAAGTTAAGTGCAAGTACCTTAAGTAAAAGTACTTTAATTCTGAACTTCTGTTAGAACTAAGAGAAACCTGTATGTTCAAATAAATCTGTGGTATAAGATGAATCAGCTTCAAGAATGCAAACTCATTGCCTTTATATAGAGCAATAAACTCTTAGCAATAAGCCACTGTGCCTACTCACCTCCTTCTCTGATCATGACTATATCTGATCTCACTTTTCTTGTGTTCTTTTCACCACTTGGGACAAGAAAGAGACTTGACAAGACTTTTAGAAGCCTTCATTCACATTCACATCAAATTATCAAGTTGAATGCTTGTAAACAACTAAGCAAATGTGACCGATTACTAGACTTTTGCCAGAATTTGCGGTTCTCATCATTCATTTACAGGAAGCCCATGTTTCCGTTTGGAAATTACATATGCTGCACACACTGACCAAATGATTAAAGGGTGATTAGGCTCAATTATCATCAATTATTATTAGGGGGGCAGTCGTGGGCTGGAGGTTAGGGATCTGGCCTTGTGCCCGTAAGGTTGCCGGTTCGATCCCCAGGGCCGACAGTCCATGACTGAGGTGTCCTTGAGCAAGACACTTAACCCCCAACTGCTCCCCGGGCGCTGTGGATAGGGCTGCCCACCACTCCGGGCAAGTGTGCTTCCTGCCCCCTAGTGTGTGTGTTCACTAGTGTGTATGTGGTGTTTCACTTCACGGATGGGTTAAATGCGGAGGTGGAATTTCCACAGTTGTGGGATCAAAAAAGTATCACCTAACTTAACTTAAATATCCGATCACAAGATATTTTGTGTACGTTACTAACAACAATGCCAGACAATGCAAAGTCCTGAGAACCACTACATGAACGCTTTTTTTAAATCTCTTCAAATAATCTAAAATACAAATTTGAAAAATGAAATTTTGCTTACATTAAAATCTTTATGGATGGGATTTTGGCTGGGAAATACACAAACCAAGTGGCCCTTCATGAAGTTTAGCTTTCTCAATCACAAAATACCATTTTCTTAATACCTCACAAAGGCTCTGAATGTCAAACTCAAGCGTATATCTGATAGATTTCAGCATCTGATGCTCTTAAACTTGCTGTGGCTTTTTTATATGCATGAAATCTTTAGAATTCCTCTCACAGAGTGGATCCGCTTCACTGGAATAAAGGCTGGTTAATCTTGGCTGGAATACAGCAAGCTGACCACAGCATACTAGGCCACAGGCCTGTGATATGGATTTGGCGTCGTATTGCTCTCACAGTGCAGTCATTCATACAAGTGCTTCTCTCAGTTGTGCTGAAGCCTGCTCTATTTTCCCAGTGAGTGCGTCTTGACGGGAAGGAGAGGGAGAGCTCAATAAGAGGGATCAGTTTTTGGCAGGCGAGGGTTACAGTCTGTCAGTGAGGTTTCGCTTTTTTGAGTAATTTTTCATAGCATCTTCATAGCATAAGGAGTCCCTGAGACGTTTCACGAAATGAAATAACTACTGCAAAATGCGCGAAAAATGAACAGAAGTCACAGAAGAAAGCACAGATCTGCCGAATATCATGGCGACAAATCAAGGGCCCATTTTCATGGTGCGCTGCTAAGAAGACACTCATGCCAAGACCAGACAGATTTGTTGTGAGCATCCTGGTAGAAGGCAGCCATGTTCATTCTTGACTTGACATGCAAGAGAAGTGCTTAAAAAGCGTCATATGCGCCGTCAGCATCCTAAACACATGTTTGTCTCCGTTTCATCAGCTACAGTGACTTCACTTCTTAAAGATCCATCAAAGCTGCTGGTGATGGCTGATGGGAAACAGCTTGCATTAAGAGCAGAAGCAACTCCTCAGCTTCAGCTACAGTAGCTGCGAGCATTAGAGAACACCTGCTCTGATGGTATGCATCCAAGTGGGCGAGCGTGTGTGTGGTCTCTAGCTGCCAACTGTATCAACAGAGATAGAGCATAATTGGCCCTGTGCCACACAATGGCTCGGCCACACAGACTGTTTGTGCTCTTGGTGAAGCTTGTTTTCTGACCCACAGTGCTAGACAGACTCGCTGGAGTGAGAGCAAACCCAGCTCAGCCACCAAAGGGGACAGATCAGAAAACAGAATGGAAAAGGGCAGTGGTGGGAGAAGAAGATAAGAATTCCCTCCTGCTTCCGATGCTTTAACTCCAGCCACGCCCACTCCAGTCAAGTAGTGTGTGTGGCCCACTGCAACCAAGACTTTTTTCGCAGAAGCTGAGCACTGCCTGTAATCTCAGGAGAAAAACTGCAAAAGAAACTTAAAAGCACAGCACCTTGAATACAACGTATGATAACAGCAGGCTGAAAGTGATGATAATAGTAAGATTCCTTTTCAAGACATTACTCCTGCTGAAATGACAGCTTTGTAAAAGGGGAATGAATTCTTAATGCATGTTATTAACAACTGCCTGTTTCAATACTGGTTTTAACAAGCCCTTGTCCACTTGGCCTCGTCTTTTCCCTTCAGGGAAATACCCAATGTCATTTTCTGGGCCGTTCCACTACTTAACTTTAGCTCAAGTGAAGGGTGTTGGATGAGCCCCCAGAAGAACGTGAAAGGACTGAGTGAAAACAAGTATCGACTTAGCAGCAGAACATACCCACAAATCATTGCAACCTGATGCATTTCCCTTTTTAACTCAAAATAATGACAGACAAACCGTTTATACTTTTAAACAATTAACATTTCAACACCATAACCTTCAGTTTGCTGGGCTTTAGGATACAAACTGCCTGATCTCCTACATGACTGCTGATACAACTTCATCACTTTACTTAGCTAACTGGCACGTTACTATGGTAGTTGGTGTAGTGTAGTGGGTAACACCTCTGCCTTCTACACTGTAGACTAGAGTTCAATCCCCCACCTGGGTAGGCACCTTACACTATACCAATAAGAATCCTTGGGCAAGACTCCTAACACTACCTTCGCCTACCTGTGTAAAATGATCAAACTAAGTCGCTCTGGATAAGAGTGTCTGCCAAATGCCATAAATATAAAGGCTACGGGGCATACGACAACAAAAAGAAAGGCATTACATAAAGTTTAGAGCAAAACAAAGCAATTACTCAATGTACATTGTTTTCAAACCTTGCATGTAGAGAAAGACCCAATAACCAACAAGACAAACATCTGACTAATACAGTCATAAACTACACTATCTAGCACCAAAGTCAAAGGCTATGAATACCTGTCCACATCAAAATATAGCTTATGATATTCAAATGTCACTGGCACACACGCGCACACACAGCTTTCAGGCATAAGGGTGCAGGGAATGGCAGTCAGAGATAAGGTGACAAGACACTAAACAACTCACAGGCAGGAGCATCAGAATAAACACCCTTAGCCTTCCTCTGTCAGAAGAGCGCAATAACACAACAGCTCAGCCTCCACTGACACCAGCAAAACAATCTATTTTGGAAAGGCTCGGTGTCCTACAACAGAAACAGTCTCCGTTATACTGGGTGTATCTGGGTTAACAGAGAACGTGCTTTGATAATTATATAAATTCTGTTACAGCAGGCCAGAAAGTATGTTAAGACTGAGACTGCATCTTCTTACTCAGTAAACAAAAGTTTAAAAAGCTTTGAGCACTGGTCTCTCTGCATGTTACCACCCTGTTGTTCTTTGATTCAGAGCCTTTTTAAAACAGTAATTAGCACGCAAGACCTCAAAGCACACGCTAACCCTTCGGGAAGTCTAATAATACATACAGTTATGTTAACAATACATACAGGCTCCAGCGCAGCACTTTTACACTGATCCCAGACCAGCTTTGCGGTTTGTCTTATAATGGCTGAGATTCGAGTTTGGATAAGGGAAGCTGCTCTTAGAAGAACATTAAAGGCCTTCTTCCCCTGAGAGCTGATATACCTGACCACCCTCATTAGCCTCAGCAGGTTAAATGTTTGCTAGAGTAGGGGTGTGTCCCTAAGGAGCCAGAAGTGGGTCAGTGGTGAATATTTATTCAATACAGGTACACCACTACAGACTGTTAATTGCATTGTAGCCCCTCTAGTTTTGATCTAATCTAAACCTTTGATTAGTATAAGTACAGATAACATTATATACAACTATACATGTGCATAACAAGTCCCTACTGTCACTTCCAATGTATGGGATACAAACAAGTAATATCTTAGCTTCTATATGTTAGCATGACCCAGCGTTCAGCTCTCACCTAGAAACGAACCTGCCTTGAACGAGCCTAGTTCCCTTAAGCTCACTTTTGAGAATGGACATTCCACCAGCCATGGACAACCACCCTGAAAACTCTCCCTCTTCCCTGGTTAATGCATGTTTTTCTCTGGCAGAAGATAACACTGAGGGCATTTTCTTGCCTCGTATGTCTATCAACAGAAAAATCTCTGTTGTATAATATGGCCTACATTATAAGGGAAATTGCACAGTCTGCCATGGAATTTGACCAAGACTTTATTTGCAGTATGACATTCAATAAATGTATAAGACCAACAGGCTTTTCCCACTTAACAGACCCTAACAAATTTTATTTATCCACACAGACTTGTGAATCTACAGATACCTGGGTTTCATTTATCAAAATCTCATCTGTTCATATCAGTAAACCATAAACATACAGCATTAGCCTTGCATACAAACCAAGCAGTTCTGTGAAAGACTGTCCCTCAGAGCCAAATCAAATGTTACTTTTATTTTATATCTATCCATCCAGCAGATGCTCTTCTTCAGAGCAGTCAAAAGTGGCCAGATTGGAAAACAATTGAGGGCTAGACTTCTTATAGTGAGTCGAAGCGACTAAAGTCATCTAAGAAAGAAGCCATGTGCTCAGGGAGCCCTGCTCTGCGTATGTGAATGGGGGAGGGGACAGACTACCTTGAGAGGGGTTTGTGAAAAGAGGTAGGGGGTGGGCAGCCACCATCTATTATTGAAAGGGGCGAGGGGTACGAAGACAGAGATCTAATGTGGGCCTCCAGCACAGGAGCGCCTCATTCCAGCAAGCTGTAAAGCATTCCAAGAGTCTCTCTCTTTGTTTTCCAGTCCTCTGCAGAATGGAGCAGAGATGACTCACGTCAGAGTACAGCTGTAGGTGAAGCTAACGCTCAGTAGAATATTCTCTTCTCAGACACTGGAATAAGGAAGCACTGGGGGGAAAAAAAAAAAAAAAAACACAAACAAAACAATAGCTCCCTGTAGCTTTATTCTCATGTTCCCTCTCTTTCTCATCCCCCAGGCTCTCCCTCACACTCTGCGTCTCTTTCTCACCTGTCTGTGACTGCCCTTTCCATTACTGCTCCAGCCTCCTCTTCTTCAACAGACGCTGCCGTTACTTTTATCTCCACGCTGCAGGCATTCGTGACAGCCAGCCAGCTTAAAAGCACCACCGCGTTCAAACTCTCAAGGGTGAAAAACAGATTAAAAAACATCGTCCACAGCTCTGTGGCTTCGTAGAGTAAAGTTAGAAACATCTCTGTTAATCAGCTGGCATCTCTTTCATCTGCCACAGTTTCCAAGGCTAAGCTGCAGCTGGAAATAAACCATCTTGTTCCTCCATATGGACCAAAACACACAAATGGATGTGAGGGAGTAGGAACGGACAATAGGTTTCATCAAGTGTTCCTGGTGGATTTTAAGCTTTCACAGCACAAAAATGCTTTCTAAATATGCTTGTGAGGAAGGGCTTAGGCATAAAAGAAGAATAAAGAAAAAAATAATAAAAAAGAAACATTTTTCAGGAGCTCTAAAATAATTGTATGGCTTTAAGGAAAGTGTACAACTTTTTGATCTGTCAGGATGCATTATCTGTAAACTCAGCGGGGACACCTTTGATTAATCAGTCACAGCACACGAGTAAAATGATTCATACATAACTAGAAATACACACATGCAATAACACAACAGAAGCCTTTCACTGCCAACTCATTTCAGAGGCTGCATGCGTGATTGTCACTAGTTCAGCTCTACTTCCTAGACTCTTATGTTGCCGCCTGCTTCAACAGTCAAGCTCCCCAGAAGCACCAGTCAGCCGTAATGAAGGCAGAAGCTGATCCAACAACAATAGGCGACAGATGAGTGCCTGAGGCACTCTCTTGCTTAAAACTGCACCCCGACCCTGTGGGCCAACAAAGTCCCACAGGACAAAAACCAGCCCCAAAGTCCCCAAACAACTAACCAAATTGGACATGGGCAATGATCCTGCACAGCTTAGCATAGTCCTATACAAACAATTTAGTCATTAATCATGACCCAAACAGCCAAAAGAGGGAGACCCGGACTTGCTGCAGGTCACTGGGGAGACATAGGAAGTCATTAAATCACCTGCACAGCTTTTTCATTAGACAGTGTAATTTACAGTCAGGGTGAAGGTGATGATACAGGCCACTGTGGTAAATGAAAAACCAGTGAGATTACTGGTGCTTCTGAACATGATGTATCACAACCCTGAGGTCCCACTGAGAGCTGGACAAGCTGTAATCTTAACATGTAAAACCATGTTTTAAGAGAAGAAAGGGCTTCTAGATAATATAGAAAGTACCTTGTAATGGACCCTATAATGATAGCTGTTCTCAGACATCAGTGACATTATTTTAAATTAACTGAAAAAACAGTCACTTTTCTGTTATAAAATGTGATGAATACAGGACATTCAACTTCACCTGGGGTATTTAAGCTGGTATGTTTACTGACCGCAACAGATTACAGACTAATCAAGAAGTGCTGCTTTTATAACATGCATGCAGAAAGTACATGGAATTTTACTTGGCATCACTGAAGCAATTCGCTCAGTACCATAAAAGTACTGAACTTCGTAACATTGTTTTTGACTGAACTGGCCACTGGAGAAGGGTGCCTTGGGGAGGGGGGGGTGGGAGTTCACAGGAGGTGTACACAATCACCCCCATTCTTGATTTTATACTGTAATGTATGTTATTGCTTATAGGTGTAAAATAATGGAAATAAATAAATAATTGATCAAAAAAAAAAAAAAAATACTGAACTTTGATACTCAGCCCTAATCACAATCACAACACTGGTATTCTGTCTATAATGTGCAGCCAAAGCTTCTCTGCCATTCTATTATCATCCCACCCAATCTCTACAACAAATTCATACACGGCCATCCAGGCACATATTTACGCAGGAAGCTCAAGCTGACAGCCAGCGCTTCCTAATTGCTTCCTGCATAACACACAATAGTTTCCCCTCCGGAAGGCTCATCA
Organism: Pygocentrus nattereri; assembly: GCF_015220715.1. Lineage (NCBI taxonomy): Eukaryota > Metazoa > Chordata > Actinopteri > Characiformes > Serrasalmidae > Pygocentrus > Pygocentrus nattereri. The sequence continues at coordinate 31,955,546 of NC_051221.1, read as the reverse complement.
ATATAACCCATTATGGTTCCAAATACAAACCACTGTGGCTGAGACCAGGAGACTCAAAACATGGAGGTGTGTAGACCAAATGTCCCATTAATACAATACTATGGCCTGCTCCCTATAAGCCTATCACTATTATTACCTAATCACAATTACACAATCTGACTGCAGTCATTTTCCACAGTTGTTAGCTATCTTACTACTATGTTTTCATCACAACAATTTCTGTAGTCAGCTGTAAGCTACTAAGTATTGACAGCTAGAAAATAAGATAGCTGTCCCATAGTGATAGACAGATATCAATACTGGGCTGATATCAGCAGTATATGCTGGATCAGAGTGAAAAAGTCCAATCTGGACCAATCCTGTAACAAATCTAGCCTGAAATAGCACTCACATTCTGTGACCTGATGTTATCTGTGTATTGGCAAATGTTAGACTTTTAGTTTAGTAGTTAAGATAGATAATTACATTCATTCATTGTACTTTTAATCGCCAGTTAAATTTTATGATGGTGACATGCCTTCTTGTTAGAAATTAGAAATCATTTCCAGTCACTTCTCCAAGATGAGTACATGCATATGTGAAAAACATACTATAGACTATGCATATGAAGCATGAGGTTTACACATGCATACGTTGGGATACCTTTGGGCACTTCACCAAGACCATAAAGGCCATGTGCAGTGTTCTTCATTTAATTCGAATAAAATAATTAGAATAGAATAAGCTAGAATGCCCAGTTGCCCTGATCTGGGCTCACTGTGCTCACACTGCCCTGAGGGAGCACTTGTACTCCTCACCCTGGCTTTCTGTGGAGAGCGCACACACACACACACACACACACACACACACACACACACACACACTTAGTTTGGGCTTGCCAGAAGTCATGGCTCAAATGGTTCCAATAACACCCACTCCAAGGTATTTTGTGTGCATGCATAGGCCGTTGGGGGTGTGGGGCAGAGAAGCAAAGCGCTTCTTTAATTATCACTAGTCCACTGCCAAAGTCATCTGTGCTGCAGTCAGCTTCTGTCACTGTCCCCGCTGACAGAGTTATTAAAGTGGGCGACAACACTGTTGGTGTGCATATGCGTGCGTGCATGTAGAAGCGAGTTAAAGAGCATACAACTGGCAAACAACCTCTGGGGATACAATACAGAATATTACATGTGAACAATCATACATGTGCAAACACAAAGGAAGAAAGGAGCATTTTGTTCAGGCAAGGGGTTAAATTGCATCCCCAGAGACGAGTCCTGTGTGAAGAGTTAAGGAATGTGTACTGCTGTCATACCACAGGCAGTGAGTAATTGCACGCCTTAACTCATGTCTAATTAGCAACAGCAATTTCATTGTGATGGAAGAGAACTTATAATAACAGCAGTGCTGGATTCAGTCTCGCACATTAAACAGGAAAAATATTTATGATCCACTGCTACTTAGGGATGAAATTAATTGGCTTCCTGACAATGTAGAAGGGGGGAAAAGAACTACTAAAAATGTAATTCATATCAGTCTTTTGGGGCAGCATCTGTGCTGAGGGATAGGCTAGTTATGAAAAGTTCACACAGGGTTCACTGCTAATTTAATCCATGAACTACCCTGGCTTGCTCGGGGGATGAGAAGGTCGAAGGATGGAGAAAATCAATCATAAGTATCAGAAGATGCCATAATTGCCTGACACTTCACAATTCATTCACTCAAAGGTCAGTCTCCTGCAGTCCATTCCCTTGGAAACACCTTGGAACGTCTCTAAAGAAAACTGGTGCTGGTGTAGATCTTGGATGTTCAAAGCAAACCAAAGAACAGTCGCTCTAGGACCCCATGCAGGAACTAGCCAGTTTTGCGGCATCTCTGCCCTGTGGGTTTTAAGGACGTCTGGTCCTGGCTTTCCTGCGAATTAATGGATGAACCAGCAGAGGGCTAGCTCAGGCCAGAGCTTGCCCTAAAGAGATAGAGCTGCAACTCCATAAAACTAATGAGAAGGAAAGGCCAGTTTATCATTCACAAGCCATCTCCAAGCCTGGCTGTCTTTTATGGCTGCTGTGGACTGTATGGAGCAGCAAAGTACTGAAGGGCCTTACTGCAGTGGTGCTTTTAAATGCAACACTCATGTTATGTGGGTGGATATTCGTCTGCAACATTTCTCATTTGTTTTCAATGGGAGGCCTCAGAAGTTTAACCTTTCAACTTAGCAAGACTACATTTCAATTGGATTTCTCAGGGAACTCCTTCTTAACATGCACATGCGACCAGTTGAAGCGGCAGGATGCTTTCCTGACTGTCGGCCACATTGTAGGCTTTAGTTCAAGACCAAACTAAAAATATCAAAATCATGATCCACTAGTAAAATATTTTATAGTCTAGACTTACCCTGTGAAACTAGCACTTTATGACAAAAATAAAGACTGGAAAGCTGGAACATCAGCAGGCATTTACCGTGAAAATAAATACACAATATATATGTAAAAACTACAAGTAGAAATATTTATAATAAATATAATGGAAACATTAACTTTCTAAAAATACACCATTGTGTATTAGCAGTATTGGGGTAGTTTTCAGTACATTACATTCCAGAAGTGAGTATTTCATTTTGTGGAGTTTCATTATGCTGATCCATGAAGCACAAAATTGGCCATCAATTAAGTCATTCATTAATGTAGGTTGTGGTCCGGCCTGCAAACAGATTACTGAAGTTTAACAAGTCTCCAGGTAAGAAAACGATTGAAAATCGTTGCACTCGTGGGCTGCTGGCACAGGCCCACAGAGCTAGAACTGTCTTAAAGAGCAAATCCTCCAGTCAAACATCATCCAAAACAGCTTTAGCACTCTTGGGCACCAAACCCAACAATTTTAAAACCTAAATCTGCACTTTCCTCATTGTAACCCTTACATCAGTCAGAGTGAGTGGGAGCACTGTTCTACATAGCATGTTGGAAATATTTTGTGATGTGGAAAAGATCCAGCAGAGGAGGGGAGTGGAATCTGACTGCAGGTCTGTAGGTGGGTGAAGGTGCAGCTAAACCAAATGCAACCAATTAATCACTCTGTTAAAGACAGCTGTTTTATTTTAATTATTCATGCCAAGCTTGAAAACAATCCTAAGAGAAAACACTGACAGCTGCTGAACGAGGTGTGCAAGTTCCTCATCTTTCCCATAAACTAGTATTTGGAACAGATAAGATGTAAGTGCACATTAATGTCATGTTAACAGAATGAATGTGAAACACTTTCAGATTCCTCGAAAATACTTGCCAGTCCATCACTGTATATTTGCTTTGCTAGCTGTTGGATTTCCTCAAGAGCAGTCTCAGGGAATTCATATATATGAAAATCGCGCAACCATGCCAGTGCCCAACACTAAAAAGTCGAAAACAATTGCATTGCGAGTTATAGGCAGCTCTATGTTGACTGAAAGGCAGCAGAGTTTGGCCAATTCAATTTCTCACAAAGGGCTGTCAAGGCCTTCAGCTTCAATTCCCATACATAACTACTCTCAGCACCCCTTATATACACACTTTTCATTCTGAGAACACTAGTATGTCAGGCTGCTGTCAGCAAAAGCTGTGTTGACAAAGTTAAAGTGAAGTTCTAGCCTTTAACCCCACTTCTACTTCTTCCTGGGTCTTCGCAGACAAACTCAATAAGTCAACAGAGGTGTTGAACAAGCACTAATAATTCAGCTTGGCTTTCTATTCACCAGGGAGGCTTGGAGAAACCAGGAGTGGCCCTGGCCTTTGGATGCTGATGACCCTTCCACCAGCCAAAGCCACACACCTAGGAGCTGGCTAGTCAAAGATGCATTCACAGATGCAAACACACCCTGCCACTACAAACAGCAACAGGAGACCCAGCTCAGACTGGAATTTTCCATCTTGCCCAAATTCACAAATTTACTAGTCTCAATGGCTTCTGAAGCCCAAGCCACAGCATTTCAGTGTGTTGCACCGCCACACAACTTGGCCCATTCAATGCCTAGTCAACATAAGTTCAAAAATATTCATCCAGCTAAATGGGGTTGTGCAAAACATGCATTTTATGGTCAAAGACAAAACCATAGAAAGGGTCCTAGGTCTAATTTTGGACACTGTGTTCTAAGAACATTTGCTTCTGCTCAGAAACACTGAAATAATAGGCGAAAATGAAGACGCTTGTGAGTGATTGCAAACAAGAACCAATCTGATCACTTATAAGACCACTACAGGCCCTATTCTTTTCCACTGAAGCAGAGCATGTGCCAAGAAATTATGCCTATTCCATTCCCCATAGCAGAATGACTGGCACTCAATGAATGACTGAACCAAGCCTCAAATGAGGGCTTTAATGAATACTCTTCACCGTCTGTGTCTATATCTCTACACAGGGGTTTAATTAGCCAGGCTGATTAATCCATGTCTCAGTATATAGTCTAGGATGAGGGGCAGCTGGGGGGAGATAGATGGCTTCATTCCATGGGCAGAGTTAACAAAGCAGTGTGATCAGGAGATGGAGCAGTGCAACAGCTGAGAGAGGCCTGCAGACACCCTGCTGCCTGTTGCCATTCACACTTAGACAAGAGCTCACAGATAGGATGTGTCGGGTGTGTTTGTGTGTGCGCTCCGGGCCAGCTGCAGGCGGCCAGAGCACAGCACAATGCAAAGGAGGAGCAGACTCTGTGTGTGTATGTCCATGCATGCAAGGACACACTAATTTCCCCTTGGGTTTAGCGAATAAGATCGCTGCAGTGATATCCTGCTAACAGCGAGAGGAGGGGTAAAAGGTTGCAGTAAAATGCCAGTCAATCATTTTTACTGACACTGATGAGGATTAAGCTCGCTTTCAAGATCAGAGCCTCCCTACCCCCACACCGAGCTCTAGCGCGAAGGCTGAGATAGCTACAGATGTCTCCATTTCTGCTCATTACCTGCTGTGCCACAAGCAATTAAGCCAAGGCATTTTAATGACAAAGTGACCAGATTCTGCCATTCTCTGAGAGAAATGAGAGGTGACAGGCCGCTTCAGGTTTGCAAATCGGAACACTGAGACTTTTATGACGCCTCAGTCATAAATGTAAAAGACATAAAATGGATATTGCAGCCCACACCTCCCAAATTTCTAATGAGCATGCGGTTCTTCAAGGCATGTATGTATAACTGCCATACACCTTGAAACAGACCACTAGTATGAACTGTTGAGTGGAAGTCAGAACCGACTTACTTATCCAGGGCATCCAGTGCCGTGTATAATGAATCCGTTCAATCTTCAAACAAATGAGCATTCAGATAATAAAAGAGCAGGACAAATACGAAGCACCTTCCAAAGAGGGGCCACAGAAACTGAGCATCAACTGATCCAACACTTCTTTCTTAGAGACGGGTGGCTTAAAATTCACACCTGTAAGCTTGAAAGTTCAGAAATGATTTTTTTATATATCTTATTTCCTGAAGGGAAATCTTCAGTTAGTAACTTAAAGCTTTCATTCTTAATTTCTTACCCGTGCACGAAACCCCATTTTGAACCAGCACACAGGTTCTCTCACATCTGCTTTAGCCAGAGTTTGCTTTTAAGGAGCTCGGTCACTCAGCAAAGCCAACCTGTCAAATCTCCCACAAACCGAAAAGCTCGTATTAACAGATGTCCCCTGAGGAGTTCAGGATCTAATGGAAAATCAATTCCTCAACAACCTAATCAGTGCCATGAAGTAGCCCTTACCTGTCCCCTGTGTTTATTCACCCACACCAATGCAGTGGCTCAACACTGACCAGCATCATTAGTCAGTCACAACATGTGAGATTCCCATTTCTAATGTGTGCTCAGCAGCCTTTCAGTCAGCATATGCAAAGCTGTCATCAGTGGGATTATTCACAGCACATACAGAGCATATCAACCAGAGGAACACCACACTAAACCTGGAGGCTCTGTAAAGCAGTGCTCACGGGTGCTCCGCTCTTCTCCTTTGCCAGTAGCTTTCCTTCTATTGATCACAGGAATGTCGAATGGCTTCTGGCTGACGACTTGAACCGACCAACACATTAAGATGGCAGATGTCGACCGCAATTACTGGCTACTAAAACATGAATGGCACTGCGCTGCTGAGATGAGCCGGCCGGCGTGATGCATTAGGTGCGGACAGGAACACTGCAGCATTCCTGAGCGGAAACGGCAACTAGAGGGAAAGACTGGAAGTGATCAAGTACTTTAATATACCCTCACCCACCGGGGAAAACGACTGAGAGAAAGGGAAAAAAGAGGGAGACGAAGGGGGAAGGAAAGAGAGAGGGAGTAAAACTTACCTTTATCTGCAGCCACAAGGCTGGAGGTGAGAGTGGAGAAAAACAGGAGCCACCGCGCTCCCCGCTCCGCCATCCCTTTCGGAGGGAAAAGTCCAAAACAAGCCGGAGAAAAACGGTCCGAGTTATCCACCGCGCGCCTCCTCGGCTCAGAGTTCAGCTCTCTCAGACCCGGAGAACGAATTTCACAGCGAAATGTTGGCAGCGGCACAAACCCGGAGAGGTGTGAGGCTCCCCCGGGAGACACATTGAGCTCTCCGGCGTGCGGCGACGCCGAGCAAGAAGAAGGCTCCAGTTGTTTTCTCCAACTTGGCTGGAGGGGCTTGAGGAGGAGGAGGCATGAAGTCAATCCATCGGCGCTGGAGAACCGCACACGAGCCGGAACTACTCAGAGCTACACGGCGGCTGTAAGGGCGCCTTAATAGCGAGTGCAGGCGGTGCGGGCTGGCTGGCTGGCTGGCTTGCTTGCTTACTCACTCACTCACTCACTCACTCAGCTACTGAAGAGCACTGAAACACTACAGAGAGAGACCGGGTGTGTATGTCTGTGTGTGAGCGTGTGTGTGTGCGGGGAGACGGCGCGCCGTGCTGTAGTAGGTATTGACCCGCGAAAAACCAGGAGCTGGAAAAGCAGATGCGTGGGATTCTGGATTCGCTGAGAGAGAAGAAAAACACGGAGTGGAACAAACAGGAGCGCTGCGTTTCTGATTCCAGTACACTGATTAGGATCGGTTAGTTAGGAGTAATCAATACATAAAAACTAGTTAAAACTAGTTTAACGGTTAGTTAGGAGTAATCAATACATAAAAACTAGTTAAAACTAGTTTAGGAATGACAATCAGATCTAGTTTGATCTAACCCTAACAACCATTTAAAACCAGCTTAGACACAACAATCAGTTAAATGTAGGAATGACTACCAGACACAACCACCAGTTAAAACTAGTTTAAACATAATGTCTAGTTAAAACTAGTCTGGACATAACAACCGGTTTATAACTAGTTTAGACAAGACAAATAAGTTAAAACTAGTTTGAACAAAACAAACAGTTAATACTAGTTTATAGTCTAAATTAGTTTAGTCTCAGAAAACACTCAAAACTAGTTTATAACATCTTATGTTGTTGCTGAAGCAAGCAGAAAAGTAAATAAATAAATAAATTAACATCCATGCATTTGTAACAAAATCTGATTTACCAGCTCCTTGTGCAGTTAACAAATAGGATGATGAAATTGTTAAGATTATCCCGTTACAAAAATATAACACACATGCAGAAGTGGAACTGGAACTGGAAGTTCCACGGTCACTTTCCACTTAAGAGTGACATCACCTGGTTTCTCTGCTCAACAGCAACTTAATAAATTGCCTAACTTAAAAGCTTAAAGGGAACATAAACAAATGGTGTGGAATTAAATACCTACACCCAAGCCAGCAAGGTGTTGGCTGAACATAAGCTGTGAGCTGGCATTGCCGCACGAATGAGGCAGGACAGAAAATAAATATCCTAATTTAGATACTTTGCAGATATTCAGCAGCATAAGCATATTTCTTTGAAAGGGCATAGCATACTACCATACACACACACACACACACACACACACACACACACACATATATATATATATATATATATATATATATATATATATATATATATATATATATATATATATATAGTATATCAATACATTGTGAAAAACAGAGGACTGCTGTGCACAGCTTTAAAGAATAAACTAAAATCTCCCAGCAGTTTTATGTTACATATTATCTGTTAAAAATGCAGAGTGTAAATATATACATCATTATCTTTGCTTTAAATGCAGCTTAATATCCTGTATAATCAGAACACATACAAATACTGTTATATTTAATGTGCCATGACCGTTTATGGACCTGTAAGGATCTACACTCAGAGAAAAGAAAATCAAGTCTTATGCGAACGCAAAAACTGTTAGGAGATGAACGCTTCTCTTGTAAGACTGGAATGTCATTTTGATTCTTACAACCCATGATGTGCGTGGAAGTTGGATGGTGTAATTAAGCTGGGGTTTCTGTCACTTGCAGAAAAAGCTCCTGACTAGTTACAGCAGACCAGGCCGCTTCTCATTAATCAAACTCTTTTGTGTGGGTGAGAGTGTGTGACTCATTGTATCTGGCTTTTGTGGACTCAGTGTCTTGTGTATCTCTTCTCCGATCCTGACAGCTCCAATTATGGCCAGCTCTTCGGCAGTCTGAGCACTCTTCTCACATAGAATTTCGAGCAAATGCAAGCAGCAAGAATGAAGGTAATGTGTGTTATTAGGGGTAATTCTGTATTTGAATAAAAAGAGCACGTTGTTTGATGAGTGGGCTAGCGGCAAGGGCAAGAAAAAGAAAAAAGCGTGTCTTCCAGCTAAGATGCTGCTTAAAGACTGGCCTCCCCGCAGATCTACTCCTGTGTTATCAAAGACGCAAATTCTAATCTTAACGTAGGTCCAGATCATAAGGCCAGGCCCTTGCAACACTAACTGCTGTTATGGACATTATATTGCTTTGTCCCTGTTTGATAGAAGACATGTAGATGAAAAAGCCAAAAGATGAATGAATTCTTTTCTGGCTCAGGGATAAGAGCTATAGGTGAAGGCTGTGGAAGTCACAGAGTGACTAGAGTGTAGACTACTTCAAAAGCCAGACAGATGGAGAAATTACACCGAGCATCGTTTGATTACTGCAGGAAGTGGCTGACACACAGAGGCTCAAGAGTGATTGACAGGCTGGATGGGACAGAGCTCATCTTTTGTCTGAGAGCGAAAGGAGCAGTGAGGGAGAGGTCATCATTCCTCCAGCATCTCTCTCCTCCCCCTGAGGCATGAAGGGATTAAATCTCGCATGACCAAACTCCATGGATTAGCAGGGGATTACCAGAGAGTAAGAAAACACTGGCAGAATTAATGTGATCATTGTAAGATGTGAAAACCCTGTTACTTGGAGAGGAAGGATGGTGGTGGAGTGTGCGTACAAGACAGAGAGATGGCTCCAGGCTTTGCAGGGGTCACAAGTAAATAAACTAATCTGTTAACTCCACCAGGAGTCAATGACGTATATGGTGTGCATGATATGCACGAAGATTTCAGCAAAGACAAACATGCATGTGCACAGGAGATACGGTAACTCAATTACATGCATAAGTTTCTACATTTGTTAGATAACCACCACTCTTAATACTTTATATGTCCAAATGTTTGTAAACACCTGCTAATATCACATTTCTTCTGAAAGCAAAAGTGTTAGTAGAACGTTTGTCCCCCCTGTGATGCAGTAACAGCCTCTACTCTTCTGCAATGACTTTACATTAGATGTCGGAACATTGCTGCGAGGGTTTGATTGTTTTCAGACAGCAGAGCGTTAAGTGAGATCAGGGACTGATGTTGAATGATTAGTTCTGGGTCACAAATTCATCCTAAAGTTTTTAGCTGGTGGTCTAGGGAACAGCTCCAGCTGGTGCTTGGCACTGGGCATGGTGACCTAAGACTCATGGGTGGCTACTCCAGAGCATTCCATTCTATTCGTAATGCTTTTCTATGGAGATTACACAAGCTTCACAGCTGAACATCTGTGTCAGCAATGGGCGCACCATAAAATGGCTTAATCCATTCACATGAATGGTTGTCTGGATAGTCTTGAGCATGTACCCTGCATGACATTCAATAATAGCAAAGAATGTGATATTTCAGAAAATATACACAATTGCTGTCTGAACAAAACTTTTAACATTTCAAGGAAGACAAGGAAAATACATTTAAATGTATATAATGCAATGATTTTATTGTCGTAATTGCAGATAATTTCTATTGATCTATTCTTCATGAAACATTCACACGCTGTGAACAGCCGCTTTCATTTTAAAATGACCTAAAAGGTGATATGGTTTGTTTTAATATGAGAGTAATGGTGCATATTGCGTCTATAATGGCAAATCCTGCACTCGGATCTTATAGATAATAAGACTTTAATCACTGCATATCCCTTCCTATGTGGTGGGACATGTGAGATAATGAAGATACAGAGAAACAGATACCCTTATAGTCTAATATGTAATTGCAGATCTCATATTGAAGGGTACAGGGGGTGTCTCACCTTCATCATGTGTTCAATAATTGAAGGGCTGTGATTAAATTTTCACTGTCTCTTGTCACCTATCTTGAATAATACGGGGTGTGAATGTAGCCTGGTTGGCTGTGAGGTTGCTTGGTGCCTCTGCTGTCGTTGCAGCTCTTATCAAGGAGGCAGGATGCCCCCCTCCTTCCCATCGGCTCTCTGGAAGACACATACAGAAGGGCAAGGACATCATGCCTGTCAATCAAGCCCCTCACGTGCCAAGCAGCCTGAGGAAGGAGGCATTTGACTGATGGTGGAGGGCAGCAAGGGAGAAAAAGCCCACATCTCCTCATTTTCTTTAGTTTGTTCTCCAAGCACTCAAGGATGTAACTCCCCCTTTGTGGTAGACACCAGGTTTGGTCTTTTTAGTTCCAGTTCTGCGCTGGATCCACGTTTTACATTCATGCCCCTTTGTGATTAGTAGTCTCATTCAGGGATGGACTGACCATCAGGAGGGCCAGAACAATTGCTGTGTGGGTGGGCCGCTGAGAGAGCGAGAAAGAAAATGCATGGTTCTTTCTGATAAAGTCCTGTGAAAAATGAATGGAGACCACCCCGAACAAATGGCAGATACGGATTAGAAAATGTGTGGGTATGTGTGAATTTTCCTCTAGTCTAGTTTATAATATTTCCTGATTTGTTGTCTATCTTATCCTCTCATCATTATCCTTCTTGGTTCTCCTCTTGCCTACATATTTGAGTTGTGCCTGGCCATGAACTTCTGGTTTCTTGGATATGTCTGTGGTTTTCCATTAATAAAGCACTTGCTCAGCACAGTCATTGTCCTGACCATCATCACGTTACAGTTTATATGGCTTTATATGAGTGCCTTAAAGCATGTTATGATAAATTAATAAGGCAATTCCAGTTTATATAAATTCGAGTTTATATCAATGTCATAAACTAGACACATTACTGTATATGTTATACTGAGCAGCATTGCATTTGCCTCAGTGATTTCCACTGAATCAAGTTTTTTTATATCTCTTATCAATGAAGTTTCCCTCAAAGCATTTTGTGCCCCAGTTTCATCCTTTTGAATGTTACTCACCAAAAACAAAGCATATTGACTGCTAAGTGTGTTGTTTCATTTTGTACATTTTTCTGGATGAGCCACAGACTCAACAATAATGCTGTTAAGAAGTAATATTGGATGTAAGCTTGGAATTTGAGGTTATCTGTAATTTCTATATATTAAGTGCACCTGGAGCAGTCTCTGCACTGTTTATTTTCCATCTTAGATAATGGGAAATTGTACAGACATCCATGTCTATAATATATACAGGTGTTATTATCTTACCACACCAGAGAACCTACGCAATTGCATTTGACATTTTATTTAAGGCTGGAAAATAGAGTGTTAATAATAAGTTATTATCCCACTTCAGAGAGGCTTAATAATTAATAGCTCTCAGGGTAAATCAGGCCACATCACTGTGTGTATTTTTCTCTTCATTGCTTTTGTAGCTGTAATGCTCTACAAAGTGTGACACTCTTTGTTCTGACATGGTGATCACTTTGTCTTTGGGCTTGCAATGTGTTATAAGCTTTAATTTTGCAAAATATAGCCTATAATAACCCTTAAATTCCCATGAATATAGTATTTTAAGACTTGAATTCTATGAATTAATTACATGGAAAAGGTGCAAATGGAAGTTATTCTGGGTCCAAAATTTCCTAGGTTGGTATAAATACTAATAGCAAGTTATTAGACATAACTACCAACTTGATGGCATATGATTAATCCAAAAGCTCAAATTAGAGCTGTAAAATGTGACAATCCACCAACGAGATGCTTTCTCAATCGTTTGGGTGCTCTAAGGTCACACATCCTGCCTGTCAAAGAACAGAGGAGTGCTCATTTTGAATCTGTCTTGCCTTTTTGTATTCTGATGAATGTTCTTACATGAAAAGGGAGGAGACTGTCCTAGATCTGCACTCTCACGCTGAGAAAAATGACACATGAAGACTCTTAGCAGAGCATGTTAAATGTCATTTACTCTGTGCGCTCACTAATGCTGTTTGGTGGAAGACCCATTCCACTGAAGGCAAAGTCAAAGAGAGAAGTTTTGGGTCATGTGTGCAAACTCTTCCTCTTGACATTAGCCGATGCACTCGCTTACATGAGGACACAAAAAAGAAGAGCATTGCTGTGAAAATAGGGGCAAATCCTCAAATGGCACACATACACATCCACACAACCAGACACACATAAGCATTAGAGAGGAGGACAATGAGACAAAAGCCTGCAATCCTCTACAACCAGGGATCCGGCAGGACTTTCATAAAAAGAAGCTCCTTCGTCTCTCCCTCCTATCAGCTCCCAACAAGATGCTGTGAAGAAGAGAGCTCAGCTGGTTTCACGCTGTGCTCCTCTGCCATGCAAAAGCGCTCTGAACTCTCTCGCTCTCGCTCTCTCTCACTCTGTTGCAATGACAAGGCCATAGGATTGTTCCTGCTGCACTGCTTTGGAACACTGACATCCAATAGCAAAGTAGGCCACTTGGTTTTAGAGTGCATATGCTGCTACTTGCGAAACATCTTTGACTAGTTAACGATTATCACAGCCGGCCCTTTGAAGCTTTTGCTCTTAATTGTGTCCCACACAGAAAGGAGCTGAATTATTGTTCTGATACAATGTTGTGTGGCACTTAACAATGGTTCAAGCGGTTTCCTTACTCGATTCCCCTGGAGACGAGACACAGCAGCCGAAGCCTTATCACTGCAACTTCAAACGAAACTCCCTCAAACCTGAAATCAAGGCTTTGTGGCTTTCTGGAGGAGGGTAAGCTAAAAGAAGGGAAGGAGAATGAAGGAGAGAGAGAGTGAGGAAAGAAGAGTAGTCTGGGTATAATTTAACAGCATGCATATTTCAGAAGATGAGATGGTTTTAAGTGTATGTTCTCCTCTCTTTCTTGCTCCATGTGTGTGTGTGTGTGTTGTGTGCGTGTGTGCACGCTGCTGAGCCAAGAGTCCTCGCCTTTACATCCCAGCAGGGTGCCAGAGCCGATGAAGGGCTGTTTGTGGAGCGCAGGGCATTAAAATGCCGACTCACTAACCACTTACCAAATCCACGCCGACTGGCATTAGGCACCACTGCTGTGCTCCTACTCAGTCTTCAACAGATTCCTTTTAATTGGCCATCAGAGATACTTGGATTAGAACTGGATACTCTGTAAGACTGTGTTTTTGAAGATTAGCATAGTTAAAAGGGTTTAACCAGACCGCAAATATTTTTTCTCCCATTCTCTACAATCCAAAACAAACTCTCTATACACAAGTTTCACCAAGTTCAGTTCAGGTTAATTATCCCATTAACGTAACTCCATATATTGTAAAAACATATTTAAGGATGTAATAACACATTTGTTGACAACAAACAGAAATCAGCCTCAAAAAGTGGTATTTTTGACTCACTATGAAGAATGATAAAGAATTTTAAGTCTTTGTTCAAATCGTTATTCATTTTCCAGTGACAACATATCGAGGCTTTCAGAAAAGAAATGTTTTATTTATTATTTTATTTTTTTCCCAGTAGCATTCAAAGGTTAGTGCATGCAAGACTTCAGAGACAGCCAAAACAAAGAACGCAGCTGCACATTACTGTGTATTTGTCAGTACAGATGGCATAATAACAGTTTCTTTTTCAGTACTGCTAACCATACTGAAACCTTGAGTATTGATTGATTCTGATACTGATCTGATTTTTTTTTCTTTAAAAAATACTATGCTTTACAATGAGCTATTTTTAATTGAAGCGCTTCATTCAAAGGGCACATATTCTACATTTCCATTTTACTTCTTCCCTGAGATCCCCAACTATGTGGTTTTATATGCCAAAATGGTAATAATTCATTTTTACATGACCATTATCCAGCCTGTCTTTATCCCTTAGAATTAAACTGGCTGTTTTTGTTACTGTGCCTTTAAGATTGATATACGAATATGCTCATTTCTGAATATCTGGCCTGTATTGTGCTTCTTTCATCATTATAACTCTCTCAGAGCTGAAACAATGAATGGGTGTAGCTAAATTGACGGTGGTTGAATAGAAGGATAAATGTAAATGAATTGGTTTTCGTGACATTGCAGAAACAATGAATTCAAGTACAGTAGTTCAGAGTAGACTTGAACCTCTGGACCTGAACCTGGAATTGAACCTGCATCACTAGTAAAGCTAGAGCAGCTGGCTAGCATTAGCCTAGCCAAGAGCCAGGTCCAAACAGCATGGAACTGGTTTAATTTCAGCCTTCTGTCTCTCAGATTTAAGTCATTATCACCTAAACTTCCATCAGTAAAGCTCCTGTTAATCAGAATTAAACCTGGTTTGTGGTGAGAAAAGCTGGCTTGCCTGGTTAGCAGCACCATTTAACATTTAGCACTTGTTACCAGATTGATGGTTTGACATTTTTTGAATTGTGGATGGAAAATTGTGCCCTGCTTTAATTTATCTGGCAAACCTCTAAGTGAACAAAATCCATTTGTTTTTTTTTTGTTTCTGCTTAATGCAGTGAGGCATTACCAATGTAAACATAGAACCAATCAGTACATAGCTACATCATTGCCTTATCCCACTAAACAGTCCTGTGGCCCTGCACGGTGTTTGGTGCAAAACCATGTTTGTGTAGAAATGCCACTACAGGGTTACTCTCCATTGTCAGAACCGTTCAGGTCTGCAGTGGAAAAGAGGCCAATATTTACATAGTAATTTCAATCTCTTTTACTGCAAAAAACAGAGAAATTCATTTTACATGATCTTGGCTGTTTAAATAGGCCTACGGCCTAAACACGCTTAAACCCAAGCACTCTACTACCCCACTGGAAGATAAATACACAACGAACATTATCACATCACACAGTGTGAGTGTGTGACGTTTTAGGATAGATTTGTGACAGGATTGAATCAGATTCATCCTTTTTATCCTCCGATATCCGATTCAGCATTTTTTGGAATCGGATTGGTGCCACCTCTAATTGTCAGATATTGTTATTGAATGCTCTAGACATCAAGTGTTTTGGATGAATGGGATTTAGCAAAGACGACAACTGTCAGCTGTACAATGCATCTGACAGTAGACAACACTGCATGCCAGCATAGTCATGGCTGAAAGGCTTTTAAAACAAAGACAAGCATTTAATAATGTGTGGGGAAACAGAGTGGGTATATCTCAATTTAGCACAGCCAAAACCTGGAGTTTGTCATTATTAAAGAACCCATTTTGTAGATAATGCCGAGCTGCAATCAAAATTCATATAATAAAAATGCATTTCATTTAAGTAATGCACTTTAGATGAATACATTAGTGTACTCTCAACCCACTCTCTGGGTTTACTGGGCCTTTTCTCCGCCCTTCTACATACACACTTACTTACTTATCGCACCTTGATCATTATACTGTGGCTTCACAGAAATCTGCATGCACTCCCACACTTCCAATTACTTCCACTGCCCCATTAGCACAACAGTAGCTTTATAAATACCTCTGCTCCACATGCACAATTTATCCCTTGAACATTTTTAATAATCAATGCTACAAAGGCTTACTAATGTAAGTCAGCGCAGAAACGGTTCTTAGCTGTGGAGGTTATGTTTTATAGGACTCTGAGCATGTATATATCAGCCGTGCTGTGGGATTTGAGGTGCAGATTGAGGAATTACCTATTGCAGCCTCCTGGTGGGGTGTTAATGGGAGAAGAGCTGGCACACTGCAGGGTCTTTCTGCTGTCTACAGCCAGTTAAAGGGACAACAGCCTTGATTCTGACCAACAGAATTTTCCAGTGTAGTCTAGTCTCATGATGTCATCTGAATAAAGCCTGACTGAAAGGAAAGGCTTCCAATCCATGGGGAATGTCTTATCTGGTGGACACTGACAACAAGTGACCTAGTAATGACTGAGTGGATCTCAAAGCTCTTATTGATGCTTCCATCGTTTCTGCTGTCCTCTGTCTTCCAGTCCACGACTCAGTAGCAGATCAGAATGCCACACAGAAGTTCTTTTTTTTGCTGTAGCATGTGTCTTAAGTAACATTTGTAACATTTAAGTAACATTTGAAAACATATCTCTTGAATTTAGGGTTCAATTAAATGTCTGCAGCTCTTTGGCATTTTTGTTTTTAATGTAACCGTTTTATTTGACTTCAATTCATTCATTTTTATTGAGTTAAAACGTTGAATTATTTTTTGCAGTGTACCAGTTTGACTTTGTTTAAAACTGCATGTAATTACTAGTTGGGTGTTTTTTTGGTTTATTTTTTGAATAAAATTTAATACCTAATAGCTTGCAATTAGGTAAATAAAAGTAAAAATTTAATTACAACTAATCTCCATTTGAACTTGTGTCCAGCTGGTACTACAGATGACATATCAGTATCAACAAGCATTTTAGGCTCATTTGAGCGTAAAATAATTTGAAAAAAAAATTGGCTTGGAATCAGCTGATGCTCAAGCAGAAGAAAGAAGCATGCAGTCTGATACATACATTTTGGTACAATCATTTGATACATGCTCATATATACTGTAGGGAATTTTAAGTATTTGATATAGCCTGGAAATTAAAGCAATATTAAGTAGCATTTATAGAAGCAGTTATTTTGATTCAATACATCATGAATATGAAGTATCGCTAGAATAGCAATCAAGAAGGATTTTTAGAAATATTTATAACAGGTCTAGCCAGTTCAAGCTGACCCTTGTTCCTGAAAGAGTAAGACATGTAGTGCAGTGTGTGATTGTATGGCATGATGCTTGTGATGTATAATGTTGTTTGTGTTGCATGTTTATTTTTATATGGGTAAGATCAGCCTGGGACTCACAAAAATGTCAGAGAAATCAGACAATAAACTTGTATCATACCTGGTATCATATCATGACTGAGAGGAAAGAGGGAGAATGCTGTTTGACACTTTCAGGCTTGGCCGTGTGAGTGTGTGCTGCTGAGCCGATTGCTGGTAGTCGCCCTCACGGGGCAGTGTGTGATGAGTGCTGACAGCTTTCATCTGCGTATAGCGCAGCTTTTAAAGCTAATTTTCTTGATGTGAATGCAGCAACAGGCCACTTTGAGCTTTTGTTCTGCCCCGAGCTGTTGGAGGAAAGCGAATGTTTTGTGTGCAGAGGAATGTTCCTCTCACATTTCTTGCACCAGCAGTGTAACCTGAGGAGCCAATGACAAACCAGAGCCAAACAAATAAGAAGCTGATGGAACCTTAACCTTTTTCTTGCTCTTTCTACCCCCCCCCCCTCTCTCGCTCTCTCTCTCTCTCTCTCAACACTCCTCCAGATTACCTGTCATTCTTCCAGACAAAGCCAAGCCCACTCTGTGCTTGCCTGTCTGCTGGGACCTGGCAAGGTTTTGATCACGCAGTGGAGGGAAAAGGTCACAGCACTTTGACACTCTGAAATAGCGGCGTCCATATGTGCTAGTGCTCCTGTCCCATCTGTTTGAAGAACCCACTGCCTGTAGCTGAGCTTGCAATAAATGTTCTGTGCACAAGGATCACAGACAACACTTGGAAGGTCTCCAGACTAGCAATCAATTATACACTAGAAAGTAGCAAGGAATATGTGTTAAAGGGACCATATAATGGAAAAAATATTAAATATATTAAATATCAAATATTACTTGCTTTTTGAAGCATTGAAAACATTGTTTCAGAACCTACTGTTTACTCCCCAGTCTATATATTCCGGGGATCGCACCCAAAAAAAGTTGAGAAGAGCTATTTTGTCATTTCAATAAAAAGCAACCCACCTTGGGAGCCACGTTTGTCCATTTTACCATCTTGGCTGTAAATATGTCTCAGTGTGTACTAATGTGCTAGTATAGGCTAAAAATATGATATGAATGAAACCGCAGACTTACTTTGCTTTGCTTTAAGCTTCCGCTGCTTCTCTCACATCTCCAACAGGAATATCCAATATATACTGGTTGTTTCCAAACCAGTGGTTGGTGTAGTGTAGTGGGTAACACCTTTACCTTGCAGACTGGGGTTCAATCTCCCACCTGGGTAAGCACCCTACACTATACCAATAAGAGTCCTTGGGCAAGACTCCTAACACTACCTTCGCCTACCTGTGTAAAGCAATCAAATTTTAAGTCACTCTGGATAAGAGCGTCAGCCAAATGCCGTAAATGTAAATTGTTTTCCAAATGTAGAGTAGTTTTTTGAAAATGTCTCCCAACGAGGCTGAAAAAGAAGTCAGCTTCTCATTCTAATGTTCCTGTTCCACTTTAAATGCTGGCGGTGCCAGAATGTAACTGCTGCACCATTTCTCGTTGCAGATTAAATGTATCAGGAAAACAGATGAGTTCTGGTTCATCTCCAAAGTCCATTTAACTCCAAATCATTGATGCCTGTCTTAAATTGTCTGTCTCATTGATGCCTGCCACTAGTTAAATGAGGTTGTCTGCTTTGCTTTGGTGACCAGCACTCTGCATGCCAACCTTCAGGGTTAAAGGGGGAATTAGCAGTTATATATAACACAACTCCAGTGTTTAAGACCATTTATTGTTAAAACTGTATTAGAACAATCAGCAGAGCTTTATTTTACTACAAAGGAGGATCATTTTATTTTTTTAAAAATCCAATTCTGCTGTGGAGCCATAACAGAAGAAGAGCTTCATGCAGCTCTGGAGCCAAATGTTGCCGACCCCTGAAATAGTCCATACATGGAAATTAAGATGCAGCCCACTTTAAATACATCATGATGTCATAAGCATGAACAATTTTACATGGGACTGTCCATTCAGCCTACTGCAGCCTGAAGTGATAAGTAGTGCTGTTACTGCAGACAGTCTTTGGACAATTTCTCATCATCAGTCTGTGCCACTGCTCCGCAGTCACAACAACCCATCTTGCTTGAGCAAGGCTGAAGTCGGCTTCTTATTCGTAGTCATAGATAACGGCTTTAATGTTTTAAACCTGTAGGGGATGAGAAAAAAAGATCAATAAAACATGACTAGGGTGCATTTAATTTGTGGATCATTACTGCAGTATCCTGCAGATACCAGTTAATGTTTTTGCTGTATGATAAGCAGCATATGTTTCTTTATTTTCAAATGCACAGAGCTGCTGTTTTTCAAGAGAGTTGAGAGTCTAATGAATTTTGTTTCCAGTGGATCAATGACCACCATTAATGTAACATTCCTGTCTGTTGTGCAGTAATGAGATTCACAATGCACGGTGGAATGCATTCAGCTGGTGTAGTGCTCCATGGTCTTCAGTAGAAACGGCAATTACATTGCTAGAAATTGTAGTGCCCCTGAAATCACACTGGCATTCCATTTTATCATTCAGTCACTAAAAGAAAAATGGCTGACATACTTAATTGTGCCCTAAAACTCACACAGGGATCCATTTCGGTCTCAGCCGGAATCACTGCTAAGAGAATGCAAAGCATTAAATGCTGTGCTGTTCCTGTAAGTCAGAAAATAATTGTAACAAATTGAAATGAATAATTGAGTTTGAGTCTAAAATGCAGCAATTTTGGATATAACTGGGTTTTGAAAAGAATACAGTGCATCCGGAAAGTATTCACAGCGCTTCACTTTTTCCACATTTTGTTTTGTTACAGCCTTATTCCAAATTGAATTATATTAATCTTTTTCCTCAAAATTCTACACAAAATACCCCATTGTGACCATGTGAAAAAAGTTTTCTCGAGAGTTTTGAAAATTTATTAAAATTAAAAAACAAAGAAATCATATTTACATAAGTATTCACAGCCTTTGCCATGAAGCTCAAAATTGAGCTCAGGTGCATCCTGTTTCCACTGATCATCCTTGAGATGTTTCTACAGCTTAAATGGAGTCCACCTGTGGTTGATTGGACATGATTTGGAAAGGCACACACCTGTCTATATAAGGTCCCACAGTTGACTGCATGTCAGAGCGCAAACACCAAGCATGAAGTCAAAGGAATTGTCTGTAGACCTCCGAGACAAAATTGTCTCGAGGCACAAATCTGGGGAAGGATACAGAAAAATTACTGCTGCGTTGAAGGTCCCAATGAGCACAGTGGCCTCCATCATTCGTAAATGGAAGAAGTTCGGAACCACCAGGACTCTTCCTAGAGCTGGCCGGCCGTCTAAATTGAGCGATCGGGGGAGAAGGGCCTTGGTCAGGGAGGTGACCAAGAACCCAATGATCACTCTGTCAGAGCTCCAGCGTTCCTCCGTGGAGAGAGGAGAACCTTGCAGAAGGACAACCATCTCTGCAGCAATCCACCAATCAGGCCTGTATGGCAGAGTGGCCAGGCGAAAGCCACTCCTTAGTAAAAGGCACAAGGCAGCCCGTCTGGAATTTGCAAAAAGGCACCTGAAGGACTCTCAGACCATGAGAAACAAAATTCTCTGGTCTGATGAGACAAAGATTGAACTCTTTGGTGTGAATGCCAGGCGTCATGTTTGGAGGGAACCAGGCACTGCTCATCACGAGGCCAATACCATCCCTACAGTCAAGCATGGTGGTGGCAGCATCATGCTATGGGGATGTTTCTCAGCAGCAGGAACTGGCAGACTAGTCAGGATAGAGGGAAAGATGAATGCCGCAATGTACAGAGACATCCTGGATAAAAACCTGCTCCAGAGCGCTCTTGACCTCAGACTGGGGCGACGGTTCATTTTTCAGCAGGACAACGATCCGAAGCACACAGCCAAGATCTCAAAGCAGTGGCTTCAGGACCACTCTGTGAATGTCCTGGAGTGGCCCAGCCAGAGCCCAGACTTGAATCCGATTGAACATCTCTGGAGAGATCTGAAAATGGCTGTGCACAGACGTCTCCCATCCAACCTGATGGAGCTTCAGAGGTACTGCAAAGAAGAATGGGCAAAACTGCCTAAAGATAGGTGTGCCAAGCTTGTGGCATCATATTCAAAAAGACTTGAGGCTGTAGTTGCTGCCAAAGGTGGTTCTACAAAGTATTAAGCAAAGGCTGTGAATACTTATGTAAATATGATTTCTTTGTTTTTTAATTTTAATAAATTTTCAAAACTCTCGAGAAAACTTTTTTCACATGGTCACAATGGGGTATTTTGTGTAGAATTTTGAGGAAAAAGATTAATATAATTCAATTTGGAATAAGGCTGTAACAAAACAAAATGTGGAAAAAGTGAAGCGCTGTGAATACTTTCCGGATGCACTGTAACAGCTGACTTCTAATGGAAAACACACGTTAATATTTTTGTTATTTTTAACACATTATACAGCATTGACATTTCTTGTTCATGTAAAGTCCACTCCCAATAACATATATCTTATAAAATAAACTCACCTTGAAAATGTCTATATCCTTTCTAGAAAGACCCTACAAATGTATCACTGTGGTCTACGAAAGGATCCAGACATCTGGAAAGAGTGGCTGAAGTGCATTTTTTCTGATGTGCCTGACAGTTTCATTTAGAGCCTAACAAATAGTTTTTTACACTTCAGCTTTGATTGCTTCTTGAACAAGACACAATACAGAAAAGACGTCATTTACATCTATTCATTTAATGTCACAGTGACAAAAATATGAATAAAAAAATGAATTATGGCTGTGTTTTGTACATAAACCTCACACAAACATTATAAATGGACTTCACACACACACACACACACACACACACACACACACACACACACACACACACACACATACATATATTCTTATGTTTCTTTTGGCCCACTCATCATGAAATTTACACACGATGTAAAAAAACAACAGGCATTTTCAAATTATGTCAAAAACTGAAAAACGTGAAAAATGTAGATACGAGGTTTTGTTCCCGACAACAGCGATATGTATGTATGGTCTTTAAGAGACCTATAACATGTTCATGTGCAGTATGAGGCCCTAGTCTAATTTGTCCTCCAGACAGCAGGTCTAACTTTCAGAAGCAATGCGTCACTGGGTTCATGAGTGTGTCTGCAGAGCACTGTCATCTTGACTCAGAGCTTTGCTGCACACTCCAGCTTGACCTGTGATTCACCCCAGTGTTTACATCCCCTTGTGTCTGTGTGTGTGTGTGCGTGTGTGTGTGTGTGTAAAAAGAGGCTTGCCTCGCTTGTATAAAATGTGTAGAAGAGCTTGCAGAGGCAGTTAGAAGAGCAGAGAACAGGGCTCAGAAAGGACATCCTCTTTAACACCTTGCTGCTGAGGAAATCACCTACACTTGGAGCCAGGATTAAGTCTGTGTATGGACGGCTTTAGTTGACAGATACAAGCCTCCTGATGCGATTCTCTCCTGGCCCTTTGTGATCCCAAACCTGCAGCAGGTTATCTCCTCTCCAAAATTTTAGAGCTCTTCCCCTCCCTTAACCACGATGAGTGAACACACTTAGTATTGAGAGAGAGACTGAGAGGCAAGGAGACTGAGAGGAAAGAGAGAGTGAGGGAGACAGAGACAAACAGGAAAAAGACAGGTAAAGACAGAGAGAGAGAGAGAGGCTGATAGAAACAAAGAGAGAAGAGAGAGAGAGAGCAAAAGACAGACAAGACACAATGAGAGAAAAAGAAAAAAGGATAGAGAGACTGAAAAGAAAGAAATAGAGCAAGGTGGGGATAGAGACAAACAGAAGAAAGGGAGGCAAAAAGGGGCAGTGTGTGTGTGTGTGTGTGTGTGTGAGAGAGAGAGAGAGAGAGAGAGAGAGAGAGAGAGAAAGAGAGAAAGAGAAGTGAGAGACAGAAAAAACAAGGTTGATATTGAGACAGAAACAGGGAAAATGAGAGGAAAGAGAGACAGACAAAGAGAGGGGGCAGAGGGAGAGAGAGAGAAATAGAAAAGTTAGAGGAAAGGGAGAGAGAGTGTGTGTGTGTGAGAGAAAGAGAGAGAGATAGAGAGAGAGAGAGAGAGAGAGAGAGAGAGAGAGAGAGAGAGAGAGAGAGACTGAAAGAAACACCTTAGCGGGAAACAAAGAGAGGAAGGGGGAGAGAGAGAGGAAAGAGAGGCGTAGAGAGAGGGAAGACAATGTGCGAGAGAGAGAGAGAAAGAGAAAAAAGAAAGTGTGCAGAAGAAAGAGAGAGTGAGACCTCTCAGCCCCTGATTCCTTAGATTGTGGAGGTTTGAAGCAGTAAATGCTGGGCTGCGGCCCACCGTCATGGATCATTGTGTCAGTTAAACGCTCTTTGGGGGAGAGTGTTTAAGATGAGGAAAGGTGACCAGGGCTCTGAGGTGCAAGATAAGTGCCATTCTCAAATAATAAAAAAAAAGATTCCACCTACAGTCGCATAAACAAAGCTTATAGGAATATCTGCCACAATATGTTGAATTGAAGCTCTTCAGTAAGAGTACTTATCCAGGATTAGCTCCCCAGCCATATAATCACATTCAATAAGTCTGAAAGGCATAAAGCCACCCTGGATCAAGCTTAGTTTGATGCTTGATTGACACTTTTAGACTGAAAGTGGAAAAATAATGCAATTAAACCCAACTGTCAGGAGCTTAATGATCTGAAGAGTAATGTGCAGTTATATTGTGCTGCAGACCATAAAACCAAAATCAGTGTTCAGTTTAACTTTAAAAATCAGTAGGACATCAGAATGGAGGCTTGTTCTTCAATTCTCTAGGACAATTTGGAGTTTTTGCCCTGCCATCTTTCAACATGCATTGAGCACTGCTTTAACCACTAAGAATTGAGTTGGCTTAAAGCAATTAGTCACATCAAAAAGGGCAATTAGTCCCTCCACAGGCAATAAGCCCCCTAATAGCAGTAATTAACCATTCTCCTTTATCCAGTATAACAAATATGGAACCATTTGAGCAGCGAAGAAGCGTCATTTGAAGAGTTAAATGTGAAAGTGCTAATCCTTTTATGAAGGAACCTTACATTTCTTTAGAAAAAACTCTCTCAGATGCTTCTGATGGGCACTCAATGGGCCTCCATTTTCACTGGCCTGAGTCAATTGAAGCCCCATTATGTCTTAGAAAGACACCCTAGCTGGATAAATTTGCTCTGCGTCTGAGTGAAACGTTTCAGCAGAGTAAGATAATAAAGAGAAGAGAGTGGGCTTTAAATTGGACAGTTCAAGTGATGATGGAAGGTGGAATCCAAATATGATTCATTCGCACTCTGGACCTGCGGGACACGCACAGTGCTGAGACTTCACTGAGAGGAGGCTGGCAATGGCAAAAGGGTGTGAAGCCACACACACATGCACATACAGACACAAATACATTGTGAAAATTGTTTTTCAACACAAACAAGGACACAGGGCTTCACACTCCTCTTATGAAGCATCAAAAGCTATGTTACTGTTAAAGGCGCCCCCTTGTGGAGAATACTTAGACTGTTAAATGTGCATTACAAGCCAGCTCCATGAACCACTTCAGATCTAAATTCCATTTTTGAGTTAAATGAATCTCAGATAGTAAATAAAACATAGGCACTGTCATTACTGTTAAGACCTATTCAGATTGGATTAGTTTAACAGAGGGACAGCGGTAAAAAAAATTACATGTTTAGAGTAAAAGAGTCAATTAAATTAAGAGTAAAAAGAGTAAATAAGAGTAAAAATGAAGATGAAAATGTGCAGATTTTAGAAAACAATTTAGTATGAAGGGAAAGCTGTGTGTGTGTGTGTGTGTGTGTGTGTGTGTCTACTTACTTTATATTCTAATGCACGCACTTTATATTTATAGCTGCCATTATAATCATTCCTTTAATGTACCGGTGGGATCTCATTTTCTGACCGATTTTACTTTCTCTCTCCTCCTGATAATGCTCACAGGTAGCGTATGATGTCAATTTTTTACCTGCCAGACCACTTAAATGGTGGAGGGATTCTTCAAAAGCATCCGTTTTTCATTTTGAAATTCAAAAGTGTTTAATATATGGGGAAGCGTCTCTGATATGTGTGCTTGGAGACTGAATGTGGCAAATTGCAGTGGCCAAAAAAATATTTTCTCTTACGCAAGGAAACATCTGGCCGGAAAAACAAGGAGATGGGAATCCAGACAGGGCTAAAATGATCAGAGAAGCACCTGACCAATCCGGACAGCAATAAAAGCACAGAGAAGCACCAGAAAAAGAGGAAGTTACCCCAGCACCCCATGTAAATGTAATCCTATCCAAATAGGTTTCACATTTTTTATGGGATCCTTGGCTCTTCTAGATTTATCCCACAGTAAAAGACTCACAAATCATTAATGTAATGCAGATCTGTAGAGCGTACACTAAGGAAGAGTACACTGATTTATAGTCATTGTAAATGTGAAATAATGTACATACTGTGCACATCCACTTCCCTCTATGTTGTTTGTTGTTTGTGCCATTGATATTTATTTATTTGTTTACATACTTATTCTTTTCTATGCTGTATCTTATCTGGTTGCATGTTCCACTCTGTTGTTTAACTTAAAAGAAAACTTACAGTTAAAAGTGTATGCATGGACAAAGGGCAAGGGCATCGCTTCTCAAAGGGCATTTCTTGAAGATGTTTTTGATGTGTGTCTTTACTGTGTATCCTATTGTATCATATTTAACATTCATTAAACACGACAACCCATTCCATATCATCACTTACTAACAAATACACGAGTAATGATACCCAGCGTGCTCCAGTCCACGCTCCAACAACCTCTACCAAACATCAGAGCCAGAGGCACATACTGTTTATAATGTGCCACACGGAAGCTGTTTGTTTTAGCTTTGTGCCTGATTGTGTCTTTTCATTCCCAGGGAGGGTATAATTTAGAGTAGGCTCGCCGCGGGGAGAGGAGAATGCCCCTGCATAATTAAACCGAAACAAATGGAAGTAATGTGCTGATTAATTCATGATTGGAAATCACAGAGACCAGATTAAATAATTGTCTTGCCTCAGTGTTTGATCATTAGGAAATTCTTATTAAATATGCAGCACAAATCTAGCTCTGCCACAATTAATAACACTTCACAAACAAATTATAAACGCACCATTGACTTCTGAAATGGGGGAAATGGGGGAACAGCACTACGCATTGCTGAAGCTGTCAGAAAAAGCAGTAAAAAAAATCTGCCTGATCTGTTCTGTGTTATGAAGTGTTATTATTAGAAGGAAAGTCTAATCTTTCAGAATCAGATCGGAACGTGTTGCAAATAAGGTTAAACATACTGCTAATAGGCTTGACAATTTTCCACAGTGGGGGTCAGAGGGGCATCCCGTAGAGTTTCAGCTATATGCTCTTTAAGATAAAGGTTCTCAAATGGTTCTAGGCTTACAGCTCTAGGGGAAAAACACTTCAGTTCCTCATTCTTCACTATTACATAACTTACATGTTAGTATCATAGTGGTCTTTAAGCATAGTTTTGCCAAAACAAAGCTAATGTTGCTAACAAACAGCCACTATTAGTATTCAGTAAGTGCCATCATCCTAATTGGTGCCTAATAGTGTTCATTCACTTTTAGCCACATTAGCATGTTTGGTCTGGGGTTAAAAAGGTTCTTCATACTCTTGATTCTATAAAGAACCACCTATTAAAAGCCTTTTTGGGAACAAAAATGGTCTCCAAAGAACCCTTTCTGGCACCATTAGTTCTAATAATCTCATTTAGTTTTTCACTTAACTTATTCCTTTAGATGTGCAGTGACATGAAAAGTACCATCCTGGTGTTTCCATGTATCTGTTAGGAACTGATAAAACCAGCTCCGCTCTGCTTTTAATGATTCAGCCTACATGAACATGTCCTGCATTCTTCTTACTTTTGCAAAAGCAATTTCTAACTTGATAACTGAGAAGCCTTCTCAACATTTTCATTCACT
This sequence comes from Pygocentrus nattereri, assembly GCF_015220715.1. Taxonomy (NCBI): domain Eukaryota; kingdom Metazoa; phylum Chordata; class Actinopteri; order Characiformes; family Serrasalmidae; genus Pygocentrus; species Pygocentrus nattereri. The sequence continues at coordinate 31,928,423 of NC_051221.1, read as the reverse complement.
GGTAACATTCCACCTGAACTCATGGCATGGAATTTATTTTAGTTCATGTCCCCTAAGGAGGATTCATCATATTATGTCATTTATAAAACAAAACTCTTATTTATTAGTAACCTTCCAATGTTTTTTCCAAACATAAGGACTTTAAATCCCATATAAATTAAAATAAAGCATGGCCACAACTTAGTAAGGCGTAGGAATGAAGTCGTAGCCATGACTAACTAAGGCATGGGGATAAGATCCTACTGGGTGGTTACAACTTAGTGAGGCATAGGAATGAGATATTTAAGTTTTGCCTACAACTTAGTAAGGCATGGATATGAGATCCAACTGTGTGGTTATGACTCAGTAAAGTGTTGGGATGAGATAGTTAAGCCTTGAAAACAGATTAATAAGGCATGATCTCATGGCCCCAACTTAATTATCTTGTTCCCATTCATTACTAAGTCGTGGTATGCATTAGAATCTTGTTCCCATGTGTAAATACGGCGTGGCCATGCATTATTATTATTTATGCAGGACGTCACGAGCAGGGCTCCGTGGTCTTCTGATTTAGTCTTCTGACTGGTTAGTGTAGTGGTTAACACCTCTGCCTTCTACACTGTAGATTGGGGTTCAATCCCCCACCAAGGCAAGCACCCTACACTATACCAATAAGAGTCCTTGGGCAAGACTCCAAACGTCACCTTGGCCTACCCGTGTAAAATGATTAAATTGTAAGTCGCTCTGGATAAGAGCGTCAGCCAAATGCTGTAAATGTCTTGCTTCCACCACTCTCACCTGTTATCAAGCACAAATGCTCAGCTAGAGACCCTCTTTCATACCACATCATCATGTCCAATTCATTTTTACCTTAAAATCGCATCTTACTGAAAGCTTTCTGAAAGCCCTGCAATGTATTTAAGCAGAGCACACAGCAGTTCTATGTATTACAGCCCAGTCTGCTTACTCATAATGTTCATAGGCACACTGGGGAGAGAGCAGGAACAGCGCTCACTTCAGCAGGTGTGAAACATGTTTGAAGGTGTGCGGCCTGCTTGTATATGAGCCTGTTTTGGATGTTCCTTCAGTTCTGACAAGGTGAACGAACCTCAAATGGAACGTGATATCAAGATCACCCCCTATATAATAGAATGGAAATTTGGTTTGGGGAGGCGGTGGATTCAGCAGATGGCCTCAGGCAGATGTGCCATTCCCAGGTGATGCTGGAGAAAGAAGCATCTGTCAATTTAAAAATGTAATCTCCTTTTTTTTCCACTCCTGTAACCTTTATAAGGCATCTGCCTCTGAGAATGTTTGTCCAAAACAATATCAGCCGTATGGATTATAGCCGTATTGTAGAATCGTATATGTATGAACAGTCAGGGCCCTGATGTGTTCTGATTACTTTGCTACATCTGGGCAGGTGAATAAAAAAGACTTATTTTTCATATCACAGTGAGCTAGGCTCTGGGCGTGGATGCAGATGGAAATATGAGCGTAGTGTATGAAAGCGCAGTTGAGGTTTTACCTCAGTGCGCTTTAGTCAGCTGTGGAGAAGAGGAAGTTCTGTTCAATTACCTTTCACAAACACACCTGCACAAGCGCATACACGCACACACTCATGTGCACTACCTATGGCTGCATATTGACACCAGATGGGGGGAAAAGAAAAAGGGAATGATTTCAGTGAATGGTGATGGAGGTGGAGGCCTATTATTACACCTGAAAAGAAAATGAGACCCGTGCAGGGCACAATAGCATGCAGCTCCAGATAGCAGATAGCACTGTCTTACACAAATCGCAGGTAAGCAAATGAATGCATTCAGGTCATGTACTCATCAGTGAATGAATCCGGCCCATATGTGACGATAAGGGCACAGCAGGTTCACCTACATTAGAGACGAGCTTCTGCGGAGCAGCCTTCAGCTAACGCAGCTTTAATTTCTCTCCCTCTGGGTCAGGACTCTGTGGGTTTATCTTATCAAACTTAACAACCTGCAATCAGAGGAAATTCATTCTACATTCTGTTTGAATGCAGGCCAAGCACAAAGCAATCTCTGCGCCCCTCTCCCTACAGGCAGCTTTAAACAAAGCGATCTGTTAGCTTAGTGGCTATGATTTCACATACATAATCCCTGACTGTCTGCCATATTCTTAAGCACAGCAGAACAGATATTCATTTACGAATGCACAGATGCAGACCCATGCACACATACTGAGCGCATACACATGCTTGTTAACCCCTTAAAAACTCCAGGCTTATTATTCAATATTATTCAGTAACTGTGAAGTTACATTGAATGAAAGTGATTTGAATTTATCTGACTGTGTAGGTCATTTCCACATTAACAAGACATACTCACTGGCCACTTTTTTAGGTACCTACCTTGAATCTACACTCACTGTCCATTATATCACCTCCACTTATCATACAGATGCACTTTGTAGTTCTGCAATTGCAGACTGCAGTTTGTTTGTTTGCATAATTTGTTAACTCCTCTTTGGGTGGATTGATCCACACAGGACCACCACTGAGCGCATATTTTTGAGTGGTGGATCTGAGCACTACATGGTAGTGCTGGTATGAGTGGATCAGACGCAGCAGTGCTGCTGGAGTTTTGAAACACTGTGTCCACTCACTGTCCACTCTATTAGACCTTCCTACCTTGTTGGTCCACCTTGTAGAAGTAAAAGTACAACTGTTGCTGCACAGTTTTAAATGCATTAAATGCTTCAGATGTCTGGTTCCTACTACCACCACTGGGAATATTCTGACTTGGTAAGTTTCTCCAGAACAGAGTCTTTACCATCAAACCACTCTCAGGGACTTTGTTTACAGCATAACCACTTAATTATGCAGAAATGTTGAACATTCTGTGGAAATCCTCCTTCAGTCCATTTGGCACATTGCATTTTCAGTGTTTGCAGTAATGAATGTGCAGTTGAAGTGTGAGCCACCTGCAGGCCCTTTCAGTTTAAAGGGTTAAAAGTGTGCTCGCATATCTATTCACGCACACAAACTCAGGTTTACACAGAGAACGGGGACTTGTTACTCTGCCAGGCTGCTCAATCCCTCTTCCTGAAGCGGCAATTACTTGTGCCATGTTAGACCATGCGAGATCCTCTCACCTCAACGTGCACACACACACGTACACGCACATACAGACTTGCCTCCCACGGAGATCAGAGGTGTCAGGATCCTCGCCTTCGTTACATCTGCCCTGAAGGGCTCAGGGCCCCGTCACGCTGAGATAAGTAATTAACACATGGATCAGTGGGGAGATGGGCAGAGGGCAGCTCCATCGAAACACACACTAATGATCTCATCCAGACTCCGAGTGGCAGTCCAGGACCCTGACAGTGCAGAGACGGGGCCTAAAATAAACCACTACAGTATTAATAGTTCACTTGTACTGGCTTTTGTTTGAGTATTCTGCAGAGTGATTTTAATCACAGCTTATCTGTCACTGCTTTGGACACACAAAGTCAACATGAGTTTTTTGGGGACAATCACCTAAGAATTAAAAGCGCATTTTTGTTCAGTTTTCAGAATACAATTACTTTTTTAGAATATTTTGAGAATACTTACCCACTAAAAATATAATCTTTTAAAGAAACATTAATGCTTGTTTATTAACTATTTTAAAGCCAGTATATGGCACATTGCAAACACTCAGTGGACAGAATCTAAAGAGGACCTCACAAAGTGCTACTGAACTCTACTAAAACCTGAGTAGACTGATAAATCAATGTGATGATCAGTTATTAATCTCAGTGTTACTGAACTCTACTAAAGCCTGAGTAGACTGATAAATCAATGTGATAATTAGTTATTAATCTCAGTGTTGCTGAACACTACTAAAGCCTGAGTATAATGATAAATCAATGTGATCAGTTATTAATCTCAGTGTTACTGAACTCTGCTAAAGCCTGAGTAGACTGATAAATCAATGTGATGATCAGTTATTAATCTCAGTGTTACTGAGCTCTGCTATAGCCTGAGTAGACTGATAAATCAATGTGATGATCAGTTATTAATCTCAGTGTTACTGAGCTCTGCTAAAGCCTGAGTAGACTGATAAATCAATGTGATGATCAGTTATTAATCTCAGTGTCAGTGAGCTCTGCTAAAACCTTAGTAGCCTGATAAATCAATGTGACGATCAGCTATTATTGTCCGTGTTCTTGAACTCTACTAAAGCCTGAGTAGACTGATAAATCAATGTGATGATCAGTTATTAATCTCAGTGTTACTGAGCTCTGCTAAAGCCTGAGTAGACTGATAAATCAATGTGATTAGTTATTAATCTTAGTGTTACTGAGCTCTGCTAAAGTCTGAGTAGACTGATAAATCAATGTGATGATCAGTTATTAATCTCAGTGTCAGTGAGCTCTGCTAAAACCTTAGTAGCCTGATAAATCAATGTGACGATCAGCTATTATTGTCCGTGTTCTTGAACTCTACTAAAGCCTGAGTAGACTGATAAATCAATGTGATGATCAGTTATTAATCTCAGTGTTACTGAGCTCTGCTTAAGCCTGAGTAGACTGATAAATCAATGTGATTAGTTATTAATCTCAGTGTTACTGAGCTCTGCTAAAGTCTGAGTAGACTGATAAATCAATGTGATGATCAGTTATTAATCTCAGTGTCAGTGAGCTCTGCTAAAACCTTAGTAGACTGATAAATCAATGTCATGATCAGCTATTATTGTCTGTGTTCTTGAACTCTACTAAAGCCTCGGTAGACTGATAAATCAATGTGATCACTTATTAATCTCAGTGTTACTGAGCTTCGCTAAAGCCTGAGTAGACTAATAAATCAATGTGATAATTAGTTATTAATCTCAGTGTTACTGAGCTCTGCTAAAGCCTGAGTTGACTGATAAATCAATGTGATAATTAGTTATTAATCTCAGTGTTACTGAGCTCTGCTAAAGTCTGAGTAGACTGATAAATCAATGTGATGATCAGTTATTAATCTCAGTGTCAATGAGCTCTGCTAAAACCTTAGTAGACTGATAAATCAATGTGATGATCAGCTATTTTTGTCAGTGTTACTGAACTCTTTTGACAGATGATTGAACTAAACAGTTTTCCTTTGTGCCATTATGCTATATACATATCATTAACTGAAAAAAATAGACACGCACCTTACATATTTGTAATCATTTGTTATTGCGATGTGGCCTATTGTTTACAGAACGTGTTTAGTTTAATAAAAAATTTCTAGCATGGATGAGCGCAGCAAAAGCAGGACAAGTTATAAACATTTCATTTGATAAGTACTGTTCCACTTTAATTGTTAATTTAAGTGATACTTTTTTAATCCCACAAATGGGGAAATTCCACCTCCGCATTTAACCCTTCCGTGAAGTGAAACACCACATACACACTAGTGAATACACACACACTAGGGGGCAGTGAGCACACTTGCCTGAAGTGGTGGGCAGCCCTATCCATGGCGCCTGGGGAGCAGTTGGGGGTTGGGTATCTCGCTCAAGGACACCTCAGTCATGGACTGTCGGCACTGGGGATTGAACGGCAACCTTCCAGTCACAGGGCCAGTTCCCTAACCTCCAGCCCATGACTGCCCCCATTATTTATATATATACATAAGTACAAGTACAATGGGCTGGAGTGGTAGGAACATTGTGAAAAAAAAACAAACAGGATTTATCTTAACCATAGTCACCAGAATGACTTCAAATGTGTAGTTCACAGAAAAAAAGATTTTTATGTCTTGTGTATTTATTATTTGAAGTTCAAATATTTCAAAATTTTATGTCTGTTCTGTTTTTTTTTTTTTTTTCCAGCGAATGAGGGAGTTGAATCTCAGTCAGTGGAGAGAGGACAGAATGTAAAGTAACATCTCCCAAAACACAGAAGACATGACTGTACAGCTTTTATTAGGGTCCTCTGGTGCATTTATCAAAGGGTCTCACTTTTGCTTAGTTCATGAGACAGGCGGCAGGCGTGCTCAGGGGACTATGGGAGCAGCAGTGGACTGAAACAGACGATGAGAGAAAAACATGTTTTGGAACCTCGTTCAAAGATAAGCAATTTTTTCATGAAACATAATAGAAGAACTGCATGAAGAAAAGTGCCACGCAGTGAAGAACCATGCAAAGAGTTTTTCCTATGTGCCTTATCTAAATGTAATCTGTATTCTAAATATGTTTTTATACTGTATGGTAACAGAACATGTTACTACATGCATTTTGTACAGTATTTTCAGTATTCAGCCACCACCACTTTTACGAAATATTGTGCCCAACTCTCTGTCCGAATGCAGGTGGCACAAAGAAGTAGTGAATGTCCACAGTATATCTCCTCACCAGCAAAAACACAAAACAGAGCACATGTGCAGTGACCAGTGAAGCTGAGAACAAAATAACTACAAGGAGGGACGCACTGATATTGGAATTTAGTAGCACATTTTATATTTTAGGTTTGATTTTTTTCTGATATGTTAAACAAATAAATAGAAATTGTACACAAAATTTACAGAAAAATACTATATTTAAGTGTGTTCTCTGTAGAGGATGTGTTTACTCATTTGAACTTATTTTGCTGATGCATAAACATTTACAAAATGTAGAAACGGGGACTTCATCTACCTGAATGATCATGTCAAAAATCTAACACATCGTTTTGTAGGATTACAAATGAACAAAATGCAGATATATTGCTGTAGTAGTCCAGCGTCACCTAAACACTCTGCTCTTCTGGAGTATAGCAAAGATCAAATCAAATCTTCTTCTTCTTTCGGCTGCTCCCTTTAGGTGTCGCCACAGTGGATCATCTGCCTCCTATCCACTGCCTCCTCTACTTTTACACCAACCATCTCCATGTCCACCTTTACTACATCCATACAAAGATCAAATCAAATATCAGTTTGAAATATGGGTGAAATCTAAACAACTGTCCAATCACTTTTTAAAGCAATCATGTACTGATATGAGTCTAATATCATCATGCATCCCTAAAAATAAGCATTCTCAAATGAATACAGGCTGTAAGGTGAGGCTGAGATTGAAGTACACGGCTTCACTGCTTATGAAAACAATTCAGAGCACTAGAATGATCCAACATCGTTCTTACCTTCCTCAGCAAGTCACAAACCGAAAAGGTAGCAATTACAGCTCACCTAAGGAAAGGACAAGCTGCAGCTGTTGCTGTGAAATCCGTCACAGTACATCACAGCCTTGAGGACTGAAGAGACTGCAGAAATATTCTAGCTGGAATGGCTCTCCTTATGTTATTTACATCAGTCATAGCAGTATTGATGCTAACAAAGGAATGTTGTGACAGCTGTTGTAATAGCCTTCAATCTTATTATTTCTTTCTTTGTTTTTCTTTATCATCACATTGTGATCAATTGCTTTGGAATAATTCATGGAAAACAGCCTCGCTATTGAAGCAAGCACTAAATCCAAACTGAATTGAGAGAGAGAGAGAGAGAGAGAAAGATGATAATCCAAGAAATCAAAGACTGGTGGCCACCATTGAATTTTTAATGATGCCACGCTGGGGTGGGTATAGTTATGGGCTTGTGTGTGTGTGTTTGTGAGAGAGAGACAGGGAGGGAGAAAAAGGAGAGAACTCTGATTTATTTTCTGTCAAGACTTCTGTGTGAAATCAGGTTTAAGCTCGCCATTTTGACTCAGAGCTTCCGCTCGTAATCGTCTTCGCCAGGCTTCTCGGATCTCTTTGATATCCCTTTAATCTGGAATTAGTTAAACTATTAGGAAATCCTCGCACATTTCTCCTCAGCTCGCCCTGACTGCTATCAAAGGCACCACCCGGCTATTGCTGCCGCATGGAAACAAGTTCAAACCAAGGCCTTCAGAGGAAAATATCTGGTGACACAAGGCCAATCACTGTGATCACAGGGGAGTCATACTTAAAGCCTGCTGCAGCAAAATAAGCTTTCTTATGCTCATTGAATTTGCCGCAATACACGTTAATGTATTTGCCTGCTTTCGTCTACTATGAAAGAAATGTTAGACTAGAAAAGTCCACTGTTTCTCATCACGTCTGTGTCCATGGAGATGTTCTGTGCGTTGCATCATGTTTCAGATTCAGCAAAAAAAGTATATATTGCTGTTCTCAGAACAAAACTTGGTGTATCCAAAATGATAACTTTAAAGGAGGAGGAATAAACCTACTTTACTCTTAATGTAAGTCAGTGGAACCAGGCGTTTTTCCAAGTAATTTGAGGCCATTTCTTTTGGCCCATTCTTTATGAAATTTACGCACAATGTAAAAGCATTTGATGTCAAAAACTGAAAAACATCAAAAGTGGAGATAAGAGGTGGAGCAGCAGTCGAGTTCTGGTGTACAGTGTCATTTCAGGAGAGAATGCTTTTGTCACACTGCACCATATAGACACACAATCTCTGCATGCTACACTGTCTTCAGAGAGGTCATCTGTACATGTCTCACATTACCAGCTCACAGCTGGTCACATGGCTGGCCAGATTTAAAAGAGCAAGGCATTTTCCCAGGTCACACACTGTGGACTATGAGCTATCATGCCAGTACTTGGCGCTACACTATTGCTTTAATATACAACTCTGTCAGTTTTCTAATGGAAATTGTGCCTACAGCTGACGTCCGTTCATTTTTCGGCACTCCTGCATAATTAACTGGTTAAAATGTAAGCAGAGCCATTCAAAGTGTTCTGTTCTAAAGAAACTTACCAAGACTTTTTCACAACAGTGGTGATAAGAACCAGTGTTTAACACCTCCCTTGCAAAAAAAAAATACGACAAAAAATGGTTATGAATACACTCCTTGAAAAGTTTTTTTTACAGTGCTACAAAAACTTTTGGCCACAAATGGATTCTTAAGATACATTAATGGCAGAGAGACACATGCAGGGCCTCTAGATTTATCACTGTTTTACAACTTTACATGTAAAAAACCAACATTATATAGAAAAACTAAGAAGACATGTGAGTCACTGGTCATTTTGGATGGTAAAAATGGCTAAATTTTGCACTGTAGAAATTGCAACCCCTGCCACCACCACTGTAAAGACGTCACACAAAGAGTTGGTAAGATTTTCATATCTGAATGACTTAATATCTGTGATTAAATCATGTGGTAATAAAAACACAACCCCCCCAAGGGTGGACATTATCTGGTACGGATATTGAGAGTAAAAAGCCCTAGATCTCTATAGCTGACTACTAACTGTTATAACATATATTAGAGGCAACGTCTATTAATATCAGAAGAGAGAAATGTTTTTCGTGAATGCACTTGCAGCTTTTATCTCACAAAGTTCTTGGCTAGATAATATCGCCACCTGTTGGTGCAAAAGGGCAAATGCGTCTGGTCTGAAAGCTGTTCAGTCTTGGTTTAGAAGTATATATGAACATTATGCTTCTTAAGTACATTAATGTCTGCTGAGGGTAGGTTTGCATTGAAAGGCAGGAAAGACAGCAATGTAAAATCCTCACAACTCCAAAGGGCTGTAGAGGATCCATAAGAGAGTCTTTGGTGTCTCAAAGCTGAGGACAGTTCTCACAAATCGAAACTAACTCAACTCATCAAGGAGACTGTGGTCAGGATTAACAATATGGCAGTGCTTTTTAGGTCGCAAGACTGAAGGGTTAGAAGCTCTAAACAAATCTCTAAATCTCCGCTCATAATGTAGATATGGTTGGCCTCTCTGAGCTGTGGCCTTGGTCAAATGAAGTGACTTTTGACAACACATTGCAATAGGCCAATGTACTACAGCACCACAAAACATACATAGACAAGTAAATGCACAAAATGTTATGCAGATGCAGGGGCCTAAAACTAGCATTTATTGTTATGGTGTCCACCAGGGGTTGCAGGCCATGGGGAGCTCAGGAGGTCTGGTAAAGCAGCTCATGGGAGGCACAACCCTCCTGGCATAAAACCTTTGCTTTTGCTTTTGCGTAGCCTACTGAAAGCAAACAGAAGACAATTTCTACTTTTAGATGATTAATTCCGTGTATGACATGCCCCCCCCCCCCCCCCCCCCCCCCCCTTGCCTGACCACATACACACGTACAGAAAACATTACTAACCCATTGTGACATTGTGACATGAACCTATTTAAAAAGCTGAAACATATCACAACACCGATATGAACCAACAGAAACACTTAATGGTTTCAATGTTTGTTCAGCAGGGAAGCTCTATTGGAATTAATTTTTTTATCATTAGTCCCATCACAAGTAATAAAATAGATAAATTGTGCCTATGTTGAACTACACATGTTGAAAAATGGGGTGGGAGGTCGAACTGAGCATGTACAATATGAAAGTCATCACTCCTGCACGTTTCTGATTAGACTTGTTGCAACCGTCCTGTGTTGCAACTGTCCACAGTCTCCCCTACTGCTGCTGTGTATGTGCTAAGAAGGTTGTGGTGGTGAGTAGAAGACGTGTTTGTGTGCTGACTGTGTTTTTTTTCTCGTGGCCTGTGGGTTAGTTCACCTTTAAGTTTTTGTTGGCTACTGGTGACCATCCTGACCTTAGCCGCTATTCTCAATGTTATTCATTCAGGTGTTTCATTCACTACCATTGCCACAAGTATATAAAATCAAGCACCTAGCCATGCACTCTGCCTTTACAAACATTGGTGAAAGAATGGGTCGTTCTAAAGAGCTTGTTTAATTTGTGTGTGGCTCTGTAATTCGATGCCACCAGTCAGTTCATAAAATTTCTTCCCTCCTAGATATTTCACAATCAACTGTGAGTAGTATTATTGAAAAGTGGTTTGGGAACCCTAACAACTCAATGATGAAGTGACAGACCACATAAAATTACTGGGGTCACCAAGTGCTGAGGTGTATAAAAATCGCCAACGCTCTGCTGATTCAATAACTGCAGAGTTCCAAACCTCCTCTGACATCAACATCAGCCCAAAAACTGTGTAAAGGGGGCTTCATGCCATGTATTTCCATGGCTGAGCAGCTGCATGCAAGCCTTACATTACCAAGCACAATGCCAAACGTCAAATGGAGCGGTGTAAAGCATGGCGCCACTGAACTCTGGAGCAGCGGAAACGCAGTCTGATGGAGGAGTCTGGGTTTGGCAAATACCAGTGTACCTGCCTAACTGCCTTGAGCCAACTGTAAAGTTTGGTTGAGGAGGAATAATGCTACGGGGTTGTTTCCAGGGCTTGGCCTAGACTGCTTAGTTCCAGTGAAGAGAAATTTAATGCTTCAGCAGACCAAGACATTTTGAACAATTGTACATTTAACTGTGTGGGAACGGTTTGTTTTCTGTTCCAACATTAATGTGTCCTATGCATGTAACAATGTCAGACAGTGCTGTACCTCTGGGTCAAACTCAGTGTTGCTGTTGCTCTCCACCAACATGTTGACTTTCTTCTCCTTTTCTTCTCCAAAGCGATGTCTATAAAGGTGTAGTGGTGTGGAAGAACTTGACTGGCCTGCACAGAGCCCTGACCTCAACCCCACGGAACACCTTTGGGAAGAACTAGAACGGAGATTTCAAACCAGGACCTCTTGTCCAGCATCAATGTCTGACACTCTCCATAATATTGTAGAAACCTTCCAGAAGAGTGGAAGCTGTTATAACTGCAAAGAGGGGACAGACTGCATATTAATGCTTATGGATTTAGAAAGGCATGTCATAAAAACTCCTGTAAGTGTAACGGACCTGGATTTAGCGCAACACGCACGTATGTGAAATATTGCATAAAAAACATTGCATAAATAGTTTTGATATTATTTTTAAAATGCAGCACTACTGTTTTTTTCTTTATTCCAACTGCTTACACAGCTGAAAAAATAAGTATCTTGACATCGTTTGTCTTGAACATTTCTTGAAGTATCGCGATATTGTATTTTTTTCATCTCGCACATCTATAAGGGCTACAGGAGTGTATTTTGGCTTATTAATGGTTATTAATATTATAAGCTCTGGGTCCAGTGGCCTCCCAGCAGCAGCGTCGTCCAGCTCCACAGTCTTATCAGAGCACCACTACCAGATCCGCACCGATCTCGGGTTACTCTGGTGTTTTTGCGTTTCACAGTCTCTACTCCGCCATTAGGTTGCGTATCTCCTTCAGCAACCGCGCCTCTCTGAGAAGCTGGAGTGAGGTGCTGTCGAGTCCTTCCGTAGTCAGACGTGGCGTCGCCGGGTCCTCGGAGCAGCGGTGGTCGTACAGTTTTCTCCCAGCTCACAACTTCACTCAGGGAGCCCTGGCGTTCGTACCTGTCTCTCAGGTGAGAGTGCAGTACGTTCTGTTTAGATCCAAGAGAGCAAGTGCCTCGCAGTGTCCAGTTAGACTGGCACTGCCTGCTTTAGTTAAAGCTAGTCAAATTGACGAGCTCTACCTGGATGTGTTTGACACCGCTAGCCTGTTAACGTTAGCTCATTGACGTGATTTTGTCTGTTAATGTAAAATTGCTTCAAGTATTTCCAAAGATACTGGAGGTTTGAGCAGTATTTGGGCATATGGTTTTAATTTGCCATTAAGTTGCCTTTGAAGCCAGAGGGCTAACCTAGCTAGCTAGCTAGCGAAGGAGGTTAGCCAATATCAGAACTGAGAGCTTAACGTTAGCTTGTTTGCTAGCTACAGAGCCAAAGCCGAAGGATGTCAGATTTAATTTGCTTTATTGTCCGCTTTTTAAATCTGCCAAGCAACGAGCTAACGTTACTTAACCACCCGTCGTGGAGTCAGTTAATTGGGCCAGCTCTGCTCAGTTTCATTCACAGCTCTCGTGTACAGCAATAAATGGCTAAACATAGCAAGCCAATAGTGAGTAGCGCTGACCTCCTTTAACGAATAGCCTAATATGAACGCCTCTGCTCGTTTGGTGTAGAGTTTAATTCATTCACTTTAAATAAGAACAAAGGGGCTGTGTAAAAATAGGCCTAATTACATTTAATGAGTGTTCTGTCTTGCATGCATGCTGAGTATGTTGCCCTGTGGATTTCACAGTGCTAGCATGCAGTGAAGAGACAACACCACCTCTGGCTCAATACCGAAGGAAAAAGTGTGTCATGATCCTTGTTTTCATGTGTATTGTGTCCTGCTGTGTTTCAGTTTCAGAACCTTTGCTGAACCATGTGGAGGAAGGCTGTGCTGGTGGCTCTGCTAGCCTTTGCAGTAGGGTACCTCTATCACACAAACCCAGAGCTACCAGAGTGCATGGTGCAGCTCGTCACCCAGTCCCTTCCCCAGTCACTTCTCTCCACACAGTATGAATCCAGTGCTCATTCTCTAGAAGAAGCCATCTCTAGGGCCTGGGAGAGCCTCATCACTGCTCCTACAAGACAATGGGGTCGAATAGCGGTTGGGTGAGTTTCTGGGACACGATGGACAAGTTAAAGAAGCAGATCCCTTTTTGCAGAGTTCCCTTTTTAGTCATGTTCTCCTTTTAGTTATGTTCATAAACATAATGAGGCTTAGTAGTAAATTGAGAAAGTCTCAAGTTTTTAAATGATGATGTGTACATGCAGAATGATTTAGTCCCCCCTGGTCTTTTCCCTCAGGGTAAATGCCTGTATTGACGTGGTGGTGTCGGGGGTAGGGTTGCTCCAGGCTTTGGCTGTTGATCCTGGATCAGGCAGCGATCATGATGTACTGCACTCAAAAGAAGACCTAAAAGAAACCTTCATTCACTACATGGAAAGAGGGGCTGCTGCAGAACGATTCTTCTCGGATAAAGAAGTATTTCAAAGGATTGCTCGGGCTGCTTCCGAATATCCTGGTGCCCAGGTAGATTTTTTATTCTAGTGTCATTTAGGGTTGGGCCCTTTGCTCACCTCTACAGCAGAGGATGTTGTGCTAACAGGACAGTATAATTACTGACAGGACAGCCCAACCTTTTTTTCTTACAATAGTCTAACCCAGTGGAATACCTGCCTTGTTCTGAAGGATGTTGTTTACAGACACCTTTTAATAGGTGGGGCCAGACTTGTTCATTCTGGTTTGTCCACATTGAATCAAAGCTGGCTTGATCAGTTTTATGATATTATTAGATTCATATGTGGCTAATTTTGGTATTTTCTTTAAAAGCAAAAAAGCGCTGGCCTGAGAGAGCTCAGACAGTTTTAATATTGAATGAAAGCTGCGCCCAGTGAGGATTGAGTTTCTGTGTCAAATGTAATTTTGCTGGGTTGACAGTAATTAATAGTTGTAGCAGTAGGCTCAGGCTAGGTGAAGCCTATTCCTTACATTACTCCATTTGTATTTGTGCTAAGAGTCTTGCTTCTCTGTGTGAGTCACCTGTGACTTCTCTAGCTTATGGTTAGGCATAGCTCTGGGGGTAATAAAATTCATATGTATAATGGAAGATATTCATAATCAGTGGCTTCCTGTTTTCTTCTTCCCTCCACTGTAGCTCTATGTGGGTGGAAATGCAGCTCTGATTGGGCAGAAACTCGCCTCTTATCCGGAGCTTGTGGTGAGTAGACTAATAATGCCACGTTTGCTTAAAGATTTGAGTGTAGATTTCCTGTATTAAACCTATAAAACATAGTAAATGGTATTGCACAACTTGTATGAACTAACGTTGACTATTTCCTTGTGGTTTGGTGGTTCTCTGTTTACATAACTGTGATTGTCACCTGTTTATCTGATCATTCTAAAGAGCCTGTCAGATTGTATTTGTCTTTTGTGTTTGTCTGTTCTACAAATCTATTACAATATCATTGTATGGTGTAGCATTTCCTGTTTTTAAAGGTAGTGGGTTTCTCATAGGTCCTCTTGTGTGGCCCTGTTGGGCCTAAACTGCACGAGATCCTGGATGAGCAGATAATAGTACCCCCAGAATCACTGCAGGAGACTGATGAATACCACCTCATTTTGGAGTACAAGGCAGGTCAGGATGTGCTCCTGTGTTCATCAACTCATGACTGTGCAAAAAGGCTTAGATGAGTAATGCGTATTACTTGGTCGAGTAAGAAATTTGCCAATGTTAACTTATTGATCATTCTACTAAAATGTATGTGTTTCTTGATATTGTAATGTTGCGACTTGCTTTTGTAAGTCAGATGTTGTTCTAGACTGTTTTCACAGCGCTATACACTGCATCTCTGTAGTCAGTAGTGTGAACTGTTGGACTATGTGTGCTTAGGGGAGCAGTGGGGATCGACCAGAGCTCCTCAGGCCAACCGCTTCATCTTCTCCCATGATGTGTCCAATGGCGAGATGAGTACCTTGGAGACTTTTGTGGCTAGTTTGGAGGAGTTCCAACCTGGATTGGTGGTGCTTTCTGGGCTCCACATGATGGAGGGCATGGGCCGGGAGCTGTGGGAGGACAGACTCAAAGAGGTTTGTATATTTGAAAGACTCTGGCTGTGCTGGGATTGCAGATTTTTGATGAGCTCAGACCATTGTTTGCTGTAACATTGACACTGTGGCATATTGTACACCAGGGTATCAGAGTCCTGGGCCACATAGTGCAAAATATGTAGTGGGCTTAGAATGATAAAATTCCATCTAAATGTTTCATCAAAATTGAGTAATGTACATGTAGTAAACAGTTTATTGCTGTGGTGAATTTAAATTTATTTATTTATTTAAAAGGATCATATTGTCTGTTTAAGTATGGCAAAGTAAAGGTTCCTTCTTTAAAATGGTGTACGGTGTTGGCGTTAAATGGTCCTATCTGCAACAGCCAAGCAGTGCAGCTAATCAATATGAGAACCCCTTCACAATTTTTGTTTTACCCATGTGCCCAAGCTCAGCAGTAAGCTGTTTGCTAGGCTTAGTAGCTTGTCTGCGAAGCCTGGTTAAATGACCCTTTAGACTTTTTAAATGATTTGATATGTAATCATAATAGCACAAAGTAATATGAAAGGGTAGTAATACTGCCAGCTGACCAACTCACTTTATAATATAGGTTTATTCAAGCAGTTATTTAGTGAGCAATTGCTAATGTTTACTAATCAGATTGATAGCCACCTATCTAAATCTATCTAATGCTAAATTCAAAAATCAGTTGTTGATCAGCTAATATTGGCATTTTGTAAATTCTTATTTGCTTAAAAAATAAGTTTGCTTAATTTAGTGTTTATCTTCTGTTTCTAAATTTAGTTATTTAGTCATCTAGCTAAGTAATATCCTGCAGAATGACCTGATCTTTAAACCAGCAAGCTAGCTACAAGAGTAGCCAGTTGTATTAGGTAGTTAAAATGATTTCATACATTTAACTTGAGACTTAAGATAACTGCAGGGAAACAGTGGCAGTGAAATATAGGTACAAACATCACAGAGAGAGAGAGAGAGAGAGAGAACACAGTGGCAGAGAGATAATGATGTAGCACAACATATGTCATTGTACTGCTGTTCTTATATACATGTAGTGTACATAGCACATTACATACATAGTAGTAAAATACATTCCCTAGTAATGAATACATCACACTGATGTAGTACAATCAGTATATACTGTGAAATTAACCTGGTCTGATGCTTATATCTTAATATTTCTCATCTGAATGTTTGTCAATATGCTCATGTCATTGAGCAATGTATTACATTGTTCATACCAAAATGCCTGTAATTATGCTTTTGTATGTTTAATGCATTTTAAGAATTCATGAGGATAGAGTTTGAATTTTGAATAAAAAAAAAAACACAGTTGTAAAAGAGCGTTCTCAGAATTGAAAGCTTCTTTCTATGTTTGATTTATTCCAGAAAAGACTATTTCCAAATATCCTAAGATTAACATTCAGTGGTCAAAAATATTTCAAGACACATTGACTTTGTAAAGACATGTGGATGATTGTATTGGATAAGCGTTTTTTGAAAGTGAACTCTTTGACCCTTAATATTTCAAAACTACACTGAATGCAGATAGAATCTTGTAATTTGAAGCTGATGAGTTGCAAACCACTGTTCAGTTTCTCTGTCTCCCTGAGCCTGAAGGTGTGTTTTGTCTGTTACTCTGCAGGCAGTGGTTGCCATCTCTGATGTCCGTAACGAGGTCCCCATACATCTAGAGCTGGCCAGCATGACTGATAAAGACTACATGAGCAGCATCATGAAGGAGGTAAATGTGTAGGTTTAGCAGAAATTACTTACACTCCTTATGTATAGATTAGAAAGTAGCACAGTAGAGACTGATGTGTGTGAGACACTCATATTGTCAACCTAAGCCAAAACTAAACATGATTATCATATATAGTTATTCCCCTGAAGTCAAACTTGCATCAAAGCTGTTAGGTGAAGGTGAGAACACTGGATTGAGGGATTTCATTGAATTGTTCTTTTATGTGATCTGACAGCTACCACAGCTAGTAGTACCTGCCACTATTGCCTTACTTGCTGTGGCCACTCAACATGCATACCACATTCAGTATTGTGGGCTCTTCTGTTAGCAGGTCATGCCCATAGTCAACTCCATCGGGCTGAATGAGCAGGAGTTGCTGTTTCTGTCACACGCTGGAGGGGGTCCTCACTCTGACCTCGCTGCTTGGGACGGCATACCTGATGTGGGCCGTGTCACTGACATCCTCCTGTGGGTCCTGGAGCAGCACGGCAGGGCTGACCCGGAGTCTGAGGCTGATCTGACCCGAATTCATTTCCACACTCTTGCCTACCACATCTTGGCTACTGTGGACGGTCACTGGGCGAACCAGCGGGCAGCAGTAGCAGCTGGGGCACGTGTGGCCAGCAGTCAGGCATGTGGCCTACAAGCTGTGGATGTTAGCAAGGTGGTGGTCAAAGCACCACTGAGCTTCTACAGCTCTTTTTCTGAGCCTAGAGAGAGCTTGGTTTTGGACCCATCCAGTCCAGTTACTGTGTGGAGAAGAGGAAATGTGTCCTTCTATCTGAGTCCAGTACTGGTATGTAAGCAACCACTCCGGACAGTTGGGCTGGGGGACGCTATCTCCGCAGAGGGACTGCTGTACTCTGAGATTGCATCCCAGTCACCGTCTGAGCAGTAAGTCAGTACTGACAATCACTCCATAAGGTCCCAGTTAAATTTTTTTTTTAAAGACTAAATCTGTTCTTGATGCTGTCTTCAATTGCTAGCTGCTAAGCGTCTAACCAGCTGGATGGATCCTCCTTGCATTCAGCCCTCATTGCAAGCAGTGCTTGCTGACAAGAACAGTGGGGGGGGGAATCATGCTTTTCAAGAGTATAGGAATATTTTTTTTTAGTGATTAAAATTGGTGCGCCGTCTTCTCCTCAGCAGTATTTGTTGCTGAATACTGTACTTTTTTTTTTTCCCTCCCCTCCTCCACACACATTGTTTTTTACCTCTGCTGACTACTACAGTGAAGAGATGTGAAATCTCACCTGCCTTTGAACATGATGCAGAAACTCTGAGCTGCTATGGAACATGGAGAAAAAAATCCTTTAGATTCCTGTAGAACCCCAACATGAGAAATATCTTAACCAAAGCTAGGTTAATTATAGCCATACCTGTTGCTTAACCATGAACCTGACAAACACTTTTTTTGTGGAATTGTGCAACCCATGGCAGTCCCAGTCCAAGTTTTCTGATTCCTCTAGCAATATGTACGTGTTGTGTACAAGGTAAGAGTGATTTAAAGGAAGTTACAAGTTTTCCTTTTTTATTACTTCCTGGCAAGGTTATCTTAAAGGTTAGAGACAATATTTTATTGTGATCAAGTGAAGACTGTTTAACCCACTCTGTGAACACAGTTAATCAAATTAACATCTCACTACGGTAAAACTGGATAGTCAAAAGTGCCAGGTTCTTACTAAAGTTGAACTCTTGTGGTTACTGAAATCGTGATGTAACTGACACGTCTTAAATGTATGGTAATTCATGTATTAGTGGAAATCCAGGGGGTAGGGTGAGGGATTGGAAGCAATTAAGTCTTTTGCTTTATAATTTGTTTTTAAGGACTTGCACCAGCACAACCTGTAAATATTTGCAACACATGCTTCATCTTCAACATTTGTTATTTCATTTATTCAATTAGTCTGGAATACAAGATGTTTGCCTTTTTATACTGAATATACATTCAACCTAAGGGGAGTTAAGTGTTTTGTCAATACCTTCTCCTTTCCAGACATGTACTGTATGGGGAGAGGTCAGTGAAGACTTTGACAATTCTTTTTTCTGTAGGTCAAAAAATTGATTCATACATGTATAATGACATTGTTCAGTATCTCAGATGGTTCTAGCTGTAAGTTATGAGTAGAAATATTCTGCCATTAAGAGACTTTATGCATCATTATCTGTGACATGTATGTTCCAGCTAAATAAGAAAGTAGTTTGCCCTTTGATGCTGTGTAGTGTAATCAAAAAAGTAGGCTACATGACAAAAATACTCACTTCTTTACTAAATGTTAATTGGGTCATTTAGTCCAATTGGCTCTATCAGGGATTAAAAAGCTAGCTGTGAGTGAAGCAAGGAGGCACAAAGCATGCTCAGTATTTGGAATTTGGTGAGATGAATGCCTTAAGCAACATAAACCTGTCAGTGGGTTTCATATTTAATGTTCAACAAGAAGATACCTTCTTTTTTTAAAATCTCTTTTCCTTTGAGAAGGTACAGTCTTCTGCAGCTGTTACTGAAAAAACTTGACTGACTTCATAGACTTTTCTCATTTGTACTGTACTCTTCTACAACACTCCGTCTCAGTAGGAAATACAGCTTGGTCTGGTTGACCCAGCTGTGATCAAGACTGGTCTCTAAATGTGTGTTTCACAGATATGGATTAGGTCTAGCCTTGAGTAAAATTGCAGTGACTATTAAAAATTATATTTTGGCTAGGCTTATGTTTAGCATGTTTTGGGAAACTGGCCCTAAGAGTTAGTGTTTAGACAGCATTTCAGGCTCTGGCTGTTGGTCAAGAGTGTATTTGTGAATGTAGGTTGTACAGATTATGATCCTGGACTATAAGGCCATGGATTTGCCCCCCACGTAAGCCCTAGAAAAGCCTTCTTAAACAGAGATGCTTGATGCATATATTAGGCATGGTTTAGTTTGAGACACCAGCCCTTAAACATCACTTCATATTAAGGCAGCATTCTGTGGCAGAAAATTAGTTTGCACAAAATGTGACATATGCAAAGTCTTAAAGTAAAAGGGCCTTTAAGAGGCCCAGTGTCCTATGACAAAAATAGAAATATTTAGCTTGGTAACTTGGTTAGATTATTTTTTATATTAATAAAATATTTGTTGATCCTACACAATGTCTTTGTGTCTTTTTTTTTTAAATAATGGATGTGCAACTTTGGTAAACTGCATTTTAATTCATAAAACCATTACAAACAGGAAGCGGACCTTCACCTAGCTTTATATACAGCGGTTGGAAAAAGCTAAATGATTAATCTACATTAATGTAATGCATACTTCCATTAAGGATCCAAAAGGACCCACTTACTTTAGTTTCCAGAAATTACATTTAATAACATCAAATATCAAGTAGAATAGTATGGCTGTGTATAAGAAAAAGTAGCAAGTGATATTTTTGTGCTCCATACAACAGTAAAGACTATAGCTTAAAGCTGCATTTGATAACTCAAGCCTCTGGGTGCCATTCCAGTTCTAGTCTGCCATATTTCCACTGACCACTGTAATACCTTCAATATGTTGAATGTTTACAGATTCACAATTTCTGACTTGATTTCCTTTCATTTTTCTTTTCTTATGATCTCCACATTAAATGTTGACCAGTTGTTTTAAATATGTTGTTCAGTGAAAGCATGGCAGATTATAACTAACCCATATGGCTTTGCCCATTTCTAATTTACCTAAAAAAAACAAACTCCCGTACAAACAATATTCCTTCCAAAATATTACTATACATTCATAGGACACAAATACTCTTAAGTGTGTTTTTGCAACCCAGTCCAGACCCCAGAAGATCCACGCTATTGCTCTGGCTTGGTTCCTAACACACTTGAACCTTGTGAAAACCTGCCTGAGGTGTGCACTGATGGATCTCCAAGCACTGGGTTGGGAAACACAACTCTACTGTTTACAAAGTTTTCTTAGTGCCTGATAACCTCTATTCAGCCACTGTTCTGGATTTGCTCTTCTTCTTTTCTTTGGCTTTGGGAGGCTCTGCTGCTTCCTCGACGTCATCTTCTGCTTCAAGCTCTCCTGGTGGCTCCGTGGGGGGAGAAGGGGCACTCTCCACATCTGGCTCTGGTTCTTGAAGGAGAAAAAAAACTTTTGGATGGACAGAACTTGAGGGATGCACTAAACAGACTAACGTATAGAACAAGACACAGTATGTACCAAAAAAAAAAAAAAAAAAGCACAAATGGTGAAGCTGCCTTTACATATGTCATTTTAGTTCATTTTATTCTTACGCTCATTTTGTGGCTTTCAAGTATTTTTTTAATATCCAAATTTAAGTCCCATGTATTGCTATTAAAATAAGTTATGATCATAAATACAATGAAGAGATTAAAAAAAAAAAACTAGGGGCAGTCTAATAAGTCCACACTTACAACATAATGGACAGCATTAAGCAAGCCTTAATGATGGTGGAAATCATGAAGAGAACACAACAATTAAAACAATGTTCAACCAGCATGAGACAGGCAGAGGAGTGCAAGCAGGCTTCCTAGAATTCTAAGCTGCTGTACCTGTACCTGCAGCTAGCTGCATGCTCTTGCTGTAGCCAGCAGCAGAGGACATGGCCTGGCCCAGAGCTTGATTGGTGCCTAGTGGCTGCTGAGAGGAGGTGACCTTGCTGGAAGAGGAGCGCTGACTGTTTTTGGATTCTTTGCCTGGTTTAGACCACAATAAGTTCTCACCAGCCTGCAGGGCTGCACCCATCTTCTGAGCCATTTCGATAAGCTGAGGAGAGAGGAGGTGCTTTTAGAGCAGTGAAAAATGGAGAACATGCATGTTTAAAATTTCATTTATGGCACTAGGCTGACACTCTTATCCAGAGCGACTTACAATTTGATCAGTTTACACAGGTAGGCACAAGTAGTGTTAGGAGTCTTGCCCAAGGACTCTTATTGGTATAGTGTAGGGTGCTTGTCCAAACAGGGGATTGAACTCCAGTCTACAGTGTAGAAGGCAGAGGTGTTACCCACTACACTATCCAACCACCGTGTTGGATAAACACTGCATAGTGATGGATACAAAGACGCAGAGTATCTGCACTCTGGTATGTTGGTGGACAGGCACAGTAGCAAAGGTGAATTACTACAGGTCTGGAAGAGGGCACATTTATGACAGTATATTATCGCATTTTCTTAGGGCTTAATTCGTTCAGCTGTGTTTTTCTAGGGATGACATTTTGATATGTGTAATTATCTAAAGCATGTAACAATGTCAGACAGTGCTGTACCTCTGGGTCAAACTCAGTGTTGCTGTTGCTCTCCACCAACATGTTGACTTTCTTCTCCATGTCTTGGTATTGCTGCAGTGCTGCCTTCTTGTCTCCCTGATTATACAGCAACACCGCAAAATTGAGATTCACCAGAGGGTTGGAGCTGTGAATGGAGATATCAACACTCAGTCACTTTAAATCAGTTTTGTGCTAGCACTTGTTAAACTGCTGCAGTTAACCTGCAAAGATTTAAAAGACATACACATCTAGTTGAACAGCTTGTTCATAGGACCTGCGTGCATTGTCTACATCATCCAGATTGGTCAGAGCAACTGTTGAAAGACAAATGAAGCATATTAACAAAAAACAAAGTTAACACAAAGCAACAGAGCAAAAAAATATGGATAATTTCTCTTTCCCCTTAATTTAGTCATGTCCAATTTCCCCTGCTAGCCAGGTCTCCTGCTTCCTAGCTGGGAGGCTGAAGGAAAGTACAAACTTCCTCCAACACTATATTGCCAAAAGTATTCACTCACCCATCCAAATCATTGAATTCAGGTGTTCCCATCACTTCCATGGCCACAAGTGTATAAAACCAAGCACCTAGGCATGCAGACTTCTTCTACAAATATTTGTGAAAGAATGGGTCACTCTCAGGAGCTCAGTGAATTCCCGTGTGGTACCGTAAGAGGGTTCCACCTGTGCAACAAGTCCAGTCGTGAACTTTCCTCACTACTAAATATTCCACAGTCAACTGTCAGTGGCATTATAACAAAGTGGAAGCGATTGGGAACAACAGCAACTCAGTCAATCGCTACAGACCTCCAAACTTCATATGGCCTTCAGATTAGCTCAAGAACACCATAGACAGCTTCATGGAATGGGTTTCCATGGCCAACCAGCTGCCTCCAAGCCTTACATCACCAAGCGCAATGCAAAGAGTTGAATGCAGTGGTGTAAAGTGCCGCCACTGGACTCTAGAGCAGTGGAGACATGTTCTATGGAGTGTCACGCTTCTCCATCTGGCAATCCAATGGACAAGTCTGGGTTTGGGGAACATTTTGGGGGGCCTCTTCCTGTTCCAACAAGACTGTGCACAAAGCAAGGTCCATAAAGACATGGATGAGCGAGTTTGGTGTGGAAAACCTGCCTGCACAGAGTCCCGACCTCAACCCGATAGAACACCTTTAGGATGAATTAGAGCGAGACTGTGAGCCAGGCCTTCTCGTCCAACATCAGTGTATGACCTCACAAATGCGCTTCTGGAAGAATGGTCAAAAATTCCCATAAACACACTCCTAAACCTTGTGGAAAGCCTTCCCAGAAAAGTTGAAGCTGCAAAAGGTGGGCCGACATCATATTAAACCCTAAGGATTAAGAATGGGATCTCACTCAAGTTCACATGCGTGTGAAGGCAGACCAGTGAATACTTTTGGCAATATAGTGTAGAAGCCAACTGTATCTTTTTTGCACTGCTGCACTTCTGCTCACACAAGGCAACTAGACAATTTGTTTATGTCAGCTAAAAGATGCCTGCATTAGCTAGCGTTGTGCTAAGTGATTCTACCCACCCAGAGAGAACGCAGCAGAACAAACTCCCAGACCCCATTTCAATTCTTTTTTCAACATGCCTTGCCTTTGCCCACTTCCACTCACCATTCAGATATGCATCACACTTACACAAGTGGCTACTTGTCTCAGAAGGGGAGGAGGGGACAGTGAAGAGCTGACTGCCCTTAGCAGGTTAGCATACATTTCCTTTTTTGTTGTTGTTTGCTGTGTAAGCTTTAGCATGCTTACTAGACAGCTGAATAAAGTAGTGGAGTATCAGCAGTAGTTTGTAACCTAAAGCCTAACAAATTTAATGCTTTGAAATATTAAGCATTTCAAAGTAGATCACTGACACTGACAGCATTTTGCATCATTATTTTTGGGTTTGAAAAAGAAAATACATCAGGTCACAATGATTTCTGGGCAAATTATGCTGCTGAAGTCAGCTAAAAGACTTGAGCAATGGAACAGCTCTTAATACGGCATCTGGGATTCCCCCAAGAGGAATAATGGGGCTAAGTGGACAGGGGCTTCTTAAAACTGTCGTTGAAACGGGCAGCCAACCTCCCAATGATAGAGCCAACGCTTAGATGGTTGAGCCACTGTGGACCATTTCTACTGACAGATTATGCCTAGTCCTAGACTAAACACAACTTTTTGTTTAAGATTTAGATCTTATAGAGACAATAAATAAACAAACAAACAAACAAACCTTTTACTACTTTACAAGTTCATGTGTTTGAATGTTTATATGTTTATTACTGTGTATGTTCAGAACATTTAAAGTTCACAGTAAAAGCAGGATGAAGGGAACAGTGAATGTTTACCTGCCAGGAGCATGTAAAGCTCTCCCATGCGTGGATGCAGGTTAATGGCAGCACTGAGGAAGTGGAAGGCTGAGGCGTACTGCTGCATGGTGAGGTGCACCAAACCCAGATTATACAGAATTTTCCAGTCAAATGGAGACAGGTAGTTTGCTCTCTTCAGACAGCTTATAGCCTGAGAGAAAGAAAACAACAACAACAGGAAGAACAGAGGAAGACAGAAAATAAGGCTGAAGGCTGGGAAATTAGGCTGGAGGAGAGACAAGAAGTTGTCAGGTTACGAGTTATAATTAGTCACTTGATGACACAGAATAGAATTCTATGAAACTCACAGCTACATATTTCTTCTTGCCAAAAAAGCACATGCCAATGTTGTTCCAAAGTGGTGGGCTTTCAGGCACAGCAAATGCTGCCACACGATATTTATTCATGGCCACGTCAAAATCCCCATGTGTCTGCATCATACTGCCTGCTGCCAGGATGGCCTGCGGGAAACGCACACAGAGACTTTCATATTGCTGAATTTGGGGGCTCAGAATAACTTCAAAGGGAAGACATCAAACTGGAAGTGCAAGGAGTTTATGTCTAGGTTTACCCACCTTGTAATTGTTTGGGTCATATGTCAGTGCATTCCCAAGATGTTCAAAGGCTTTCTGATATTTACCGAGCTGAGAAAAAAAATACATAAATGTTTTGCATGTATATTCTGAGCACCTGAAGTCTCAACATACAATCCCAAGAACAGGCCTACAAGGTGCCTGATGAAACTGACCTGCATGTACAACAGCCCCAGTGTGGTCAGCAACTCTGTGTTCTCTGGGGAAAACCTACAACAGATGAGCAAAGTTCCTTAATGAAAGTGTCCATAATTCTGGACAAACAATGGACTAATTGAAGGCCAATTTTATGGTAAAACTGAAAAAACAGTACATTGTGTGACCCTGATGCAAAACTGCCTGAAACAAGGTTTTTTTTGTTTAAAAAATGCCCATTATTAAGGGCTAATTATATAAACACAAACCAAGCAATGTCCTAGAC
This sequence comes from Pygocentrus nattereri, assembly GCF_015220715.1. Classification (NCBI taxonomy): domain Eukaryota; kingdom Metazoa; phylum Chordata; class Actinopteri; order Characiformes; family Serrasalmidae; genus Pygocentrus; species Pygocentrus nattereri. Next base: position 31,902,786 of record NC_051221.1, on the reverse strand, counting down.
TACGATTGTAAAAGGTGCAACATAATGCATTTTCAAGTTTGCTCTACTAATTTTTAAGACCTTCATTCAGATGCAAACCCAGAATGAGCGTTTTTATGAAGGTGGGCGATTGGCCAAATATATAACACCACGAAACATTTTCACGGAACACGATATGCATCACAGTATAACTTCCTGAGGTTAGATTAGTTTGAGCAGAGCAGACTAGTCAGATCACGGCAGAGAAAAAGCCCCAGTACTGCCACATTTAAGAAACATCATAAAAATATCATAAAAAATAATAAGTACAATGTTTCTCAGCAGTGCTTCAATGTTTCAAAGTGAACCTCATTAAATCCAGTTAAAAGGGACTAATTAAACTGTCTTTGTAATAAAACATGCAGTGTTACGTAACTACTCATGATGTCCATGATATGCTTAGAAAAGCACAATGTAACATAATGTGATGTAATTAGTTGTAAGTATCATAACATTGCCCCCCCCCCCTCCACTTTAACCATGTCAGCAGGTATAAGGCATTTTTGAAGGGCCCTACTGTTCAGATGCCATTTCAAATGTGTTAAAATTCTAAACAGTTTTTGTTTTATATGCAGTAATGTTCACACAACAGTGTAGTTCAGGAGAACTGGGTTTCGTGTCCAGTCTAGAATGTTGGTCCAGGAAGTCTAATAAGTCAAACTGGGACAAATTTTGCATCTTGTCAGAACACTATGAAGACAATCAAAACATGCAACAACTTGCTGTCTGCACCATCATCTTCTTGCAACATCAGATTTTTCTTCTAACTTTGTATCTGACTGCAGCCCTTCACAGCAGGCTGTTAGTTATTCATTCTGGCTCAGAGGGAGAGCAGGAGGGGCGCGGTTCTTTCTTCTGTCTGGTTGAAATCAGCAGAGAGAAGGAAGAGGCGCACAGGCGCTTTGCTTCGGGACCCCCCCCAGCTCCGCTCATTAAAGCACATCCCACTGTTCGGTGTTACTAATTCATCTGCTCTACAGGAGGGCTGCAGTAATGATGAGAACACACACTGCGCTCGCTGGAGCTCCTGTGCCCTCACGTATTTACTCTCCCTGCATCCCTCTGATATCTGAGCCAGAGCCGAGGAGCTGAGACTGTGTGAACAAGGAGCCAAGATGCAACAACTTCATGAAGTCATTTCCTTTTCTCTTTCTGCGCTTCACAGAACAGTCAATAAGAGCAAAGTCAACACTCTTAATCAAACATTAGGGTTCGGAGGGAGGAAAATATTAGTGATTCCTTTTGAGGTTTCATCCAGTCAATAAGTAAATTCTGTTTAAGGGGAGACTCTGATCACGTGCAGAGAAAGCTGCTTAAAGGAGAGGCGCGTGTCCTTAGGGAGGTCTGCTGAATGTGCTGAGAAATGGAGAAAGAGAGTTAGAGTGTCACAGTCAGCCTGTAAATGTGATTAATTACAGCGATGGCTCCGTTTCTCACCCCAGCATGCTGTGTGGCCTCAGGCGTCTTATTGGAGCTGTCGCAGAGACAACAGCCACTTGCTGTGAATCTCTCTGGGCATCTTAGGTTGATCTCAAAGTCTGAAATATGCCTCACGAATGAGTGTGCAGTCAAAACGTGCCAGACATGACTGCACTGTGCACGCCTTTGATGCAGTGCATTCTAGGTCAACTAGTACAAATATGGCTGTGCTCTGGTGAGGATGATTTACGTGAAAATCAATCTGAAACCACTTTTGGGTTTACCAAGTGAAACCAATGGGCTTAGCACAGTTCTTAGCACTTGCTATTAGAGCTGTCACGATAATGAAATTTTAGTTAACGATTAATTGTCTTAGAAACAATTGTGATTAATGACTGAATTGACTTTTCTTGTTCATTGTTCAATATTAAAAATGTTTACTAATGTTAACTAAGAGGCACACTACACTGTGGAAAATGATTTCAGTTAGCTTAAATAATTGTAATTTACTCAAATATTTGCGATTAGATGTTTATGTAATAATTGTGTCAGGCCGCCTTGCCAAATTATTTGTAAACCCAGCCAGAGGCGTCAACAAACAGACTCACTCCACTGCATTCTTGTAGATCTCTATGGCCTTTTCTGTGTCTCCCTCTAACAGGTAGATCTTCCCCAGCATCATGTAGGTCATGTCATGCTTGTTTTGCTGCAGCGCCATGTTGAGCTGCTCCTCAGCCTACAGACAAACCAAGGAGTCAAACACTACATCATATATCATTACAGCATTACATTACAGTAATGTTTATTGTTGTGGGTGACATTTTTTTTTTAATGGTAAAACCACAAAACTTGAGTGATTGTTAAAAGGGAATTTCACTGATATTCCATGTTTAATTCAAAAGTTAAGATGTAAACAAAATTGTTCAGGATGGTTTGATGTGAAACGCTCCTATCCAGAAATACTTAAAATTAGAATTGTTCACAGTGGTGGTGATATGAACCAGATTTCCAAATCTGGCTCAAAAATTGTCTCTAGTGCTGCTAAAAGCTACACAGGATGTTCAATTCTTTGTCTGATGTCACGAGTATTGTTTAATGATAGTTTGTGATAAATTTTTGGCTTAAAACATTTAAATCCATTCATGGCAAGAGGTGCATGCAGGGCATTTTAAGGCAAAATAACGTCCAAAAAATTTTCCCACTATTTTTTACCATTAATAACATTACACAAAAAAACTCAGATGTGTAGATTTATTAGTCATTACGAACAGCCAATATTTAATTATGTTAGCATTGTACCTCTGTTGCCTATGACCACCACTGTAAAGAAATCCAAGTCAGTTAGCATCTTTACAACACACCATTTCAAAGCAAAACACTGTGAATGTTTACATCTTAAGGACTGATTTATGCAGAACTTTTGAAAAATCACAGGCTTTGCACTCTTTTACCTTTTATGGCAGTCATGGTAGTGCATGATTAATAATGCAAGATTTATTCACATATTGATTAATCACAGCATGCAAAACTGGGGAAAACTTACACTCTTGAAGTCCTTGGTGTAGATGTAGCAAACTCCAAGATTGTGGTTGATCTCCTGCAGAGGGAGATAAAAATCAGATCCAACATAAGGTACACTGCACACTCTTGGAATCATAGTTAACAAACTGAAAAGTTAGTTTATTTTATACAGTATACACACTTTTTAGACATTGTAACAGTACATAGAAAGGTAAGATAATGAGAAGATTTTTACCCAGTCTTTCTGGTTGAGACGGGTTGCCTCATTGTAAACCTCAATAGCAGCTTTGTGCTTTCCTAACAGAAACCTAAATGCAAAACACACACTGATAAAAACATGGTCTCTTTTGTGTTCTGTATTATTCACAGTGCTAAGACTAGCATACTGTGAGCTGCACATACAAGTTTTTAGAAGTGAAAACTTGTATGTGTGACCCATCCTACCAAATTAGTTCAAACTGCAGTCCCACAGTAAAAAAATGTAAAGAACAATTAAGTATTCAGACCATAGATATTTATAATGTATTTAAACCCAATGCATTTATTGAGATAATAAATTAAATATATTCAAAATCATTATTTACAAAGTCCTGGTGAAGGGGTCCCAGTGGGGTCATAAGAATGGAGCCATATAACTTATCAAACTCAGTGAAGTATTTTGATAACTGCCGAACGGCTCCACCTAAAGGCCACGGACACCAGGATGATATTGATTATGAATTTCTATTGGATGAGCTCGCCTCACAGCGAGGAGGGCCTGAGTTTGATTCCCTGGCTGGGCGACTGGGGTCCTCTCTGTGTGGAGTTTGCATGTTCTCCCCGTGTCTGCATGGGTTTCCCCTGGGTCCTCCGGTTTCCCTCCCACAGTCCAAAGACATGCAGTTAGGCCAACTGGACATGCTACATTGCCCCTAGGTGTGAGTGTCTGAGTGGTTGTGTGTGTGTGTCTGTCTGTCTGTCCTGTGATGGCCTGGCGACCTGTCCAGGGTGCATCCTGCCTTCCGCCTGATGACAGCTGGGATAGGCTCCAGCACCCCCCACGACCCTGAGGGAGAAACGGCTTAGAAAATGTGTGTGTGTGTGTGTGTGTGTGTGTGTGTGTGTATTGGATAGAGAGCAAGCCAGAGTTTTTAACTGACCACTAAACTCTGAAGGCTAAGGATTTTTGGATATCAGGTCCAGTCAGTGAGTAGACTACTTGATTATTTTTCTGTCATTTCTGTGATACATATGCAGGTGTGTGTGGGGTGGCCTGAGGGGTTGGAAGAAAGGGAGCAGAGGAAGAGTGGGTTGCAAAATATTTTTAACCCCAAAAACGGTCTCACTACGAAAACGTAAAGAACCCCTGATTTATAGGGAACTGTCTATTTGGAGGTGGCTGTCACAAACCCTTACCAATGTCACATATATTTTTTTATCTCTTTTACAGCATTCTAAATTTAAAAAAAAAGTTTTTTGAACAAACTGCTGAATCTAAATGACTCATGATTGTTTTGTTATTGACAAAATGGAATGTTCAATCATTTCATAAAATAAACATAATTAAGGTATAGAGTCACTCCAAGTCCAAGTCAGTTAGATGTCCAAAATGTGCTTGGAACCAGTCGGCAGAATGATTCATCTTTTCTTGAATATATGTTTTTTTTCCGAAATCAGAGCATTAAAAGTGCTTTGTCTGCATTTTTAGATATTTCCCATTTTTTCCCATTCTGTCCTAGCCAGTTCTGGATGAAGATTATACAACACCAGCTGTGGCACTGTGCAAATCTATAAAACTTGGACAAAGGCTGCAGAGCTAAAAACAGCAACAACAGTCATCTTGAAGCTTGAATTTTGATGGTGCTTTTGTCCACTGTTAAGGCAACAGTATGTGTCTACAACACATAAAGTCTAACTGAACAGGTTAAGGCAAATGTGTGATGATTTTGGCAATAAGTTTACTTGTTAGTTGTTCTCAACATTATAAAAAACTATCAACAGTATTAAAAAAAAAAATCAAAATTCAATCACTAAACATGTCGATCTAATACATTTGGAGTGATGGAAAAATTCTGTAAATATGAAATTTTCATTAAGCGATCACTTTAAAAAGATAGTGCAGCATAGCAAGGTGCTTACAGGGAACGGGCTACTTGTTTGAGATTATCTGAGCTGGTGGGGTTGAGAATGGCACAGCTTTGGAACAGCTCGAGAGACTGCTGGATCTTCCCCTCCAGACGCAGGATCAGAGCTACACAGACGCAAAAGCACGTTATAGCAAACAGCTGTTAGTGCAGAGTTAGAAATGGGTACCACAAGACTTTTTTGAATCCTTGTTTCACATTCTACACCAGAGTAGAAGGCTAAGTCAACATGAACGAAAGCTGATAACATTAGTAGGCTCTGACACCTCTGACCTTGGACATACACAGCATATTCACACATGCCCTGAGTCTCCTGGAGTTGCTCTTTGATGATGGCCTGAGAAGACAGGAAATTAGTTAAACCTTATAAAGGGAAAAAGTAATATAAAATACCAGTGCAACTCATCCTTCTCTTTCACAACAAGTTGAGTGCAAAAGGCAAATGCCACCTTGTAAACATCCTACCTTGCAGGTCTCATAGTCTTTACGTATGTAGTGCAGATGAATGAGCCAGTTCCTTCTCTCCAGTATAGGAAGCTCTGGAGCTGAAAAACAAACACAGGCATATGAACACTGAGTGATTAATACTGTTTTACAAGCTACAGATTATGATGGAGCCTAGTGCCTCAGCCTGTTGGGGCAAATCTGATTAATTTCAAGCTCTTAGCAAAAGTCTAAATAAGAAATTAACTGTGCATAATAAACTAGTCATACATGTCAATGCGCTTTATACAGAGCCTAAAGCCTCAAGACACCTATTAACCTTTTGGAAGTATTGCCCAAAAAGCTATTCAAATAGTGAGAAAATTCTACATTTAGAGTAGTTTCATCTTACACATCAAGCATAGCTTAAAAAAGGAAAGAGTTACTTAGCTCAGGGTTCAAACTAAGTATCACATTTACTACTTAGTTCACACATAATCCAAAGTAGTTTGACACGAAAAAGGACACGCATGTTTTAGTGGCTGCTTCTGTCTGGCAGAAGGCACATTTTTCTGTCTCTCTGATAAGGAACACTGCTGTCGTGCTCCCTCCTCACTGCTGGAGACCATGTAAAGCTCCCCACTCCCAAACCCAACGGGCACCTCAACAAAGGAAGGCTCCACAGTGAGAGGCTGCATCTGCATCTTACTTAGCTTGCTCACAAAGCTGCTAGCAAAATCTGATTTCAAGCAGTTCTATTCCTGGCCAGACTTTTCTCTCTGAGCTGTAATCCTTTTCAAGGCTAAAAGGAAGCCGTGGAAGAAAATGCGGCCAATCAGCACCACCCACAGGATAAAGGAGAGAATGGCAGTCAAGGACACAGAAAAGCCTACACTTTCTTTCTGATTACTTCTCTGCACGCATCTTATCACGCCTCTTAAACACATCTTATCTTATCTTATCTCTGCTCTGCCTGAGATATGTATAGTTTGTGAGTTCAGACCATGCTTTCAACATAGTACTAGTATGAGGGAAGACATTTACATTTACATTTATGGCATTTAGCAGACGCTCTTATCCAGAGCGACTTACAGAAGTATAGAAGACTGATTGAGAGAAGGGGGAGAACTACTTAGAACTTGGCCTGGAGTTCCGGGTGTCTTCTGTCTATGGCTAGAAGGCCAGACCCCCCAAAACTCCAGGATGAACTCAAAAACTGTGCAGAAATCTGTTTTTCTAGAGTTGATTCTGAAGTGCGAAAACTTTGTCACAAGACCCGAAGGTGAGGATGTGAATTTATAGGGTGTTAGTTTGAAAGAAGGGGGGTTTCAGGCATGTTCCACCCCCAAAGCTCAGTTATAACATAACTCCATTAAGGAAAAACTAAGTTTTGTGAAACTACGGTAAGGCTGTAGTACCCCCCCTCTCTACGCACCCATAATGACAGAGCGTTGAGATCAGTCCATTAATAGCATGATGTGAAACATGTAACAGAGAAGTCAATCCTATAGTGCTGCACTTAATCAGGAAATGGGTACAGGCATGATCAGGGCCAGGTACAAACCTTTTCTGGGGCGCGGTTTCTTAGTAGGGTCAGTGGTCACGGGAAATGGAGCATCCTAAAGCAAATAACCAAGCACAGAAATAAATAAATATAATTGATTTAAAACTTTGGCACAGTATTAATAACCTTATTGAATGAACTCTTATTAATGCAAAACAATCATAATCAGCTCCCAGAAATTCCAAACCAATTTCACATATAATATCGACATAAAATCAGCCCTGCGAGGACAGAATAAGGAGTACAATTAAGCCGTGTATGATCATGGGGAGAGATAATGCAATTTAATTGTCATAAATGCAATTACTGACATAATTGGGGTGTACAGTAAGGCCTTATATGTTTCCTGGCACATAAGAATGGCTTTTCAGTGTAATGGATATTGAATATTTAAACGTGTTTGATATTCGGAGCTAACAGGTTCTCTCTCAACTCAACGCATTAGCTAACCTAGCCAGGTTAGCTAAGTTACAGAGGAGACATAATTGGCTAACTAGCTAACTCGTTCCAATCCGCTCCAACAACATGTAACTAGCTTAAACACTTAACCCGTTCACAAGTTAATGTTAGCTAGCTAGTTTAACTCACGCTACCACAATAAAAAAGAACAATTATCCGAGTGCTGTTATTAAAGAAAGCCACTCAGGCGTAAAGAGCAGCAGCAGGAGCAGCCTGGACACCGCAGACCACAGAAACGTTAAAGCGCAGCTAGCAGTCATGTTAGCTAACCGCTCTACAGCTCTCCGCTAAACAGCCCATCCGGACCGGTCTTATCCAGTACCCAGTCACTCTCATTTCGTGATGTTACTCCGCTGAAAGGCTCTTCAGCAACATTAGCTAAATGTTTCTCACCGGTTTAACGGTCTCCTCGTCGGCCATCCCTGCTGCTAAGGATAAGACACTTCCGCTTTCTACACGACTCCTTCAAACGCACAGCCGTTACCATAGCAACACTTCACAGCCTCTCTGCCGCGGCAACGTTAAAGAGGCACGCTTACCAGCGTGTGATCATCGCTGCTTTACGCTTATCCAGAGCGACTTACAAGAATCTAGAGAAAGTATCTTTGCTAGTTACCGATAGGTTAGAGAGAAAGCAGGTCCTGAGCGCAGATACTGCTAGAAACAAAAAAAACAGTCACTGTTGATACCCAGAGAAAAGGAGCAGAGTTCAACACAGAACTCTGTGCAATTCAATGCAATACAGTAAACTACAGTACACAGTGCAATACAATGAAATAAAATATCTAAGTGCAGCACAATATATTGCAACTTATATATTGCTTACAACTTGTGTTGCAAGCATGCATGCTGCCCTCCTACAGTAGCCTCTGAGTGAGATTTTATTGTTTAAAATCTAGGAATACCTCCAGATGTATCTGGAAGGTGGACATTTATTATATATGTATACGTCGTGTGTGTATGTGTATGTATATGTACACACACACACACACACACACACACACATATATATATATATATATATATATATATATATATAAGTCTGACAACTAATTAAGGTTAGTACTGTAGCACTAATGCTGGTCACCACCGCAGGCATATTCATTAGCCTCTAGATCAGTGAGTCTCTTAGGGACGGTTTCTATGACGCAGTTGCGTAAAGCATTCTGGGTACTGTAGTGTGAGAGCACTGATGGACGAAAACAGAAACAGAATTCCTTCAAAACAGTGAGGCTCAAATGTACTACAGAATATTAAAAATAACACATAAAATGCTAGCTTTGGGTCAGAGAGCCCATTTAAACATGGCATGGCATGGTAACATACTACCTACACAGTATTAAAACATTAATTTACACGACGCAGAGGGAGAGGTTTAGCCACCCAACAACAAAAAATGATGTGCTACTTTCAAAATATTTCTCAAGTAAAAGTGCAAGTATGGAGCCTGAAAATATACTTGAGCTAAAGCGGAGCTTTATTTTACACTGATATGAATTTGGTTGAATGTTTAAATAAAATCAAATAATAAAAAATACTGTTTAATGCACAGCAGCTTGAAAGATTAGCAATATAAATATATCCTGGCCTTTGAAATGTGTTCATTGTACTTTGTAGGTTTAAATGAAAGCATAAGTAATAGAAAGGCTTTTTCTGTTGGAAATGTAATTAAATAAGACTAAAATTTAAAACAAACAAAAAAAACTTAAATTCAATTACTCAAGTATTTTCCACCCCTGTATATTACTTCTAGTGAATACTAATATTACTGAAAGTTTGAAATGTCATTATTTATTTTGTAATTTTATTTTTTATTTTTTTTAGCAATTCACCACTTCACACACAGCAGCAGTTGCTACACCTCCATGTTTGTAGCAAAGAATTTGGTGTACAACTGACCAAAACTAGTTACAAAACCTTCCTCCTTTGAATTCCTGGACATTTCTGGGTGTTATGTTTCTAAAAACACAGACAATACCATCAGGTTTTATTGGCATTACTTAATCATGAAAGGTATAGAATTATAGAAATTCATAAGGTTCCTACTACACAGCAGCAGGTAATGTAGCCAGTGGCCCTCAGAAAACAAAGTTAGCTAGCACTAGCACTCAACTGACAACACATTTCTCATATGGGCAATTCTGATTTAATTTGAGGATATACGACTTTAATTGTGCTATTAAAGATACAGCAATGATTTAATTTTAGTAATCAATCAAAGCGTGCTCTATTTGCTGCCCATATTATACCAAACTCTCAGGGGGAGGCTAATTAACTAAGGCCTTTTCATACTTCATTACAAGCAGGATTGTATTTCATGATTGTACACTGGTTAGTTCTAGGGCTACAGTTGTATTAATACACTATTATAGGGTTTCTCAGGTTTTAATCTTCTATTTAAACCAAAAACACAGCCATAGGAGCCTCATTATAGGATGGTCCCTGATCACACATTGTAATTAGGTCCACAGAAAAAGACCCCCCCCCCATTGTGAGTCAATGGCTTATTAAAACAGGGTGGTGGAGGGTTTCGGTGTTTACTTTTAATACAGGATTCCATGAACTGCAGAACAGAAAATCTAATGTTTCCACTGACAAAGTCAATAAATCAAGAAATAAAACCTATTAAGAAATAAAATTATCATTATTGGAGCTACAAGAAAAAGCAGTCATGCACATTTTATTTTATTCCAGGAAATTGTACAAAAAACATTTATATAATAGGATTTATTTGTATTTTATTCTATGAGCTTAGTGGCAAAACATGGTGATGGCAAAAATAATTAGGAGAAAATCAGGCCTATACGTCATTACAAGATCTGACAGACAGTTTTGCTTAAACGTAATCCTGAGGTTGTCTACAATGAAAAAGGGTGTCAGGAAATAAGATCCACACCAACATAAATCCCACTCATACCACAATTTATAGAGTATGACTAAATGTATACTTTCATTAGGATAAACATCAGTGTACAAAGTAGTGTTTCTAAGAATGTATGGACCTCTATATTTCCTTGCATTGTTAGGGCAACATGCATAAAGTATAGACTAAAATCATGATTTTTCACATTTCCTGAACACAACACACCAATGTCATGTTTCTGTAGATCAGGTTTTCTCTTCAGCACTATACGGAATCAGTAAACAAAGCTGCAACTCTGACAATCTGCACACCTATCAGATACAGTTGATGCATTCAAGTAATATTGTACAAAGATTGTACAAAGATTTGCCGATATAAGCTGATTATCATATCTTTATCCACAGCACACTGTGCACGTGTACGATATGTAACTCAAATCATGTTTGTAGTATTTCTTCTCTAGCCAGGAGGATGAGGTCATCAGTTGCAATGAAGAGGCAAAGGAGGGACCCATAGCCGATCCAAAACTCCAATGTAAAATTGCACCCTCAATTCTTTTAATGGAATAACACTCCTAAATCCTCAATTATTCAAAAGTCTATTAGTAATCCATTTTTCACTAATCAGTCATGGCTTCTTCATTTGTCAAAGCTAATTGGATTTTACACATTGGACATAAAACAACTCATTGTACAAAAGGGGCCCCACTTCACTCAGGAGAGAAGAGAAGCACAGTTCTTCAGAAGCAGAGGCTTAGCAATCTCCAGCAGGTCCAGGTTAGGGTCCAGTGACCTGCCCAAGCCTTCCAATACCATGATGGCAAACACAACGGAGGCAAAATTACTCTCCAGCTTCACCTGTAAAAAAAAAAAAAGATAGCAAACATCTACAAGTGTCTGCTCCACAGCAAGACATGCTTTAGAGTAACTCCATATAATCCCAGGCCACAACTTATCATGTAGGACACCAAATGTGAAAAATAGAAAAAAAATGCAGACATTAAAAAAGTATCCAAAAAAAAAAGATGAAAAAGGATTTAACTTAAAGACAGAAGATATACTTCTGTTCTAATGTTTGGAATCATTTATCATATTGATAACTTATATAATATTACTTTTTTATGAACTCCAATAAAAATTGGAATTTATATTATATTTTCAATATAATTTAGACCAATCTCTGTTCATCATTCCGAACACATCTAAAATTTATTTATTACAGCTTTCTACAAATGAGCTGAATCCTAACGTTGTAGTATGTTAAAGACAAAGTCATCAACTTTCCAAAATTTCAGCAAAATTCAAGCATTGAGATGCAAATAAAGTCATTCAGAGAGGTTTGATGTGAAATGTTGCATTGCAGAGAAACTTACTGACTCAGGATATAGCCATATTATGCAATATCTAAAATGACTAGTGAGACTACACGTTTCCTGAGTTTGTATATGCAATGCTGATAATCACAAAATAGTGCAAAAAAAAAAAAAAAAAAGTTCTCCTTGTACTTTTTGGACAACAATGTCTCAGACAGCATATTCAAAAACATTTTGAGTAGTAATTTTTTGTGACATAAATTCTAAAGACACTAAAGGCTTCAGACATCTGGTTTCTATCACTATCACTCTGAGCAAGTTTCTCAAGAACGGCGCATTTCACATCAAACAATGACTAAATGACTTTGTTGACACCTTATTCACTGAAATACAAAGAAATGTAGAAAACCCAGTGTATTCTCCTTTGTTATAATTAATTTAAGCATGTATCAAAATTACTTACATATTAATGACATCAATTCCAATTTTTTTACATGTGTAACTTGACACAAGATAAAACATGTTCAGCACATTTTATATCCTGTTTTTAAAATCTACTGAGAACTAAGAGCTATTTTCTAACAAATGATTCATAAAATCATTTAAAAAATGTAAATATAGAAATTCCGACTGCAATATGATGAATTTAATATAGTGAAACTGATAATCTAATATAAAGGCCAGCTTGGCACTGCTCAGTATGTGCATCAACAGCTCAGAAGAACTTAATATACCTTATGGCGAATGAGCAATCCAAAGACACGAGACAGCAGTTCTGCCACCTGAACCTTAACAGGATTAGAGAAGCAAAGCATGGATGAAATTTCAAGAGCTTATGCTGCTCATGTGGTGAGCCACTGAACAAAATCAGAAGTGTATTTTTGATGAGATGTGTATGCAGGTGTGTACTATCTGTAGTACCTTCCCCAGAGACAGAGTGTCACTGAGTGCGTGGTTCACAAGCTCAGCCATTTCCTTTTTGAAGCGTGGTACATCCTTGCACTCACTGGCCCTGGCATGGTTCAGAATCAGCTCTGCCACACGCTCCCCCTGATAGTACAACACATGAAAACATATGAAAAAATTTGTAAATACAGTAATATAGACTGTAACTAACCTCTCCAGCACCAAATCACTTGCATGAGTCTGAATTGTAAGAATGAAATCACACAGTCTTGTTGCGTCCAGGTGTTTCACACAGAACACCTCTTCACTTCAAACACACACACCATCTCAGTGTTTCGGCTTCTGATACCTGTTTTAGGACAACAGCAGTGAAGACAGCTCTGAGGTTGCGCAGATCTGTCTCACTGAGTTGGGCCACAATCCCAGCATCCAGTAGTACCAGACGTAGAGGAGGAGGGGACGGCCTCATGCTGACCACCACTGTGTCCCACAGGTCTGTTAGTGTGGCCCTGTCCTGGGGCCCAGCCCCTTCACCACTCTGAACCAGGATGTTACCTGGATGAAGGTCTCCATGGACAAAGTTATCCACAAACACCTGAAAGTAAACATAAACAGATGAACAAGTGCAGGTAGACTCAATATTTTTTTTGGAGTGATGCCATAGAACAGGTCCCTTGAACTCTGGTACTAGAGGGCTGGTATCCTGTGGCAGTGGCATAGGCTGAATTTAAGCCTGGTTAAAGGTTGGAAGCATTATTTCCCAAAGACATTACTATTGTGAGGATGACAACCACCAACTAGTCTTATTCACTGTAGCTAACATAACCAGATACATTTCAAAAACACCTGCCTGGTTACTATAACAAACATCTACTGAAGGTCTATCAGCAGCCAAGGAGCATACAACCATGAGTATTGGTCAATTAACCACAGGTCTACCTTTTACAGAGTTACGTGTACATGTCTTGACTACTTAATTAGCTCGCTGTGTTGGTGGTGCTGGTTAAAAGAGGTTTCTTCCCATCCTTTTTGTTTAAAGTGGAAGTAATAATAATAGTATTATTTACTTTTTTTTGTAACTTAAAAAATAGTCAGAAATCTACTACTGATGTGTCTGAAAAGGAAAATCACCAAACTATGCTGGACACTGGCCCTTCAAGACCAGAGCTAAAGTGCTCTAATATATAGTGTGAAGAGATGATGTCCAGCATAATTCGCTGCCTTTCCTGCATAAACACACCCACTATTCCTGCCAACTAATAGTGAGTTGAACTAGGTGGGTTTAAGCAGGAAAATCACCAAACTGTTGACTGGGTCTCCAGATGTGTAATTGAAAATCCCTGTCCTAAATGGTCAAAGTCATACAAGATTAGATCAACACAATCTGACTGCATCAATGTTACTGATATAATTACTGACAGAGTACTTTGTGTGTTTACTGGTATCAGAGTTCAAAAGAACGCTATGCACTACTTAAAAAGTGTTCACTGTATCAGATGAGACAGTTGATGAAACTGGCAAACTCATAAAAAATAATATTTTTCCCTCCCACCATTTTCAATAGTGTGTCCACTCCCATCCGGGCAATTCTCTGCTTCGTGGCCACAGGCACCTCAGACTTCAGGTAGTTGGAAATGGGTTCACTTTCCTGTAAAAAGTACAAGGCACTCTATTCAGATGAAAAAGAGGTGATACACTGGCAATCTCCTGGGGAATACTATCATCTGAAATTTATCACCTCATATGTCTCCACTAGGACAGCCCTTGTGACAAACGGTCTGAGTGGTGTTGGAAACCTGACATATTCCAAGTCCTTAAAGTTATTCTTGAACCGTTCTATGTTCCTTGCCTCGAACCGAAGGTCTATCTGCAACCAAAGCAAAAGCCTCAAAAGATGTAGTTGAAATGTCACTGAAATGAGCCCAACCTCTGAAAACAACCCCCCTCCACCAAACTTTACACTTGGCACAATGCAGTCAGACAAGTACCGTTCTCCTGGCAACCACCAAACCCAGACTCGTCCATGAAATTGCCAGACGGGGAAGCGTGATTCGTCACTCCAGAGAACACATCTCCACTGCTCGAGAGTCCAGTGGTGATGCTTTACACTGCATTCAACGCTTTGCATTACACTTGGTGATGTAAGGCTTGGATGCAGCTGCTCGGCCATGGAAACCCATTCCATGAAGCTCTCTATGCTGTTCTTGAGCTAACCTGAAGGCCACATGAAGTTTGAAGGTCTGTAGACTCTGTAGAAATTTGGTGACCTCTGTGCACTATGTGCCTCAGCATCCACTGACCCCGCTCTGTCATTTTACTTGGCTGACTACTTTGTGGCTGGGTTGCTGTCGTTCCCAATCACTTCCACTTTGTTATAATACCACTGACAGTTGACATATGACGAATATTTAGTAGTGAGGAAATTTCACAACTGTACTTGTTGCACAGGTGGCATCCTATCACAGTACCATGCCTGAATTCACTGAGCTCCTGAGAGCGACCCATTCTTTCATAAATGTTTGTAGAAGCAGTCTGCATGCCTAGGGGCTTGGTTTTACACACCTGTGGCCATGGAAGTGAGGGGAACACCTGAATTCAATTATTTGGATGGGTGAGTGAATACTTTTGGAAATATATTGTAAGTGACCATGTAAATCGTATACTCCGATTCCTTAAATCGGATTAAAGCGGTTATCAATTTCAAGAAATCCAATAAAGAGACTTGAATTCAGTAATCAGTAAGCTCAGTAATTGGGTTTTTAAGCATATGTAGACCCTTACTCTGATTTCTTTTGTTTTCCTTAGTTTGCACATGTGCGTAAACAGAAGGTCGAGCTGTCCCAGCAAACAGCATTTAATGCAACATCGGCAAAATGGCAACAAAACATTTTTGGAGTGTAGCTGAAACCGTCTACATGCTTGACGAAATTAAGATTTTGAATCGCTATCTTCTAAGTAATGTATATTCACATTTAGCAGTAAAGTGTTTCCAAGTTTTGAAAAAGCCGCATCACAAAGTTTGAACTTTAAGTCACATACTTCTACTTCTGTGAGTTTATTGGCTGGTTGCAAAGCAGAAAAACGATTACGAGTTGGAGTTTTCCCATTATCTGATTACCCAAGTGACACGAACGAATTACTGACAAAATCCGATTTTCTGTGGTTATGGGATTATTAAGTGTGTTTAAATGCATTCATTGTTTCTATGACAAATTACTTTTTATACTTGGCATTACCTGTTTGGTCATGAGCTTCTCAAATTCATCCACCACTTCAGGCAGGCTCAGCCACTTGAGACCAGGAAAGCAGCTGATGAGCACGCTCCCCGCCTTCATTAAAATCAGGTCTATTTGAACCTGTCTCCTGATGCCAGGATGAAGCACCTGCATGACAAAGAGAAAAGCTGTAAAATGGCATAAACTAAATTATGGCCTAATATTTTATGGATATTAGACCTAATATAATACTGATATTCAAAATGCAAGGATCACAAATTTGAGATGACTAGAGCAGCTGAAAAGCATAACATGAAAAATCCACAAAAACACAGTATCATTGATTGTACACTTGTGAAAACAATGGTTCTTCCAGGGTTCTTTATTAAAGAAAATGATTCTATGTAGAACCATGAACACTGAAAGAAGTCTAGGCATGATTAAATTGTTCTTTGCATCATTAAAGCATTCTTCAGATTAATGGAGAGTTTGCTGTGGATGCTTCTGTATAGAGCCTTTTTAAATGGGGTTCTATATAGCACCAAAAAGAGTTCTTCTATTGTTATGATGTCAAGCCTGTGAGAAGAAACCTTTTTGGTGCTATATAGAACCCTATATATAACCATATAAAACACATTCTCCATCAATCTGAAAAACCCTTCAACCATGCAAAGAACCACTTAATAATGCAAAGCTTTCTTGGAGCATTCATGGTTCTTTACAGAGCCATTTTGTTTACTAAAAAAACCTTGAAGAACCATCTTTTTAAGTGTGTAATGTTAACTTAAGTTCTCTGCTTCAAATTTTTTTTTTGTATACAGAATGTGTCAAGCAGGTTGAATGAAATGTTTTAAATGAACTTTTCCCAAAAACATTGAGTCTAACCCATGCATACTTTATTGTTTTAATGTTACCTTAATTGCCACAGGCATGAGACACTCCTCGTCTGTGTACTTTCTTAGAGTGTGAGGAAATTCAGCAGTGCTCTCCTGTCTCTCTAATGACTCCTTTTCTGGCCCCCACAAATGATCCCAAGCTCCCTCGAGCCCTGGGATCTCCCAAGCTTCCAGCAGGTCCTCTTTCTCGAGGCCTTCCAACAGCTCCTGGAAGGCCGGGTCCTCCACACTTGTGACTCGAGCCTTAGCCCGATATACCTGTGCCACACAGCCTGAGCCCACAGGCTCCTTACTGTCAAACACAAACAGCTGCCTCCAGCCCTCACCAAAGGCCCGCTTCAGACATTGCTTAGTGTGTGCCCAGGAGTGGGGTTGCACTCTCACATGGAGCCGGGCAAAGCGGTCACAGAACTCCTGAGAAAAGATGTCCCGTCGTGTGCTGGCCCACTGACCAAGCTTGATGAATGTTGGACCTGAGGACTCTGTGACCCACAGCAGGGCATCAAGCCAACAGCAGGAACAGCGCTGTGACAGCAGAGTCAGGGGGTAGAGCAGCAAGAGGGGGCTGAATTTGAACAAGAGTATCAAGGCACGGATGCTTAGTCGCAAGATGAATATGAGCCTGTGAACCTGCACTCTGACAACAGATTTCTTCTCTGTAGTCCTCCGTGGAAGTACTGCTTCTTGTGCTGAAGCATATGTGACACTGCCCACACCCCAACACAGCAGTGCCACTTTGGGGGTATAAGAAAGAACTGGAAACCTTTTGGCGAAGAAAGTTCTCGGAGGAGCAATCCGAACTGACACAGAAACTCTGTGAACGGTGCACCTCAGGCTTTGTAAAATGCTCTTTGCACAAAATGCAGACATTTTAATGTAGGCTTGATATTTTTTAGAACTTAGACATTAGTTGGTGGCATAGCCTGGTACAGATTTCTCATATGAGCTACATTTAACTGGGCTGCATTACATTAACCTACTAAATACACTGTGAAATTACACGTATAAGCCTCTTTAAGATAAACTAGCACACCGATCTCTGGGTGTATTGCTCCACTCTACCCGCATCAAAGGCTTTAAACGTAAAGCCCAAGTATCACTAGCACTAATCAAATTCTATAGATACGTGAACGATGGCGTTATATCGTGCGCACTGAACTGCCAACACAAATTCTCATAGAGGCAGAAAAAGTCCAGCCTGCCTTAAAAATGGCTACATTCAGCTAACTTAACTCATCCAAGGCACAGCTACTCAGACAGGCAGCTGCTGCTATCAACGCATTCAAGCTTTCATAAAAGATGACCACTAAAATCGAGTGATTAAACTATCAATTTGAAAAACTGTCCTACTAATAAGACGAGCTTCATTTCGCACGACAGGAGCGTTTTACTCCGTGTTTACATTCATTCATACTTCATATGCAATTCGCCCGCTGTCTCCCGGTCTACCTTTAAATAAGTCCGTGTAGATGCACATGATGCAGGTGGTTCCGGAGACGAACGCCAGGATAGATCTGTTTTGGGTGCATTTGGAGGCAAAAGAGCCTTTAGTTACGAAGTGAAAACAAATGAACATTATGGACTAAAACTGTTACGGTCTGACTCGAAGAGAGTGCTAGACTAAAGGCCAGAGCACAGCGACCAAACCCTCTTCAATAAACACCAGTATTCTAATCGACCGTCGTCTTAAAGGGACATTCGACCGAATTTTAGAAATTCCCACACACAATAAAATCGATGTAAACAAAATAATTCAGGATGGTTTGATGAGCAGTTGCCTTCTAGAGAAGCTTAAAGGGTCGCGTTGGCGGTGACAGGAGCCAGAAGCGTTAATACCTGTAAGCTGCCTTACAGAAAGTTATTACTTTAAGGTAATGACATGACAGAGGGGTGGGGGCACACAGCGCATGTAACGAAAGGTTACGTATAAAATTCAGAAGACACTCGTATGTTCACTGGTGGTTTGGAGTCTGTACAATCAGCTGTTTCTGTACAATCATCCATTTTCACACCAAAACACTTTGGATGACTGTTTAGATCTCAGTCATTGAATTGCGAAAACTCGGTGGCATCCTCCTTTTAGAACGCTGTGAATTAAAGCTAATGAGCCCAATGAAGCAGAGTGACTGGGGACAGTGCGCCGTTTGGGTGAAGAGGCCACAAAATGTCCTAACTCTCATGATTTTAGTGCACTAACCTATATAATGTAGGTTAAGCTAGGTAGCAGGGAGTATGGAGCGCATTCAGGGATAGTGTAACGTTAGCTTTCCTGAAAATACCCATCCAAAATGTCTATAGTTTTGTGGGTTAATCTTCAGTACAGCCCTAAAAGACTTCTATCTCAGTATGGTAACTTACTGTAGTCTATCTACATTGCTAACTTAGGCAAACGCTGCGTGCTGAGGAACGTTGGTTCAACCGTCGCCTGTGACTGCAGTGAAAAGAGTCACCCAGCAAACGAGCATGTGGGCGAAAGCTGGCCCTCATGGACATTAATAACGTGACAGCTATATAATAATATTATGAGCAATATTAATTTACAGATCTGACTACAGCGCGTATTGACCGCTTTAAACATTTGCTAGCCCGACTGAGCTAGCGTTAACGTTAGCTGTTAAATTAGCCTAGCTAGTGTAATGTTTCCTTGGATTTTACTTTTTATAGTTAGTGTTGTTCTTGATATTAATTTGATGATAAATACCTCAACCTTTTGTGCTACAGTTCCTCAGAAATAGCGATGTAATGCCGAATAACTTCAATTTATGAAGTTTAAGTTTCTGAAAGCTAGCTAGCTAACCTGGCTAACGTTAGCTTATGTAGTTCATTTGAGCTGAAAAACTGAGAAATGGGGACTTGGGAAAATAAAGCACTTCTCATTTAATTGTACTGAATCTGTTTTTTTGTATTTTATTGGATGTATTATGTGTTTATCTTATTTTTTAACAATGGTTGTAATAAGATGTGTTAGTAATAAGGAATTTCCTTTTTTTTGAAAGAAAAGGTCTGTGGAGGGTGTTGGAAGAAATTTTCTTATAATCTTTCATTTCTTTTTTAGGTAAGGAACATAAACTACATGATTTGTACAGTTAAACATGTTAATTATGGTGAAGTAAATTAATTGTTCATTAATGAATGAATAACTTTTTTATTACATTTATTTTCTCTTATTTTTTACAGCAGTGCCATACATGGTGGTGGGTGAAGTGTAATTCAGAAGGATCACAGCTCAACAGTGCTGCATCCTGGGGTAACAAATTCTCCTAAACTGTAATTACACATCACTTCTGTGCCAACAAACTTTGTAAGCTTGTCAGAAGAAAGGCTCTGCTGTCACTTCACAAAGGTATGTATCGGCAGTCGGCTAAACATCACTGGAACACAGGAATGATTCATGAAAAGTATAATTTGGCACGGTGGCGTGGTGGGTAGTGCTGTCGCCTCACAGCAAGGAGGGCCTGGGTTCGATTCCCTGGCCGGGCGACCGGGCTCCTCTCTGTGTGGAGTTTGCATGTTCTCCCCGTGTCTGCGTGGGTTTCCTCCGGGTTCTCCGGTTTCCTCCCACAGTCCTAAAGACATGCAGTCAGGCCAATTGTGTAAAATGATCAAATTGTAAGTCGCTCTGGATAAGAGCGTCAGCTAAATGCCGTTAATGTAAATGTAAAATAATTTACGCAGTTTTCCCCTTACACAGTCGATCAGCCAAGACCCATTCAGCACTTTTTTTTTTTTGGCACTGGACCTCTGAGCCTACTTCATCTTAGTTGCTACATAACCTGTTGAGACCCACACTGCTGAGGCAGATGAGCAGCAGGAGTGCTGTACAGTGTGATGGTTATCACATTATGTATGCATGCAAAGTTTAACTTGGTGTTTAAGTGTGAAGAGAACAGTGTGTAAGACTTAGGGGGGATCTATTGGCAGAAGTGGAATACAGTATACAAACCATGTTTTGATTAGTGTATATACACCTGTAACCATGAATCGATTTGTTGTCTTTAGCTTAGGATGAACCTTTCATATCTATATGTGGAGCAGGTCCTCTTTAAACAGAGGCCACCATGTTGCGCCACCGTGCTTCTACAGCAGCTCAGATTGGACAAATCAGCAGTTTGAAGTGACTTGAATTTGGTGGTGCTATAGCACTGGTTGGAAGACGTTGAAATAAGTTGAATCGGTGGTTGTCACCAGTGCTGACTAACTATTTTGTGTAGTGAGACGTTTTTGAGAACCCAAATCAGACAAATGGAGGTTAATATTTATTCATACTTATTATTTAGCACAAGAAAAAGCGAATGAGGCTAATACACGCTTGGAAAGGGAGGGGTGAGGGAGGGGTATTCAGTCGGTTGCAGTCTGCAAACTCATTGCTAGATGCCACTAAATCTCACCCTCTGTACCTTTAAGGTTTAGGCACTCTTGTCATATTTTTTGTAGCTCCTGATTTGATCTATTAACACGTTTACATTTTTACTTTGTGGACATGATTTAGTTTAAATGTAGACATTTTTCACTTTCATATATTTCCATTTCTATTTCTATTTCCTTAATTGATTAGGAGCTTGTTTGAGTAAAGTTTTAGTTTCTCTCTGCTTTGTCCACCTCTGATGAAGCATAGTGGTTGACCTGTGATGTTGCTGGTCTGTTTTTCTTCAAAAGCCCCTGGGAATCTTGTTTGGATGCATGGCATCATAAATGCCATAAAATACAAGGTGATTTTAAATCAGAATCTGGACTGACTCTGTGGCTGTCTGTAGGCAAGACAAGGCTTTTTGTTTTTACTGCAAGATCAAATCCCAATTGGGAAATTTGAGGGCTTGATTAAGTTTGTGATTAATCTTTAGCAATCTGAACATGACTTGGCCACTGAAAGCATAAAGTAAGAAAATGTTTTTGAGAATTAATTTGGTTTTGGTCGGTGCAAAAGAAAATATTTCTCACACATAGTCTTGGACTGGAAATGTATTCACAGATTTATGTCTGTGTTTTCTGTTATCTCACAATTTCTGTGGTGAAACACATCTTTCCATTTCAATTCATTATTAGCTGATGAGGTTAGCACAAGTCAGTAGGTTTCCACATTTAGATTCTTTGTTGAAGAGCAAATGTTCACTGTACTTAATAGATCTTTCTGCAGACCTTATATAAACACAAAGTTTGGTATAGACCTATAATACTTTGTAGGCTAGTTTTTGCACAAGCCCATCAACCAACTGTGTAATGCTTTGCTGAACTGCTGCACGGGCTGCTGTTCAGCTGTCATTCAGAAACCAGTATCCTTATTGTTGTCTTCCATCATGCAGACAAAAGAGGAGTGGATAGTGAACAGATGTTGGACCCACATCCTCCTCCCACTGTAGTTGGGGTCTCTGTGAGCTGCCTTTCATGAAGTGCTACTTGGTACGATTGTTCGAGTAATGGTCTTTGAAATTTAAGTCTTTGATATCTAGCTTTGACACCTGGGTAGTTCCTGTTGGTATAAAAGTTTGTTTCTATGCTGACAACATAGATTTTTAGTCAGTTTTGAGAAGAAAGAGCATTTTGTTTAAGCTTAATATAGTCTGTTATATTTCACTGCTACAAGTCCATCTTTACAGTTTAAAGTTGTTTTACACTGGTAAGGGAACCAGTTTGACCAGTGTTTGTCAAAGAGGTGGAAGAGAATAAAAAAAGGCACAAAGTTTTATTTCTGGATGCAGGAGAATATATACGCCTATACATTTCTGTCCACAAACTCCTCAGTATCTGAGTGTAACCTGATCCCTCACTTCTCCTGTCTCCTCCTCTTTTGAACAGGAGCCAAAGGTTCATTCACTTTGTGATTCCTTACCCACGTTACCCTCAAGTCCAGCTCCCCAGCCTCTGGCTCCACAGTCCTGCAGGAGAAAGAACAGCAAGGCTTTCTCAGACATGAACAATATAGAAACTCAAAACGAACTAAAACACACCACCAACCAGCCAAAACCTGAAGATGGTGTTGGGAAATAATTATGTAAGTACTGAGACAAAGGCATGCCCAAGCAAAGTGCTGGTCTTGGAGTTGTATATGCATTTTACAGAAGTCGTGGACTGGAGTCTTGGAGATATTCTCTGATTCTCAATGTACATATTTAGTGCGCATACTGTGTCTGTGTCTAGGTTTGAGTCTTGTCTTCACTCTTGGCTGTTATTTACGTGTTCAGTTGTGTTCTCCTGCTCACTCTAAAGCAGGACACTTGGTCTCCAAGACGACCATGCCTCCAATCACTCAGCCAGCTGCAGATTAGTTCAGCAGTAGGGGGTGGGGGGGTGATGGGAAAGCAGAGAAGGGGGAGAGAGAGAGAGAGATAGAGAGAGAGAGAGGGAGGGGGTCTTGGAGAGAGGAGGGAGGGGTGGGAAAAGTCCAGTGAGGGAGAGAGGGAGAGAAGAAGGCAACAGCACACAGAGAGGGAGAGATAAAGTTGCCTGGGGCTGAGGTTTGTGGAGGGAGCACACAGACTCACTTTTCTCTCTTGTTCCCTTCTGAAACAAAGTTTTGAGGAAAAAGCCAACGGGAACCCATCTGACCAGCTCAGAAAGAATAAGAGGATTTAATCAAGGGAAGAGTGAGAGGAAGGAGCGAAAGGACAGAGAGAAGAAGAAGACGGACTTACTGCTCCAAGGGAAGTCATTGAGTGGATGCTGCCATACTCAGTGTCAGGTTTCACAAAATGAGAAACCACCACAGGAGCGCTTCTGCAGGGCTCAAGCAACCAAGCAAGGTACAGCTGTGTTTGTGTGTTACAGAGCGTGTGTGCAGTTCTTTGTGTTGGTTAACTTGGGGCAATAATTCATGTGAAATTTTTAAAAAGTTGTGAAAAAAAAGCAATTTAAACTTTGTGTTAACCAGACCAGAATTCTTTACCTTTTGAAAAGCCAGATCAACTGGTGACTTTAAACCTACAGAAAGCAAAAAGTGTAAAAGGAGAATGTTAGTAACTAGCTGTGCTTCACATTGTGGAAGAATAGTCTCCAGCAAAACCTCCAGCAAAAAACTTCAGATAGCAAAAACTCAGAAGAACCAGTGACTTTAAACTCACAAAAACAAAACAAAAAGGGTCAAAAGAGAACGGTTGTGACCAACTTCACGCTGTGGAAGAACGGTCAGTACTAGACAGACTCTCTTTCCTGGTCAGCCTGTGAAACTAGGCAGAGCACAATATGAGGTACTTTGGTGGAGAAGCTTGTGTTAAATGGGTGCATTCCAGTGCAGACAGGGAGAAAGAGCAGAGATAGAGAAGTGGGTAATTGGATAAGTGAGGCGAGTCATTTTAGCCCACAGAACAATGGTCTCTCTTCACTGCTGTACTGAAGGAGAGAGAGAGGAAAGAGCTTGTAAACAGAGCAGGCAGAAGACTGATAACTCACAGAACAAGCAGATCAAAATGTACCTCCCTATTCAATATCAGTATTTGCTCACAGGCAACTCTTAAAACAGTTAAGAAAACAATGACACCTATCTTTGGTCATCAGTGTAGCATAAAAGTTACTCACAGTTCTTAGTGGTGAAACATAATTGATGTATTTCAACAAGTGTGAATAGTATGTTCATGACATTTTTATTGTATTGTTCATCTTTTGCTGGTTGAAGCCTCCAAACACTTGAGCACAAACATGATTCATTGTAATTCAATCAGTTCCACTTACATAAAATCCAGTAATCCTTCAAAGAGTAGTGAGGGCCTTAATTCAATTTCTGAGCTGTTCAGGGTATTTCTGATCTCTGTCACGCAGTCACTGACTCACATACGTTCGTTGGCTTGAAATCCTGGCCTGAAGTTTTCAACCCTTTATTTACCAACTTAGCCTTTTCAGCATGTTTCAAGGTACCAGGTCTATAATTACTGAACAATGACACACACAGCCACAATTCATTACACTCCAGACCTCCAGATGGTAGAGAATGCTTCCAGGCAACAAAAGAAGACACTTGGGATAGCAGTACTGTTTGTATATAGTAATAAAAACAACTTGTACTGATGTGTTGTGGATGGTGGTCTGGGCCTCTTTGAGCCTGTTATCTGACCACAGGCCTCTTTGATAAGGTGGGTTTAGGTTCCTTCCAACTAGAGTATTACTCTAGAACGCAGTATGAGATAGCTAAAAGACAAATAAGAGTATCAGAAACCTCATCCTGTTCAGCTGACTCGATATGGTTGTGGATTACAGAGAAGGCCAACAATAAGCAAATCTGAGTATCTTGTCCTGGGCTACTGTCTCCACTACTACAGTCTTATTTAGACCTTTCTATCTGTGCTTGATTAGTTAGTAGTTTTTGCGTGTTTGCGTGTGCCGTACGCATGAGTCACATATCTGTGCATGCTTGTCTCTCTTTATCACTCTGTCTCAGTGGTTGGATTTCATGTCACTTGTAGGGAACTGACATCTGTACTTCTTGTACTGAGCTCACGCACATGGACACGGTCGCCACACCTGGTCAGATGCTTGATCATAATACCACAAAGCAGGGGAAGCCCATATTGTTACAGTAACTCAGCAGGGAGTCTTTACATTGTGGCTACTCCAGACTCTGAGTCTTCCTCCCAGCCAGGCCTCCGCTGGCCGTCTCCGTGGCGACAACTCCAGAATGCGCCCCGCGGTGCTGTAGAGGTAGTTCTGGCCGATCAGGATTCTGTGAGCTCTCAGGCTTTGTGTTGGAGTGGTTGGGAACGGAGCACAGATGCTGCGATTACTGCCCTCCCTGCCACCCCCTCTTTTCCTTCACATGCGCTCTTTCCTTCCCGTCCTTCTTCGTCTCCCTCTCCCACCCCCTGCTGCCACTGGAGCTGTGCTTGCAAGCTGCTGCTCTGACACAGACCCTGTCAAGGTTCAGTGCACTTAGTAGGGCAGTTTTTCCACCAGGGTGATGAGAGAGGCGGGGTGGGGGGATTGCTATGTGTGAATTTTTTTTTTAAGCTTTTAGCTTAGTGTATTTTCTGCAGTTGCAATACTAGAAGTAAAAGTTCTCTATCAAAGACATGTTGGGTTGGGTTCAGTCATGTGTTTTAGAAGCAATCAGTGTTGTTTGGTTGTATTAAAGGACTAATTCAGTGAAAAATAAGTTTGGACTATTTTCTACTTACCAGAGATGTAGTCGCTGAGACATTTTGAGACAATTTGGTGTCCTAATTTTGCTTCTTAAATGTAGAACTGAAGGCTAACATAGCTATTAAGCACTAAAAGTAGTAATAGTCAACCAAATCATTTCTGGAAAAAAGTATGATATTTTGTTAAAACTGAAAAAAGGAAGATTGCTGAGGAAAAAGCACACTAAAATATAGTGTCCATGTGCTGCTTGAGTCGCCCTGTTAAGCCTGATATAACAGTTTAAAAGTCAGAGGCGGTAGGTCAGAATTCAGAGCTTTTCTGACCATCTCATGCATCCTTATTAATGTCACATACATTATCAAAAAGAGGGTCTGGTTCAATGTTTAGATCTTAAAGACAAAATCAGCATTATACTGACTATACTTCCACACGTTTACATGCAATTACACGTCCATTAGAGAGGCCTCCAAGTACGCACACATCTCCTTACATAGCATCGCTTTAACATCATGAGTCTCAGAGTTTCAGAGCTAAATGAAAAAAAGCTGAATTTGGACTCCAAACATGTCTTCCACCTGGAGTAAGTGGAAAATTGTGTGAATTGGATTTTTCACTGAACCATTCTGCCAGCTGTAGAAAATGAAAAACTTTAAAATGGACTTTGTAAATGCTTTTATGAAAAATGAAACACATAATTTCACTCCAACAATAGAGGTGAGTAATGAACCAACAATGTTAAGCATAATTCTGCTGGACAAGTCCAAGCTACACCAAGCCAACAAACTTAAACACTACACTGATTGCCAAACCTGTTTGTAATTGTTCCCAGTGACTGTGGTCTTTTTCCCCTTTTCAGAAACTAAGCTTATGCATTGTTTTTGGGAAATACTGCAGCTAAAGGCCAGCATTAGAATGTTTTTGTAGAACAGGCTATAGAGTTCAACTTTTGGGGTCCTTGCACTATCCCATCGCTTCTGTAGACAAGTATGGTCAAAGGGTTGACTTTGCTAACCCCATTTTGGGAGCACTAACGTGAGGAAAAAGTCTCTTTGCCTCCTCTCTTGAACATATGGGCCTTCTCTGATGTGGTGTGGACCACCGCAGCCCTCATCCATTATCTCTGGCTCTGTGGTGGAGCCCTGTGCTAAAATCCCTACCACAGCAGAGAGCCTTTGGGTTCGCTGCGCAATGTGCATGCAAGATGTGTCTCTAATATTGGGGGCTGACTACAGTGACTACCCATGTAGATTTATCTGCAGAGCATGTTTGCATTTGTTTATGGGATCTTGATGCGATGCATGATGCATTAATTGATTAATGTGATCTCCCTTTAGATTAGGCAGCGTAGACCGCAAATATATCCTGGAGCCATGTGCTTGCAGTAGTTTGGAGGATTTGTTCTTGATGGTTCAGTTCAATGCAGCATTAGCCAAGTATGGAAGACCATCATGAAGTAGGCAGTGTCTCCATCCATTTCTTTTTTGTGAAAAATGAAGTCATAAATCTACAAAAGGCCCATCTGACTTCAATTTAGGTGGAAAAACTAAGTATTTGATTCACTCACTTCTTTCAAAAGTGCTCATGAGGGGCACAGAGGATTTTAGACTCCATCTGCCAAGCTTTATGTTTCATTTTAGACTCACTTTATCACTCTGGCTGCTTGGTTTACATTCACTCTGGAAATGTTGATTTTGAGAGTGGGGGTGGGGGTCAGAGAGAGAGAGAAAAAGAGTGAGAGAGAGAAGGAGGAAAGCTATCTGTTGCTTGGTGGATCCTTGACTCCGGAAGAGCACTTTCCCAAGCTCTCGCCACGCTGGGCTCCTGTGGGAATACTGTAGGGAATTATAGGAATCTGTCTGTGCTGAGGCGCGCGGGGCTGGGAGCGGGAACGCCGGTGGGAATGGTCAGGCGGAACCGCAGAAGCGTGAGGGAAAACAGGAAGGGTAACTGGAGCCTTGGCATAGAGTCAGCTCACAGAGAAAGAGGGCAAGAGAAAGAAATCTCCCAGAGTACCCCGGTCTTATAGAGCCTGTGGATAAAGCCCTGATGATGTGCTCAGTGATTCTGTTACTGATATTATCTGAGTAAAGTACTGTAAACCATGAAAAGAGCAATTACAATCCTGGCCTGAGATTAGCCTTTCTTTTTACCAATCGAGTTTGAATACAAGGAATGGGTTTTAGGCACATGGGTGCAAATTGCTTTATCTTCAGATTTAACTTATTTACTGATCCTGAATGTAAACATGTGTAAATGACTGAGAATGAACCAGGTGTATGCAGCTTACATAGAATAAGTATGAGATCCAACGCAGCTTGCCGACAAAGCCCATTCTCTACATGAACATCACGAGTCAAAATTAACATGTTCATCAAAAGCTCAGTGTGATCTACCAGTAGGTATTAATCTACCAGTAGGTATTAATCTAGACATTTCCGTGAGTACTTTTCTCCTCTCTGGTGGAGAGTAGGTCTAATTATGCAGAATTTTTGCGGGCATTTCATAGAAACTATGCTTCCTTTAAGCCAAGTTGGAAAGTCAAAGGAACCATATGCCGTCTAGGGACTATCATTCAGTTTTGAATGATAACCCTCTCCCCAAATCCCCCAGCTTCACTTATACTCAGCTATATAATCTCCAGTAGAACCAAATTACCCTTTTCTACATTCAGCTTTACAATTAGGAAAATTTGTGACTGAAACCATCGTACTGGTATTTATCATTTTGGAATAAAATTCTGTAATCTAGCTGAAAAAACAGCACAACATAAATTGCTTAAAATGCATAAATATACCTCAGAGCATTAAAATACCAACTACAACAGTGAAACTGACTAGTGATAAAATACCAATACTAGAATTTACATAAAATCATATTTGCACAATAGCACGATGTACTATTGCAAAAACATTCTTTTAGAGGCTCTTCTTTTATACAGTATCCCGCTATCATGTTAGAGCTATGGTAAACCAGTACAGAGTCTCTGAGAATTCAGAGTAAAGCAGTAACAGGTAAAGCATTGTGTTAGCTCTGGGCCAGGTGCTTCTCCAGACTCTCCACCTGCACACAGAATGATTCAGTAACAGCATAGCGATAAGTTTAAAAATGCTTAAGCACACAGTTGCTCTGAAACACTCAGGTGAAGTACGGCTGGGAAACGAAAACATTTTACTTCTTTGAACTGTGTACTTGGCAAAAAAGTTCTTAAATGCAGCTCTGACAGATATCAAAGAAAGTATACTTTCAGTTCAAATCAGGCCAAAAAATGTGGAATTGTTCTCCAGCTCTGTGTGCAGGTAATTCACTGCCTAGCTAACTGGCTAGTTCCAGGAAGGCTGTTAATCTACACTACCTGGATATTTCCCTGACTATTAAAGAGATTGAACTTAAACCATAGAATTATTCACACATTTGTTTGCCCTTGAGTGTGTGTAGATTCTTTTCTTACCTAAGAACAAATGCCAAATAAGAAAATAGTAGTGAAAGTCTTTGAAAGTTTGTGAACACTCTGGGTTTTAAGAAGGAATTTCTTTTTAAGAACGATTGTTGAATGAGGTCCAGTGTTTTTCAGAAGGTGCTGTTCTTTTTGGCCCAATATTCATATCACATACACAGAGAGAAGGACAGGGAACTCAAGATTGTTGTTCAGTTTTTTTTTCTTTTTTCAGCCTGTGACTTGGTTCTGTGCACAGCCTTCACAAATTTGTTGGCCCGTTCTTTGCATTTCATAAAAGTTCATACTTTTCTGTTTCAATGTGTAAAACAGTAACACGTTGCAGCATCAACCATTTGTCAAACTACAGTGCAGATGCTAATAGTCATAGTTGTTGAGAAATGAACAGTTTCACGCAGCTGGAGAGTTTGCTTAACAGTATCTGCTTCTGTTTCTATTTATGTCCATTGATTCATAGTGACAGTCGGGCAGAAGTCGATTCATTTCCTAAGGACTCTTTCCTCTTTCTCGACATAGGCCTGCTGGCTAATTGTGCAGAATATCGTCTCAGTCAAATCAGGGCAACTTTAGTATGTGTGGTGGGGACAGGATAGAGGTCATGATCCCACATCCTGTCTTCCTCCTTCCTGTGTCTGTCTGTCTATCTGACTGTCTTTCTGTGATACCCATCCTCAGCTTAAAGCTCACATAAACAACCAAAAAACTATTTGTGATAAAGCCTGCTTTAGTCATTGTAGCCCATAGGCATTTTATGGCTAGTATGGTTTGATTTGAATGACATAATTATAAGTGTCCCTGCTTCTTTTGTACCCAAGAAGCTCAAGAATCGCTCTGATGTGGGAAGATCATTTGTTTTCTAAAGCAGTTTTTCACTTTTCATCATGATGTTTTACAAAACAGACAGCCACACACAGGCAGGGCAGCTTTTTGCTGTGCACAACAATCAGTGGGAATTCACAATTCCAAAGCGACAATAACATAACAAGGCTATACTTAGAATGGATCGATAAGGAAGAAACACAGACATAATAATTGTTTGCAGTATCCTTTCTGGTTCCTGCTCCATTCTGTGGTTAAATCAGTTATGTTCCTGTCTGCTGTCTGCCGTCTGTCCTCTCCCAACCAGCTCAACAATGGCAGGGCAGGGGGCCTAGCAGTGCAGGTGCCTGCCACTGAGTGCGCACTTGTGGTTGTACACACCCAGCACCAACGCATTTTGGGGTCTCGAGACCGCGTCCTTTTGTTCTGATATATGAGGGCCTGTTTGGTCAGGGTGTATTTTTGATAGCTCTGATGTTGTTCAGTTTCTCTCAGGCTTGCCCCAAAAATAGAGCTGGTGGGCTGGTTTGTTTTTCACTGTTCTTTGTGTGCCCCCTCTCATGTGCGCATGCATCACCACAGCGTTGGAAATATCGACAATAAAACTAAAAAAAAATGTAAAAATACATTGCATATTGTGGTTATTTTGTACAACAACAAAGCATAATGTTGGCACATTAATGACTCGTTAAACCAAGTTTTTCGTGAAGCCAAACAGATCTTAAATGAAGTTTAGGCATTGTGGTCCTTTTAAACCCAGTGAGAATGAATGCATATATTTGAGTTTGTTGGGGTGTAAAGATATGCAAATTTTTTGCGCCATGATACAAGACATTTTTGATAAAGAATATATGTATAACTGTTAGTGGACATTGTAGGATTAGTGGATGTTGTAGGGTTATAATTGCGATAAGATGAATGGAATGCAGACATTTTAAAATTTTCTCATCAACTATCAGTTGAATATCATCGGAACATCTGTCTGATACTGCTAAATTACTTTAAACAATTATCTGATGATAACAATGTGACTCCGATGTCACTGTGCATGCCCAGTAGTGGTTAACGCCACAGCTTGCTCAGGCAACCAGAGTGCAGTTCCCCCACACTGGCAGCAATACTGCATTCTGCTTTGTGAATAACTCCCAACACTACCATCCATTTCCCCTGAAACATGATTAGACTGTCACTCTGGGTGTCATGTGCCCATCCCCCCATATTTGCTATCTGCTTGCCATTAAGTTAGGTCAGTTAGAGTTCCAGTGTTTCAGCACATAGTATCAGAACCCAGGATTCTAAAGCAAGAGAACGCTGAAATGCTTGTGTCGAACAAATCAAAAACGTAATTTCAATGATTTTCAGATTTTTCAGTCTCCTGCTTGGCTCCATATGTAGACAAGTCATCTATGTTTAAATTGAAGTCTCTCTCTCTCTCTCTCTCTCTCTCTCTCTCTCTCTCCCCTTCTTTCCTTCTCTCCCTCTCTCTCTGCTAGAGCTCGCTGGAATGTGAGTTCATTGAACACAGAGGCACTGGGTGAAAGTTAGTCCCCCACTGAGTGCCTCCACCAGTACAGAACACACACACACTCTGCACTCTCTCAAACACTGTCTTTCTATCACAGGCTTGCTAAATGTTTAGTGGTGCATGAAATTGATTGCAGAGAAGACCCCCCCCCCCCCCCACCCTTGTGTTAAAGAGAGAAAGGAATGAACACTGCAGTCAGCTCAGTCTTGGCTAGAGACCTCAAGCAAAGAAAACATTGCAGCGAAACAGCAAAATGAATTGATGAGTGACTCATTGGACAAGAAGCAGACAAGTAAATGGATGGACTCTTTTATGTGTTCCCTAGTTCTTTTGGAGCTGTAGTCATGTGCCTTCAGGTTTCGTATTGAAGTAGATGCAAAGTGTCTTGCTGTTGTTGTAGAAGGTGTAGAAGGAAAAATGGAGCAATTAAGTAGATGCAAAGGTTCTGGTGAAGCAAATGAGGTAAGATCATTTTATACAGTCCAGTTGCCTGTTTTAGGTGTATGGAAATCAAAAGTTCTCTCTCACACTCTTTCAACTTCTCTCTCTTTCTGCTATGGAGAGGTGCAGAGAGCATGATGTCATGCGTTTAGCGGGTCCTCCAGGGCTGGCCGCTGTGGACAGGCTTTATGAGAAGCAGCTGTTAGAAGGAGGAGGAGGGGAGAGAGATAGAGAAATCTGGCGTGGTGCTCAAGACTCCAGAATACCAGAGAATATCCTGACAACACCAGGATTCAGTGCTGATTTTGAAGCAAGACTACTGACAGGATTTCATCACCTGCTGACAAAATTTCTGCCAATTGACATGCAGCTGCTGCCAGTGCTCAATATTAGCCCTGGTACCAAGTCTCATCACTGACCACACTAAATATGAAACCTTCTGCTTTAAAAGCTAACCTGACTGGATTACTTGATGTAGCGTAAAATTAGCATGCAGGTTTTCATCTATGTGAATTTGTGTGACATGATACGATGGTCATTAATGATATGGGTGTGGAGCTTTGGAATGCCTGGTCCTAAAGTCCTGTAGTAATACAGGAAGGACTGTGGCTTTGACCTGACCTCTGTGTTTCTGGGCTCTGTTTCTGTGTCCACTATGCACTCCTCCTGTCCAGGGTTTGGCTGCTGTTGTAGAAAGATAGATGGAAAGAGGGAGTTGGTTCTTGGTTCTCTTTGCATTTGGGATTTAAAGTAAAGCGCAGATGGTTAGTCCTTGTTGTCTACTCTCACAACTTGTCTGTATTTCCTAAGTGGTTCATAACATATTCTGCCTCTTTCAAATAGAGAAATTCCATACAGTCTTCAAAGATACTTCTCCTTCAAACAGATACAAAAATTAGAGTGACAACAATTTCCCTTGTGCTTCAGTTAGTGACTCATGAATACAAACAATTAGATGAATACAAACATATGCAAATATAGTTCAGAAAAAAAGACATTTCTGCACATTTGTAAACTTGTTGTTGTCTTTTGGGAAATACCTCAGACAATTGCCTGCTTTTATCCTTACAACTATTTGCCCCCAGCATTTCCCCTCGTCTTTATGTAAATCTCTGCAGACCCTGGTGACTGGGGTGATAGTGATCTGCTGTTTGGAGTGGACGGTTTAGTTATGTAACTGATGGGGTCCGATGGCCTTTCTCTGACCCTAAGTAATGTCCTCTTTCCTTAAACTCTCACAGGAGCAAACTGATTGCTATCACTCTCAAAGAGCCAGAGAGTGGTATTTTACTATCAGCCTGCTTTTGTGTCTGTAGTGGTTTTATAAGTTTAGTGCAGGTTGAATGGAAAAGTGTAATGGTGCATAATTATAATAATATAATAATAATTGATGGCCACTCTCAACATGCATTGTCACATCTCCATGTCGCACATTGTCACATTTGTGCATTTCACATCAATGTCATGATGCACTGTTACGTTCCAGTTGTATAGCGATGATTTTGAGTGTTGTTATTGTCCCCCGGAGCCACTTGCTTGCCTACCTCTGTCTGCTTTTAATGTGTAAACACATCTTTTTTTAATTGCCATTTGGTAGAACTTTATTTATTTGTTTCCTTTCCTTGTCTATACTTTTATCTTAATATATAACCTGACTTTTATTTGGCTTATTTTAATTATTTTTTCTTTTTGATCATATTGTACAGTGTCCTTGGGTGTTTTGAAAGGTGCTTTTAAATAAAATGTATTATTATTATTATTATTATTATTACAATTATTATTACTCCAGCAAAATCACATATTAAGCACATTAAAAGAAACATGTCCATTAATGTCCTGAAATTTGTTTACTGGAATTAACCCTTAACCCTGTATACTCTGCAGGTCTGTATTTGGGCTGTATTTTTGTTCCTCACTCTAATATGTACATATTATGTTATGTATTAGTTTCATAATAGTTATTGAATAATTCATAGTAGTTACTCAATAATAAGCCTGAAGCTTATTACCTGAATAAAAGGGTTAAAGGGGTTAACAGTAGTTAGAAGTAAGTAGACCATAGCAATCATTTTAAGTGCACTTGTAGTAAAAAATACTAACAGTGGCATGCAAGTATGTGAGCAGCATGGCGGAACAAGCTTTCGCATGACCCTAGATTACGTGAACCCATCGGTTTCCTGAAGATTGGGTCAGGAGGAGGGACAGGTAGAGGTCACACAGGTCATTTGAGAGTTTTTATTGGCTGAAGCAGATGGACCTCTTTCTCCACGTCATTGTGAAAGTAGCCGTGTCCTACAGGGTCAGTTTTAACAATAGTTAAAGAGGACAAAGGAAAGGCCTAGGCAAAGCAAGGTTTCTAAAGGGGCTTGCCCAGCAGTGGAGGCTATAAACATGGCTACTGCCAGATTTACTGAGTTACAAGTCATGAATTCACTGCCCGTCATGTTCTTTGAGTGTTTTATTTGACTGCTGCTTTGGGGAAGAGCTTCTCTGGGCGCTCGGGAGTCTACAAAATTCTGCAAAGCATGACATTGCCTCACTGGGCACCTGGTTCAGGAGATACTGCTCAGTGATCACCTCAATGAGTTTTACAGTAAATGTACACTCCATAAATGTACACTGCATTAGGACATCAGAGCCTCTTTACTTTATCAGGTCTATGGCTGCTGAGTGATATTTCATTGTTTCATCTACATCAAAAGCAAATGCAAATACAAAGACAACAGCTGTTGAGTCCTGGAGTAGAAAAGGAAGTGTTTTGATTCAGGCTACACATTTTACGAGCTTTCTCAGCATACAAAAATTTCTGCTCTCCATTTTTCTCCTGTGCATGTTTTTTTTCTCATTCTTGGTTTCAGTAAGAGGAGAAGCAGAAAGGGAAGGAAAAAAGTTTATGTTCCTTCACAAACATGTGACCCCTTTACACAGCTGAAAATCATTTAGTCTTGCAGGTCAGCTGTGAAATGTCAGAGAGTGAGAGAGAAAGTTAGGGTTAGAAGTATTTTATATATATGGCATTAAATGAGGTGAGGATTTACCAAATTCTGTAAAAAGTCTGAATAATTTAAAACTTGGTTTACGATGTTACCCAAATAATCCACGTCTTAGCTTGGCTTTAAAGTTTTAAAAGTAGAGGGCAAGCAGTTAAGCTGGCAATTACTCTGAAATTCATGCCTTTGCCACACCAGAGAACAGAACAACATATGCAGAATGGCTTCAGTATTGCTCTTGGCAGACCCTCAAAATCAGTCCACACTCCGAGCCAGCAGAGCCGCTGGGATTTCAGAAATGCCAAGCACTTCTGAAGGACAGGTAGTATAGACACATGTGAGCTGCACAAAAGACAAACCGAGCTCATGGAACCAAAACTCCAATCACCAGCATGTCATAAGCCAAAAGTAGCACGTATAAACAGTAGAGCAGGCACTGTAAGTGTCTTCATTAGGGCTGCGGTGGTCAGATATGAATGTAATGTAGGTTCATTTTTAGAGCGTTTGAGGGTTTGTAGGGGCTGAGCTGAAATTATTCATATCTCCCACGTAGTCATGATGTCATGCTTCCTCTTGGCAGGGGAGTGGGCCATTGGAGTGGGTAGGAATGCAAAAAAGCACAAGCACATGAATGGCTGTCCTTCCCAGATGTGTCTATTAAGTGGTAACACCTGTGTTGAATGCTCAGTCTACCTCAAAACAGAGCAAACTGCTTAGCGGCTCTTTTATTGGATGGCTGATAATTACTGTTAGCTGTGTGACTCAGGCAAGTGAGGAATATGAGGGGACAGAGGTCAACACAGATGCAGAAGTCATCCTTTTTTGCTAGTCTGAGACAGATTTTATGGGTTTTCTTTCCTGTAAAGGCTAAAAATATCTAAGAGACTTTATTTAAAAACAAATATATTTGTTTGTACTGTTTGTGGCAGCTTTGTAGGTATTTTAATTACACATTATAGCTATTTGAACCAAAGTAGTAGAGGTTTTAATTCCACTATTTACAAACAAAACAAAGATAAACAAACCATTTAGTCCTCTTATGGTTCTATGTGGCTTTTAAATGGTTATGTATTGTGCTGATTGTTGGTTTTTGCATTTAGAGCTCAATTCTAAGTGGACAACTTGATCCCATCCACTTTATTCAGTGTTGTAGAAACGAGGTGCTAGAACTGCTGCTTCTGTTTTTAAATAGATGCTGCTGGCTTTAAAACAAGCACAAATGTCACAAATGTCACACAATTTGTGTGAAGTAGTCAGATTTCTGGATTAAATCCAGTTGAGAATCTATTTGGTTGAAAGACTAGTATGTTGTTTTCTGTGTTCATTCCCCGTTGTCCAGTCTTTCTCACTGAATGCATCTGATGAGGCAGATCTGTGAGAGTGTGTTTTGGTGTAATAACTGGAAAGCTGTGCGGATAATGGACTACAAAGGGGAAAGAGGATTTTGTAAACCAGATGTCAGCTGATTATCCGTGGTTACTTCACCATATCCAGAGCCCAACCAGCACTTTGGCATCCACACTGAACTCGCTAACCCTGGATTTGTCTCTGGGTGGTGAGTCAGCAGCAGCCTCAAGTGCTGTCATGGTTACACTGTGCTTGTTTAATGAAAATATTTCCTTCTCTTGAGTCAGGATTATGATCAGAAATGGCCAATATTTCCCAAAAACACTTTCATATGGAGCACAGGCAGAGAGTATTTCAGCCTTTTGTTTCGTGGATCACTATCAATCCAAATGTCTGTTACTTGGCTTGAGTCTCTTGGCATTCTGTGCATACAGTTTGCGATGGGTTTGAAGTCAAGAATTTCTGCTTTTCAACCTGGGGTCAATGAAATATATTCATCTAATTTTAAATCGTTTGAACTCTTTGACCTCTGGGTTCTTCTCTGTGCATGCAGATGTGCTATAGACTGTGTCTGGGTATTTAATAGGGGTTTAGCTATAGGGCTGGTATCAGGGTAAATGATGTCACAACATGTCACAATATGCTTTTCTGGGTATATTGTGAATATTGGCAGCAAGTAAAAAACATTCCCAACTCCATGTTTGATTAGATTATTCCTGTTTAATTGGATTTCGTGCAGCGCAGCTTGTTAAATATTCAATACAAATTCATGATTTGTGGTAGTACTTTCAATTGTGTGTGTATGTTTTCTTGAGTTGTCTGTTTCAACTTATCACATCAGAAAAAAAAAAATTGACGACATATTGTGTGCCGTGAGATTGTGAAGTATTGTGATATTACATTTTTGACATATTGTCTGCCTCAGTTTAAGTAATACACATATTTTCTTGTTTTCATTTTATGTCTGAGGTAAAGATAAATTTTTCAGTATTTTGTGTGTGTGTGTGTGTGTGTGTGTGTTAAAATGTTTTATTTCTGCATGTGTTAAAATGTTTTATTTCTCTGTGTCTGTATACAAGATGTCTGGATACCGGAAGTGCTTCACACAAATCCTAAAATAGCATGTTTCCATTTTCAACCCCCCCTTCCAAAACAGAAATGTCAGCATAAACAAAAACGCGCAATTAAAATATTTGCAAAATCTCTGCTGGGTCTGAAGCTAAGCATTAACATTAAGTTATTCTTTCTGCAAAAGAAGGCCATTGAGAGACCTTGAGAGGTGCCTATCAGCGATACAGTTTTAAATTTTGATACACTGTTTCAAATGTCTATGTTTCATGTTTCTCAATACTGTATTGAGGTTTTTACACACTGAGTGTTTAACTATTATCTTGTCTGTTTGTGTGACTATTTGGGTCATTGTGTGTTTCTGATCCTGACATCCCTCTGTATCTTCTCAGGATGCCAGCTGCTAGCATCATGACCGGTGGGAGAGCTCTGCTGCTCTGTACAAACACAGAGAACTGCATCTACCAGTCAGTTAACGGGTACAACAGTAACATACCACGCCTCAAAATCAACTTGCAGCATTTTCACATGTAGCACATTATTATCCACATTTTTCTTTATGGTGCACAGACAAAAAAGATAAAAATACGCCTAAATTGGGTTAAATCAGGATTAAGGCATGGGTCTGTTTTGAGTCTTTGGAGCACTTGCAGTCATTTCCAGAGAGCTATTTTCAAACATATTGCATGTCTGAGGACTCAAGGAGCTATGACAGATAAATAAACATAGATTGAGCAGTGTGTTGAATAGAGTGGAGTGGAAACCCTTACCAGAAAACTGTGTGATAGCACTGCCCATATGTTGTCAATTATTTTTCATATTGTCTCTGTTGGGCTAAAACCTTCTTATTTTTTTACTCAAATGAAGGAAAAAACAGTCCTAACTTTCAATGAAAGTTAATGTAAAAAGATTTTATTCCAGGTAATGTTGGGGCCTATTCATCATGAAACTTTCACACAAATGTAAATCTGTGTTTTCAAAATATGCCAAAAAATTAGAAATGACAAAAATGGAGATTTTTTTTTTTTTTTTCCCCAAAAGTGACGATATCGCTTTCATAGATTGTAGTATTTTAATTTGGTGTTGTCCTGAGTCTGATGCAATTCTGAAACTAACAATTAGGGATAGTAACTAGACAGCAATGCCTACAAACTGTTTTGCTTTTTAATGACCTCTGGGCTATGATTTCAAATAACTTTTTAGTATTTTATCTAGTGAAATCAATCAAAATTTGTTTGGATAACTTTTGAAAACCAGCCCTAGAGCCTGCATGAATAAAGGATCGCTGATTAGTATCAAATCTTGATGCTGATCCATGTTAAATTGCACACACACACAAATTTGGAAACTCCCCAGGTGTTACATTCAGGGTGGTTTTAGGACAAGCCTAGCAATGAATGTATTTACTAAAATCTAATTAAAGCTCCAAGCACTGCCATATTCTGTTAGCTAAATAATGACTTGCCTTGGTGGATTGGAATGCCATGGCATGTCATTAAGGGCAGTAAAACCTTCAGTAGGAGGAACTTTGAATGTACTGAGCTCATTCTTATTAAGTCCTTTTTACTTAAGTATGTCACTAAGAAGCATAACAGGCCGTAAAAGCCAGAATCTGAACAAATAAGGGCAAAGAGTTCTTGGTTTCGTCTATGACTGTTTACCTCCTTCTCATCAGCTCATGGTGCCTCAGCCCTGTCAAAACATCCACTTTGTTTTTTTTTCTGGTGGAAAGAGCTTTAGATTCGGTTGGTGTGGGTGGTGGGTGATGTTACCTTCCCTCAGTTTAGTTTCCAAGCTTGGCCCTTTTTTCATCAAATAGTCCATTCCCTTCCAGCAAGTAGAAGGATACAATTACCCCCTCCTTTTTTGGTCTGCTCCTCTTTCTCGTTCTCCCCCTCTTCACTTCACCCTCCCACTCTCTTTTTCTCTCCCTGTCTCTCTTTTTCTTGGTTTTTGGAGTTTGACCTAGTTTTTCTTCTTCACTGCCTTACGTTTTGTGAAATGAAAAACTCTAACCAGCGGGAGAAAAAAATATGCCCCATGGAGAATCACTGAATGTCTGTTTGAATTTAATCAGAGACGAGTTTGTAATTTACAAAAAAAGTCAAAGCAGAAACATGCTTGAATGTAGACTTTGCTGTGGCCTTTTTACAAAAAAATCCTATAGCAATGACACAAAAAGCTGCAAGGTTCATGTTTCCTCCATTTGTTTCTTAGAGAGATATAATTGAATGAGCTGGCTGCAGTCCAACCTTATGCTTATTTACTGAGCCAATTAAGACAGAGAAAGATGCACGTCTGCCTTGTGACTTTTGCCCTTTTGGGGGAAACTCATTCATCCTACTGCTAGCTCAGGAGGTTTGGAACCAACCCATGACCTTAAATCTGACGCATATGCACAAACCAAAAGTGGCCTAAAATGACGATTTCCATCCACGGTTTCCACAGCTGATTAAATGCTCCTCCTGTATGAAGATTTACCAAAGTATTGAACAGTGTGAAGCTGAATGATTAGAATTGTTTAGATCAGCAGGTTTTAGTTTTATGTTGTTTGGTATTTTCAATGCCAGGGCAACTCAGGAAGGGCTTGTTAATTAGCTGATTTCGTTTAGTTGAGCATGCAAGAGAGCAGTGGAGGACTACTCCATGACAACAGTTGAGGCACAGTGTAGTCTTAATACACAGCCTAGTCTAATATGCTGTTTTGCGTTTTGTATAGGCTCCAGTGCTGTGGCTTGCAGTTTGTAGACACTCAGTCTGTGGTGTGCCAGAGGCCAGAACTGTGCAGGGTTGTGGACAGCCCGTCCCCCCTCACATCCCTGGACAACCTCGACTGCTGCCCAGGGAACACCGCCATGCTCGCCCACAAGAGACCAACCAGCAGTCGTCCTGTTGAGAACGGCCTGGGGAGCTGCAGCAAGCCTCCCAGGACTCCCACAGGGGTCAAGAGCACCGCCAGCATTAGAGACAAGATCTCCCAATGGGAGGGCAAAACGGAGAATGCTGGACCAAACCAGCAGGCAGCTGTTCAGAAAGAGCCTGAAAGTGTGAGGAAGAAAGACGTTAAAGCTACAGAGGTGCAAAGGAGAGACAGTAAAAGAGGTTGTAGCTGGGAGAGACAGGATGCTGGCAAAGAGAATGGGAACAGGTTTGGAGATTCAAGGACACCGTCTGAGGCATGTACAAAGGAAAGAGAGGTGATAGTAGACAAAGTGCCTGTGGGGAAAACAACAGAGAATGTCCAGGACAAAAAGTCAGTTTTGACGCACATTAAGAAACTTGAGCAGGCCATGAAGGAGACCCCTTCAAAGCCTTCTTTACCAGGCAATTATTTCTGTCCGCCTTCTAAAGAGGAGCAGGAGGAAACAGAGAAGAAAGCTGCAGAACCCATCTTTGGGACTTTGGACGTAGTGAGGACCGGGAGCCGTCGTGGCCGACACAGAGACCCTGAGAACGTGTACACTGAACCTGGGGCTCCCTCCATTAACCCTCTCCCCAAACCCCAACGTACATTTCAGCACCACACTCAAACAAACACCCCAGGACCACCCCAAGCCTCACTGAAAGGTCGGCGGAATCTGCCACCTTTGCCCTCCATACCCCCTCCACCACTACCTTCTTGCCCTCCACCTCCTGGGGTCTGTCGGAGGCCATGGGCGGAACGAGCTCGAGACAGCAACAACAGGTGAGACTGAGTGCTCCGTTGAAGGTTTGCAGCTTATCAAATTATTTTTTTTCTTAGATGTTTATTATATGCTTGTGTGAATTAGGAGTGCGTCAATCCAGTGCTCAATATCAGTATTGGTCTGATACTGGCCAAAATCACTGGTTCGGGTATTGGAAGAAAAAGACAGCATAATCTGATTTGATGCATTAGCCTAAACTAGCACATATTACAATATGTAAATGCTTAACTAAGCGATTGAGCTAGATGTGTCAGAAATAGGGCTGTCAAGGATTATTCTAAATTCAGTTATATAATCAAATATTCGATTGTGAAAATTAATATTTGAAAAAGCAGCATTACCATGGCTGTCTGCCTCGCAAGTGCTCATGTTGGCCTGGGACACTGCACTGAATGCACTGCATGATGGACAACATCACTTTCATGATTTAAAATTAAATGTAGGTCAAGGTCAAAAGAGCTAATAATCCAAAAACGACCAGGTGTTAGTGATGGCAGAGTTTGCAACCCAACTCGACCACAGAAAGTCAGCAGACAGCAAAGTTGTGGAACCACGAGATAAAGTTGTATGCAAGCTTTGTTAGCTATGGTTAGACTACCATTCCAGCACTAACAACCTGAGGGCACATCTCAAACAATTCAGTTCCTCCTCAAATTCATGTTTTCCTGATAAATCATGCTCACAGGCTCATGCGTTCACACAGTGCTGAAACAATAGAAAGTGAAATGGGTGAAAATGGGTGCCTCAGTTTAACAATCTATCCATAATCTGTGGCAAAGTGAGGATTTCACACCTTCATTGGACCTTTTTTACTTTCCATAGTTGCGTTGTTGTTTGGTGCTGATTTCTTCTCAGCGCACTCCTGTGGACGTGATTCCTGAAGGGGAACGTCAATTTGAGGGATAACTGAATCAGATGCACCACTTTTGTTGTGATGATTTGTCCTCTTAATGACAGAAAAGACATGTGAATGGTTCAAACCTGCATGTTCATCTTTTTGGCCAATTTTGACAGCCCTAGTCACAAAACAGATGAGCAGCACGTCATGTGAACAGTAGCCTGAACATGAGCGAGACCAGTCAGCCGCATGGTCATCATATTAGCTCTGTGGAGTTAGTAATGCAGCTGGTTTGATATCTGGTGTGATAGCCTAGAGTTTCAGTTGTGAGTGCTTTAAAATGCCATGTCTACTGTACTGTGTTCCAATGTACATTTTATACTGGAAATGCTTAAGTTATACTTATGTAAGATATGGTCTACATTGGAATTTGTTTTTTGCTATGTCATTGAGGTATCGGCTACACTCAGTGTTGAAACCTTTCCACAAAGATGCAGAATTCTGCGTGTGGAAACACTTTAAATACAAAGAAACAGCAGTTTTATATAACTGAGTCTTGTTGCAGTTTATGTAGTTCTTTCTTCAGGGGAGTACAATACTGGTTTCACAGTTTGAACATGATGCTATTTAGATGTCTTGGTTGAGCAGAGTACATCCAGACAAATGCATTATTAACAGCTAACTTGTTTAATAAGGAAGGAAAAGGTTGGTATTGGATTGGTATCAGTGTCAAAGTGGTATTGCGTGGTATTTGAATGTTACATTCCTGAATGTAACTACTCAGTCAGTTTTGGATTTGGTGCATGACGTGCCACATGTGGATTTGTTCTGTGAGAGAAAAACAAGTCTTCTCTCATTAACATAGCCTGAAGGTTGCATTGTCGTGCAGAGGAAGTATGACTACTCAAACTTCTGTGATCTGTTCTCTCTGGGGAGTCATCAGAGTGACTGTGATTTTAGTAACTGACAATCAGATCAAGATTTAGAGAGTGTCCTCTCCCATGTTAAAGTTCAGTGGCCTTCACTAGAGGTGGGCAACATGACAATATTTTATCATTGTGATAAATTTTGTTATTGTGATAAGCTGTTTTCTTAGCAGTTTGTGGATATTGTCTGTATTTCAAAGACACTAAAGAGCTGCATATTTCTTTAAGAAGAAAGCACGATTAGTCCTGTTTAACTGGATTTAGTGCCATGCAGTATGTAGAACACTGAACAAAAATCATTGAACTCATTGGACTTTTTGATGGCAGTTTTTAAATGCAGCATCGCTGGTGTGTTGAGTCTGTGTATCAAAATACTGTGATTAAGCTCGAGTCCTTTTATTTGGGAAACCATGTGGAAAGTAACTATAGTAAATGGTTAAACTGTGCTGATAAAAGGTTTTCTT
Organism: Pygocentrus nattereri; assembly: GCF_015220715.1. Classification (NCBI taxonomy): domain Eukaryota; kingdom Metazoa; phylum Chordata; class Actinopteri; order Characiformes; family Serrasalmidae; genus Pygocentrus; species Pygocentrus nattereri. Next base: position 31,859,446 of record NC_051221.1, on the reverse strand, counting down.
TACCTTTTCATCTAGTATTTTTGTGATAGCAGCAAGCACAGTCATAGCATATGAGTTGTAGCTTAATATTTGTCAAATAATAGAGCATAATAAAAGCATAGTTAAGTAAAAGTTGTGGTTGTAGTTCATTGTCATCTTTAATTTGGCCACTGGTTACTAGTCAGTCTAATAAGAATATTTGTCCCAAGACATGAAGTTGTTTTTTATGATGTGTGAAACCTGGTGATGTATGAAGAATGTCCACCCTAAAATGTATATCATAACTTAAGTGGCTTTTTGTACGGCACGCATGACATCTGTCTGCTACACCAAGCATGTTCAACCAGCTCGGCTGCATTACTAGAGCAATCTTAACTGAGCTTGGTACAATAAATGTGATATTAAAGTAGGATGTTGCATCACCCAGCATGGTCAGTCATGTTCTCTCATGGAATGTCTTGTGGTATGATAATTTTATATACTTTGGTCACACCTATCCTTTACTGTGTCCTTTACACAAGAATTGTGTAAGAACACTTGGCATAACACAGCAACGGGCAAACTTTCATTAGACATATTTTTCTTTGATGGGGAAAAATAACATTTAGAACATAATAAGCTACCAAAACAGTCCGGTATGAATGAGTTTGAAATGTTAGACTAATCAAATGGTTCAAGGAAAGAAGTTCTTTTACTTTGTGTTATGAATTTGAAACAGTTTTTTTAATGATGTTTCAGTGTTTTAGTCTTGTCTGACCCCTTTTACGCTCATACTTTAACATATTCAGTTGATTTCTCTACTATTTTTTTATTGATTTCTCTGGGGATATGAGGTTACTCATTACCTAATCGGGCAAACAGTCTTATGTTATCCCAACAGACTTGTACATTCAGCAATTTCCTGTTGTCCCTGCCGCTTCTTTGCTTGACCTTCTTATTAATTCTCTCTACTTGTTATCTTTTTTTTTGCTCCAGGTAGATGATGCTCCTTTAAAGCATCTCCTGTTGTCCTATCCCTCACTATAATCATATTATTGATGACTGCACTGCTTACATATTGACATAAGAAGCTCCATTTGAACTCTTTATCATTCACTTTCATTGTTTTGTGCTGAACCTGCAGGAAGTCATATGAGTTTGAGGACCTTTTGCAGTTATCCACTGAGGGCTGTGGAGTGGATTGGTACGCTCAGTCAAAGCTGGGGCTCACACGCACTTTATCTGAGGAGAACGTCTATGAGGATATCCTAGGTAACGCACTGCACGCTTTCCCAGTATACCCCACGGACATGATGATGAAGCAGGAGATGGCCTAAATGGGAAATTTAAACCGCAGAGAAAGTATTAATATAGAAATTATTTCTCCTGTTTTTACTTTCCCCCGTTGTTCCACTTGGGTATGTGTGGAATATATTCTTATTATGAATGCCCTTCTCCAAGAGGATTATAATAAGTGGAAATTATGAAAAAAGCAAGGAAAACAAACTTGGTCCGGATGTTTTGGCTCTGTGTGGCTAACGAACATGTGGATATCATTTTGCAAGGGGTCCTTCCTTTATTAAGAAAGACTTTATTGAAAAAAGGGCAGGAGCTTATGAGTTTCTTTGCTTTGTTCCATTATCAGTTCAGCCTTTAATGGTTACCCCACATCAGAGACTTACTGCAAGCTTCAGATCACCACTGCATAACGTAAGGGCTTAACTGTGCTGATCTGTGCTTGCAGCAGAAGGGGCACACATTAAAATGATCCAGAACATGTTCGTTTTTATGTGAGTTTTGGCTGTGAGTCATTGATGATTTCACAATGATGATAAATTTGTTAAACTTGAATTTAGAGCTCCAGAAACAAAGAGAAGTAGTGCAGTAACGGTTATAGTGGGATGTCGAAAACACAATGTATACTTCTAGAATGCTGTTTATTTTCTCAATTTGCTGTGTAACTGCAGAGATGAGCAGTCTACAGTTTTGTGCAAATGTCAGAGACCACCCTGCATTCATTTTTTTTTTCATTAAAAAGTTATTTGTCATCATTTTTCGTCATCGGGAGAAATAATAGGAAGGGTATTTAACAGAAAATTACACATGAGCCTCCACAGCTAAATATATTATATATATATTTTTATATAATTATACACATTATATATATATATATATATATATATATATATATATATATATATATATATATATATATATATATATATATACACATTTTCCCCCCCAATATATAGTGCATCCTTTTTTCATTTATTACAGCTTCCATTCTTTTCAGGAGATTGCTTTCAGTTTAAAATAAATCTGCTAGGATATTTTTCTATACCTCCAAAGTTCAGTCTTTTTATTTTTGCTTTTCATAAACCCAAATACATAAAACAAGTAATCCCAAAACACATTCAGTGATGTTAAGGTCTGGACTCTGGGGTGGTCAGTCTATTGTTCTACAACCCCAATTCCAATGAAGTTGGGACGTTGTGTAAAACATCAATAAAAACAGAATACGATGATTTGCAAATCCTTTTCAACCTATTTTCAACTGAATACACTACAAAGACGAGATATTTAATGTTCAAATGGATAAACTTTACTGTTTTTTGCAAATATTCACTCATTTTGAATTTGATGCCTGCAATACGTTCCAAAGAAGTTGGGACAAGGGCATGTTTACCACTGTGTTACATCACCTTTCCTTTTAGAGGAAGACAGGAGACAGGTCTGGACTGCAGGCAGGCCAGTCTGGTACCCGCACTCTGGCATTGTCTTGCTGAAATAAGCAGGGACGTCCCTGAAAAAGACGTTGCTTGGATGGCAGCATATGTTGCTCCAAAACCTGTATGTACCTTTCAGCATTAATGGTTAATCTTTTGATGATATTATGGACTGTAGATGATGAAATCCCTAAATTCCTTGCAATTGCACATTGAGAAACTTTGTTCTTAAACTGTTGGACTATTTGCTCACGCAGTTGTTCACAAAGTGGTGAACCTCGCCCCATCCTTGCTTGTGATCTACTGAGCCTTTCAGGGATGCTCCCTTTATACCCAATCATGACACTCACCTGTTTCCAATTAACCTGTTCACCTGTGGAATGTTCCAAACTGGTGTTTTTTGAGCATTCCTCAACTTTCCCAGTCTTTTGTTGCCCCATCCCAACTTCTTTTGAGCGTGTTGCAGGCATCAAATTCAAAATGAGTGAATATTTTCAAAAAACAATAAAGTTTATCCGTTTGAACATTAAATATCTTGTCTTTGTAGTGTACTCAGTTGAATATAGGTTGAAAAGGATTTGCAAATCATCGTATTCTGTTTTTATTTATGTTTTACACAACGTCCCAACTTCATTGGAATTGGGGTTGTATGAAGATCACCGATTTTTGTTTGATTTGCAAATTTTCTTCATTTTGTCCCTTTGCATTTCTCAGTAACAGCTTCTTGACAGCTACATATCCTTTCAGACCCAGAGTGTTGAGTTGTCTTCTCACAGTGGAAAGATGGACAGAAACACCTAACTCTAGTTTTGTAATTTTCTCTTTTTGATGTGACTTTCCTGTTCCTTATGCAAGTGTATTATTTCTGAATATCAAAAATAACTTTATTTTTTCTGAATATCTCCTGAAAAATAAATAATTTATATTTAATGGTTGTGTTGACTGAAAATGAAATATATGAAGGGTCTCAGACTTTTGCAGAGTACTGTAAGTGTCGTGACTAAGATAACTCTGGAAAAGACAGGTTATAGACAGGCGTGAAAAGCTCTTAAAAGAGTGTTGATTCATGCCGTTTAGGACACCAGTTTCTTCATTCATCATAAATGCAGAGAGCAGTGTGTGCTCTTCAGGTCTGGGACTGGATGTCCCTGCCTCAAACTCTCCTCCCACTAGTCGCATCTGGTGGATGCATCGACGTGGGAGAGGAGTTGTGTGTCTGATAAAACACCCCTCTTTCCTTTTTCTCTCTTTCTCTTTCCATCTTCTTTTTCCCTGTCTCTCTAACTCTGTCTTTCTATTTCCATACCCCTTTGTCTATCACATATTTGCATAGATCGCAGCGTAGCTAGTTGCTAATGGTGTTAGAGTTAGTAGATTCCTTGGCGAACTGTCAAACATCTGGAGCAAAGGAATAAGAAAGGAAACAAAACATGACGTCGCTCTGAACCCCATCATGGAAAAATGGGAGTGAAATGGAGGAGTATTGACAGGGGGGTATTAGCAGAATATACTCAGTTGAGCTAATGCTGTTGTACGAGTTGTTTCTAGTGTATGATTACTGTATGAGTAAGATGTTTACTCTACTCTAATTTAGTGGAAATTATGAGAAAAAATGATTTGCTCATACTTTCTGCAGACCCTCCATCAAAAGAAAACCCTTATGAAGACATAGAGTTAGAAAACCGTTGTCCTGGAAGCAAATGTGCTGTGCCCATGTCACCTTCCTCACCCACTCCAGACACCACAACTAAGGTATTTACAGATCCCCATCTTAAAGTTAGTGTTTGATGTCAGCATGTAAAGACGAATCTTTCAAATAAAGGTTTAAGATTGAGAGTGAACTTACAGAGTCAGGATTGTTGACAATGGTGGTGATAGGAACCAGACATCTGAAGAGTTTAATGCCTCTAAAACCAAACCTCACAGGACGTTATTGTATGAAATAACAATGTATACAGTCCCCAATGGCTGATACATTGTTCTACTGTAGTTTTGATACTGTTTTGGCCTAAAACGTATTGTTTAAAAGCTATAAATATGCCAGAGAGGCACATGCCAAGCATTGTATGGCCAAGTAGTTCCCAAAGTAAACCACCAGTGTTAAGAAATCTGAGGCTGAAAATTTCTTTACAACGTTGCACCAAATGACTGTTTACTTCTCAACAGCTGAAAAATGCATACGTTTTAATGGCATGTATTAAGAGAAAACTCATTAGTAAGAGATAGTAACTTTTTTGGAAAGTTTCTGTATTTCTGTAACTTATCTCTTCATTCCTATCGATACTAGCTTTCCTCCAAGCCTGGCTTCTTCAGGCAGAACTCAGAACGGCGCAGCTTCAAACTGCTAGACCTGCGCAAGACCAACAGAGATGGGGGTATAGCGTCACCACCAAGAATAAGCCCACCTTCAACCCCCAGCAGCCCTGATGACACGCCCTGCCTCTCAGGAGACCCCTACAACCGCAGACGAAGGAAAATCCCCAAGGTAGCATGAAGGAGGCTGGTTTCTGTACTGCATACCTTATGCAATTTATTTATGGCTCCACTCAGGGGAAAATGGCTCCATTCAGCATCTACAAAGAAAATGCTGCAGACGCTAAAGACTAACCTTAAAGATTTGTGGAAAAAAGGTGGAAAAGTGAAAAGTGACATTTCCTTATTGCTCATTAATGAAAACCTTGGACAGACATTCTGAAAACAAACACAGTGAAACTCCCCCTGATAGAGATAGTGGCTGTTTTCTTTTCCAACAGATGGTGCTGAAGATCAATGGCATCTTTGAGGCCAGGAGGGGGAAGAAGAGGATGAAGCGGGTCTCGCAGTCAACTGATTCCAGCTCAGGACGAGGTGCGTCTGAGGACAGTTATAGACCTAATACTTTGAATCACATATATCTCACAAATGTCAATTTCCTACTTAATAATTATCTGCTGTGTTGTATATGGTGTTATTTGGGCTGTAATCATGAGCTTTGGTTGCATTTGGCATTAGTCAGTCCCTAGGAGGCCTCAGCCAGTTGGATGTTTTCTGGCCCCCCACATGTGTGTCCACTTAACTTTTTAGACACGTTTACATTTTTGGGTCTTTTGCATTTGGCATAGTTTTCCAAGGACGGTAAAGTTATGCTGCTTTATGGGATGCACATGTCCACCTAAGCCTAAAGTATTTGTGAGTGAGTAGCTGCATACAAATTTCTTGAAATCTTGTCACATTTCTTGCCTGTTTCTTTTGATACAGTGACAGATGAAAACAGCGAATCTGAGAGCGACACAGAAGAAAAACTGAAAGGTAAGCAAAGAAAACTGAGTAGCTTGACTATCTAAAGGCCCTTGAATTTTGATGTCTGTGTTTTCTCTGTAAGAAGGCATGAGGCTACATGTGTCTGTAGAGTCTGACTTTCTCTGATGTGTAATAGCTCACAGCCAGAGGCTGGTGTCAGTGCAGTCCATGCTAAAGCAGACGGGCCGATATCGCACACTGGAGAGAGACCTGATGGACCTGCAGGAGAGGAAGCTTTTTGAGTATTTCCTTGTGGTGGCACTCCATAAAACCAAAGCGGGAGCACCCTATCTGCCTGAGGTGACCCAGCAGTTCCCTCTGAAGGTATTCTGTGACCTTACTGATCCGTGTTATTAGTCTGAAAATAGAAATTCAGTATTGATGGATGATAGAAGATGTGGGACAGTTTACCCTGACCAGGTGTGATAAAAGTCCACGGTCACACTTTACTGTAGGACAGTGTTTAAACGATACATTACATCTTTATAAGCCCCCAGTGACAACTGACATAGACCTACATAAATATTTAGAAACACCCTCTCCAACAGGCATCCTTTGTCAAGGTTGCATTGGACAGCTCTGATGTCAAATAAACACAACATCTCTACCAGGTAACACTGTTTTTTGCTGGTTTTAGGTTGTGGTATAACACACTAGACTTTGTAGTTAGTGCGTTAGAGCTGATAATATAACATAGATTGCTACGTCAAGGAGGTTGTACAAAAATGAGCATTTTTAGTGACCTTTAGGTAAAGTGTAGTTAATTTTACCACATATAAGATTTGTCACATCATCAGCACTATGTCACAAAGCTACAAAGTCAGTTGTTATAACATGCTATGTCATGTTACGGAATAAGGTGTTATGATACAACCCAAAGTCAGAAAAATGATGTCATCTGACATTGGATTGCAATAATAATTTTAAAATGTTCATGGTTTATATTAGTTGTCATTATGAATTACGAAGCCTTATGAACACTGCTTTATTGTAAACTGTTACTGAATTATGTCAACGAGTTCAGGACAGTGGTTCTCAGTCCTGGTGTCCCAGCAGCTTTGTTAATTAGTTCATAATTGGCATCAGAAAAAAAAACTGAATCAGCCATAAAAATTCATGAATGGTGTGCTTCTAGGAGAAACCCCAGGTCCACACTGAGAATTACTGGTCTGAGACAATTGTGAGGATAATGTGACAATATTTAAAAAAAACAAAAAAAACACACACAGCTTGCTCTGGCAAATGTTCTTAAGAGAAGATGGAAGAAAGAAATAGTAATCATTCTAAAGAAGTTTGTTGAAGAATAACAGTTATAATAATATAATAAATATATAACTTTGTTCTTTAAGCTCTTAATGGGGCTCTGTTGCAAATCCTTACGTATTTTTGTTGCTGAGTGTTGTTTCATTTTTAATATTTAGCTTGAGAGGAGTTTTAAGTTTATGAGGGAGGCTGAGGACCAGCTGAAGGTCATCCCCCAGTTCTGCTTCCCTGATGCAAAAGACTGGGCTCCTGTGGACAATTTCCCCAGGTGAGATATTTTTCCTCTGAGATGGCAGTTCTCGTTGTGAAAAAAAACTTCAGGACTATCTCTCATGCAGTTTTGTTTCAAACATTTCTTTAGTGAGACCTTCTCATTTGTGTTGACGGGAGAAGATGGGAGCAGAAGGTTTGGCTACTGTCGACGCTTACTGGTGAGTTGTTCTATGTGCCGCTACATCTGATTTTTTTTTTTCTCAAAATCTGAATGGACGGTTATTTGAAGCCCACCCGTGGGAAAGTTTACTGATGGGCTTTTATTAATGTGACGGAAGTGTCTCCCTCTTCTTTCATTTCCTTTGCTCAGCATGTACTACAGCATGAGATTTTGCTCGTGTTGAGTCAGTTCATGTTGAGTCTTCTGTGCACAACTGCTGCTTGCTCTTATTTAAAGTAGAATACAGAGGATTACAGCCTGAGTGTGTGTTTGTTCACACAGCCCAGTGGGAAGGGGAGGCGTCTGCCTGAAGTCTACTGCATAGTGAGCCGGCTGGGATGTTTTGACCTCTTCTCGAAGGCATGTCCACTTGACAATAAGATAGTATAAGCAAGACAATGCTGAGGAATCATACACAAAGTGATGTGAGTTCTTCTATTTTTACCAAACTGAGAGAGGGTTTGTGTGTGGCCTTTATTTAGATGCTGGATGAGGTTGAGAAAAGGAGGGCCATTTCTCCTGCTCTGGTTCAGCCCTTCATGAGGAGCGTAATGGAGGCTCCTTTCCCAGCCCCGGGCAGAACCATTACTGTGAAGAACTTCCTTCCAGGCTCAGGCACTGAGGTAGGTTCAGTCACAAACAGGGTTTTTCATGAACAGCTGTTTTTGTTGTTTTTAAATACAAATCACTTATTTGAGTTAGAAATGCACATGCTGTGAAATTGACAGATTGGTAGTGTACCACTTCACTGGTGTAATAAAAATAAAGCAAAAAAGATGCTGCCATGCAAGATAGCCACAATAGACATGGTCATTCAGATTATAAATAATAATAGTTCCTAACTATGAATCACATCTACATAATTTCTTAAATATAACTCTCTCTTTCTCTCAGGTGATAGAGCTGTGTCGTCCCTCTGACTCTCGTCTGGAACATGTGGATTTCGAGTGTCTCTTCTCCTCTTTGAGTCTACGTCTCCTCTTGAGGGTCTTTGCTTCTTTGTTGCTGGAACGGAGGGTCATCTTCACAGCAGACAAGCTTAGGTATGTCACTTTACTCAGTAAAGCTACTTAGGTATGTATTTCTGGCCTCAGCTTTTATGCAAACCTAAAGAATGATTATACCGTATTAGAGTTAGAACATTTGGTTAATTTCAGAGAGTTTGTGCTCTGAAGTTTTTGTATGAATTACAGCACGTTAGTGTTCAACAGAGGAGACAAGAAGAAAAAGATGTGACACTAGAAGAGGAGGAAATGTGCAGCTCATGGAATCATTTGTCACAGTTCAGAGACAGATATGGAAAAAATGCAGTACTGTTATAATGTTGTCATGGGAACGAAAGTTAAAGGGCTTTTTTTCTTTCTCTGGAAAACGCTAGATTGGGCCAGAGGCTAGTCTTAGTGTAATGGAGATGGACTCTGAACTGCATTGTGTACAGTTGGAAAGACCATAAGCACAATGTCTTCTCCCCCAAAAGGTTTCAGCAATAGTTGAGCAACCGACTCTATGCACAATAAATCAATTTCCTTCTGCCTGAGTATCTCTTCCAGTGCTCGTTAAAACCAGCAAGAAGATAGTTGACTTCAGAAGGGATGACGTGTCATTGCTCAGAAATGAGTGGAAACTTGGCTCTGTCAGTTCAGATTGTTATTGAATGAACATAAATGAAAACAGATTTGCTCACAGACACGAGATATTAACCTTATGTCACAGGCACTTGTTTGCTCACCATGATGACTAGCTTTTGTACATTGAGTCCATTACAGCCGGTAATGAGTTTGTTTATGCTAGGGGATATTTTGTTATCCTCCTTGATTTACTATACTTCACCTAACAGTTTTCATGTGCTGAGGGGTCCAGTTTTAAGATAGGAGAGAGAAAAGAAAAAAGAGTGAAAAGAACTCTTTTACCTTAATGCCACCTTGTGGCGAAAATGGTCAAGCACTTGCACTACCTCAAGATTTTGCTGCTAAACATAGTGTTAATACTCGAGTCTGGTCTCAGGACTGTAAATGAACAGTCTCAGAAATTGTTCTTGAGACCAAGACCAATGGGCTCAATGCCTCTCTGCTGTGATGCTTCTGTCTGAGGTAATTAGAAATGGCACTTTTTTCTATGATAATCGAATATCAACAAAACCTTCAAACTGAATAAAGCAGTCTTTTCTCTACATGTTTAAATAAAATCTATTCACTGCCACTTTGATTTTTTCATGAAGGCTTAACTGGATATTATTTGTTTATTGTTCATTGGTTCCAACATTCAGTTTCCTCTGAGGGAAGATCAGAAAGTTATTCTTGCTGTGTGTTTGCTTTATATTCAGTAGACTTTACTTCTAGAAGTTAAAATGCACATTGGACTAAGACTATAATACTGATGATAATATTTTTAGGCTATATATTATTCTATATAGCTAATAATATATAGTACTAATACTATAATAATACTAATAATTAGTACTAATAATACTATATTTTACAGCATATAAGATATAATATTATATATTACACTATATATCATGTATAATAAATAATTATTAATGCACAGTAAACTACAAACATATTCTGTTTTTTTCCCCTTTCTTATTTTTATTTTTATATTGTGTAAAAATTCCTAATCCTGCTCTCGGTCTCAATGTGCAACTCAGTCTCTCAACTCAATGTGTCTCAGTCTTGAGTTGGACTCGCCTCTAGTGATCTTGAGTATAACACTAGTTAAACCTCAATATTAACTCTGTTAATAGTTTTGTGTTAACTGATTCTGGGAAATTAAGAGTCATATTATTTTTATTTCTTTCTTCTCTCTTGCTGTAGCACTCTCTCACAGTGTTGTCACGCAGTCGTGGCCCTGCTGTATCCCTTCACATGGCAGCACACGTACATCCCTGTTTTGCCACCCTCCATGATGGACATTGTGTGCACTCCAACTCCTTTCATCGTTGGCCTGCTATCCAGCTCTCTGCCACGCCTCAAGGAGCTCCCCCTAGAAGAGGTAAGACTCTATCAGTAAAATACATGTAAAACGCATCCTCACAAGTAAAATATTTATGTTAAGTAATACACAGTTTAGAAGTACCAAGTAGTTATTGTTTAAAAAGCCCCATGAAAGTACACATTTGATCCCTTCCTCTCACCTTACTTGTATTTATCATAGATTATAATGACTCAAAACGGAAGGAAATGGCAGCCAGAACAAGATGTGAATTCCTCTATTAATAGTTTCAACAAGCACACAGAGAGTAATGGCACTGACAAGGAGTTCAAAGGGTGGTGTGTTTCTAATATTTTCCTTAAGCTCTTCCTGTTCAGGTGGGCTCTATTTACTGTCCGTGACCCCTGACCTCCTTCCTCAGTCAAACAATGGCTGTGTGCAGCTTGGGCTGAGACTGCCACCCTCATAGGAAATGACATCATTCTCTCCTGTTCTCTCCCTCAGGTTCTGGTGGTCGACCTTGGCAATAGTCGTTTCCTACGACAGGTATATAGACATTCTACAAACTGCTTCACATCAGAACTCTCAGTGACTCAGTTAATGATCTAGGTAGAGGTAAAAACTAGTTTGAACAGCATGAATAATGAATGAATAACCAGATTGTACAGAAAGCAGCTCCGTATTATGTAACCCATTAAAACCTTCTGGCCCATATGTGTTCCACAATTCCTTACCATCATACCTACATAATTCACAAAGTAGTTTCATATCATTTATATTAGTTACTGAATAATAAGTCTTAAGATGAATAATAAACCTGTATTTTGAGAGCTGCACTCTACCAGTCCTGTCTCTACATCTTGTAATGATCCATTGTTTCTTTGTTGGTGTCCTCTGTCTATATATGCATCCTCTCAGATGGACGATGAAGACTCCATTCTGCCCCACAAGCTGCAGGCTGCACTGGAGCATGTTCTGGAGAGGAGGAGGGAGCTCGCCTGTGACAGAGGAGACCTTCCCAACGGTATATTTCAGGAAGTTAAACCACAGGAACTTGTGGGGAATAAAAAAAAAAAACTTCCACTGTGATTTTTCGTACAGTTAGTTGTTTAACTGATGTTGTAGTATTTTGTGGCTTTGTTTCACCAAGTTTACTTTATGTTCCTTACGTTGAAAAAGACACAAGGATCATAAATAGACAGAGTTCAATTTAAATTACAGCCCACACGTTTTGTGTGGGGATTTTTTGCTTAATAACACAGAGCCTCTGAACTGCTTGTAGATAAGTTAGATCAATCAATGACCAAATATCCATGTGATTTGTACATGACAACAGAACCACAACTACCTGGCCATATGGCACACTACCTTCAATGAGCGAACCTGAAGCCTGAAAAATGAATATACTGGTCTTCCTGGACCTTTAATTTATGGAAGACAATTACAATTTAAATCACAGTCACAATACTGGTAAAAAAAAAATCACAATTAGACGTTTTCCCACAAATCGTTCATCCCTAATCTCAAGTGATACTCATTTATCTTGTGTTTCTTTAGAGCACTGCTCTCTGAGTGCTGTGGTATCCGAGGCTTTTGTCCGCTTCTTTGTGGAAATTATTGGACACTACTCACTTTTCATGGGAGGCAGTGAGCGTGATGAAGAGTCCTCAGCCTCCTCTTCCTCTTCCCCCACACCATTGTCCTTCCAGCGCGAGGGCTTTCGCAAAGCAGTGTCTTCTAAGAGTCTGCGACGTTTTCTGGAGGTCTTCATGGAGACGCAGATGTTCGCAGGCTTTGTGCAGGAGAGGGAGCTGAGGAGGCAAGGACTGAGAGGTATGTATTCACTTAATCTTTAAAACTTCGTCCATTTATATATATATATATATTATAAAATCTTCCTTGGCAGTAAATGTGTTTTTGCCTCTAAGAGAAGCATATAACATTAGAATACATGCAAATAAACATAAATACAGTAAAAAGTAACAAGAATTTATTCTGCTCAGTAACCCCAGTCATCACATATAGTTATTAAGCCCACCTCCAGCACATCAGACTTAGCATAATGAACTATAGATTAGCCAAACCAGGTAAAGGATGATCACTACCAGCCATCATGAGAAGGGGATTGGAAATGATTAACCACATGTTTCAGGATCCACTTCTCACAGGCCAAAACACTGCAGACTTCAGCACACTGCATCATTAAAAAGACCTGATTCAACCCATCAGCTAATTAGCAAAGCCTTTATGAACTGAATTCAGAATGTTAGATGAGGGTAAATGCTGATCTCCACAGAACTTTGACCTGGAGGGTCCCCAGTTTCACAAACATAAAATCGCTAATGTGATTTGCGTTTATTCTAATATTGTGTTTACCTTTTTTCTGTTCTTTACATCTAATTGTCCTTAATATTTATGTACAGTACTGTATAGGGTGTATTGGTGCCTTTTTCCTATACCCTGTCAAGCTGACATTTTACATATAGGGCTAGGGTTAGGGTCTTTCTCTTTGGTCTATATCAATGGTGCTGATAATTCTGCAGAACACAGTATGTTTTTGTTAACCGTGCTTCAAATGTTAAAGAATCTTTTATTAAACCGCAGGGTTGTTTGAGGTGAGGGCCCAAGATTACCTGGATTCCTTGCCTGGAGCCGAGCATCGCGGAGTCAACAAGTTTCTGAAAGGTTTAGGTAAGCTTTCTATTCCTGCCTGAAATCAGTCATTTTTATAAACACATTCAATCACATTTAGTTTTTGTACTGGATAATCTTAAAACTCAAATAAATCTGTCTCTTGCAGGACACAAAATGAAATTTCTCTCCTCCAAAAAGTGACGTTTCTCTCCACATTGGGTGGATGGTGTTCAAGCAACGTGCTGCACACCAAACCAACTCCACAGACTGATTCTGCAGAGAAGCTGAGCACTCATGGCAGCACTGAGACTGCAAGGAGAAACCATAAGCTCAGAAGTAACATAAAACTGTGCAGACATAAAGCCAAAAAATGTTTTTCTCCCATTTAGATCCAACCAGTACAACCATCATTTTTCACTGTAGACTGGTTGTTGGATAACAGACCACTTTCCATACCATATTCCATAAGGCACGATGAGGAGCTTAGACATGAAGGTGTGGACCAAAGTTTTTATTCCTGTGTACAGGTTTCCTTTTTCACATTTTAAACATTATTTGCTTATAAACGTTTTGTAAGAAATAGAGTACAACTTCTTCTTAAACAGGGGGCAATAAATTAATTTATATTCTTTGTAGAAAAAAGACCTTTATCATTTTTTTCTGTTTTCTTTAAAATCTAAACGAAACATAAAAACAAGTGTGAGTTTGTTATGAACTATTTATCATGGTATATTCCAAACTTGAGATTGTTTTGAGCTTCTGAGTAAAATACCACTGTGATTGGTCTGTTATGTTGGGGGATGAATGGGGATAGGAAAAGAAAAAAGAAACCATTGTTGGCTGGCATCTGGAAACTGACAGGTTGATGGATGCAGTTCCACAGCAGTTAACCTGTCCTGGATTCTGCACACAAATCTGAAAATGTTGGACAAAATTACACAATGGACGTGAATGACATGTTCTCTCTGTCGTTATCAAACACCATCAGATTTGCCTTGAACTTGATTTTAAGGACATGCTGGTCTCCTGTCCAAAATGTATCATAGCTGTGATTTGACTTGTCTAAAAACTTGCTCACTTTACATTCAGACTAGTTGCTTTTTGTAAATCAAGAATCTTAACATTCCAGCCCCCCATCTCTGCCACTGGGGGGCACTACAGAGAGAACTTTGCATCTTCTTGTGTGGATTTTTTTTTTGTCATTCTGTCTAAAATCAGCATTTCTGACTTTTTTTGCAGAATCTTTCATTTAAAAACTGCTATACTCCTCCTTTTTGTATTTCATTGTTCTGCTGTCAGTTCGGCACTGTAGCATCCGCTGAACGCTCACTGGCAATGAACCTAAAACTGGACAGAAGCCCCAGTCCACTAAAAGGCACAAGAGACCAAGTGAAACAAGTCATTAATACTTAAAATGGGTACTTTTCTTTTTCCTTTTTAGTTTTTGACAAGGACAGTTTCATAGCTGTTACACATTTTGCCATGAAGATCAGTTTGTGAAAAAGTCATAATAATGTATTAAATAAAGAGATTTTCACAGAACATTGTAGCTGGTTGTGATGACATCATAGCAACTGTGCATAAAATGTTTTACATTGTATCTGTCAGTATAGATCCCATCAGCAAAACATTTTCCTTTACATATATGAGAAAATCAACACCAAACGTCAAGAGGAAAATGCATGGTAAAAATACACCTGATGTGAAACTATGAAGGTGGTCACCTCAGGGTCTCACCTTCAGTCAACTCATTTAAACTCACATTAGGCTAATGATTCATGTTACATCTGTTTTACTTGTTTTAATGTAAAAAATGAAGCACTTTTGATAAACAGCTCCAATCGCTTTATGTTCAGGTGAAGACGAGTGCTCCATTAATACCTCTTCCTCAAACACATCCTTCTCCCGACTTAAACATCTTAACGGTCAGAGATGTTCACTGCGCTAATAAGAGGACAAACTTGTGCCACATGGGCAGCCAGCCCACTGAGAGTCCACTGTGCGCCGCGTCTCTCTGACTGTACTCCTTCACTTCTGTCTCTCCTGCTTTTCCTTTTCAGCTCGAGCGCCTCCCTCACTCCGCACACCCTCCACCTTTTTCCTTCTCTAACCCCCCCCCCCTCTCTTTTTTTTTACCCGTATTCCGGCAAGTCCGGCGAGTAGTGTCTCGACCTCTGTTCTGTGATTGGCTGCTCGCCAATCAAGAGTTTAGACTCAAACCGCGCACCTATCGGAGCAAGCATTGCCAGCCAATCCGGCGGCAGGAGGGCGGGGCTTGTCGGAAAACGGGTGGTAAACAAAAACTCCGTGCCTGCTGCTTCGTCCAGCCTCCGGATCATCGCCAATTCCTCACATTCCAGCCTTCAGGCAGCTCCGTCTGCGGGGACGAAATACTCAGGCATTCCGCGCACATTTCAGCCTTTAAATACAGAGGACTCCGCCTGAATTCATTGCCCAGGCCGCTGTCTTTTAAGAGGTAAGTGAGTTTTTCAGGTGTCCTCCAGCGCGGCGCCTCTTTTTCAAACACACATTTTTTTTTTCACACAAGTTGTGCTCTCAGAAACAAACCCCGGGCGAGCGACTCCGGCCGAAACAGCGCTGACAGCTGCGGCGCAGCAGCTCACTTCAGAGGCTAAGCGCAGCTACACTGAAGTATTTGGGATTTCTGAAATAGTTCTCAGAGCTCCTCGCAGTCCGTCTTTCCCTCCTCGCTCCGCGGCAGACAGACTTCCTGCGCGCTCAGGCCGGAACTTTTTACTCAGACTGAGTGAGGCTGGTGCGGTTAAAGATAACCCTCAGTCTGAGGGGCTTCTCCTCAGTGAAGACCCCTCACACAGCCCGTGCACTTTAGCCGAGAGAGCCCGACGAGCTACAGGTGTCCGTGTACACCGTGAACACCACCAGACTGTAGATTAAACATGATTATCAAACTGCTGTGGGTCAGTGTCAATAACAGTAGCTAATTACAGTTATTACATTACTAGATTAGGCTCAAAACAAGCCAGCAGGGCTGTTTACAGCCTGGAGATGTATTTCATACATTTCGTAGTTCACACATTATTTACATACATTTCGACATTTCATATATTAATTGTTTTGTAAGTAATAATCTTTATGGAAAATGGACAAAAATGAATAAAAGCGCATTTCAGTGAATGAGACCTGTTAATGTTGAGTCAAAGAGAATTTCTTTCCAAAGAAACCGAACAAAATTTCACTGAAATGTTCACGTTTTGCTCCGAATTGTATCCTGAGGTAACACAGTCCTTGTGTACTGACTGACTCGGCTCTGCTTGACTGACTGGAAGTGTGTGGCACCTCTGAATTGCATTCATACACTGATTTATCTTTTTGGGTGTTCGATTACTCACCCACAGTTATGTAAAACTAGTGATATACAGAGAACAAGACATTTAATAAATAGCAACAATTATTAGAATTGTTGTTTTGATATTTGAATTATAATCATAATGGTAATAATCAAATGAGAAGTCTAGTGCACTCTTCCAGTTTGTTCCCATCACGTGTAATTGACACAGAATCAGAGCACAGCATTTCTTTAACAAGCTGAAAAAAGATGGATAGACACGCTCTTTTAAGATTACACTTGTTTTCGGGAAGTTTGTAGGGCTTTGATTAAGCCCTCACCAAGCCAAAGGGTTATTTCCCGCTTCTATAACCTAAGAAAAGCTCCATTAGTTTGCATGGAAGCCCCTGTAGCTTATGTATAATAAGCCTTAGTATGTAATAAGCCTGGAACAGGGGTTGATTCAGGCCTAATCAAATCTGATGAATGGCATATTGTTAAAAATGAATTTATTAACTTATTTAAATTAGAAATGGCCAGCTTCTCGTGAAACCTCTCATTGCAATTGGTGAAGATGTTCCACACACACTGTTCTCCTTCAGTTCCAGTCTGTCCATAAGTGATGAGAGTGGAGCAGGGCTGAGTATATTTGGGTGGAATGCAGTATGCAGTGCTGTGGAGGGTGGTGGTGGGGGGGGGGTTTCCACTGGGGTAACAGGTGGAATTAAAGCAACGGTATGGCGAGGAGAATGCTATGCAGTGTACACACCTGCTGGAGGTTCTGCTTTAGGGACAGCCAAAGGCCAAGCTGTGAGCTTTGGAGCGTCTGGACAGGACTGCAGGGCTGCAGCATATTGTGCTGTAGCTACAGTAGTGAATGCACATTGTTTACAGCATAAGTTCTTTTGCTTACTCATTCCTCTTATGATCAGTGTTACTTATGTATTTGATACCTCTACCTGTCATGTGGCATGAGGATGGTGAGACAATGAAAGGTGAATGAAAGTCATAGCGAATGTAAGGAATGGCTGTGCCTGGTCCTGTGGCGCGTGGATTTGTGGAAGGCCGAGGCTTTCTTCAGGAGAAAGGAATGAGTTTGACCTTTGCCTCATAGTGCTACATCACAGAGCTCTAGAATCCAAACCTGGCATGCGAGATGATTGGTTGCATCTCGGTGTGTGTTAACCCTAATCTAAATGTCAGCACACGCATGTTCATCCAGATACACCTGACAGAGCTCACATGCAGGCACATCCCTGTACAACTGTGTAATACTGTGCTATATGGGCAAAACATCACGTCGCTGAGGGTGGCGTTATGGCAGAAAGTGTAACACTGTGTTACATCAAGATTTTCATGTTTTATAGCTTTTGTGAAGTTTAATATGTGTGTGATAATAACATATCACACACCTTATTTGCTATATGTTGCAGCTGCGGTAGAACTTGAAGTGCATATTAAATAGGGATGCACCAGTGATTTTTTTTGGCTGATTTCTTTACGGCCAAAGTTTTGGGTTGACTTTTATTAGACTTCTTTAAATCTGCTCATACTGTCTGGAGTAAACGAACATATGAAACACACTAGCATATTTCCAGTATTTTCTATTAGCTGGGCTTGCAACATCAACAAAATTGTTTGATTTTAAGGGGCCAAACTGGCCCAGGTTTTAGATCAGTAGGCTATTTAAATAATAGCACAATGAGTCATATATAATTATGCTATGATATCTTGGCATACGTGCAGCAGCAGCGTTCTACCACAGTGCAGGTGCACTTAGCTGATTTATTTGATACAGTTGCAATGCAGATTTGGCTAATTAAAACGGCCTGTTGCTGATTTTGTGTTTTGGGCAAATGTCTGATGATTACCATCTTGGCTGACTGTGCTTAATATAAAAACACACTGGCAAACCTTTGATGTGATATGGTTTAAGAATTGGCCTGTATTATTTTAACCAGAATTATTTACATTTGTTGAATCTTAATAATGCCTTGATTCATCCAAACATGTACAGAATGATCATCGTGATTGTCTAAGATTGGTTAGGTTATTTACAGCATACAGTGAAGTGTCAGAATTGGCTATAGTGCTTATTTGCACATTGCAGCCAGTATAATAGCACAAGTTAAATAGTACAAGTTAATAGTAAAAGTTAAAGAGTAACAAACAATTTTTTACTCCTGATGTCTTACTACTTGCTGTGGTTATAACAGAATGTTCTGGAAAGCTGCTTGCTGCTGTGTGTTGATTAAGAGGCAAAATATGTAAGTTTAGGAAACAAAAAGTCTGTTCTAGGCCTCCCATGATGTAGATCTACTGTAACATTTTATTCGTGTAACAGGCCCTCACAGTTTGCCTGTCCTGAGCTGAGGTCATGAGCAGTGGTCAGGGTCCCTGATAGAATATAACCTGAATGTGGTACTGCATGCCTCTCTGTCATTAGTGGGGAACACACAAGTCATGAGAAAGGGTTAGGGGTGCGCAATAAAATCACGATACTTGAAGACAGTGTTTCTTTTTTTGTTTGATCCTGGGGCCTCATTCATAAAGCGCAGTTCTAAGTTCTAGATTTGTTCTTGAGAAAAGTTCTCCGAATTTGGCTTCAGGTGATTCATAAAAAATAAGTGTTCATGAACCACAAACGCTGAAGCCGGTAAAGCACTGCTGTTTGTTCATCATGTTGGAAACGTCATCCAGTTATTTTTGTGCTAAATGCATTCCCGTAGCCCTATCCTGTTTTTACACCTTTTGTCTTGTGATGGCGTGTAATCTCTTTCAGTGTGCTCGTTCATATTTCATTCTTGATGTTGTGTCGTTAATTATTTTAAGTTTGATAGCCTCTTATTTAAAATGAGATAAATAAATCTTAAAAAAAAACATCTTTACTACTTGAACGTGAAATTTCAAATCTGTGTGTAGGAATGATTTATAAACGAGGCTGGTGGCACGTTTTAAAAAAGTCAAAAATGATAAAACAGTCAAAAATGATAAACAGAGTGATTTATTTTTGGTATTTTCCCCCAATTTTCTCCCCAATTTAAATTTCACTCATTACTTAGGGCTCCTCCGGTCACATGTTACCACCAGCACTAGGAGGGAAACACTGTGATTTTTATTGAATATTTCAAATATTGTGATGAACTAAATCTAGTTAAATACAAGTAATTATACTCTTTGTAATGAGCTGGTCAGTGCTCTTTAAGTACTAACAATATCCATAATATGCTCAGAAAAGCATACTTTGATGTGGTGTGATGGAATTTGTCATGATAATGTTCAATAGCCATATTGCCCACCGCCAGATAGAGTTGCTCAGTGTAAGTGGCGCACAGAGTAATCAGCAGTGCTGGATGAACTCCTATAGACTTCATCCCATTTACACCCACTCAGTTGCATTACAGACTGAATTTAATAACTGAAGTTGTTGGGCTTAATTCAGCACAGGGTATTTGACATGCACGATAAGTGTAAGTGGTGAAGTGTGTAGTCACTACCTGAATGAGCACTCGTTTCAACCTTGAATAAAGCTCCATGGCCTTCCTGTGTTATCCCATTGTACAAACCCAGCCAGATTAAAGTGAATCTGGTCCAGCTGAGTTTCAACATGTATGTGTGGACTGTATGTGTATGAAGGCTTGAATGGAGTGTGTGTGTGTGTGTGTGTGTGTGTGTGTGTGTGTGTGTGTGTGTGTAGCCAGCTGAGGGGGATTATGTATAGTATCAGTCAGGAACTGGGGGGCTTTGGAAAGAGAGAGAGAGGGAGAGGGAGAGAGAGAATATGAGATAGAGGAATGTCACTGCTTATGTGCTTAGGATAATTAACCCTGCTCCTTCACACTTAAACAACGGCACACTAATGGTTTATAGCAGGTTTGGCAGGTCTGGCTCACATGATGGTTTATATAAACCCTCTAGATAAACACTCTATGCTTGTCCATATACAGTTGTATTACACACACTATAAAGCTTTAACACAGTTCACTGTATTATGTGAAAATGCTGAGGTATCATTTTCAGTGCTCTCATTGTATCCAGTGCTGTTTTGTTTAAGCCAAACCACACACGACTCAGTGTTGAAGCGCTAAATAACTGCAGATTGAAAAAAACCACAGCCACCTGCATTTTGGTCTCTGGTTTTGATAACTTTTGAAAACTCTTATGGGTTTATTCCAACCACAGAAACCAATACAGAAAAGATCCAACCAGAGCGGGTTTAGTAAGCTTAACAACTGCCAGCATTCTGCACAGCACTGTAAACCAACATGCACACATGTAGTGACAAATTTATTCCATTGAATAATGCCATTGTGTCCCATGTACAGTTGATGTATCTAATACAATAGAGCCTGTCATAGTTATTACATAATTCCTGGTCATGATTATTTAACCTGACCATTTATTCTCCGTAAATGTTAATTTTCACAATCATCTGTTTACATCACAACAGTTTTTAAGCAAATGCATGTAATGCAGTGTTGGTTTATTTCAGCTTGAGTTGTTCCTGTCGTCAGAGCTGGGAGCTGCTAATCAGCCAGTTTGGCCCCTTTAGTCTTGTACTTTAATGCGATTTTATTCATTGTTTAGAAAAGGCAACTAAATTGTTAAACACAATTATTTATATGGTTATTAATCATCAGCTGAAATATGATCATGACAAGCCAAAGTCAAGTACCTCCAAGTACCTGTAGTGTTTGTAGCTGACTGTGTGTGTGTGTGTGTGTGTGTGTGTGTGTGTGTGTGTGTGTGTGTGTGTGTGTGTGTGTGTGTGTGCGTGTGTGTGTGTGTGTGTGTTTTGGTGAGGGTTTTGTATGATAAACTCATTTTCAAGACAGCGCTGACCAATTGGTCTGACTATGATTGTGAGACACAAAGGGTTTGCTGCTACTGAATAGACACGTTGTACTGTGCGTGTGTGTGTTTCCATGGTTGTGGGTATATGTGTGACAGCTGTTGCTGGTGGTGGGAAAAGAGTATGTTGTGTTTTGTGCCACTCAGACTCTTGAGTTTACCTCCTAATTAGCTGGTGGGTTCTTATTGCTTTTGCACTATTGTGTGTGTTTTTGCTCTTGAATGCTGCACCACTGCAATGACGCATGCTGTGTTACTGATTCATTTTATAGCCAAATATAAGGACCAGACTAATAAGACAAATATAAGGGCCAGGGACCAAAATACTACAAGCAGTTTGTTTGTTTGTTTTGTTTCTGAGAATATGAGTCATTTCACTGGGATTATTACACAGGTTATTAAGATAGCTGTAAACCAGTGACTCACTTTTACTACAGTAATGCAGACCAAATTGGTAAACTTGAAAACCGCTTGAAAATTGGTAAACGTAAAACACGACATTGTTAAAGTAACAAAAAATGTATTTAGCCTTTTGGATGAGGATAAAAATCATTCTTGGAGGTGTGTCCTCTGATCTGGAGTATTTATATAGTTTAAAACTTTGTTTTTTTTAAGAAATGTGAAACACGAGAACCGACAGTCATATTTAACAGTTTATAGTTGACATCTGACAATCACTGACAATTGGTCAGTAAAGCCCTGTTTAACTTTTTTAACTGTGTGTTATTGGTTATCTGAATTTTGGCACCTTAACTGGTCACTAAGAGTGGGCAATAGGATGATGTTTATCGTTATCTTGATAAATGACATCACGTCACAATATGCCTTCCTGAGCACATCGTGGATATCATCAGCACTTAAAGAACAATGAACAACTGTGTGCTTTATTACAAAAGTGCTTTATTACAAAATTGTAAAAACAATTCACAATTCTATACAGATTTTTTTATTTGGCCTGTTCTTTTTGTCTATTCCAATATTGTGATGCATATTGAGTAAATCGTGAAAATATCATGATGTTATTTTTGCCATATCGCCCTCCCATATTGTTGACATCATTATCCTCTCAGTAAGGCCCTATTAATGATAGCAGTGGTGTTGTGTGTAAGCCTCTGTTGTTGCAGTGACTCCAGATTAGGACGGTAAGGAAGCTGGTGCACTGAGGGCTCAGAGGAAAGAGAGCGGCTGAATCACACAGACATGACGTGCTGTACACTCACTAACCCTCCTTTTCCCGTACACCAGTACTCACACACACACACACACACACACACACACACACACACACACACACACACACACACACACACACACACGCACACACACGCACACACACTTGTCCTATCAGCCACAGCTTTGTCAAAGACTTGTGTTGGTTTTAGGACAGATTCTAACACAAACTCTCAGACACACACCTCAGTGCTTTTGGCCCTTTCAGGGACCTCTCCCGTCTGAGTGTGTATGTGTGAGAGAAAGGGGGAGTGTTTAACAGTCTAGTAATAGTTTAGTAGAAGAACTAAACTTAATAGAAGAACTACTAAATCTTGAATTAAAGGCGAGATAGTCTGGTGGAGAATCGTGTGAGGATAAAAAATACCACTATGGTTTTAGAAGGTTAAAGTACTGAATGTAAATTTGTTAATCAAATTCAATTTGTCAACTATATTGAGACCTAATTCTGTAATTCGCAGCTCTCTTTGTTAGAAACAAGGAGGCTTTATGATGGTTTCATGAGACTTTGCATATGATTTGTTATGCAGACAAAACATCACCATGTACCAGTAAGCAGTGGTTTACGGTAACAATACTACTTCCTCACTTCTTAACAGCCAATGTTTACACATATTACGCACAATATAATGTATAGACATTGTTTGTCTGGGGTTTATTCCTAGAGTTTCTCATTAATTTATTTTTGAGTCTTTATAAAATAATGTCATTCCCTGGTCAGTTCTTGACAGAACTCGATCAAAACTTGCATAGACACTTTTAATGTTATATCTAACAAAATATGCAGAAAAAACTTGCCAACCCAGACCATAAACAAGACAGTTAGTACGCTGGAGGCTATCAATAGCATGATATCAGAATTATATCAGCATTTGCAGATAGCTGCTTAAAAAATAATGAATGGCCCAAGCCAGATATTTGTCACATATTTCAAACCAATATTTGATGATGTACTTATCCTCTAGCAATACATGTATGTGTCTGTAATATTAATCCAGTCCCAGTTTTGGCAATTTATAAAGGTCTGTGTAGGGGTGAGCATTTTGGCAAAAATAATACAATATATTGCCAAAAGTATTCGATCATCTGCCTTCACACACATATGAACGTGAGTGAGATCCCATTCTTAAACTATAAGATTAATATGTCATCCCACCCTTTGCAGCTATAACAACTTCAACTCTTCTGGGAAGGCTTTCCACAAGGGTTAGGAGTGTGTTTATGGGAATTTTTGACCATTGTTCCAGAAGCACATTTGTGAGGTCATCCCAAAGGTGTTCTTTCAGGTTGAGGTCAGGACTCTGTGCAGGCCAGCCAAGTTCTTCCATACCAAACTCACTCATCCATGTCTTTATGGACCTTTCTTTGTGCACTGGTGCACAGTCATGTTGGAACAAGAAGGGGCCGTCCCCAAACTGTTCCCACAAAGTTGGGAGCATGAAATTGTCCAAAATCTCTTGGTCTGCTGAAGCATTAAGAGTTCCTTTCACTGGACCTAAGGGGAACCTTAGGGGAGCCAAAATCCTGAAAAACAACCCCACACCATAATCCCCCCTCCACCAAACTTTACACTTGGCACAATGCAGTCAGACAAGTACCGTTCTCCTGGCACCCACCAAAACCAGACTCGTCCATCGGATTGTCAGATGTAGAAGCGTGATTCATCACTCCAGAGAACACGTCTCTACTGCTCTAGAGTCCAGTGGTGGCGCTTTACACCACTGCATTTGACGCTTTGACCACCACTGAGCTTCTTGCTTTACAGCGCTGTGCAGTCCTCACCCTCAGATCTTTTCTTTTCCCACTTTGTACTATAATACTTCATACTAATAATGTTTGCTATCCGGTGTCGACCGTAGGAGGATGGGTTCCCCTTCTGAGTCTTGGTTCCTCTCAAGGTTTCTTCCTCTTTTAGGGAGTTTTTCCTTGCCACCGTTGCCACTGGCTTGCTCATGGGGGCTTGGACCCGGATTTTCTTTTCTTTTCTTTCTGTAATACTGATTGTTCTGACAACATCTGTTGTAAAAAGCGCTATATAAATAAATTTTGCTTTGCTTTGCTTTGCATTGTGCTTGGTGATGTAAGGCTTGGATGCAGCTGCTTGGCCATGGAAACCTATTCCATGAAGCTCTCTACATGCTGTTCCTGAGCTAATCTGAAGGCCACATGAAGTTTGGAGGTCTGTAGCGATTGACTCTGCAGAAATTTGGCTGTGGCTCCGCTGACATTTGTTGTTGACTGGAATGTTTAGTAGTGAAGAAATTTCACGACTGTACTTGTTGCACAGGTGGCGTTCTATACAATACCATGCTGGAATTCACTCAGCTCCTAAAAGCGACCCATTCTTTCACGTTTGCTTGTAGAAGCAGTCTGCCTGCCTTGGTTTTATACACCTGTGGCCATGAAAGTGATTGGAACACCTGAATTCAGTGATTTGGATGGATGAGTGAATACTTTTGACAATATAGTGTATATCACAATTATCCAAGACATTTCATGATACATGATATGCATCACAATATTTTGTATTTTTCTAAGGTTTAATGATTTGGAACAGACAAAATAGAAGCTGTGATGAAACATATAATTATACTACTACTAATACTACTACTTCTATTACTACTAGTAGTACTAATAATAGTAGACGCACACACATTTTCTAAGCCACTTCTTCTTCTGGGTCGCCGGGGGTGCTGGAGACTGGATAATAATAATAATAATAATAATAATAATAATAATAATAATAAATCTACATTTACAATGATATTTTACTGCACTGCACTATAAATCCTATTTAACAGGCCTAATTATGCTCACTTTGTAAAGAAACCTGTAGCTAGTTATTGTTCTTTAGGTATTGACAATATCCACAAAATGCACAAAAGGATATTGTGACATAATTCATTGCTATTATGCAGGGAAACAGGTGTTAAACCTCTCTGTGTGATTGTGAATGTGACAAAGTTGTTTACTGCACCACATATTAAGAATGTGATTGGTCGTCCAGAATGAGAGGACAGATAGAGGATGTGCATCATATGTCATATAATATCATACGTATATATTGTAGCCTCTTGGCACATTAAAGCATGTTAGCAAATTCTATTTGATGTGAATTATCAAAAAATAAATCAAATTGGAAAAATGCACATAATTTTGTGCAACGTCATTGTCTACACCACATGTATGCTGCTTTAATTTTCTGCACCTTCCCACGTCCCTCCGATAACAACAAAATACTTTCATATTTCCCACCTTTGTGTTTATGTATCGGCATCAGCAGATATGCACATGGAAATATCAACATTAGCCCACAATTACCATATCAGTGCATCCGTAACTGTCAGAGGAGACTTAGGTGAAGGCTGGCTTTACAAAAATCACTTCTGCGATTTTTCTCATTTGGTCTTTCATCCAATAATCTTTAAATTGGTCCTGATTGAGGTTAAAAGTGGAGCGTCTACCCGAGCAGCTGAAAAAGCCATTAGCAACATTACCTCGACCATTGCAATCTGACTGTTTAATTGGTCTCACTTGCATCACCAGCCAGCTCTAAAGCACTTTAGATTTTATCAGACTGATCAGATTTGAGGCAGACAGCCCATAATAATCCCAGCACAAAGAAGACTGTCCGGCTGTTAAGTGTTTCTCAGTCTGTTTACATGGTTACATGCGAGGTGTCGCTCCATGTGTTATATTCTCTCCTCCTAATTTAATTTTTTACTCTGAGGTGCTTTTTCCAAGTTGGATTAACACGTCTCAGGATATATGCCATGATCTTGTGGCCTGCGCAATCCCCCTATCGAATCCCACTCACATGACTGTGACGTACTGCGGTCCTCCAGAGTGTTTCCTATTTCTGATTTACAGGGTTGTTCCACTACTTCATATTTTGAGACTTGCAGTGGCAGCTGATTTTAAGAAGTCCTCACTCGTAGTTTTCATTTATTATATTACAGACATGATAATATTAATTTATTTCTATTATTTAAAGGTATTATTCTCATTTTGCTTTACATTTGATGATTTAAATGTAGTTCCATAATTACATCATTAATATGAATGTGAATTATATAATGATCATGTTTACATTTGATGCACATTGTATTGTACATTGCATGTTCAATCAGCACCTGTGTTTTCAACTTTTCTTAAAAAAAATGGCAAAATGTATTTTATTTTTATTTTAGCTTTATGTTTTTGCACAAAATAATAACTGTAATCACTGTAATCTGTAATATTTCCTATTTAGCTCACAGACACAAATATGGTATCAATTGAACGTTTTAATCTGTGCTTTAAACAGACACCCTCCACTTGTTTCAATGAGCTGTAAGAAAAATTATTTATTCCATATAACACTGCTAAACTTAACTTTTTATCCTCTGGATTGGTAACCGCTCCTCTCTGGCCAGGTGGAGCTGCTCCCTCCCCCACTGCTCCACACCTTGTGACCCGGCCCTCCATCAAAGCTGTCCTGTACCCCCACCACCACCACCCTGTCTGCAGAGTGGGTATCAGCCCCCACTCCAGGGGGCGCCAGTGAGGAGCTGAATGAAGCTTTGGACAAGCCTCTGGAGAATGACGCTGAAGGGGTATGGAGTCCAGACATCGAGCAGAGCTTCCAGGAGGCGCTGGCCATCTACCCACCCTGCGGCCGGCGCAAGATCATCCTCTCAGACGAGGGCAAGATGTACGGTACGCCTCCCCAGCTCCACCTTTTCCTTCTCTCTGGCTTTCTCTCTTTGTTTGGGATCATAATTCTTGGGCTGGATGAGGATGGGGTTGGGGTTCTAGGTAGTCCTGCAAACAACTAATTAAAGACACATTTGATCACAAGCTGGTCTGTATTCATCCAATATTTCAGGGGTGCCAAAAGTGCAGTCCAGGAGGGCTGCAGTCCAGCACAGTTTTGTGATTTCTTGGTTTTGTGAATTCTTTTCGTGTAATTCGATCACCCAGTTTAGCAGGAGTGATAGACAGCAGGGAAATCAGCAAGGGTGTTAATCCTGCACTTCACAACTCAGTTTGATTATGCTCATGCTTTGAATACTATTTGATTATTTGAATACTTTGAATACTCAGTTCTGACAACCCAAACTGATTGAATAAGAAGCGTTCTTCTGTTGTTGTTACTTGTGATAACAGCACGTTTTTTCACAATAAATGAGAAACGTTAGTAAGTAAAACTCCCCTTACCCTGCATGTAACTGCTGCTGAATTTGTACTTTAGCACATATAAAAACAGAAAACGAATACATTAGATAATTTCTGTAAGATGCAGCCCATTTTGTCAGATTCTGAAGAAGAGTGTGACGGCAAGACTTCGTCAAATTCCAAACCAAAGTAAGAAATTCGATCAGCGGCTGTGACGACGAAGCAACCGAACAAACTAGAGTTAGCCAGAAGCAAACTGAATTTGGTACCGTTCAACAAACAAGATGGGCTATGAAATGCGTTACAGACTGGCTGGAACAAAATGACATTCAGGCTAATCTGGCAAATATTGAAAAAGCTTACTTCAGATTCAGATTCAGATTCCTTTATTGATCCCAGGGGGAAATTGCAGTTGTTACAGTTGCAGCCATTTATGTGAAAATAAACACTTTACTAATAATTTAAAACAATATATAGAATTTACAGTATGTACACCAGATTTAAGTACTTAAAGTTGGTATTGCCACAGTTTTATGGCTCTGGCCATGATGCAAAAGGTTAATACTTTTTTGTGGAAGGAACTGACATTTCAGGTGAATTTCAGTGTTTGGGGCTTCTTTGCTTTACTTTTCTCTGTATTTTTCAGAACTGCTATATAAAAGCAATAGACCACTGGTGTGCATTATGGCAGATAACGTCACAGCTGAGATGAATGTAATATCACCCTAGGCATATGCCTGCACCCAAATCACAGCTGTGATGACACTCCCTCTCATGTTCAATTGTTTAAATAATAAATAACAACATTCCAAAACTGATGCAGTTGAATTGGTACCTTCAGACTCATGCATCACACAACACTGCTGTTTTTTTACACCCTTAGAAACCACCAAGCTGTCCTGGGCTCCAGGACCAGTGTTGGTCACCCCTGCATTACCTTTTGGCTGCATTCACATCACCAGATTGAATTTGCACAGATTTGATTTTTTGCCTTAATGTGAAACAAATCTGATGTTTTCAGAGCTATGGGGACACACAAATCTTTTCAAATCAGGTCTGAGACACTTTATGAAAGGCTATGTTCACATTACCCGTCTGAACTGGCACAAATCAGATTTTTGCTATAATGTGGCACACATAACTTTGTCAGAGTTGTGTGGACACAAAAATCTGATCTTTTCAAAACAGATCTTTCATATATGGTCATAGATCAGATACATATCCTTTTTGTGGGCGCGTGACCTTAATGTGAGCGGTCAGATTGCAATTCGTGTATTTTTTTAACGTTAACTACGAATCATCCTGCATGCACCATCCTCCAGTGTTAACGTGATGGTAGTTGAAGTTAGTGCCAATAAATGGTGCAAAAGGATCTGACCCTTCTTCACCTTCATCCTGCTTTAATAATGAATAGCTGAGAGCTTTTTGGAGCAAATTATCTTCATAACCAAGACTTGTACTACTGCTTAGTTTGTTGTTCATGACACATGATTCATTCACGTGATGTTATTGATTAGGATATGCTCATGTGGGTTGTTTGAAAATGCAGGTTCATTCACATTAATGACAAATTGTGACCCATCAAATTACAAAGAAAAAAATTGGATTTGCGAAATGAGACTTGTAATGTGAACGTAGCTTAAGACTACCACTAATCCACCACCCTTGATGAGCACATTTTTTTTCTAGCTGTGCTTTTGAACAGTGCATCTTTTGATCATGTACACTTCTATAAAACTTACAAGTGTCTTACAGGCGAATGAATCATAATGATTTTTTTCAGCATCTCGGACTAGTACGCCAAACAGCCATAAGATAATGTGGGTTTGCATTTCTTCATGTGAGCTAAAGATAGCAGAGACAACATGAGTGTATCTCTCGCTATAAATGTCTCTGTGCCTGAGCTGTCAATAGACGGGCCGTTAACTGATGAGTAGTTGATGGACGGTTGTTGTTTGATAAGGGTCGATGACTAGGTGGATGGAGGGATGGGCAGAAGGTGCATGGGTATAGAGTGAGAGAGAGGATGTGTAAGGACATGTGCTAGGTCTCTTGTCAAACACAATCTGTCATCACATGCTGGACTAGCCATTAGTCGTGGCCTCTGAGCTGCCGTGAAAGCTCGTGCAACTGCATAAAGCCTGGAGCTATACTGCTGGAGTAGTGGGGGCAGGTGGCAAATACTGGAGCAGGGCATGGTGCAGTGTGTTGGGGGTGCAGTTTAGGGTAGTTCTATTGCCCCCTTCCTCCCTGAGGGGGGGGTAGGTGGTGTGGGACGAGTGGGCAGCGGGTAGGGAATGTCATGGAGAGTCCGGAATGGCATGTGCTCGCCCTGAGCTCGGGGTTCAAGGCAGTGTGGCTGTAACCGGAGACCAGAATAGACGTTTACCCTTTGAGTGTGTGTGATGATGGAGGGGATGGGGGGTGGAGGGGCAGGAGGGAAAGAGAGGGACAGATAAACATCGGGGGAAGATAGCCAGTCTTGGGCCCTGCACCTGTCCTCTGCCCTCTGTCTATAGGTCCCTCCCATCCACCCCCCTACTCACAACCCTGAACTGTCTGCCTGTTAGTCAGGCCATGTGTGTGTGTGTGTGTGTGTGTGTTTGTGTGTGTGACTTTCAGGTCACCTACAGCTGCTGTGTCTCTCTCCTACCCCTTTAAGTCAGACATTAGTAGATTTACCATATGAGAACAGAGAGAGAAGGACAGAAGGACCTACTGACAGTTTAGTAATTTTAAAGCAATATTTGGCAAAAAAAAAAACACAAAACGTGGCTTAAATTGCAGTAGATCAGCCAAGGAAAGTTTGGTGTCAGAGGTTTGCTCGTATTCATTGTAGAGTATGTTTTAACTTATTTTTGCTTTAAAAATCCACAAAACATGTCATTCAAATTTACACAGGACTGTAGCTGTATTGAAAAAAAAAGATTTTGTTTTTCTGTGGGCTTTCATGCTTTCTAGTGATAAACAGGTGGGCCCTCAGCTGGAGAAGGTTAAGAACTACTACCTTAGAGTAAGCAGGTAGTTGTGACAATAAGCTAAGAGTGAGGAATTCTACAACATCGAATCCAAAAATTCAGCTTTGAGATGAAGTAAAAGCAACACCACCATCCAGACTAGCAGGACAGTGTGTGTGGATTAAAATTTCTCCTGTAACACGTTTTCATCTCCTCATAGCCTAAAATCTGACTGGCATTCTCATGGCAGGTTTGCCTTGAGGAGTTTCACTTGATGAAGGAAGTCACGCTCAGGGGATATTGTGTTTGGCAAAGATTTTGCAAACAGTAAATTAGCATAAAATAGCATGCCTTAATTATCACACACTTGCCTCAATCCATGTCAGGCTGTTAAGTAATCTCAAAGAGACTTTCTTATGTGGTTTCTGACACCGATAGCATATTGTTATTTATTTAAATAAGTATGATGCATAGCTAAATACAGTAGTAGCTGCCATTTGGAAGGTTCTGTGCAGGTACATTTTTCGTTCATCAAGGTACAAACAATGTAACTGTACCTCAAAGGTACAAAAGTACCTTAAACAAGTTTTTCTAGGTGAAAAGTGCATATTTGTACCATTTCATTAACAGAAGAATGGAGACGAGACAGGGTGTGTGGACCCAATACAACTTGAGGGTACCACCCCAGTGACAAGAGGGTTACTGCCCCAGTGACAGTTTAGTACCTTTACTTCTGAGAATGTAGGTCCATTTTTTTTACCTAACAATCCCTGTAACACTGAGATCAGAGAGGAACCATATAACAGTATCATCATTCTTGGCTTGGTCTGCTGCGCCCTGCAGCACAGACCACTGCAAATGAAAATGAGCAGTGTTGAACTAAGTTCTGCAGTATCCAGTTTGCGCTGGGCCGAAATAACACAGCACAGCATCAGTCATCCAGTCGTCATCCTGCTTTCTGCTTTTCTCGCCGCTCCGTTTCAGACAGAAAGAAATACAGAGGCAGGTGGTGAAAGGCGGTGTCTGGAGAAGACTGAGAGGAATAAGCTGACCATTCCTCAGTCTTTACCACAGCGTTCAGCATGTGTTCACACTGTTACAGTGTGATTTTGACATGCTCAGCGACTGGAACAATGGGCCTTCACAAAATTGCTTTCCTGTATTTGCTCTTGCAAAACGACTGGGCCAAACGTTTCAAGCTGGCTCAGTTGAGCTCCTGCCTAGCAAGACACAGAATGGCATTCTGAAGCAGCGCTGATCGGTTTCACACAGCAGGTGGAATTTTTAGGCTTATCTGTAGTTGTAGATAGTTAACGATGAGGGTGATGACAATATGACAGCACTTTCTCAGCAAACTGTTAAGATCAATAATACATAAAGAACACTGAAAACTGCATGTTTCATCACAAAGAGAGTATAATTAGACCTGTTTCACCGGATTTACTGCTGCATAGTATCTGACACAACAAAATCCTTATCCATTTTGATAGTATTTTTGAAAAGTTGCAGTACTGTGGCCTCAGAAATGTATTTATATTTTTTTCAATTTAGGTAACTAACGTGTTAATTGATATTTGGTTATAGGACAATCACTAGATACATTATTTAGATTGTTTTAAAAAACAATAAAAAAAACATTTGTACAAACAATAAGTGATAGTAAAGTTCCTTTTACCGAAATCTGGTGTCTGTTTGGTTCTGCCATATTGTGTGAAATTTTCCTTGGTGTTAGTCAAATGAAGAAACCAGCAATTTTATTAGTTATATCAATGTATAGTAAACTTAGACATGTATGATGATATTGTGAAACTGAAATGTATCACCTCTATCTGGAGGAATCCAAACAGAAGATCGTTCATTGCAGCAATGTGCTGTATTAAGAGAATTTGAAGTAATCACACAGATGACTGTCTGCATTGTGCAGTGCAGACTGGGTCATTAAAGCGTGGCCGTTCTTCCCACCCTGTGTGCTGTTGACTCTGCTGGAGAGGCAGATGCAGTCTCAGTGTATCAACTGTAAAAATCCATGCAAATCTGACCACATTCCTCTGCTGGTCCAGCAGTGGAGACTGGGATTTTTTTTTGAGAGAAAGAGAAACTTTGTGTTTTTCCTCAAACATTTTTGGCATTTTTTTCCCACAATTCCTTGCATACCCATCGGCCATTATGCTCATCTCTCATTTGAGTTATTATCTTGTTAAGCGCAGCAGTGTCATGGAGATTGTCTTGCTCTTGGTGCGGTGGGCTAAAATTTGACAGGCTTTGCCAATAAAAACATTTCTTGGCTTCCATGGCTGCTGTGCTGTAATGCCTTCGCCCTCCGCTCTCTCGCCTGGCCCGTAAAATTACACACCCCTCCGCTGAGAGGAAACACATTTACCATGGCTTAACGGCTTCCAATCATCCAGGAGCTAGATAAGTAAATAATGGACCTCTTCACCTGTCAGAAACTTGTTAGAGGAGAAAAAACGGAGCACTGGAATGGACACGTGGTGACAGGGAGACTGAAAGCTTCCTGAACTGGCTTTTAAAAGATAAAGCCAAACTCACCGCATCACAAAATGAAGTGTTTTTCATGTACAAAAGAAAAGACATTACAGATGTCAACTCAGTTGACATGTAGAGAACATCACTGTAACTCCCCTAACACGGATATTTAGCTTCGCTGCTTCGTATTTACTCTAGCTCTAATTAGTTTTCTGAAGAGAGAGAGAGAGAGAGGGAGAGAGAGAGAGAGAGAGAGAGAGAGAGAGAGAGAGAGAGATGGAAAAAGCAGTCTAATCCTCACCTAGACTCTAACTTTACCAGCTGAGTGAGAGATTGGTTTGTGGGTGAGGACGAGTTCTAATGAGCAGACTCTCTCTCTCTCTCTCTCTCTCTCTCTCTCTCTCTCTATGCTGTTCTTTCTTAAGGACTCTGAAATCACATGTGCACCCAAAGGTCAGAGAAAGAGAGAGTGACAGATAGTGGTGAAGAGGGAGAGAGCTCTCTCTCTCTCTCTCTCTCTCTCTCTCTCTCCCTCTCTCTCTCTCTCTCTCTCTCTCCCTCTTCACCACTCTCTGTCACTCTCTCTTTCTCTACCTCTATATATTTCTTTTCTCCTTTAATTCTGTCTCTCTCCTGTTCTCTTTCACCATATCTTTCTCTCTCTCCTCTTTTTGTATCTCTCCTGCTCTTTCACATTCTTGTTTGCTTTTTCTCTCTGTCTCTTTGCCTCTGCCTCTTCCTCCCTCCCTCTCTCTTTCACTCTCACTCTCTCTCTCTCTCCTTCTCTCTGTCTCTCTTTCACATGTTCTCTCTAACCATTTCTTCTTTCTTTCTCTCTCCTCTGTCTTTATCTCTCTTTCCTCTCTCTCTCCCTCTCTGTCACGTATTATGAAGTGGCTCACAGGTTGCAGGGTTTCTGTGGGGTGTGGAGTAAAGGGTGAGGTTTGTGTGTCTTAATGATGAGCAAGTCTTTATTTTACTTTTATGGATTTTTGTAGTGAAACAGGATTTTCTGGATTGTGTGACTATAAAGGCATTTGTAGGTTTGTCACTTTCTCTCTGTCTCTCTCCCTCTGTCTCTCTGTATAATGTACAGTATTGATGATGACACTGTCTCCAGACACCTGGGTCACAGTGACTGGTGAACCACAGAGCTCCTGGTCTTGTTAGTACAGACTGCACTTATAGTAACCTTCCTCCTGACCTTTGGGTGCACATGTGATTTCAGGGTCCTTAAGAAAGAACAGCAGAGACTTCAAGAACAGCTCAGATGCCTGTCTCTGTCTGGCTGTCTGTCTGTCTATTTGTCTGGCTGCCCATTTGTTTATCTGTTTGTCTATCTGGCCGTCACACTGACTGTCTGCTGTTCTCTCCGTTGGTTTGTTTTCCTGTCTGTCTGCAAGAGTCCACATCCACCAGGCGAGGCTCTCTCTGTGGAGCGTGTGATTTAGAGTTCCTTCATAGTGTTTGAAAACTAAAACGAGACTGGAAGCCTCAGACAAACACTGAACAGCAAGACTCTGTTTGTGTGTATGAAGCTTCTGCTCTGCCTTTTGGATGAGTACGTCTTTCTTTGTATTGTGTGACTCTTCCTCTAATTTTCCTGTCTCAGGGTTTTTTTTTTAGTTGAAAGGCCATGATAGTGATTTGAATAGGATACAATGCAGCACATTATACTATCTGATTGTATAAAGAATCTGTAATTGTATAAAGAAATCTCTACATTGTTCAGAACTCATTTTTAAAAAGGGTACTTGGACGTTATGTGCATTGTGGTTAGAGTATGACTTCTTTTGTTCTAAGCTTGTACTAACAATATTAATCCACAGAAGTCTAGAGATGTATTGTTGTTTCACAATTTTCTGTACATAATTTTTATAATAGAGCTGTCAGAGTTAACGGTTTAATAAAGCTTTCCCACCTTTGACCGTTTAAGCTATCCATAGCTGTCCAGCCTGAAGCCCTGCTGCTATACATAGCACACTATCAAAATGCATACTGTCATTCAAAGAAACACTATTTTAACATCAGTGAATAGCATGTAAAGACTTAGTCTGAAGAAGATCTCAAAATATGGCTTCTTTACAAACATTGAAGATCCTGCTAAAGCCTGAGTAGACAGATAAATCACTGGGATGAGCGAGTTATTGGACTGAGCATTAGTAAACTCTTCGAGTTCTCAAGTGATAAGCTTAGATTTGACTTTGTACTGGACTTCCATGGTAACTTACATAGCTATCATTAGATCCTGTGTACTATGGCAAGTTACAGTGGGGCAAAAAAGTATTTAGTCAGCCACTGATCGTGCAAGTTCTCCTACTTAGAAAGATGAGAGACGTCTGTAATTTTCATCATAGGTATGAGAAATAAATATGAGAAAAAAAAAATCCAGGAAACCACATTGTAAGATTTTTAAAGAATTTATTTGTAAATTATGGTGGAAAATAAGTTTTTGGTCAATAACAAAAGTTCAACTCAATACTTTGTAACATAACCTTTGTTGGCAATGACAGAGGTCAAACGTTTCCTGTAAGTCTTCACCAGGTTTGCACACTGTAGCTGGTACTTTGGCCCATTCCTCCTGCAGATCTCCTCTAGAGCAGTGATGTTTTGGGGCTGTCGCTGGGCAACACGGACTTTCAACTCCCTCCACAAATTTTCTATGGGGTTGAGGTCTGGAGACTGGCTAGGCCACTGCAGTACCTTGAAATACTTGTTACGGAGCCACTCCTTCGTTGCCCGAGAGGTGTGTTTGGGATCATTGTCATGCTGGAAGACCCAGCCACGTTCCATCTTTAATGCTCTCACTGATGGAAGGAGGTTCTGGCTTAAAATCTCATGATACATGGCCACGTTCATTCTTCCCTTAACACGGATCAGTCGTCCTGTCCCCTTTCCAGAAAAACAGCCCCAAAGCCTGATGTTTCCACCCCCATGCTTCACAGTAGGCATGGAATACATTAGTATATGTGCGATATGTAGGACAGTGTATTCAGTATTCAGCCATCACAACTTTTTCAAAGTATTTTGCCCAACCCTGGAGCTAAATGAAAGAGAATGAGAGCAAGAGGCTGCAGTATTGGAACAGTTGGATCCGTTGACTGTATATATGATATATATGATATACAGACTCATTGGTTAGACCTTGCGGCCAATGTTGTTCTCAGTACACACTGGTGGTGAAAATTTAAAACCGTGTTCACACTTTGAATTTAATGTGATTTTAAGTGATGAAAATAATGTTACTGAATTATTAAAATAAGCAATAAATACATTGTGATGAAGCGTACTTAAACGTATATAGCTACAGCATGACTTTTTAAATGGAAAGGATCTTACTTTAAGGCCAAATTAGAGCAAATATGTGAAATCAGTTATTCAGATGTGATCAATTACATGAAATAATGTGATTAATCATGATTTATTGTTTTAAACTATTTGACAGCCCTTATTTATATGTATAATACGTGTCATAACATTGTGAGTTATAGAGCTACTTAATTACATACATAATTAATTTCATTTGCATTTGAAATACATTGTCAATACATAATGTATTTCAAATGCTAATGTGGTCTATTATGTATAAATAAAACAGCTAGTACTTCCAACTTTATCTGTATGTATTCATGTAAAGAATACATTGTATGAAAAAGATAATAAATTATAAATTATAATGAAAAATCATAAATTGTATGAAAAAAGATAATCAGTAAAACAAGATGAGGACTGTGTGCACAGATATAACTCCTTAAAATATCTCCTATAAAATATCTCCTTCTACAAATGAGAAAGGTGAGTGGGTTCTGTTAACCTACTGGTTCAGTTGCATCTGTTCATTCACACATATTTCAGCAGTCTTTAGCATTTTAACAGCTTGCACATAAATAGGCATGCTTTTACAAAGTGTGAGTCTTTGAGTGCTTTATTTATCAGCGCACCCCATCCCAAACACACAAAAAAGGAAACACACACACACGTTCAGTCGGCTGGTCGTCTGTGTGACAGGGCGCAGTGTGCAGTGTGTAGTGTAGTGTAGTGTTGTGTTGTGTCAGAGAGGAAGTCTCACTCAGACTGTAGATTCCTGAAACCCTAATGCCTCTCTCATCCCCAAGGAGAGCGTATGGGCAGCAGATGGAGCTCCTTTTGCTGCCCTTTCCTTCCCTCTTTCTCTCTCTCTCTCTCTCTCTCACACACACACACACACACACACACACACACACACACACACACACACACACACTTGGACTGACACTACTTCATAAGTTTGTTTGTTTGAGAGAATAAAAGCACGGAAGTAGCTGCTTCTCCACGCTGCAATGATTTAGAATGATTTCTCTCAGACCACAGGCCACTTAGGTCACTTTATGGACTGTGTGTGTGTGTGTGTGTGTGTCTGTATCCCCTCCTTCCGTGCAGAGCAGATGCAGGACTCAATATGAGGAGAAGTCAGAGCTTAGGAATGAGAGGAATGTGCAGGGGAGGAGAAGGGGGGGGCCACACCAAGAGAGAGAGAGAGAGAGAGAGAGAGAGAGAGAGTTTTACAGAGAGAGAGAGAGAGAGAGAGAGTTTTACAGAGAGAGAGAGAGAGAGAGAGGTAGAAGGGGCATTGGAGGGGTCAAACAGATTTATGAGGTACGGGGTGCTGTAAGGCTGCTGTGTCTTTGCATGACACTGACTGTCCAATATGACCTTTCTCTGGACTTGATGAACTGCAGAGTAGTCTGTATGTGTGTGTGTGTTTATGTGAGGAGAGGTGTGTGTGCAGTTTCAGGTAGCCACGGCTGTCCACCCTTCCAAGACTGCGCTCCAGACTCTGCCTGTGAATGGCCACTTCCTAACTGCTCACCAGCAAACACACATACACACTCATAGTTGTGACTCACTCCGGTCCTGACATTTGCCCTTTCTCTCTCTCTCTCTCTCTCTCTCTCTCTCTCTCTTTCATCCTTCGCCCTGCATGAAAACGGATTATTTTCGATTAGAATATGTTCATTTTTATTAGTTTTTATTAGTTACTCTATGACGTACATTCTAAAGTTGCTGTTTTTGTTAATGTCCATATCTGAAAGTTTGGCTGAACACAAATAGGATTTTTTTTTTTTTCAAATCAAACCAGAGAGAGTTTTTATCGCTTGACTTGTCATATTGAATTCATTCTTTAGGTAACATAGGACTAACAAAATAATAAAAAATTGGTTGTATGAAAATTAATTTGAAACATTAAAACGGAAAAATGTTTATCTGAGCTATAACTGTGCAACACATCACTTGAAACCAATCAGAAAACTGTGGCATTCTTCCTGTCACACTAATTGTAGTAGGACATGAATGGGTTGCTATATTCAAAAATTGCTTCTTTGTTTTGATTATTACTTTTTTTTGCTCCCTTTTTCTGAATATGGATTTCTTTCTTCTCCCTCTCGCTGTGCTGTAACACTGTAGAACAGTGCTTATAAATGGCTTAACCAGCGCAAACTTTCCATTAAAATCGTTTTACTACAAGACCCATAATTCTCTCTTGCAACCCTGTTTATCGAGCAAGATGGATGGATATAGAATCATCACTGATAAAGAACCCCCTTCATTTGATATAATAAAATATCCATCCATCCATCCATTATCCAAGCCGCTTCTCCGTCAGGGTCGCGGGGGGGTGCTGGAGCCTATCCCAGCAGTCTTCGGGCGGAAGGCAGGATACACCCTGGACAGGTCGCCAGTCCATCGCAGGGCAGACAGACAGACACAGACAGTCACTCACACCTAGGGGCAATTTAGCATGTCCAATTGGCCTGACTGCATGTCTTTGGACTGTGGGAGGAAACCGGAGAACCCGGAGGAAACCCACGCAGACACGGGGAGAACATGCAAACTCCACACAGAGAGGACCGCCCGGCCGGGGAATCGAACCCAGGCCCTCCTTACTGTGAGGCGACAGCGCTACCCACCATGCCACCGTGCCGCCCATATATAATAAAATATGAATTAGGAAAAGAGAGTTGTATTACCATTTGAAGCAGAATATGGCTTAAGCTTTAATTCCAGTGGAGAATCCAGTGGAAATGTACTAATTCACATGTCTGATGAGAATTTGGGTGGAACTGTGTTACTCAATTTTTTGTTACTCCAAAGCAGAAACTTGCAGAAAATCAAGAATGCTGAAGGATGTGTGGGGATTTTAGGACAGAGTTGCATGAATTACAGAAAAATATATTTAGTCTACAATTTCCCTGTGAATTTGACACACGTTTCCTAGGGGTGTAAAAAGATTGGACTGTAACACGGAGCAATGAGGCGGACGCATGTGCGGAGGTAAGCGACTTTTATTAAGGGCAAATCCAGGGTCGTGGTCAAAACGGTCCAGGGTCAAAGAGCCAATACGGACAGATCGGGGTTCAGACATGACAAACTATAGACAGATTCAAACAGGGCAAGGACATACAACAAAGACTGAGACATTCATACAAAGACCAGCGAACACAAGGGGCAAACACAGGGCTTAAAAATGAGGGTCAGGTGAAAACAATCAGGGCGGAGTTACAAAACCAAAACAAAAAGGCACCTGGAGTGGGAGGAGCCCATCGTGACATGGACAATTAGTTAAGGGACATTCTATTAATTGCAAGAAGAAAGCTGTAAGAAGGAAGTGTCTGTCTTCTGACCCCCCCCCCATACAGTGGTGTGAAAAAGTGTTGGCCCCCTTCCTGATTTCTTATTATTTTGCATGTTTGTCACACTTAAATGTTTCAGATCACCAAACACATTTAAATATAAGACATAGATAACACAAAATGCAGTTTATAAATGAAGGTCTTTATTATTAAGGGAAAAAGAAATGCAAACCTACAGGGCCTTGTTTGAAAAAGCGATTGCCCCCTAAACCTAATAACTGGTTGGGCCACCCTTAGCAGCAACCACTGCAATCATGCATTTGTGATAACTGTCAATGAGTCTTTTACAGCGCTGTGGAGTAGTTTTGGCCCACTCATCACCCATTCAGCCACAATGGAGGGTTTCCAAGCATGAACCCAAGAGGTCACAAACAGATGGCTAGACATTCTCCTTCAGGATGTTTTGGTAGAAGCAGTAAAACAGCCCCAGACCATCACACTACCACCACCATATTTTACTGTTGGTATGACGTTCCTTTTCTGAAATGCTGTGTTACTTCTACGCCAGATATAATGGGACATACACCTTCCAAAGAGTTCAACTTTTGTCGCATCAATCCACAGAGTATTCTCCCAGAAGTCTTGGGGATCAACAAGATGTTTTCTGGCAAAACTGAGACGAGCCTTTATGGTCTTTTTGCACAGCAGTGGTGTTCGTCTTGCCATGCAGGCCATTTTTGCCCAGTCTTTTTCTTATGGTGGAGTCATGAACACTGACCTTAACTGAGGCAAGTGAGGCCTGCAGTTATCGGATGTTGTTGTGGGGTCTTTCGTGACCTCTTGGATGAGTCATCGCTGCGCTTTTGGGGTAATTTTGGTCTGCTGACGACTCCTGGGAAGGTTCACCACTGTTCCATGTTTTTGCCATTTGTGGATAATGGCACTTACTGTGGTTCGCTGAAGTCCCAAAGCTTTAGAAATGGCTTTATAACCTTTTCCAGACTGATAGACCTCAATTACTTTGTTTTCCATTTGTTCCTGAATTTCTTTGGATGGCAGCATGATGTCTAGCTTTTGAGGATCTTTTGGCCTACTTCACTTTGTCAGGCAGGTCCTATTTAAGTGATTTCTTGGTTGAGAACAGATGTGGCAGTAATCAGGCCTGGTTTTCATTTCTTTTTCCCTTAATGATAAAGACCTTCATTTATAAACTGCATTTTGTGTCTAATATTTAAATTTGTTTAGTGATCTGAAACATTTAAGTGTTACAAACATGCAAAAGAATAAGAAAATCAGGAAGTATCCACACTAGAGACATAGTTCCTATTGATTTGGCTTTGTGCTCTATCACATTGGAACTAACATAAAAACAGTGATTATGAGGTTAAAGTTAAGACCATTTCAGTGAACCATTAGTAACTAGGCAGTTTGCTGCTCAGTTATTTATTAACCATCTGCATCATATACACAAGAAAGCTAAAAAAATATCTGAATGTAAGCATCAAAGAAGAGTAAATATCTGGAAAGCAAACCATAATGAATGAATGGATGGATGGATGGATGGATGGATGGATGGATGGATGGATGGATAGATAGATAGATAGATAGATAGATAGATAGATAGATAGATAGAAAACCAATTTTTTCTTTCTTTTTATATAATGTGTAAACATTTGGACTGCATGTACTGAACATGAAGATTTTTTGGCAGCCTGTATGAGGGAATTTTGTGTAAAAGGTCTGTGGTTACTATACCGTTCACCCAAAAACTAAAACAGCCATTCTACATTTTAATCTAATAGCTATTACACCCAAAATTAAATGTTCAGCTGTTGGTTAAAGACTATAATGTACTTGCATTCTTATCCACTTACTTAGGAGGGCAATTTGGCAGCTGCCAACATGCAAAGAATTTGAGTGATTCGTGTTCTTTTAGTATTTAAATGGATTTTGTGCTGGTTTAGAAAGTCTACAGTGGTTTGAAATTGGCAGTGAAAGCTCTTTAGTTGATGGTTTGCTTTGCTAGAAATCCAGTCATCACATGACTACATCCAAAAGGATTAAGGTAATATTGTTCGTACCTTTCAGATAACAGCAGAGCAGAGCAAGTGTCACAGGTGATAAGCCCTGCACGCACTGGTGATAAATTCTGCAACAAGCTGGCTTGCTAAAATGCAAATGAATTAAATGCAGTCTTGAAAAGCTGCCCGGCTGAACTGTTATGCAGAAGTGCTGTCTTGTTTCTCACTTTATTTTCTACTTTTCTGCTTCTACTTTACTTAAGTCACAACATGGAGGTTCTTTAAGCTTTTAAATCTCCTGAAAGATTTACAGTCTTCTTTTAATCTGGCACATTGTCGTCATCGCCAAAGATCAAAGGCTTGTTCATGGAACACTTACATGTAGGCAAACATCATCTGTCCGAACCTGAGACCTCTCATATGTCTTTGAGAAGAGCTTGAGGCGGAAAAAAGCCATGCTTGGCATCCCAAAACTGAATCCAGACTCATTTATTGCCTGGCAGAGCCCCACTGGGACCCTCTTATCTCTGGCCTGATCACCTTGCCCTGCAGTCGCCCCCTCTCTGTCTTCCCCTGTGCTGTCACCACCATGCAAAGGAAGTTCCCTTTAAAGCAATAACTCGGGATCTAATTTACATGGTTTTCTCCTCTATTTTGCAACTGTAGCTGTGAGGCCAATGTAGCTAACAAGTAATGGAAGCTTGTAGCCCACCAGTTAGCACTGTTCAAGCTGCACGCCTAAATTATCACACACTTGCCACAGACGTGTTGAGTTGTTAAGTCATCTAAAATAGCAGACTGTTATCAATAAAAATAGCCAAAAGTACAGACAAAATTCAGGCTGCTACTACTATTTTAGCTACCTGACCTACTATTGTCTACAAGTGGGGACGCTCAGAACCTTCAGAGAAAGCCTAGTAATTTCCATGAACTAAAAATGTTGCACATTTTACTCTACTTTTTGTGTATTTTAGTTTATTATATAATTTATAGTTTTATTTGGAAACAAAATGGTGCATATCTTTAAGTGCACAATGGGAAATTGTCTCTGCAGTGTCTATGTAGATACAGCCAAGCTTGCTATCCAGTGATTAGGAATTCAGGCCTAAACAGAAACCATTGCATTAGATTAACTGTCAGCATAATAAATTCCTGACAGTGGAATCTGTTTAGTTTTATCTCCAATAAGAGGGACCAATTTCTTGAAAAAAATAACATCACTTCTTTTGGATGTCGTCAATGTGTTACTGACTATGAATAAATGTGTTACTG
Organism: Pygocentrus nattereri; assembly: GCF_015220715.1. Lineage (NCBI taxonomy): Eukaryota > Metazoa > Chordata > Actinopteri > Characiformes > Serrasalmidae > Pygocentrus > Pygocentrus nattereri. Next base: position 31,816,329 of record NC_051221.1, on the reverse strand, counting down.
AAAGAGTAAAGCTGCAACCTAAAATATAAGTCTCAAATAAAACGTGTGCACTGCCATTTGCAAGTTTCAGTTGTCTGTGCTTAATGAACAATACATGAAAAATATAGTTGTACAGCTTAGTAATATCTTAGCACTCACATACTATTAGAGGGGCTAGCAGAAGTTATCATCATTGTAGAGATGTTGGATAATTATGGACTAGTTTTAATATGAAGGCCTGGCTCTAATAACCACAGTTCACCACTTAAGATAACAGTATGTTATAAACCACATTAGCAAGGCTATTGAGATTACTTAACAGTTAAACAAATGGTGTGTGGTGTTTTAAGTATGCAATTTGGGAGATGCTAATTGGTGTGTTATAAGCTTACATTACTTGTTACCTGTATTAGCCTCATAGCTGTGCTGTAAAATTAAAGAAGACGCCAAACATGACTAGATTTTTCACCAAAGTATCACTTTACTGCTGATCTAATCACAATGAATGCCTATCTAAAGCAGACCAGCCTCCGCTACACAATTCATAATTCTCACAATGAGAACAGTAATAGGAAAACTGATTTCTGATTAGCTTTACTAGTGGCCCCATCCCCTGTGAAAAGCTCGAGCTGTGAAAAGCTCGAGAAGTTACGCCCCCAAGAGCAGCTAGCTTCACAAGGTCATCTCACGGCTCTGTTTTCCCTATAAAGCAGATATACAGGGGCATGTAAGGGTGTATGACAGGTTTAAAAGGTGCTGTGCGTTAGTGAGGGGGCTTGAAGGGGACCTGTAGCCACATGACTAGTGCTGGGAGCTGTCCCAGCTGGTAACTGGAGCTTCGCTGAAGGAACAAGCCCAGAGATTTATGGCAGGAGTAAAGGCATATTCTATAAACATTGACATACACACCAGCTGCCACACAGCTTCCCTCAGCCTGCACCGCTTCATAACTTGTTCCAGTGTATCAGACTCTTTCTGCCTCTCACACACAATCATGTGCAAAAGTTTGAGCAGCCCAGGTCAAACTTCAATTTTTTTTTTTTATATATAAATGCAAATAAGGAAACGCATCCTCTACAGGGAACATGCTTAACATGCTTGATGTTTTCCTGCTAACTTTAAAGCATAATTTCTGTTTATTTGTTTACCACATTGAAATAAAACATTAAATATAAAATGGGCAGTAATAGTAATAGTGCATTTAAAGTTCAGAAGTGTGTTCTCTGTAGAGAATATGTTCACGTATTTTCACTTAGAAAATCAACAAAACATGTCATTTGGCCAGGTTTTTGAACATCTTTGCATATGACGGTTTATGTTGGAGTCTAAAGGTCTAAGATTGCTTATCAAATGCTTCTATTTTGGATTCTTTTATTATTTTATACAAGATTTGTCATTATAAATTACAATATCAATCTAACAATTTGAGTGAAAAGTAGAAGTACAAGCATTTAATTGATTTTTGAATTATGTAGTATTTGTTATACACACCTTTTGCTTAATGAGTGCACTCAAGCTGTAGTCCACAAGTTTGTGCAAAAGCCTCTGATGGGTTGATCAAATCCTCTGAGAGTCATCTGAGCACAAGCTCAACATAAGAGATAAGACTAAAAACTATCTGACCTTCTACAACCCCAATTCCAATGAAGTTGCGACGTTGTGTAAAACATAAATAAAAACAGAATACGATGATTTGAAAATCCTTTTCAACCTATATTCAACTGAATACACTACAAAGACAAGATATTTAATGTTCAAACAGATAAACTTTATTGTTTTTTGCAAATATTCACTCATTTTGAATTTGATGCCTGCAACACATTCCAAAGAACATTCCACAGGTGAACAAGGCAATTGGTGAGTGTCATGATTGGGTATAAAGGAGCATCCCTGAAAGGCTCAGTCATTCACAAGCAAGGATGGGGCGAGGTTCACCACTTTGTGAACGACTGCGTGAGCAAATAGTCCAACAGTTTAAGAACGTTTCTCAACGTGCAATTGCAACGAATTTAGGGATTTCATCATCTACAGTCCATAATATCATCAAAAGATTCAGAGAATCTGGAGAAATCTCCAGAAAAAGGACTGTCTGGATAGTTATCAGCGCAAAAAGTTCAAAAGCCAGCATCTCTGATGGTATGGGGGTGTGTCTGTGCAACTTGCACATCTGTGAAGGCACCATTAATGCTGAAAGGTACATACAGGTTTTGGAGCAACATATGCTGCCATCCAAGCAACGTCTTTTTCAGGGACATCCCTGCTTATTTCAGCAAGACAGTGCCAAGCCACATTCTGCATGTGTTACAACAGCGTGGCTTCGTAGTAAAAGAGTGCAGGTACTAGACTGGCCTGCCTGCAGTCCAGACCTGTCTCCCATTGAAAACGTGTGGCGCATTATGAAGCGCAAAATACGACAACAGAGACCCCGGACTGCTGAGCAACTGAAGTTGTACATCAAGCAAGAATGGGAAAGAATTCCACCTACAAAGCTTCAACAATTAGTGTCCTCAGTTCCCAAACGCTTATTGAGTGTTGTTAAAAGGAAAGGTGATGTAACACAGTGGTAAACATGCCCTTGTCCCAACGTCTTTGGAATGTGTTGCAGGCATCAAATTCAAAATGAGTGAATATTTGCAAAAAACAATAAAGTTTATCCATTTGAACATTAAATATCTTGTCTTTGTAGTGTATTCAGTTGAATATAGGTTGAAAAGGATTTGCAAATCATCGTATTCTGTTTTTATTTATGTTTTACACAACGTCCCAACTTCATTGGAATTGGGGTTGTAAGAGAAAGGCCTTAACATGATCAATGTCACAGATTTGCTTTAATTTGAACAGTGACCTTCTTCATTTTACTTGACTTTTCTTTAAGCATTTCTTTGTTTACATTTTTTTCAACATTCTAAAAGAAATTCAGTTATTTCCAGGATTACATGAAAAAATTTCAGTTTTCCAGTGCTCTCTCAGACATTTGGATCCCGCTGTACAAACATGCTCTCTCTCTTTCTCTCTTTCCTTCTCACACACTCACACACACATAAACAGATGCCCGAGCTGTAATCACATAGACTCACATTAACGTGAACAGATGCAGTTACACTGTAACCTGCGCTGAGGTTCCGTTTGGATGTAATTGCCATTTCTACACAAACGCACACACAAAACACAATAATAGAGTCAAGAATGTTCTGATGTGCTCAGCTTTATAAACGTTTAAACTGCATAAATCTATTTCTTACAGCTACTGTCATCCCTCTGTCAAACCATCTGTTTCTAATATCATCTTCATCAACAGAGACTAATGCATACATCTCAGATGACCCCACTGATGGAATGTATCAAATCACTCGCGCAGCTGGTTTATGTCAAACTGTAATAGGGACACGTAAGTGTTTTAAAATAATGTAACATTTTGATTTCTGAATTCGGCTTCTTTTTTTCGTAGGACGGAACGAGCTAATAGCACGCTACATCAAACTGCGAACGGGGAAGACGCGGACGAGGAAACAGGTGAGAACTCTTTCAGCTACATTTGCCACAAAAGCCTCTCACTGTACTCAGCACCGAAACAGACAAACTAAAAAGCAAATTCAGAGCTTAATTACTGTGTGGTGAGAGTGTGAATATTTGGCTTATGTGGGCCTCCGTGGTGAAACAGAGCCGGGCCGAGTGATTTACGGGCTAAGGAGCCACTCACAGATGCTGCTGGATCAGATAGCGGTGTGCCTCTTCAGCACCTCACGTAGTTTGGCTTGTTAGAGCCACAACCAGCCTGACCGCACTGTTACAATCAGGGGTCCAGCAAGGGGCAGCGGGTTTGGAATCTGATAGCACTCCCTATGGCATGCGCATGTCGCACCATCTCGTCTAGAACTGTCCACATACAGGAGGCCTAAGGTACCTCTTCAGGAAGAGGGAGATGATTGGTGGAGTAAAAGAAAAGGATGGATGTAGAAATACTGGAATTTGAGTGCAGGAATAGAGCCAAGTTACTTCTACAAGCCAAATTACTTCTACAAGTCAAAAATTAATTTATAATTTATACTGTATTTCTGTTTAGTTGCATTTATTCTGATGTTATATAGTATTTTCTGGCAATAACATACTTCCTACTGAGATTTTAAATTATTTTAATGGCTGCACAGTACTATGTCTTAAATTTCTGTATTCTCTACCTCCCCAATTAACATCTCTATTTATTTATTGATGTTTCCTCTGCTAAGAGCCATACGAGTGTTTTTTTTTTTGTCTTGGTAGGAAGTGTGTTTTTGCCAGTACAATACTATATAACATCAGAATAAATCAGAATAAAACTGAAATACAATATACATAATCAATGAAGTTTTGGCTTGTAGAATTCATTAATATCTTGGTTAGAAAAACACAAGTTTGATTCCTGGTTTCGAACTCCGTTATTGCACTATTAAATTCCATCAGCAGCAGACTTGATTTGATTGATGTTAAGTATTGATGGTAACTTGGAATACTTCCTCAAATAGATCTTTGGAAATGGTATCTAACACTCACACGCATCAAATCCAATGTATTGCTTATTTGATTTGTACATTATCTAAGGTTACTGTTTTTCTGAAGAAGGACACTTTTTAAGATTATTGTCCAGATAAATGCACATTTTCTAAGATGCCCACAATGTTTTTTGACAGTACTGTATATGGAGGTCAGAGGAAGAACAAACTAACACTAGCTACACAGAATGTTCAAACCTACTCGAGTTACTAACAAAAGCCTTTGGTGCTGTCATAGGGTTTAATATTTAGATGATGCAAACAGACTCAAGGCAGACCACATAAAGTTTCCCAGTGATAATATTCTGTCAAGCATGGTTTAAAACAGTCTTCTGAAGTTTTCAAAGTTTGGACTGACTTTTTGAGAAAATTTGTTTTGGAATCACTGTTGTCAATGATATAAAACATTTTTCTTAAAATCTCTCTCTCTCTCTCAGTGTAGGGCCAGTGTTGTTTCAGCTCTCTGTATGCTCTTCCTATATGCTCTACCTTTGGGCTTAATTTGAACCACCAAAAAACAGCCCATACTGCTGTATGCACCCATTTGAGCAACTGACCTAAGAGCATGATCTGTTTTACAGGTGTCTAGTCATATCCAGGTGCTAGCACGGAGGAAGGCTCGGGAGATACAGGTGAAACTGAAGGTAGTGGCTCTCCAGACGGATCACCCATTACCAAATTTTCACTCCTTCTACACATTATAAACACATTTGTCAGTTTAATAGTGTTTGTAATGCATCTGTGCCATGACATTTGATAACCTTCTGACCTCTAAGTATAGGAAGGTCTAGGTCACCCTCCTGCAGTTTCTATCCGTCTTCTCATACTTTCATGTCTTTCATTGCGTGGTATAGTTTGCTCACACTCCCACTGGCTGTGGGCCATTGTGGCCCAGCTGTCAGAGCCCAGAGCTGGTCACAAGGCTACCCCACTGACAGGCCTTTTAAATACATTTCTGAAACTGAGAAGAGTGACAGACACACACACATGCCCATATTTCAGTTATGCCTGCAGGGTTGGTCCGGTCAAGGCAGAAGAATGCATTGGCTTGTCATGCTTCAAGGACGCTACAGCTGCTTAATCAAGCCATGGACAACTCCCTTTAAAGCTCTGCCTTCACACGCTGACTGAATCTAGACGTAACTTGGTGCGGATTCTAGAATCTTGATTGTCTGAGAATTTTGGATCCACAAAAATGAACTGAGAATTCCTTCAGAATTCCTGTGTTGTTTCGTAGGTCTGACTGCTCGTAGAGGTGGGTTTTAAAACATGGCCAAGTATCAGGATTTGTAGATGGTTCACAGGCAGTGTTTTTCCGCTTGTTGTTTGTCTAAGCTAAGTCTGGGGTTTCATAATGCAGGAGGTTGTAGCTCTTGGTTTGACCTCCATGAATAACAGGCAACTTGTCAGCACTCGCTGGACTTTGCCAGGGCCATAAACTTTAATCTCCCCCTCCCAAAGGCCCACAGCAGGATCAGGACTGCCCCATTCAGTTAGAGACACAATTTCACTCTTTAATAAAAGGCCTTGCAAAGTCACCTGCTACAAACAACATTCTTCTCTGGATGTGGACCCAAGGGTTTCCTGACCAGTTTAGCACATCTGTGTTGAATTCAGTTTTGAATCAAATACAGTCCTTTTCAACAAATCACAATGGCAGTGTAAAGCTTCCTACCTTTAGGGTGTGCTCTAATTAAGATATGATTTAAGGTAAGGATAGGTTTTAAGTTCACTGGCTCAGCCTCAAATTCTTGGTATTGCAACATCAAGCACAGTATTTGACCTTGATCTAACGTTACCAACATCCATTTGATGCATTATGGTGTCATACGTCTATTCCTCTGGTGATGTCACCGCTGTCTTCTCGTTTCTCAACAGGACCAGGCAGCCAAGGACAAGGCCCTCCAGAACATGGCCACAATGTCATCAGCCCAGATCATATCTGCTACTGCCTTTCAGAACAAGATGGCCCTGCAAGGGCTCTCGCGGCCTGCGTACCCAGCTGCTGGTGCGGTGAGTTCTCTCACTGGAATCAACCTGTTTTCTTATGACTAATTAGATCTGGCTACTGACCAATTTGTCTCAACATAATGTTTGCCACAGTTTTAATGTATGTACCAACTTTTACTTTCTGAATGATAGTTAAAAAAAAAAAAGCTTTGGGAGTGGGAAAAGTGTCTGTTGGGCCAATTGTCATTTGAGCATAGATGATAGTTTTGCATGAGAAATTAGATTTGAACATTCATTCGATGATTAGTAATTAGTTCAGGCTCTTTCCTACTTTTTCTTGTAGTTTTGGCATGGAGCACTTCCAGGTCAGCCTGCACCTACAGAGGAGTAAGTAAGCATTTCCATATTCCTTATTAGAGACAACACAATTTAAAGTTTGTAAAAAATTTCATGAGCCATTTGAGAACAAAGTATGTGATTCTTTTATGTATTCAGCATCAAGCCATTTTCACAACAGAACTATGTGATGCAAGCCTCAGGCCCTCCCATCACAGGTTTGTCTGGCACCAGTGCTTATCTACATTTAAGTTTGGGTATTTCCTCTCTTTAATGCTAAGTCATAACTGGCCCCTCAATAGTTTATTGCTTCTCCTCTTTCTCAGGTTATGAGAGTGCATCAGGTTTGTCTATGTCCCCTAGTGCCCCCCCTTGGCAAGGCCGAAGCATCGCCAGCTCCAAGCTGCGTATGTTGGAATTCTCTGCTTTTCTAGAGCAACCACAAGATCCTGAAAATGTGAGTCCAGCATGAGTTCATTGCACATTCCAGCTTTCAAATATGGCCACCTTTCCTTCACTTTCTCACGTCTGTTCTGTCTTGTGCAGTTCAACAAGCACTTGTTTGTGCACATCGGTCAGTCAAACCCAACATACTCCGACCCTTATTTGGAGGCTGTGGACATCCGGCAGATTTACGACAAGTTCCCTGAGAAGAAAGGAGGGCTGAAGGAGCTGTTTGAGAAAGGGCCACCTAATGCATTCTTCCTCGTCAAGTTCTGGGTGAGATCCATCAAAAACATTAATGTGCCAATGCTAAGCGCCAAGGCTAGTGATACGTTTAGACTGAAGAGGAAGCTGGTCCTCAGCTCTGCTGGTCTAGATTTTGATTGTGCAGATTATCAGGTTATCAGACAGAATGTGGGAAGGAAGGAGCAATGTATCAGACATGAGTCAAAGCCATGAGGTGAACTTAATGAACTTCTTGATCGCCAGCAATAGCCATGCGCTCTGACATCCTCTGAGATGAAGACATGTGACCATATATTGTGTGTGCTGAGTACATTTGAGCTCATTTGGGAATGGTTACACGTTAATGTGAAAGTGTTTGCTTTACACTGGCTAAAAAGACAGACCAATGATTTGCCCAGAGGGCACAAAGAGAGGGAGGGTGGAGATCTCCAGGGCCTTGGACTGAGGAGAGTGACAGGATCTTCTCTTTCAGCACAGAAATATGAGCTTGGCCACCTGTCCCCCTCACAGTTACACCATCCCACACCACACGCACCCACCTATTTATAGAGCTTTCCAGACTGCAGAGATAGATAGATCGAAAGATAGAGGAGGGGGCTAAGTGAGAAATAGTTAAGCTGAGTATTGTTTCAGCACTTGTCTGTTGACCTTTGGAGGTGAGGTCACAAGTGGACCTATCCTAACTCTGTGAGATCATAAATAAATTATGTAATAATATCACAAAGCACTAATATCTCTTTCACATCTACAAGATTAAACCTAGTCTTGGACTAAATTGCAATAGTGTTTCAAATCCTGTTTAGGAAGCCAACTGTGTGTATCGCCATTGTAAAAAAAACAAGTACCTGCATGTAGACAGCACAAGGAGCAATTGTCCTTTACATTGTGTGAACATTTCAGGATGAATGGACCAATAGGTATGCTCCGGAATTGCTTGCAATAAAATGTCTTTACGTTAACATTAAAGGTAAAGGTTGTTTTGCCTTCTCCTGTAAAGTTACCATTTTTCTATACATTGGACGGTGACATGTATAGATTGTACAAAAAAGTTCATAACCTTATAAGAGTTTGTCAGAGAGTCACTCTTCAAAGTATTTGCTGCTACCCTTATATGAGGTCCTCCCTAGTGGGAATAGTGGGAAAACCTAGTCTTAGACTGAAAAGGACAATAAAAATGATAATTCCAGTATCAATTCTACCTATGAGCTTTGTCCAGAAAACCTACTCTAAAAACCCTACCACAAATGAGCCTTGCTCCATAAACTCATGTATGGGTCATGACTTGGGCGTCCGCAGGCAGAGGTCGTCATGACAACGCTGACAGGCCTCCTGGCGGTACTCCAAAGCTATGGTATTCTAGATTAAATTTCCACACCGGCTATGGCCACCGTCTCGCACTGCACCCCGCGGGCGTGTCCTAACGGATCACCTCACGCTTTTGAAGTGCCAGTGGAATCGGATTTGAGATGGCCGTGCTAAATTGTTACACAGGGAGCTAGGCGACGTAATGCGATTTGGAACGTTGTGGGATGTTGATTGTAATTGGATGAATTCCCTCGCAGAAAGAGAGAAAGCGGGGGAGTGCGGGTTCAGCTGAGAAATGAAGATAAATAAGGAAATAATGGAGAGCGAGGGATAGAGATGGAAGAGGTGTGGGGGGTGGAGAGAGGTGGCAGGGGGGTTATAATGGGGCATTAGGAGGCAGGGAGTGAGAGGGGAAAAGGTGAACCTGCCTTGAGTGCGCGTCTTTATAAGGGCTAAGATGAGAACATGGCTTTGCTAACCCAGAGCTGTAGGATGAAACCTCATTCATCAATCCCTGTTACCATTCAAGCCCAATGTTTAGACAAAACAGCCTCCAAGAACACAGTCCTACATCTGTGCACGTCCCCCATGACTGTTTCAACATTGTGGCTAGATCTCCATATCGCAGAACCTTTAAATTTAGCAGAATATGGCCATCTTGCTGAATATGCAGTATATTACACCAGTATATGTGATGTTCCATCTGTGTAAATTGTAGTCATTGCAGGGAAAGACAAAAGCAAGTTATAATTTAGTGTTAATTGCAGCTCAAGTGAAGAAATTCTGCAAAGAAAACTTTAAAATCTATTCTACATTTGTATTTGAAGAGGAGATATTTTATTATTGTTTGAATGTGTTAAAATTGATTATTTTTTTCAGTAAGAGAAACATCAACTTTTCACTGTTGCGGTATTGTCTTTGGAAAAAATAAAAAGTCAGAATTGATAAAGAATGTAAATTGAATGTAACTATAATTATGTTATAAAATGTAAAAATTGTGTAATGTGAATTGAGTGTAAAGCAAAACAACAGAGATAGACTGTCCAGGCTGTTCAGTTATTAATCTGACTTCTAGTAATTAACTAAACTAAAAATGCAGTTTACTGGGTTAACTACGCCAGAGTCATTTGAGGTCTTCTTGGTTCGTGTCCTGTGGTGTGTTGCAGGCTGGATTGGTATCCTAAGCTAAATCAACATGGACTAGGCCAAAGTGGGTGACTGGACTTTACAAGGTCTGGTCCATGCCAGACGCTGTTTAGCTTGGGTGTCTTAACATGGTGGTAAGACATATTATGGCTATAGGGACATGACAGAGTTTGCTGAGAAAAGCCTCAAGTGTAAGGGCCACATGCTGGTAAGAGAAAGGTTGCTGTCCATGGGTGGGATTTGAGCATTTAAGGAAAAAGCCAGTATCAGTGACCCTGCCTCTCCATATAACAATACTGTTGTGTCCTTGTGTTAGGCACTTAAAACCAGGTCACTCCATGAGCACTGAACTACTGGAGGGAACTGTAAAGCCCTGTAATTCCAAGTAATGCCTTTAAGTCGCATTGAATAAAAGCATCTGTTAAGTGACGATAAAGTAATAAAGCCTGGAGATTCTGAAGGGCTGCCTTGACAGTGTATAAATCCATGAGTCGATGATTAGGGTGATTCAAGGTTACTGCCTACAGACACCAACTGTTCTTGTTCTCTATGCTGGTCTGATATGGTGTAATTCGTCTCTCAAAAGAATTGCTGTGCAAACATGGAGACAGATGTTTTTTGATTACAACCATTAGTTCAACTTTGACTTCAAAGCTGTCTGGCTGAATGTACACTGTGCACCTGTTGCATCGACTATAAAGTCGATATTGCGTATGGATTGGCTGGCGACAGCTCTGTGATGATTAAACTTCTTTGTGTTGATGCAGGCGGACCTGAGCATGAACCTCCAGGATGACAGTAGTTTTTTCTATGGTGTCTCAAGCCAGTATGAAAGCTCCGATAACATGATCATCACCTCCTCCACTAAAGTCTGCTCCTTCGGCAAGCAGGTAGTGGAGAAAGTGGAGGTAAGAGCCAGCGGGGGTGGGGTGGGGGGTTGGGGGGCAGGGGGAAAGAAAGATGTAGTGCAATATTGCCAGTGCCTTTAGTGCATTGAGATTAAACAGAGATGCACCTATATCTGCAGCCACACATTAGAGTAATGAAATCTTTTATCAAATTTTCTGTCACATCATAACAGCACCATTGAGGCTCATGGATTGTAGCACCTACTATTTACTTTCATGAATCACACAGGAATTACATTACCTGCCATTGGCTCATATGTATATATATATATATATATATATATATATATATATATAGGGACATGTGTACTCAATGTGCTTTCTGCTTATGTTTACCATACCGAGATGAGGAATATCACTCTCTTTTCCTCCCTCAACAGACGGAGTATGCGCGGTTCGAGAATGGACGATATGTATTTAGAATCCACAGGTCACCTCTGTGCGAATATATGATCAACTTCATCCATAAACTCAAACATCTTCCAGAGAAATATATGATGAACAGCGTATTGGAGAACTTCACTATACTACAGGTAAACAATGTGTGTGTTTTTGGTGTTTGTTCTGAACTACAAGCTTCCTCCAGGGTCCACATTTTGTCTATACCTATTTTTGCTATCCCTTTATGTTGGGAGCACACATGTGGACTGTTTGGGGAGCAGTAAGGACTGGTTTGAGAATGACTGCTCTGAATTATGATATGCTGCAAAAATGACCTTCCAGTGGTTTCATGAAACAGAATGAGACTGAGACACAAGAGTTGTGCTTTGAGAAACTCTAATGTACCACTAATGCAGCATTGTTATGTTCTCCAATAGTTATGTAGTTGTTTACATCATTTGTTAAGAACTGATAAGTAATAGAGCACATGTAATCTGATAACTTGCCCAGGACTGTGACACGTTTTGAATGTTGATGGTAGTGATGTGTTTCTACACTGTAAAAAATGACAAGTAAGGATAGCATGAAAATTTATGTCTGTCCTCTGCATAACATATTTTTTTTATTTCCTCTGCTTAATTTAGTCCAGTGGTTCTCAAACCAGTCAACAGCTTCCACCCTCAGACTTCTGACAGCAGAGGGCTGAGGCATTGCCAGGATTCAAATTCTTTGTCTTCTGACAATCAAGCAGTTACTGCCACACTGCTGTGAAAATGAAACTACAGGAGAAACACTGAAAAGATATCAAAATATTTAATAACACACATAAAAGTAAATGAACTACTTTATTGTAGTTTATTAATGTCTTTCTTCTTTATCTAAGCATAGACAGAAGTGCATGAGGAACTATTCAAACTTAGGTCACATGGCTTTGGAGTTCATTCACCTTTCCAGTCTTTCACAGACATTTAAACAACTTTGTGATTCCTGAGTGGTGCAACTGTCTAAATGATCATCAGGAGATCATGAATTTGAATCCCAGTGATGCCTCAGCCCTCTGTGGTCAGGAGCCTGAAAGGAGGAAGCCCTGACTCCAGCAGGGTGGGTGCACTATGCAATAAGGGGAGTTGTGTCCTTTGGGTGGGAATTAGCAATGATGAATTTCAGTGGAAGAACTGAGAAAAATCCATCAAAACAATTGAGCAATTTTAGCTTTTAAAGAGGCAATCATATTCACTTTAGTTTTTTTTTAAATAAGTAGCTTAAACTGTTTTGTTGATCTGAATTACAGAATTAAAAATTTTGGAGGCAGTTTTACACCATGTGGGAAAAAAAACATTTGACTTTTCTTTTAAAGAGGATAAGGTAGATAAATATACTGCAAGAGGCAAATATTGTAGTCCCATGGGGAATTCTCTTACCTCATTAATAACTAACCTCTTAAGTGTGGCATTTAGCTCCTGAGTCAGCCATGCAGAGAGGAGTGTATTGAGCTGGATGGAAATGAGACTATTGCCCCAGCAACAGTGTGTTCCTAACAACAGTTGTAGAACACTGGTGTCCACTGTGCTGGTCACTGCCTACTCACTGCAACTTTGAGACAATGATCTACTGAGCCCGCAATGAGTGGCATAGGGGACTCACTCATGAGCTTGAATATGTTCTCAGTGGTGTGATTTAGCCCAGATTGACTTTGAGTGACACAAATACAGATGCACACACACAGGCACGTACAAAAGGTTTCTCACATCACAGCTCGAGGACGTGTTCATGTGATGTGCTGTAAGCAGTTTTCACAGTAAGCAGAGGTGAGTAGTAGCTGGTCACATTCACTCAGTTACATGTACAAAAGTAAGTGCTTCTTCAAGGGGTCTCCTTTAGGAAAAGCAGTGACTGAGAAGATACTTGAAGGCATAAATGGTTCTTCGCATGGAAAAAAAAGTTGTATATGGTTCTTTAAAAGCCTGTTTAAAATGGTTCTATGTAGTGCCAGTAAGGGTTCCGCTATTGTTATGAGTCATAGAACCTTTTTTAGCATTATTTTGGACAATTTATGCGAGAAGTGTACTCTAGTGAGGAAAATAATCTTCTTTATACTTTTACATTTTAATAATTTACACTTAGTTACACTTAGTTACACTTAGTTAGAATTTAGTTTCATTACATTATGACAGAATCTGAACTGCTTTGCTGTGCTCCACAACTCTGCCCAGCACTGCCCAGTTTCAACTAGTCTATGCCCCAACATGCCTGACAAGGGTTTTCCTAGACTGTCCTGGATTTTGTCCAGCAATAAATGTATTCCATTCCCAGACACAACATGTCATTGATTTATAACATTTTCATTTGTTGGTATTTCTTATGAAGTTTAAACTGCTTATTTTTTATTATTGTAAAAATGGATAAAAATTTTAAGGAAGACAGTTTGATTGGTTTGTAGGGATAGGCGCACTCTTGGTGACATGCTTATGCATTACAAGCAGCACTGCAATGCAATAACATTGCATTAGAGGATTCGAATATGTAGCTGAACTAAAATCTATCTTCGATTATGAGCATAGGCATCCATCTACTCAATTTAGTAAAAAAGGGCTCCCAAATGGCACAACCATCAGGAGCCTGCGAGTTCCATGGAGTCCGATTATGTCACAGCCACCCGTGTGAGCCGTCCAAGAAGCTGACTTGGCCTCACTCTTCCTGAGTGGGTAAGCTGGACCTCTCTCTCCCTCTTCACTCAGCACAATACGAGCCAATGCAACTGTCTATTAGTTGCAGTTGTTTTGAGCTCTCCAGTGGTGTGTTTGCGGTAGTTTGAAAATATACCTTGCGTGTCTCAGACGAGCCTTATTAGTTTTGACCTTCCTAGCTTTGGAGCATCATGTCATAGCTAGCAGGTGGAAAAAATCCAGAAAATTAGGAAAAAATATTAAGCAACATATGAAGTGTCCAGGAATTTCACCAGGAATAGGTGGCAACCCTAACCTGATCCGGCTCATAGTGGGCTCAAAATTCAGTCAATGAGCTGAAACTGTCATGTTGAGTCAAGGAATACTTGAAAGCGTGCAGTATTGTGGGTCACCATGAGCAGGCTTAAAAATGCTGACTTAAAGGATCCAAATAAGAGAATAATAGCACCCACCTATCTAGTTCCACTGCAGTTTAGGCTTCTCTGTCCACCTCTGCTGGAGAGTGAATCCATGTCATGATGTTCAGACTGATTCACATCACCTGATCATTTTTTTCTTCTCCACCTCTGTCTCAGGTTGTTACTAACAGGGACACTCTGGAGACTTTGTTATGTGTGGCGTATGTATTTGAAGTATCCACCAGCGAGCACGGCGCCCAGCATCACATCTACAGACTAGTCAAAGACTGACAGTGAGGCCCAGCCCAGGCTCCAGCCTGCTTTTACCACTACAACTACTACTACTACTACTACTACTACAGCTAAAATCACCACCACAGCTCCCCCTACTGACTGCAGTCATAGCCTCCAGTGGTCCGGTCAGGGACGATGAGGACACGGGGTGAATGGCTCCACAGCACTGCTGTCCCGAGGCCCCAGCAGGAGAGGCTTCACTACTGGAACCTTCCGGAAATCGGAACCACAGCCTGAATGTTGTAGAATGTCAGGAATGTCACTGCCTGAAAGTCAATCAGGAATGTCAATGCCTGGCAGGCGTTTGCGATCTCTGTCTTTCTTTTGTATAACGGAACCTATGATAGCAGGACATTTGCATGAAGATGTTTTTTTTTTCCTTCCTCCTCTTTAATCTAATTTTACTCAAGAGTGTTTGTTATAGTGTCTTTTTACACAGTTGCATGGGTAGCGCCAAGACTGGTGGTCACATGGTGGCCAGAGGTTTATACGACAACATTTTCAGACTCCAGGGTGGAGAAAAAAAAGGGTATTTTACACTGAAACGTAAGTTATATTTGTCCCGTTGCTATATTATATTGATTTCACTATATTTCAGCCAGCTATATAAAACAAAACATCATAACTCTGTACTGAAAAGAGTGAATGCAGTTGACAGATCCAGTGTTTCCCAGCTTCAGCCAAAGTCATCAGCAATAGTCCTTCATAAGCTGAAACAGATGTTTTAGAGGGGATGTGCAGGAGCAGCGCTGAAAAACACTGACTTTACACTGTTTGAACCCAATTTATTATGTACTGTTTATCATTTCAGCTATACTTGAGCTAACTTAAAGCCAAATTCTTCACATCTGCATAAGGAGACACAAAGAAAGCCAGAACCAGCCAATGTGAGTCTGTACAGAGAAAAGTGGGGAAATAAACATGGATCTGTGCGTATCAGTACTTGAGAATGGAATCCTTTGTTTGATTTTACTCTGTTTATCAATGAGGGAGCTGAATCTGCCAAATAACAGCTTGATAAATGAAATAAAGTGAGTGTGGCAGCCTTTGAATTGACCACTCTTTTCTTTTTTACGTTGCAGATGTGAGAAACAGCAAATTACAAGCAGCTTATGTGCAGTTTATAGACTTGTAGCACTGAATGTTCTCAGTTGGTACGTCGCTTTTGGCCAGTCCCTGATATCAAGCAATGTTTCCATCTAGTGGTTTGAAAGCAGTAGTGCAAGTTTACCATGTTGTTTTTTTTGTTTTTTTAATTGGCCTCTTGCTATTACTATTCATTCATTTATTAGACTGCAAATGAAACTTGGACAGGCTTAACTGTGCTCAGTATTTGTCAGTTTCTGCGTCAACCAGCATGCAGACATCAACAACACATCAACTACGAAACATTCATGACTGGATCATTTTGTCTTCCGGGATGACAATGTGCAACGATAGAAACCACAAAGCATGGTGCACTGGACTACAGCTCCAGCCTACCTTTAATGTTGACTGACTGTGATACTGACTGTACATTAGACTGTACAATAGCAGAGATTTTCAGTTCAGTCCTCAAAGAGTCTCGCAACACAGCATTGAGCACAAAGCAGAATAGTAAGAATCAAATAATTAAGAGCCACAGGACAAAAATATAGCCTTAAGGTTGTCAAGGACTGAGATGAATTCTTTTGAATTCTAAATCGACCCTGATTGAAACTAAATACCTCATTATGAGTCACCAAGGGCATCTCTGGTGGCCAAACAGACATTCTTCATTCTGCTTTGAAGAGCATGCTTTTCACAGTACGGTGGCTATTCATCACAGCAGTGCTTACACTTAGTAAAGACCTCTCTCTGTCATTCTCTCTCTCTCTCTCTCTCTCTCTGTATCTCTTTCTCTCTCCGTCTCCTCTCCAGAAAAATCTTTCTAAAAACAACTTGAGTTGATGTACAAAAGCACCTTTTAAAAAAACCTTTCTGTACTGAT
Organism: Pygocentrus nattereri; assembly: GCF_015220715.1. Classification (NCBI taxonomy): domain Eukaryota; kingdom Metazoa; phylum Chordata; class Actinopteri; order Characiformes; family Serrasalmidae; genus Pygocentrus; species Pygocentrus nattereri. Next base: position 31,799,757 of record NC_051221.1, on the reverse strand, counting down.
TAAACTAACTTGCAGAACATGTGAAATGAAGACTGTTGGGGTCTCTTTTTCGACGCACTCCAATAACACTATAATAACAGGCAATACAAACGTAACACAATAATTAGTAACTAAATGTTAAAGACCAACGTAAACATGAGATCACAAAGTAAAAGTGAACTTAGTAGAAGAAAAACTTGTATGATGTGAAATTAATATATTCAGCAAATACAAATCCATCAAATGTTATTTGAGTGCAAGTAAATAAGAAAACAGAACTGGTAAATGGATTCACTGGTTACTGTCCACCTCTCAGCAAAAAACAGCAATCTGATTGAAAGAGTAAATTCATCAGCTGCTCTGCAGTACCTATAGCACCACACAGCATCTCCACTATCTTCTCCATGACTTCCTTTTCTGCCTCCACTTCTTTTCCCTGCTCCATCACTCAATCCTTCTTCCACAGGCAGTCTTTTAGCCGTTGATTATTGTATTCAAGGTTCTGCGAACATTCTACCCAGTTAGCAAAATCTGTCTGGCCCCCTTGTGGCCACATCCTTGTGTTTGTTTTGGCCCGGTATACAGCTGGGTCCTCGGCCCAGACCTTGTCACACACTGTAATGTAAGTAGAACTAATTGGTGTGGCCCAAGTCTGGCCAAACTAGATTTTGTAGTCAGAATTGGTCCACAAATATACACATGGAACAAAACTGTGTGAAGTTGTCCAGGATCTAGCTCACATGCCTAACATCTGCACAGCAGTCAGCCAACATGTGTAGGAAATCCAGAACTGGGCCCAGAACTATCTGCTGTCCAGGTTTAAAGTCGTCTTCTGTTTTTGTTCCTTCCTTTAACTTACTTTAACTTGACCTGCATTCTCTCGGGACTGTCTTTCTTTCTAGCTTGGTTCATTTTCTCTTTATTTTTTCAACAATGCTCCTGATCCCTCAGTCTCTGAAACCAGGCGTTTCTCTCTATATCATGTCTGCTCTCTCTCTCTCTCTCTCTCAGCCTCTCTACACTCAGTTTCCAACAAATGGTTTAATTCAAGATCCTGAAGCCTCTTCAGTGTCTCTCCAATGTTAGAGCAGCAACAGCAATGTTGATGTTTGCTCATTTGTGAACTGAATGAAATGGAGTAGGAATGTTTTCAGTTGCTACATTACTTTTGTCCAGACCCTGATACATAGCAATGGTGCCATCTAGTGGTTTGAAGGTGGTTGTGCATATCTGCCATATTACAACAGGCTGTCATTCATTTACAACAACTAAACTTGTACATACTTAACATGCTCAGTATTCGTCATTTCCAGTGTCCTATCCAGCTTAAACACATTAACAACACACCAAGGCCAAGATGCTATAAATAGGCTAATCAAATACAAAACTCAACTGTGGATCAAGATGGCAAGATCGAAGTGACTTCTGTTACTATCATAACACTAGCAGGCCCCTTTTTTACTATATAGAACCATATACACAACACATTCTCCATCTGAAGAGTCATTTCCCCATGCATAGGACCATTTATTCATGAAATGGTTCTGTACAGAATCATGGTTCCAAACAGAACCATTCCCTTTACTGAAGAACCCTTGAAGAACCATACTTTTTTAAGTGTGCATAACGAGTGATCTCTTTTAGGATGATGATGCCCCCATCCATGTGGGCACTGATTGGTTTGATGAGTATGATGTAAATCTTATGCTGTATGATGTGGTGCAGTCAGTAGAGACAGATGTGTGCTCACATCATCAAAACCACCAACTAAAACAATATCTTTCAGAAGAACGATGGTCCAGCCCTCCAGCACAGCTCGAAAGGCTTGTAGAACCCGCAGTGACATGCAAAAGTTTGGGCACCCCATGCACAAATGGCAAGTGAAAATAAGTTACACATCCACTACAGAGAACACTCTTCTGCACATTTGAATGCATTAATGCACAGTTAGTTTATTTGTTGAATTGATCACATTGGGGAAAATAGAAATGCAAAAGATGGCCTGTGCAAAAAATTATGGGTCTTATTTTTCCCAACATGTTAAAACCGAGCAGATGAATAGAAACTGCACTAAAAGTGGTTACACTTTTGTTTCAGTGGTCCTTTTTAAATGAAGCAAACACTCAACAGACTCTCAGTAACACGTCAAAGACATATGATGGTTAGGGTTCGGTTCTGGGATGAGGTTAGGGTTCGGGTTAGGATTAGGGCCAGGGGTGAGGGTTGGGTTTTGGGTGAGATTGGTTAAGGTTAGATTTTAGGTAATGGAAGTAACATATTAACAATATACCTACTTAATGTAAGTAATGTATCGACAGAGCATCTTCAAGATATTTCCTTCAATGTATTCAGATGAGTCATTACTGCTACTTCACTGATCTGCTCTTGATGTGTTACTGATAATCTGTTAAGAGTTTATTAGTCATCTATAAAGGACCACTTCAAATACAGTGTTACCCTAAAATTTACAGTAAAATCCCAGATTTGAGTCAGCTCTCTGCAGAGGATCATTTGACCAGGGTGTTCAAAGGGTGTTCAGGACGCATTGCAGTTGTCCATGTGGCTGGTGCTGGCCCATCATGGTCTGACCACACCATGACACAAAACTGTCTCGCATGACACGATCACCAATACCTGAACCCACGGTTTTGCTCACAGGTTACCCCACGGAAAAGGGCCGTGCGACTACCAGCCAATATGTGCCTCACATGGCTGTTGAGCCATTTTTCCTCCTCTCAACTACAGAAAAGCACACCTCCGCTGCATGCTGGGTCTCTATGGGATGCTCCTTAATGTCCCGGGTGCAGAAGGAGGGCGTGGGAGCAGATTTAGACTCATCTTACTCCCTCCATTCCTCCACACACACACGCCCCACCTGCAGCTCTCTCTCTCTCTCTCTCTCTCTCTCTCTCTCACACACACACACACACACACACAGCCCGGCGCCTTGGCTAACATGGTCTGACGCGCCTTCTCGGAGCTCCATCTAAACGATGACCATCGCATGGATCGCGCTGTGGCTGTTCAGTTGGCTTAAGCAAGCGGACCCCGTGTGCTCCCCGACCAGCTACTACAGGAACTGCTGGATCCGCCGCTTTCCCGGGCTCTACATCGCCGTGGAGGAGTCAGAGCGCAGAGGAGCCGCTCTGCTGCAGCTCTATCAGGAGGAGAGCGCGCTCCAGTGCAGCCGCGCCTGCTGCCTCGCCGCCAACTGTGAGTTACTATCACTGAGCCTCACAGCAGCGGCTCCGCAGCTCAGCCTGCCCCCGCGCCCGCACTGCCTCCACACAGAGCGCACCCTTCTAAACAGAACCTTTCCGGTTCTAAAGAACCCTCGCAAAGTCGCTGCCTCAAATAAACTGCTGTAAACTGCGTCTGTCAGTGGTTTGAAAGCATGACGGTGTAAGTGAGCAGCCATCACTCAGACTGGCGCTGCAGTAACGCGGGGTTCTGAGTTAAAGAAGCAGCAAAACCGACCGTTGAGCTTTAGCTCACGGCTTATATGCTCGCTTTCTAGGTCAGAGACGTTTTTATAGTTCTTATCTTTCAATCTTACACAATTCTCACACACAATTCGGGAAAATGAAACTTAGAGCAGGAGTGAAAAGTAGAGCACCTGACTGAAAAATGAGAGCTAACAGAAATCAATAAAGCCGCTAGGAACTCTGGGAAAGTCCGCTCCATGCTCCTCTCTCATTCGTGTTGCTCAGTTCGATCTTTTTACACAAATAAACACACTTCAGTTTTCAGATTTGTATTTATTTTAACATTAGTGCTGTTCTGAGCTTCTTTAATCTTATTTTCTCAGGACATTAGAGCTTTTGTACAGCACTGTATGCTGTAATATCTAAGAACACTGCAGTATGAACAGTGTACTCAGCTATGACTGCGTGCTGTAATATCTAAGAACACTGCAGTATGAACAGTGTACTCAGCTAGGACTGCGTGCTGTAATATCTAAGAACACTGCAGTATGAACAGTGTACTCAGCTAGGACTGTGTGCTGTAATATCTAAGAACACTGCAGTATGAACAGTGTACTCAGCTATGACTGCGTGCTGTAATATCTAAGAACACTGCAGTATGAACAGTGTACTCAGCTAGGACTGCGTGCTGTAATATCTAAGAACACTGCAGTATGAACAATGTACTCAGCTAGGACTGCGTGCTGTAATATCTAAGAACACTGCAGTATGAACAGTGTACTCAGCTATGACTGCGTGCTGTAATATCTAAGAACACTGCAGTATGAACAGTGTACTCGGCTATGACTGCGTGCTGTAATATTTAAGAACACTGCAGTATGAACAGTGTACTCAGCTAGGACTGCGTGCTGTAATATCTAAGAACACTGCAGTATGAACAGTGTACTCAGCAAGGACTGCGTGCTGTAATATCTAAGAACACTGCAGTATGAACAGTGTACTCAGCTAGGACTGTGTGCTGTAATATCTAAGAACACTGCAGTATGAACAGTGTACTCAGCTAGGACTGCGTGCTGTAATATCTAAGAACACTGCAGTATGAACAGTGTACTCAGCAAGGACTGCGTGCTGTAATATCTAAGAACACTGCAGTATGAACAGTGTACTCAGCTATGACTGCGTGCTGTAATATTTAAGAACACTGCAGTATGAACAGTGTACTCGGCTATGACTGCGTGCTGTAATATCTAAGAACACTGCAGTATGAACAGTGTACTCAGCTATGACTGCGTGCTGTAATATTTAAGAACACTGCAGTATGAACAGTGTACTCAGCAAGGACTGCGTGCTGTAATATCTAAGAACACTGCAGTATGAACAGTGTACTCAGCTATGACTGCGTGCTGTAATATCTAAGAACACTGCAGTATGAACAGTGTACTCAGCTATGACTGCGTGCTGTAATATCTAAGAACACTGCAGTATGAACAGTGTACTCAGCTATGACTGCGTGCTGTAATATCTAAGAACACTGCAGTATGAACAGTGTACTCGGCTATGACTGCGTGCTGTAATATTTAAGAACACTGCAGTATGAACAGTGTACTCAGCTAGGACTGCGTGCTGTAATATCTAAGAACACTGCAGTATGAACAGTGTACTCGGCTATGACTGCGTGCTGTAATATTTAAGAACACTGCAGTATGAACAGTGTACTCGGCTATGACTGCGTGCTGTAATATCTAAGAACACTGCAGTATGAACAGTGTACTCAGCTATGACTGCGTGCTGTAATATTTAAGAACACTGCAGTATGAACAGTGTACTCAGCAAGGACTGCGTGCTGTAATATCTAAGAACACTGCAGTATGAACAGTGTACTCGGCTATGACTGCGTGCTGTAATATCTAAGAACACTGCAGTATGAACAGTGTACTCAGCTATGACTGCGTGCTGTAATATCTAAGAACACTGCAGTATGAACAGTGTACTCAGCTATGACTGCGTGCTGTAATATCTAAGAACACTGCAGTATGAACAGTGTACTCAGCTAGGACTGCGTGCTGTAATATCTAAGAACACTGCAGTATGAACAGTGTACTCGGCTATGACTGCGTGCTGTAATATTTAAGAACACTGCAGTATGAACAGTGTACTCGGCTATGACTGCGTGCTGTAATATCTAAGAACACTGCAGTATGAACAGTGTACTCAGCTATGACTGCGTGCTGTAATATTTAAGAACACTGCAGTATGAACAGTGTACTCGGCTATGACTGCGTGCTGTAATATCTAAGAACACTGCAGTATGAACAGTGTACTCAGCTATGACTGCGTGCTGTAATATTTAAGAACACTGCAGTATGAACAGTGTACTCGGCTATGACTGAATATATCACATAGCACTTGTGGCGTTTTCTTTAGTGTAAAATATCTATTTTTGCCCAGATGGAGTTTAGATGTGGTCTGTCAGTCTCCGATAATGATTATTAAGAATTTTTATTGGGCCATTTCAGCCGTTTTTCAACATAGAGAGGATAAAAACAAATAGAAATTGAGCATGTAAATGTTGATTCTGATTGAGAATAGAGTAGTGAGAGGCTGCTGGCATGAATGTCAAGTGTTGGTGGTTCTATAAGAGCCTCTGAGCAGCGTGTCTGCAGTTAGATGGGCTGTTGGTAACAAACTACTCTTGCAAAAGATACTACAAAGTAACACCTCTGTAAACCAGTGGTCTGTCACTGACCCCTATATTTGTAAACCAGCACATCCTCAGGTTTAATAATTCATTTGGCTTTTTTTCACCCAGAAATGAGAAATGGGATGGGAAGGTGAAATACGACATCACTGAGTAATGTTTCTACTGCCTATCAGTGCACAGTGATGTAATCAAGAATCAGAAGACAGTTTAAAGGCAGAGAACTTTTAAAGGGAAAATGTCATTACAGTGTGATGTTGTTTAAATGATATAAAAAGTATGCCAAACACAACTAACTAAAGAACTAAAAAGGGTCCGTTTTGATTTCAGGTTACCCGTGTAAGTTTAGCCTGTGTACCAGCCCCACAAACATACAGAGCCATGACTCTCACTCTCACTATGGATCCCTGAAATTTTCACTATGCCACTGCATGCAGCCTCTTTCTGCTGGCCCTTTAGTGACCACTCTGCCTGCAGAACGCAGATCAGCTCAGACAGTTTTAATCAATAGAATCAATTAGTGTTTACTCTCATCTAACACTCGCAGTTCAGTTCATTAAGGCCTTGCTAATTAGCTGATGAGCTGAACTGGGTGTGTTTAATGAGGCAGTGTACTGAAGTCTGCAGTGTTTTGTCCTGTGAGGACTAGAGCCTGACACATGTGTTCTAGATGTTTTCCTGCTTCTCTGCAGTCTGTTTCATCTTTAAAATCAGCAAACCAGGGTGTATTTCACACAGAAGCAAACCACGGTCTTGCTGTGAAAGATCACTGAGCTAATGTTCAGAAACTAGATTCCTGCATGGTTTTAGAATATAGGGTCAGCTTCTTAGTAGCCCTACCAACAGTTCCAACCTGGTTTCTCATTGCATACTACAGTCTCCTGTAACCTGGCTGTGTATCATTACAACACCACTCAGGACAGTGCCAACTGCTTTCACCTCCACTGCCCAACACTGGAAAGCTGCATCCTCCGCCAAAGAGGCAATGTCATCCTCTACAATGTTACTAAAGGTGGGGCTAACAAGTATGTGCCATTCAATGAAACTAGAGGTTAATACAACATTTGAAATGCCTAAATCGTGTTTTACATTTGTTAAACAATGCTGAGTTGGATAACATCTTTGAATCTCAGCATGTAGTTCTAACATATTTGTTTAAAATATGAGTTGATTCCAGATGTGTTCTACAGGTGTGGATCCTGACCTGCTGGTGTTTGGGAAACACTTTACCTCTAATTACCAAGTGCTGCCTAACCATGCCTCATCCAGGGTCAACATATCTGAACCTTTTGCATCTGACAAGCGTCAGTTCAACCGGCCTCACATGGTACCAAGCAGCTCTACTCACCCTGCCACTCCTGCCACCAGCACAAGTACATCTACCATCTCACCTACATCTGAAGTGCCTGTCTCTACTACTCCTGTCTCCATCGATTATACCCACAACATCCCTCCTGTGCCTTCCATTCGGAGATCCACCCTAAGGAGCCCCACTTCACCCAGCAATCCAGTCAACCAAGCAACTCAAGGTATTGACAATCACTCACCAAACCCTACTACTACTACCACTTCCACCAAATGGGCATCCACAGCTCCACAGAGTACATTGCAACCTTCATCTGTGTTCTACACATCTCAGAAAAGCGTGACTTTACCTTCCCAGCCTCCTACCACTGCCACAACAGTTTCACCATTCTCCAATCATCCCACACCAGGCTCAACAAACGAGCCTATGACCACCACACGGGCATCCACGACAGCACCTCCAAGCAGTCAAAACACGGTGACATCTACAACAGAATTTGCAACCAGTCAAACCACAATGGCATCTGCCAAGAGTCAAACTGCATGGGTATCCACAACAGCATCGACAGCCACTCAAACCACATGGGCATCCACAACAGCATCTACAGCCACTCAAACCACATGGACATCCACAACAGCATCTACAGCCACTCAAACCACATGGGCATCCACAACAGCATCTACAGCCACGCAAAACACATGGGCATCCACAACAGCATCTATAACCAGTCACGCCTCATCTACCACCTTCATTACCCTGACTTCATCTAACAGTAAAGCACTCAATAGCAAACCTACCACAACAATCCCACTCATCAGTACTCAACAAAACACTACTGATAAGACCTCAGTCCACAGTACACTTGCTCCAGTCCAGCTAAGCTCTACAAATGCAGCCTCAGCACTGACCCCTCTTACTACGCTCAAAAGCACAACTGTACAACCACAGATGGCTTCAAGCCATACAACCATATATTGGCCTTATCTTCAGCCTACAAACACTACATATTCAAACCCTGCAGTAGCAGGAGGTAATACTCAGTCCCCACCAACAGATGGCCAACTGGATACCTCCACCAATATAACTACCAGTTCCAATGGAATTGAGCATTCCACAACCTCTTCTGGTCCAACAACCTCAACTACACCATCCTCATCTCCAGCAGCTTCAGTCACCACCTCTCTGACTCCCCCTACCAGCATGGAGGACAGCCAGCCATACCCCAACGACACAAAAGGATACATAAGCCGGAACATTACAACAGGTGACAACTCGTGGCCTGGAGGTGACGGAGGCTCAACACCAGTGTGGCATTTGGCAGCTAACACTGTCCTGGTTGCCTTGGCAACTTGTGCAACCATAGCGTTTGGTTGTTGCTGTTCAGTGCTTATGGCTGTGAGTTGGAGGGGTAGGAGGAGGAGGAAGGGGAGATACCGGACTACTCTGAGAGGCAAGAGTGGCTCAATGAGACTTATCAAGTACGTCATTGTGAGAGAGAGCTCGTAAGACTGCAAGAACTCTTCTAAGGTGTTCTAAGGTGTTTTTTGTTGTAGGAGCTGCTAATAAATGTCCCTTTTGTACATCCCAGTCACAATTCACTCTGACAAAAGTTGGGAAAATACCCTCGCATGATCATCATCATAGTTATGTTCCACAGAAGGATGAAGATTTCTCTACTGCTTTTGACTGTTTAATTTGCAGAAATTGGCAATCCTTATATTAATGTGTGAGACTAAGAAGGAGCTGTGTGGACCTGAAGACTCTAATATCCTGCTCCAAATGAACTTGCTAAGGGCAGTATTGTGACCAGATTCAGTGGATAACCCTCTTCTCCATACATTTATAACATTTAAGGATCAACATCTATCATTTCTAACAGAGGTGCAGTCATTAACCATAGTGGTCCATTGTGATGAGAGCTAACACTTTTGGACAGTCATGAATGTACCTGAAAAAGATTATTTTTTAGAAGATCTTTCATATGTAATCTTAATCTTTATATTAAAACAACTCTGTTCCTATCTACTAAATAGAGTTCAGGTAAATAACTGAGTGGATCTTTCACAACATGCTCTGAATACAAATGATGGTTTGGTCATTAGCTGAAACAGGTGCACTGGACAGATGTCAGCATTCCTGTGCTTGGTTTCAGGTGCTTTCTGAGATTATGTTCTTATGTTTTATTTTGTCCACACATAGATGTGTCATTCTGTTCCTGGAAGGCCCACACCCACATAAAAAAGTAATACTGAACTCTGCAAGGAAACTCAGCCAGCAGAGTAAACGTTAAGTAGTATTATGGGCGCTTCCAAGCAAGACAGCCAACAAGCTCAGTTTTGTTCTTTAAAGGCAGTTGGTCCCTAAGTGCTTGGAGTTGTTAAAAGAGTGGTACTGCCACCTGGGCTTGGACTAGTTTTTCTCCCCATGCCCAAATGGAAGAAGCCGGAACTCTTTCGAATGTCTCGGATTACTCTTTTCCCATAACCAGAAGATCAGAGTGGAACCTAATGGAGCAACAGGGTATATTTACCAGACTCTGCTTGAAAGCATCCTTTGAGTAGGGTGTCTGTAATGGTACGGAATTTGCTTTTAAGGAGAATGGTACGTTTTAGGCTAGGAAGAGTTGACCGATTCACATTCATGTGTCAGAAAGAGAACTGCCAAGCTACAGCAGGAAATAACTTTGAACTGCCCTAATTTCACAACTCGGGTAAGCAGGCAGCAAATATGGTTTGTGAACACCAGACAATTTAATTTGCCATTGATACATATAAATACATATAAAAAATCAGAACAGGACCACCAATTAACTTTAACCACCAATTAAGCATTTACTTCCAGTACTTGACGCTGTATATTTGATGCTTAAGGAAAATATGACATCGTTATCAATGGTTAGCCAATAGAGAAGCACCTGTGCACCTTAGTCCTTAGAAACGGAATCTTTACAGGTAAATATTCTCATATACAGAATGTTTAAGCACATGGTAAAGATGAAAAGGTCTAAACTGGTTGGTTTGAGACTTAATCCCGCATGCACCAGGGATCTCAGTACAAGAGTGATGATTAAGTTCCAGTTCCATCATATCAGCTGCATTCATTATGTTACACATGGCTAGAAACTTATCCTAAATCAGCACTCTTGGCTTGGCAAGGCTCATATCCAGCTTCCCTCTCATCTATACAATGTTCCTCAGATATTGAGAAGTTTCTTCACTGCCTCTTTGTATTGCTGCATGTTGGTCTCAGTCTCTCCCTCGTTCTTCAGCTTGGTTACGGAGTCTTTGTACTCCTGCACCTCCACGCGCCCCAGTAACTCCTCCCGCACTTCTCCCTCCTCCTCCTTCTCCCCAAGTGGACGCATGCGCAACAAGGTTTCTAGAATGTTCTTCTGAGACGGACTGTCCTCCCAAACGTACTCCTCCATGTCAGCACGTGTCTTCTCTTTCTCCCATGCCTCTGTTTTCTGAAAAAAAAGGCAGATGAAAATTAAACAGTCTAGAAATTAGTCATGGGTGTAAAATCTCTGTTACAACGATTCAATTTGATTAGGATCCTTTAGGATTCTTTAGTAAATTATTCAAATTTACTTATGACTCATAAGTAAATTTTCATAAGCTCATAAATTCATTGTTCATATTATTTATGTAGTGGTGAAACATGGACAACAAAAACAATCCAGCAACCCAGAAAACCAATATTTCAATTATCAGATATAAAAACTTTCTTGAATACTGGAACACTATAACAGGGCTGCTACATATTTTTAAACCTTGGTGTTGAGGTCTGTGGGACCCATTTTCAGTGTTTAAAAAATGATGGGATTTATTATTTCAACCTCTCATTCCTTGGCCTTTGATCATTTTCTGTGAATAACATATAAAATTATTTTATTTCAGTGACTTTACACTGTAAACCCCTTAAACATTTATATTACATGTGTAGTGTTAGGGTGAGTGAACCTGCGGGGAATAAAAGTGTGGAGGTGCCGTGTCCTTCACTCTGCTCTCCTCCTATATGGCCTGCTGCTAGAGAGTGTGTGTGTGTGTGTGCGTGTGTGTGTGTGTATGTATGTACACAACATGGACAGGCTATTGACTGGCTACATCTGCTAAAGGAGGAACCTATGCTGGCCACTTGTGATATTTTAAACAGCTGGTATTTTTACATAAACTGTTATTTTTATGATTTAAAAAAAAAAAAAAAAATGTGGTGGGTCCACCAGACCACCGAGCTAACAAAAATATGAACACCGCACAAGGGTTAAAATCAAAAGCTGTTTCTGTTAATGGCAATTTAAATCCAGAAGCAATGTGGCATGTACATGGTTTTGGTGGCAGGCAGCTTGTGGAAAGTGTCTCAAATATAGTGAATGCTTGAATCAAAAAATAGCCTCACGGTAACATTTGAGTTTCCCATGTTTTGATAAAAGGCACCACAGATTATATATCCCACTGTAAAATAGTTTGACACTGTAGACATTTAAATATCTTTGGTAACTTCTAAAAACTAGAGTCATTGTTGCACGTGGGATAATGGCTCTTTATGGGGCCTCTATGACAGTGGAGTATACAGAGCACAAAAAGAAACCAAGGATCTGAACTGAGCTCAATAGAGCACATTCTTAGCAACAATCATGACGTGTTCTGGCCTTAGCAGGCTTAGCTCAATCTCCCTAGCTTGCTATTCAAATTTATAGAAAAGACAGTTTGAGTGTAGTCACATTTGTATACAGCACATCTAAGTTTTACCAATATGATGACTAACATCTGTAGCCATCTACAGAGGCTCAAGTTTCCCCATGCATAGAGCTCCATCAGCAGCTGGTCTCAAACTCAATCATACAAGAGTTTCTCATACAAAAGCTCCTTTGTTTTTGTGTATTTGTCTGGGTTGCCATATGCATGCCCCAGGGCAGATAAATACTTTCACCAGTCCAGGTGCTCAAGTCTAATAACTATCATTACTACACTGCTCACTAACATCCCTGCCAACAGCAGAAAAAAAGTCCCTTACTACTTTTTTCTGAACATCCTTCTTGGTTTTTCTCTTAAACTAAAGCTTTGGGCATCACTTACAACAAACAGATAGTATTGAGTGGTTGGTGACCCTGTGATTGAATTTAAAGTCCCAAATTAAAGAAACAGATCAATTAGTTTCTGGCTACATGATGTGATTACCCTTTTACTGCAGAAGATAAGGAAATAATTGGATGCTACAGGCATTATGGTACCTTTAAAAGGCCATCTGTGTGGAAGCAGCCCAATGCTTTACAGCAAGACCTCACAGACCAACATTCTGCCATATAATTGAACAAATATCCATTTAAAAGAATCTACATTTAGGATCAAATGATCAATAAACTCAATTAGATAAGCTTACCTAATGCCAGTCATAGATAAAATGAAATTATGCAACATGTTCCTGGCTTAACTGATGGCTGATTGAGTGACTTGTTTTTTATGTCACAAAATTGTATCACAACCACAATGATCAGAAAATGAAGGACATAGTAAGTTCAGACAAATTTACAAAGATAAAGGTTTTGGAGGCACATATCAATTACTCAAATGTCTGTAGCTGTGGTAAAGATAGCTTTGCAAAACGTAAAGTTATTGTCTTTATCAGAAATGTGAGTGGAATCTGTGGTGCTTCTGTAAACTGAAGCATTTAGAATAACTTGTGCCCAATTTTTTCCCCCCAGAAGCAGTTCTGTCTCGCTATTAGTTTGAGTACTGGTTGAACGGATTAGCCGGTAGCACTATTGGCAAGTAAATCAGGTCTTAGATATAATCACCCCCATGGTCACCAACAATCACCCCCATTGTCAACTCCTGTCCCCCTCCTTCTGCAGCCCAACATCACTCTAGCTGTGTCTATCCATTCACAGGCACTACTGTGGCAGCCATTGTACCTGCAAAGGCCAGTGGACACAGTTACACTTCCCAGCCAGGACAGCTAACAATACCCCCCATGGCCACTCTCCAGCACAGCCCCGTCTTTACAGCAGTGCTAAGGCCCAAGTTCCAAAACACTCAGGCCACATGGTCCCTTGTGAGCATGACATGCTGGGAAAATACACTTGACTCTATCAGAGTCAAACTGGGTCCATCTGAGGCAATCAGTGAGGAATTCAATAACGTAAGGGGAAGTAAAGTGATCTATAAAAGGTTTTAAGGGTTTTGCCTTATACCTGTCTGAGTTAAAGGCCTAACATTTTTCCTTTACTCCAAAAGACAGAGGGAAAACAGTAAAGGGCAGGTAGGCAGTGTGTTGGTAAATGGTAAGGTCTTTTGATGCAAGACTGAATGAAACTGACTGAATGGACTAATGTGAGAAAGAACAGATTTTATATCTGCCTGTGAGAAGTTCAAGCGTATCGTATTAAGACTGTTCCCTGAAACTCGTGTTCCATCTACACTAAGCTTACACTAGTCACTAAAATCCTTCCAATTGTTTCATGCAAATAGGGTGCAACAAATACTTCCAAAGACAACTAATTGATTTACACATTTGAATGCTATTAGTTACAGCTATTAATTTACAGTTTGTTTTTATATGTGTATAAAAAATACAATTTAAATTGACACATTTTTGCATAACAAACTACTAAAAATGACACCAGAGCATCTCTAATCGTCTAATAAGACGAATGATGAATATGCAGATTATGCAAACTAGAAACACTCCATGCTTTCCTGTTACCCGAAGCCCACTTCTTTTCCCTAAAAGTGCAGACGTGCACCATCTGCTGGTTGCGTTCAAAACATTTTGAAAAACAGGAGCCTATGTAAAATGGCAATTTTGCAATCGTACAAGCACAGTAGCTACAAGTACAATATAATAGCAATTAATAACATTTTGCTGAACAATATAATTACAAAGATTAAAGCACAAATGGACTACGAAATGCTTAGAACAGTGCTGACGTTACTTCAAGGGACACATGACAGTGGCATCAACAGCATGCTAGACTTTGTAGTTCATCTTGGGGAGACACAGTATTCTTGTCTATTATTGTCAATTATATGGATCATTGACACAGTATTAAATCTAACTGAATATGGGGCTGACACGGCATGTTATGTTGTACTATACTACTACGATATCTCTATTGTGGTAAATTATGTTATTGGGATAAACTTCTTTTCTGAGTATATCGAGGACACCACCACTACTTTAATAAAACTGACCAACTACATGCTTCGTTACAATAAGAGCATAATTAGACCTGTTTAATTGGATTTAGTGCAGTGCAGGTATGTACGAAGTATGTGCGTCATAATATACCAGCACATCGTCTCCAATACAGAGTGGCTAACAACTCCACACTCCACAGAGTAGGTACCTTTATCAACACATCCAATTATTCTGTGTAAACCCAAACTGCTTACATGTGAAGCATAATGTATCTACCTCCATAAAACACCATCTCATGAGATCTTCTCACAGTCAAACATTCAGACTAAGGATATTACGGGTTTCATTAACTGCAACCCCACACCTCTACAACCTCTCGCACACATATTCCCCATAACCACTACACATTCTCTTTCTCTCCCACCTCTGGGGGCCCTCAAAGAGTCATGGAAATACACAACTGTCTGCAGGCACCCCACTGGAATGAGTGGGGGTACAATAGAAACCCTGAAATATTTATGTGTAGGATGAAAGGCAGAGGGTGAGCTGTTGTGTGTTTGGAAAACATATAGCCTTCAGCGTATATTCAATACCTCTACCACCAGCAGTGCTTTTTGTAGGCTCTGCAATACGCTTGGAAAGACATTCCATCACTTGGCATAGGACTATAGGTATGAATAGATGTTGTCCTTCTCAAGCAAAGAAAAGACACTTTCTATCAAGTTCATATGCACCACCAATCATAGAACAGTCACTCAAGGATAAAAATGGAAAGACTTACCCAGGACTCATGGTACAGAACAGTGAGCAGGTACATGGCATAATCATAGTTCTGTTGCTTCATTGGGCAACTGTGTTGTGAGAGAGAACCAGGGAACATGTCAAACATTTCATCTCTATGCTGAGCAAGAGATACATTAAGTAACTTCTTTACATTTAGTCTTGCATCTATTAGAGAAGAATATCAGGGGCAAATATACAGTAGTGCTAAACTGAAATTGTGCTTGAGATCATAGTCAAGCATTCCTGGGTACTAATGCACAACTCAGCTGAAACAAGTCAGAATCTAACCAGTCTCCGTTCATAATGTACAGTGCATGATGCTTGAAACACTGTTCACAAAAGTTGTGAGATGGTGTGGGCCTAAAACATGTTGAATCCATTCACATTTTGGACAGTAAATAAAACAGATATACACTTGCATTTAGACAATGACACCCCTGGTTCCGATCATCACCTCTGTAAACAAATACAATATCTTTCTCTGCAATGCACAATTTCACATCAAAACACTCTCAATGACTTTGACATCAACAATTGACTCATGCAGAGGAGAAATCAATGGAATTCCACTTAAAGAGAACTAAAAAAAAAAAACATTCTAGGTAATTTCTCCTACAATGGAAAACAAGAGTCAGATTTGCTTCAGCTTTTGTGAAATCTCATTAACAATCTAATTAGTATGCTGTTTTTCAAGCAGTGATGAAGGCTTAAAAGCTGAATAATATACCTGTCGGTGGTGATGGTGAGAGTGTCTGTATCTTTGTTGTAACGCTCTCCACTTAGTCTGATCAACTTCTTCCTCGCATGCTCATCCAGGTTCAAACTGGACAGCTTCACCTACGGACAGCATAAACAATATCTCATCTCACATTTCATTTGTATGACAGGTTACAGGGATCTAATTCAGAACTAAGTGTAGTATATATATATATATATATATACACAGTGGGTTGCAAAAGTATTCAGCCCCCTTGAACTTTTCAACCTTTTGCCACATTTCAGGCTTCAAACATAAAGATATGAAATTGACATTTTTTGTGAAGAGTCAACAACAAGTGGGACACAATCGTGAAGTGGAACGAAATTTGTTGGATATTTTAAACTTTTTTTAGAAATAAAAAACTGAAAAGTGGGGCGTGCAATATTATTCAGCCCCCTTGCTTTAATACTTTGTAGCGCCACCTTTTGCTGTGATTACAGCTGCAAGTGGCTTGGGGTACGTCTCTGTCAGTCTTGCACATCGAGAGACTGAAATTTTTGCCCATTCTTCCTTGCAAAACAGCTCGAGCTCAGTGAAGTTGGATGGAGAGCGTTTGTGAACAGCAGTTTTCAGCTCTTTCCACAGATTCTCGATTGGATTCAGGTCTGGACTTTGACTTGGCCATTCTAACACCTGGATACGTTTATTTGTGAACCATTCCATTGTAGATGTTGCTTTATGTTTTGGATCATTGTCTTGTTGGAAGATAAATCTCCGTCCCAGTCTCAGGTCTTTTGCAGACTCCAACAGGTTTTCTTCCAGAATGGTCCTGTATTTGGCTCCATCCATCTTCCCATCAATATTAACCATCTTCCCTGTCCCTGCTGAAGAAAAGCAGGCCCAAACCATGATGCTGCCACCACCATGTTTGACAGTGGGGATGGTGTGTTCAGGGTGATGAGCTGTATTGCTTTTACGCCAAACATAAGTTCGATTTTGGTTTCATCTGACCAGAGCACCTTCTTCCACATGTTTGGTGTGTCTCCCAGGTGGCTTGTGGCAAACATTAAATGAGACTTTTTATGGATATCTTTGAGAAATGGCTTTTTCTTGCCACTCTTCCATAAAGCCCAGATTTGTGCAGTGTACCACTGATCGTTGTCCTATGGACAAAGTCTCCCACCTCAGCTGTAGATCTCTGCAGTTCATCCAGAGTGATCATGGGCCTCTTGGCTGCATCTATGATCAGTCTTCTCCTTGTTTGAGCTGAAAGTTTAGAGGGACGGCCGGGTCTTGGTAGATTTGCAGTGGTCTGATGCTCCTTCCATTTCAATATGATCGCTTGCACAGTGCTCCTTGAGATGTTTAAAGCTTGGGAAATCTTTTTCTATCCAAATCCGGCTTTAAACCTCTCCACAACAGTATCTCGGACCTGCCTGGTGTGTTCCTTGGTCTTCATGATGCTCTCTGCGCTTTAAACAGAACTCTGAGACTATCACAGAGCAGGTGCATTTATACGGAGACTTGATTACACACAGGTGGATTCTATTTATCATCATCAGTCATTTAGGTCAACATTGGATCATTCAGAGATCCTCACTGAACTTCTGGAGTGAGTTTGCTGCACTGAAAGTAAAGGGGCTGAATAATATTGCACGCCCCACTTTTCAGTTTTTTATTTCTAAAAAAAGTTTAAAATATCCAATAAATTTCGTTCCACTTCACAATTGTGTCCCACTTGTTGTTGATTCTTCACAAAAAATTACAATTTCATATCTTTATGTTTGAAGCCTGAAATGTGGCAAAAGGTTGAAAAGTTCAAGGGGGCTGAATACTTTTGCAACCCACTGTATATGATCTTCTGCATCCTGGAGCTTTATACATACATACATACATACGCAAAATCATTTCAAGTCAGTCAGTGGATAATAAAACAAATTATGAATACTGTGAGAAAAATCCAGATTACTTCCAAATGACTAAGAGCAGATAGACTTTTCCATCACCCTCAGGAAGATTAACAGACATCTTAAAGAACCATAAAGTGTTCTGTACAGGGAGAAACTATGCCAACGCTCACTAGCCAGCTCTCAAAGATACAACACTATAAGTTGAGAAGAAACAAACCTCTGCTCTTAAAAAACATAAGTGCATAATTTACCAGAGGCCGCTTGAGTAGAATGTAAGGCTATCCATCAAAAAATAAGAGATGAACTAAAATTTGTATTATTCTTAAACCTCAAACACAGCGAACTACCAAGACATGTTTGTTTTCCCAAAGTTGGCTTCTTCAGTTTCACATTAGTGATGCAATGTAGCTAACAAGTAATGGAAGTTTCCTCCATTTTACACTGGAGCTACAAGGCTAATATAATAGTTAGCAACATTTTTTGGTGATAATGACTTCTCTTATTTTAGCCTTGTAGTTCAGTGCAAATTCTAACAATGAGAAAATTGTGTAAATTCTATTGTTTTTTTCTTTTTTATGAATAACCCCTTTAAAGAATCGGTTTTGTGTGTCTTAGGAAACTGCATTTTTGCTGAGAAAATTACTCAACAAAATAATAATTCTAAATGGTACAGTAAATAATATAGTTCTCAAGGCTTACTGTCTGAAATAAAACAAGGAAAATGTACTATTTAATATATCAGAAACAAGAAAAATGAGGTGTCAATAAAATACAAGTTGATTTTAATCAATTCAGTACTATTTCAGTTTATATTAAATCATTCAATACTGATTTGAGACACAATGAAAGAATCTCTGATAACGATGAGTTTTTTAAGGTCACAGAGTGACATTTTCAAAAATGTCCTACTTCAGTTGTTGCAGACCATTTGTTTATACCACAGTGGTCACTAAAAATCACAAGAAAATGCTCACTGCATACAGATAAACAATCTTTTCTGTCCATTCTCATCCAATTTTTCCTTCTTCAGCCTCTTGCTCATGCAGTGATTTCCAATGCATTATGCCCAGGCTAGTCTGCTATTTCTGGCACATGGACTCTAATCTGGTCTTCCAAATTTCTCTGGAGGGTAAATCACATTCGTCAAAAGAAAAGATTTCAAAGGGTCAGTTGAGACCAGCCAAGTGAAATGTCAAGACTCCTCCCCACCATCAAATCCTCTTCAGGATCAGCCAATCAGGAGAGCCGCTCAAACTTATCCATTGTGACATCATTACTCAGCTTCCACTTTCACAAAGGAAAAACAGAGATTACAACCACATTAGCTTTAATGCCTTTCTAAGCGAGCCTCATCACACTTTAGAGGGAAACAGTAAGTCTATATAGTGAAACTGTAGCTTCGGGGAGGCTGACGTGTATACTACACACCCAGTGCCAACAGACAGTGTGACATCATTTCATTCAGGTGTTTTCCCTGTGTTTCAGACAGATCCTCTGCCACATCAGGCTTTATCCTACAGTCTTAAGATTCTTGCCTTTCTCTTCCTAATCCAGCAGGATTAATGCAAATTCCTGGGTCAGGGTCCTTATCTAACAACAAGTGTCAGTCTAGCAAATGGTGGGAGATGAAATTTAAAGGCAAAACGACACACATCTCCCATCTTTATACCTGCTTTTCTAACACCACTGCATTTCCCCATCCAGTGCTCACTGACGCAATCTGACTGTACATACTGATTTTAAAACGTAATACCATTATAAAGCAAGTTCTGGGATATTATATTGTTTCCTTAAATATGATGTGAATTAGTATTTCACCAGACACATACATGAACAACATCTGTGACTTCTGAGTTTGTAAAGAGTGATTAAAACATGACTGCCAATCTGAGCCATGGTTCATCAATCCAAACTGTCCCAACAACTGTACAAGTCTGAGCAACCAAACAAAACAGTCTTGAAAAATTAAAGAATTTAATTAAAAATTAAACTAAAACCTAGATTACACTGACTTTCAAACACACGCAGCCTTCAACAATGTTTCAACTTTCAACAAGACATTTTAGAACAACAGTGCTGAAAACTTACAGTGAGAGTGATAATTCTAGCGTTTGGGTTCCTCAGTGATGGTCCAGCAGACACATAGGCCTTACTCTCCACCTGGATGGGGAAATGCTCCTCACATTTAGCATCAGAGTCCAAAGCAGCAGGCCATTCCGTGCAGAATGCTGCATCAATAAAGGGAGAAGAGAAAAGGAAAGGGTGAGTATTAATAAAGACCACCACCAACAGAGCAAAGAGAGTAGAAATATAAAAATGCATACGCTTAAGGGCTTCACAGTGTTTCTTGATGGCCTCTGGGGTTAAGTGTAGGAAGTTTGGAATCTGTAAGACATTGCGGAATGACGTTCATTTTCATATTATTGGCAGATTAAAATAAAAATCAGAGCAGAGAGGCATACAACACGCAAACTCAACAGTCAGGTGTTCTGAAAGCAGTGTGCACAAAATCTGACATTCCCATTTAAGCCTTAACAATATTACAAAAGCAGCTGCATATCAGCAAAATCAACTTGCCAGTGGAAGAATAAAAATGGGCTGCCCACATTACTCTGTGAACCTCATAGACAATTGAGTGTTACTGTATTATGTAATTTTCTCTTGTATGTAATTGAGAAGCAGATGCAACTTTGAGCCACAGAACATGTTTACTCTGCAGTGTTGTTAAGTGACTAAACTAGCTAGATATTCAGCTTAGACATGGGAGATACACTGGCAAAAGAGTGAATAATGGGAATGGCAAAGTCCCATGATAAAGACATTACCATTGTGGATATATTCATAAGCCCCAAAACAAAGAACCACGAAGAGCACCCCCTGCCTCAATACAAAATAAACACTGACTCAAACAGCTTACATAATTCTATAAGGGGGCTACGCACCTAAGATTTTCACTCACTTTCCACCTGTGGAAATGTGACGTGAAAATAAACGTGATTTGATCTGACCATTCTTAATTATAAGAAAATGATCATTTTTTAAATAATTATTATTATCCACTAGTTATCATTTTTAAACAGCATGACATTCATTACATAGAAAAAAAATATTGTGAAATTTACACTACATTGCCAAAATATCTGGACATCCGAACATTATAATAATTGATTCACTAATGACATTAACATGGAGTCACTGAGCTTTTCAGTACAACCCATTCTGGTTTTGGAGACTGCATGGCTGAATGCTTGATTTTATGCTCATCCTCTAAATTCTTTGAAGTCCCTGATACAAAGAACTAACATTTCTAAGTGTCTATACATAGACACAGGTATGCAAATGCATACATGTCAAGTGTACCTGATGTATCTTCAACATTTTAAATAACTGATCTAGTTAAGTTGGCTGGTTTACTGCCATGTTCACCTTTATAAGTTCCAGGTTGCCTTTTTTCGCAGGAGGCACACCTCTTTTAACTGGGTATCCCATCCGCACAGGCAGTGGGACAGAATTTGGTTTGAAAGAAGCTGCAGTGGGGTATACAGCGGTCCAGTCCTGGTCCACTGTCATTCGCTCTGTCCGTGGCTCAACGGCCTGGATGAGAGAGAGAAAGGTTTTTCCTCCTAGTACAGTACTGTGCAGTGCAAAAGTCAGAGCGCAAAATCACCCTCCATTTATTTCATTACCAGTCAAAATGGCCACAAAATACAAGTTATCCATTTTGCAGCAGTAAGAAAAAAGCAGGAAACATATTTCACAGAAAATGACACAAAAGCTTCAACACCCAACACCATCAAACAATTCAGAAACACTCAGAGATTTTATCCAGATATTTAGTAAGAGTGTAGCTTAACCCCCAACTTATTTACACACACACACACACACACACACACACACACACACACACACACACACACACACACACACACACCTTCTAAGCCGCTACTCCTTCTGGGTCCAACTTATTTACATTTGATTTAATTTTCCATTTACTTTTACAAATGGGTTATCTTTTATCTAATCTCCTCAGAAACATCTGTTAAAACGAGGCCGTTATGACTGGAAATGAAATAAATGAAGTGTGATCATGCTGATAACACAATAAAAGCCCTAACACTAACCTGCTGAACATCGATTCGTTATTTGACTGAACGTTAAAATCACCGAGTTAACCTAACCTACCCTTCTCTGTCTCCTCTGCCCCTGATTGCCTCTCTCTGGCAAGCCTGAAAAGGAAATTAAAGAAAGAGATGAGAAAGCCACCAGTACAGCGACAGAAACGGAACACTAACGTCAGTACCGTTAAATCAACGAGCAGCCCATTATTTAACTTACATAGCGCCGAAACCGAAGCGCTTGTAAAAAGTGTCTGCGGTTAACAAAACCAAATGCTTATTCTCTGCCAAATAACCAATGTGTACGAAATCAAACTGAGACAGTTCAAGCTGAGCCAGCTGTGTGAAAAACCTGGAGTTAGATACTTAGCCTAAGATCAGGCTGTTGACCAGTCAGCCTACATTAGCATTGAGCTAACGCGAGAAGCTGCAGCTGACAGGAGGACAAAGCAGACAACATGACGAAACTCACCCTGCCGCTCAACGCCATTGCTTGCTGTCAGTCCTAATGAGTACGCAGCTCTTCTGTTCAGTGAAATACGTGTGTAAACACCGTTAAACTTACAGTTTATTCTAAGTAAGGGCAACAACGCAGGGCAAAATGTGGAGGCAGCCATGATGAGCTGGAGGTACAGTAGCGCCACTCTGCTGATCTTCAAGCCATCTGTACAGGAACTCTCACCCTGCGCATGGCTTGTAAATCAGGACTCTGCCTGCGAGCCGCGCTCCTCTGAGCTACGGCGGCCCACACGGGATTTAGAGTTCAGCTTGGTGTTTGCCTGAAAATGGCACGGTAATTAACACACATTTCCTAAGCAATTAAGAATGGAAATAGATTATTATTGCCTTTCGTCGTGGTACGGATGAGGCTACAATGTTACCGAGCAACAAAATGCTGGGACTAAATACTGACCACTTCCTAGAGCTAATCACCAATGTCGCCAAAAAGTGTGGCCGTCTGCTTGTGCTTTCCGAAATATTGATCAGTCGAGGACTTCTAGATTAACGTCGAATCAGATAAAAACAGAACTCAAATGAGCTTTATGCTTTAGAGACCAGGAGAACAGAGCCACGCAGCTACTACCTCACATAGCCTGGTCACTTCTACACTGTTGGTACATACAGGCTACATAAACAGCTTAAACGGAACCTTACTTACCCTACTGGAAATGAGACTGCTGGGGGTGAAGGTCCTGCACGTTTGTGAAGCGTACCAAAACAGTCCTGAACCCGTATAGAATCCTGATATATGGCCATATATTCACCTATGTCACAAAGGCAAATAATTCAGAATTTGTACATGTGTGTTGTGTACACATATGAAAGTTATCAAATATTGGAAATGCATAAGATATGGATCAAACATAAATGTCTGATAGGTATTATAGTTATAATTAATACTATGTCATCTAATACATATTACATTATATAAATGTATCGTTCAACAAAATGTTCGTTTATTTCATGTTTTGTAGTTTGTTTGCACAGCTTACAATGCGCACGTGTTAAGCGTTCAGTTACGCAGCTATTTTACTAATTCTGTTTCTTTAAGACGTTTGTGGAAACAACAAAATAGACACATAAAAACCTTAAATTATAAATAACATTAAGCTAGCATTTATGAGCAATATATGGCATCCACATATGAATAATGTTTTCTATTATATATTCTTGAATGAACGTGTTAGACATATATCTTTGTAAATGGTGGCATTTGGCTGAAATTTGCGTCCCATATTTGAAAATGACGATTCCAAATAAGTTGGCATGTAAAAGTGTCCTTATATAGGTTGGATGTAAGAGAAATCCATGTGTGATAATACATGTCATAGGTCATATATTGCCATCTATCAGATTTCTGCAGGGGAACAGAAACGAGAACACGTTCTCAGACTGATAGAAACACTTTTTTCCTCGCCATGTTACAAAAGTATAAATACTTTCTTCATAGCGCGTTACGATTGACGATGCTTCGCATCGAGGACTTTCAACGGTCAGTACAAT
Organism: Pygocentrus nattereri; assembly: GCF_015220715.1. Classification (NCBI taxonomy): domain Eukaryota; kingdom Metazoa; phylum Chordata; class Actinopteri; order Characiformes; family Serrasalmidae; genus Pygocentrus; species Pygocentrus nattereri. Next base: position 31,775,697 of record NC_051221.1, on the reverse strand, counting down.
TAAACTAAACTGGACGAGCGGTCAAACGCGCCCACACTGACCTGCATCAAGTGGCCGCAGAAAACTCTACATGTTTGACCACCCGTATTTCGACAAGCCCCGCCCTTTGCGGTTGTGACTGGCTACTTTTCGGTACTACAGCCTCAGCTGCTTAACTACGAGCCAATCATCACGGAGAAGGCGAAGCCGTACAAGCCAATCCTAGAGCAGAAGGGCGGGGCTTGTCTGAGTGCAGGTGGTAAAAAAACCCTGTCCGTTAACATCAGGTCGACCGTTACTCCGAGGGACTGTAACGGTCCATCCTGGCCGAGTGAGTTTTTTTTTTTTCTCTCAATGGGGCTGAGAAACAGACACGACACTCTGGACGAAGACATTTGGACTTATCGTTAGACTGTGCACATCGGTAAATATGCCTGTTTGTAATAAAATCTTGATTTCGCTATTGCATAGACCAGATCAGCTCAGGCGGTATTGAAATGAAATTCTTAGTTAGGTTAGGTTAAATAACCTATAACCTCGCATGAAAGTTTGAGCTGAGGCGAAAAAATAAATGCAGTGGAACGTCTGCTCAGAGTCATATGCAACATTTACGTTTTCTTTTTTGTTACACTGCCGTTTCTGACAGGACCAAACGTTTAACTATATCCACAGAAAAAAACAATCACCTTTTATTTGCATCTCTTATTCGACTATTAGCCATGTCAATGACTGTAAATCGTCCTTTTATTATACGATGGACTGGAAGAGACTGAAAGCCGCCGAACTGCCTGAGGGCAAACCCGGTGGCCTGGCTGTGTTGTGATATTAAAACCCAGGAGTCTGCAGTGGTGAGTTAGCACACAGCAGCGTTATGAACAGAGCTCAAAGAGAGCAGCTAATAGATGAAGATTCCGCCGTGTGATGTGTGAGTTTCAGGCATTTGTTTGTCAAAAGTAGCTTAAATTACTCTGTACCACATACAGTCTCTGCTACACCATAAAAAAACCCTAGAAGATCACTTAATGTAGTAACAAGCGGTTTAAGTGGTTTTATGTCACATAAACATATATTTCGAGTTATTTTTCCAATGTCAGTGTAAATGAACACAGCAGTGCTGTACTTTAATAACATCAAAATTACAAACCTTAAAACGCTTCAGATCAACCTGTGCTCTATCAATAGCACATGAAACCTTTCCCACTTTTGAGCTCTGTGTGAGTGGGGTCAGGGTTAAGGGGGAGATTGCAAGGACCCTTTGGTGTTTCTCGTGAACACGTTATACTGGAGCCCTAAAGAGTTTACATTGACTTACAGCGGTGCGTCTCACCGGTCGCCCTGCAGATATTTCACAGTGCTTTTTCCTCCAGGTCATCTGATGCAGTTCATCTACTAATTCTCAAGCCCTTCGTGAGGTTAAATTGGACGTCAGAGTGGGAAAAGCGCTGGTTGGAGACACTCCTGACACAGGTCAAGTCAAATAACCCAAAGCAGTTCTATCTTGGCTTTTTATTTCATGAAGCGGCACAACGAGGCAAATCATTTAAGCTATCTCTGTTAGACCACATAATACGAATACCAATATATTGTGATTTTGTTGATACATGTTGTGTTTCCAATAAGTGAGCAATTCATGTTCCCCAATAATATGATTAGGCACAGGGCTGCACAGCTGTGATCTAAAAGTAAAAATGTGATACTGTATCAGTGCGTGACATTTGACAGAGCATCCACAGAGCACTCACGGAGAACAGCTGAGACTGGGCGACGTGTCCACAGTAGCCAAATGTACATGCAGCCTGAAAATCCGTTACTAATCCGGCTAATGAACTAAATCGGAATAGAATACGTCCATGTAAACACCTCGATCGGAATAGACTAATCCGATTAAGGCCATTCGGAATACAATTTCTATCCAATTGAACGAGGTGGCTAACCCAGTAAATGATCCGTTAAATAGAAGAATAACAGCCGTGAAAAATCTGCATCTGATTACGTTCCCGAGCTGTAAGTGTAAGTACCTTCTGCGCATGCGCGTCGCGTCACAACGTAAGGTTGTACCGTTCTTGTAGAGACTGGTCTGTAGAGGAGGCGGAGTTCAAACTTGGAGCGTTAAAAGACGGCGGTGGGACGGCGGGTGGTCCAGTTTACGTGTCTCAAAACATTGCGCCTTCCTCTCGCCCTTCTTTAAGCAGTGCGTGTGAAGTTCATTTTCCTGAGACTGCCAGTTTTAGAGCAATTAAAAACAACTGAACACTCAGGTAAACCCGCTACTGGTCTCGCTCCAATTGGACCACGGGGTGCTCGTCGTCAGGGTGCTGTCTACACTAAGTGGCATGCGCGTAATTTCGGATCTGATTACTTTTGCGTATCTGGTGCGTATGTAAACATATTTCCATCAGATTTTACGTAGAGTGTGTATATAAACACCTCAGTCTTCATTTGTAATTGGAATTCAGTCGGAGTGGCAAAAATCTTACCGTGTATGCCCAGCCAGTGTGGTAGGCCTGCACGATAAATTGTGTTTTTATCGTTACCGCGATATTCACATTGTTAGAGCGGCGATGACAGAACAGGTCTAATTTCCTCATACACGCCGCCAGAGACATCATTCAATTAAGCCACAAACTGTTACAAGCCTGCTTCTCTCAGCTGGGACTGAACCTGAGACAAAGCTGAGACAAGTGACTTAACCATTAGGCCAAATAGCCAAGTACAAAACACACACTCAGAGACCTTAAAATATCACCCCGAAACTTTTTATTTTTTTATTTTAAACCCGAAAGGTTTATTTGAATTTCAACTCATAACAATGTGCCAGAAAGAGGAACACGAGCAGAACTCAGGATGGGTCAAGCTCCACTGTTTTCCATTAGCCAGTTGCACTGGCAAAATCGGCGTTATGTTGTTTACAACCTGACCTGCCACAACATTTAATGCCTAAAAAAACAAAAACAATATGTATTTGTTTTTGTATGCCAATAAAAAAACATATTTATTTGGTTTTGTCGTCCATATAGAAAAAGCTGTTGAGCCCTTCAGTTCACAAAAATGTGTTTGCCATTCTGATGGAATTAGTTGTATTTCATTGCTTTTTATTTTGCAGAATAGTAAATGGTGCTGTTGTAACATACAGAGGTGTTTAAAGACAGATTAATTCGATTTATGTTTACACATCCCAGAAATATCTGCACTTGTGTTACATCCAGCCAGAGACACATTATTGTAATACTAATTTATCGCTTCTCATATTGTCACTGTGATATCCTTCATCACATTTTATGTCAATATCGTTGCAGCCCTAGTGTGAGCTGAACTTTTTTCGTCTGTATGTCTCCCGAACCTCATCAAGTTTAGCTCTCACAGCTCTGTATCTCTGATTGACAGAAAGTGTTCACTCGTCACTTGTCTAGGTGAGTTTGGAGAGCTAAGTAACTCAATCCAGATGGGGACATTAGAGCTGTTATGGAGTCTGTCAACGCATTCTGCATGACAGCTGAGCTAGAGTGCAGACAAAGCTCCCGTTTCCACCCTGCTTTACTCAGCTACTGCTCCTCATGCACACAAGATGGATGATTGTCCTTAAGGGAACGACTGACCTTTTAAGTTAGGATGCTCAGTTGCCCCCTCTCTGTTTCAAGATCGACATCTGTGGTCTGATAAATAGATAAGAACTGGACATTGGATTACTGTGAGAAAAAAAAAATGTACTTCTGTCTGGTGCCACAGCTGACAAACACCAACTTCTTTGCAAATGTGACCAGTGATGTTTAAAACATGATACATCTCTTTTTATGGCATTACTTTCTGTAACAGTTTTACTTGTGGTCATGATTTGTTTACATTTTTATGCATTGTCTTGTTACAAATACACTTGAAGGGCTCTCCCATGTTGGATGAATCACATGGACACCTCAGATATTGTATCTCCATGTAACGTCTGGTTCAGTAATCCCCTATTTATCCTCATGCAATATTAATAGGGCAGAATCTCACTAGAGATTCTGAGTGTATCCCATGCTCCTTGTTTATGTGCACTGACATGCAGAGGTTGGAGCTTGTTAAGTGATTCGTGTCTAGTATGGCGGAACCATGAGCCAATGCCGAAACAAAAACAATTAAAACATTTGGATTAGCATCATTGAGAAATATAATGTTTATTTCTAAAGGGTTACAAAAACAGTAAAATGAATAGAATGCACACATGTTCCATCTATAGCAGCATTGCCTAAACATTCTGATTTCAGGGCTAAAATTAAAATGCCATCATATATTGCTTTGAAATATTGTTCAAATGTAAACATCTGCCTGATGTCCATAATTACTTTTCAAGCAACAGTCTACCAGTACCAATGATTCTGATATCATGTATACCTAATATTTCCAAAGACAGAGACTCGGACACTGATCCAATAGCCTACAGATTACATATGATTAATGTCTTATGGGGTTAATCAATGTTTGTCAAGTGGCTGCCATTAATTCTCCAAGTATTGTTTTCAGTAACAAGAGCATGGTGAAAGAAATGGATCATAGCCACTGCTTGCCCTTGTTGTCTTAAAATTAAGTGTGAAGTGCACAGACCCTCTTAAAAATAACAGTGAGAAAAATGGTCTTGATAGTGATGCCATAGAACAACCACCATTGTTTTCCTAAAGAACTTTATCGTTATCAGTGAGTTTTTCCTTTAAACAGATTGAAAGGGATTGTTAGGGACCTGACTGCGATTATTTTATGGTACCATCCAAAGAACCCTTCATTTTTGAAGGCATCTTCATTTTTAAGAGTTTCTCAACATCATACTTAATGCTGATGTGAAGTATTTGTTTTTGCTTTTTATTTATACCTTCACAGGAGTGGAGACTTGAGCGAAAGGTCAAGTGCTGATCACCTATGAACATTTGTGGTTACGCCATCATAGAGTGACTTCTCAGCCTCCCTCATATCACATTTCAAACAATAACCCCCAGCCCTGTAAGCGTACCCACCATGGGAGAGAGGCGGGGGCGTCCCATCCCTCTCCTGTGCCGGTCCCGGCGTTTCGGCTGGTCCGGCAGCTGTGACAGCAATGGACCAAAAAGCAGTGGCCCAAACGGGCACACTTTCACTGGGCCGAGCTCCGAGTGCAGCTTGGAGGAGGCAGCAGCACCTGTGGAGGAGCCACCAGTGGACAGCTCACGCTACTCTCCTGTTTCAGTGGAACTGGAGCCTGTGGTGAATAATGGATCAGGCGTCCCCGGTCCTCCAGGCGGACACACAAAAGAGGCAACGGTGCACAGAGAGTACGTCCAGTCGCACTCCTGCTCCTCCCTCTCCCTGTCCAGCGGCGCGGTCAGTGGAGAGCCAGTGCGTGGCCTGCCCGGCCCCGCTCCCTCTCGCTTCACACATAACCCCTATCACGCCAAGACTAGCATGCAGGGCGATGTCTACAACTTCCTAGAGAGACCTGCAGGCCTGAAATGCTTCCTCTACCACTTCCTAGTGTGAGTACATTTGCCTGTCATTACTCTATTATTTGAGAAACATAAATGCTCAGTATGTGGTCAGTTCCATTTCCTTTGTTTACATTTTTGTTGATGTAGATCATAGATTTGATTCACGATGTAACATAAGCTACATGTGATTTCTGAGACACTGTTAGTGTTCATGGTTTTCCTGGTGAAATCTGATTGATTACATCAGAATGATGTTTCACATGTTTAGATTGTAACTTGAAATGTGAAATTTATAATATTCAGAGTTGATAAGCAGTCAAACCTTTTTCTTCTGCATATCCAAGATATATAGACTCTTTTTCTTAAAGACTGTGCAACCTAAAGTCATATCCTAACTGTTTTTTCCATTCTGTGAATAAGTGATATCATGTCCAAAATCCTAGAGTAGAAAACAAGTGTGATTTACATCCAGTTACATAAACAGAGTTTAAAACTGAGTCAAAACTGGTGGAAAACATTACTTATATTCGGCATTACATTGTCTGTTTCTGTCAGTTCATTCAGTATTTTAAAAGCAGGACTTAACTCGTTACCTGAGCTTCTCATTCATTTTGTTTTAATCGCATTTCACATTTTTGTGAAGTGCCCACGGCTGTTATCCCAGCAATGAGGTAATTACAGTTAATGCTGCAGGGTGTAAAGAATATGCACCAGTTCTCAGTAACTAAAGAAGTGTCTCCTTCGGCCACAGGTATCTGTGTGTGGCTAAGACTACGTAAAAGCGGGTCAATGTGATCTTGATAGCCCTGTCTCCAAGCCTGGATGACTCTTCATTCTGCAGACAGTGGAGGCAGCTGGGTCATGCATGAAACATGCAGGGCTTATTTCCTATCAGGCCTGGGAAAGTTGAATGCTGTCAATTTGTATTATAATAAAACATTTACTGATTTCAATCATTATCCGATTTATCTGATTCATTCATCTGAATGACCTTGTGCCCTCCGTCCTATGCTGTGCATTTGCGTGTTTGTTTGACATAGCAGTCTGATAACCTTCCCTGTCTCTGTAACTGAACCTCCAGCACAGCAGCACATTCAGGATAACCTGATATCAGCCTTTTACAAAATTAAACCCCTCTGATTGACGCTCTGCACTGCTCCTTTAACTAACTCTTACTTGCCGATGGTTATCAATGCCAGGCCATTTTTCTCCACTCTCGGTCCAGCTGCCAGACTTGAAGTGGATCCATAAAGGCCTCAGTGCATCAACCTGGACAGCCTAATGACTTGTCTGTTTATCTAGATGGCCCATGGATAGATTCTTTTGTGTCACAGGCCCAGGCCTCTCCCTTAGCTCAACACATCTATAGTGTGGTAAGAGCAAAGATGCTCATTGGCAGAGCCAACAGAGCAGATTATTGTTGCTCTCTCACCATAGAAACATCTTTCTTTCTTTGGTCGTCTAACTGACCCTTCGTATAAAAGAGTAATTGCATTTCTTGTTCTTTTTGTCATTATATTTAGATACATCCATTGAAAATTTGAGGGAGTTTAACAGTGCTCCTGGACAGGTGTCCCAAAACAGTCTTTCCACAGTACAGTTGGCAGGCTCAGCATGATACAAACAGACAGAAATCCTGTAGTTAGCCATTGCTATGGTCATGTGGTTCCTTGACGTAACAGGACACAGTGTTTGCAACTGGAACTGTATCCAAAATACTTTAACATTGTTCTTGCCCTCTTATATGAGATTTGCTCCTTGAGACAGACAAATGTGGCCATACACGCATCCACCCCTTTTCTTCTGAGCACACTGTCTTGCATACAGTGCTACCACATGCTGCCTTGCATGCTGCTTTGCTTGGATGATTGATTCACACATGTTGTGAAAAATACTGACCAATGCCTATGATTACGCTGTGTGCTACAGAAAAACAGAAGAACTAGACAAACAAAAACAGACAAACAAACTTTTGTTAGTGAAAGTGTCAATGCAGGTCTGTAGGGTTCCAGCTGTTTTTGTTTTGAGATCAGGCTAGTTAAACATTTTAATTTTTATAGTTTAGCTTTTTTATGAGTTATGAGTTTTTCTTATTCTAACTTTTTCTAACTTTTCTGAAGTTGTTTGTTTAAAGTTAGATAGTTCTTCTGATTTTCTTTTCTTTCCACTTTCGTGGGTTACTATTGATCATTTTTATTTATACACTTCCATGGGTTCTTCTTCGTCATCCAACCTGGTCTCATGGGATATCAGAATCTCTGCTAAGAGCATCAATGCGTGCACCTGATGTATGAAATATCTGGTAGAATGCTGCCAACAGAGTTTTAAATTAGACTGACAAGTTGTGGTGTTTTTCGTTGGGTGTTGTCTTTTGTCCAAAATAATTTGAGCCTGATTACAGTTGATTAATTAAGCTATTATGATTCAAATTTGGTATGCACTGGAAATTTTGTGATGTCATCAATGCTTTAATAAGAGGTTTTAAATAACTTTGGATTGTGAGGTGTATGTTCAGGGCTGTTACATGATTAAAAAGAATTAATATTCATTCATTACATTGTTTAATGTAGTCAGTTGCAGTTAATCATATTTGTCATATTTGCTCAAATGTGAAGCATTTAAAATATTTGTGTAAGCACTATCCAGTGTAGTCTGTAACAATGTTGTTAGACTCTTACTAGAAGACTTGCACACTGATGCATAAAGTTTCTGTGAAATAACAATGAATACATAACACACATTGTATTTTTTAGTTCCCAGAAATCATAAGGCCTTCTTAAATGTTCCCCTCTGAATTATATCAGATCTTATTTAAACACAGACATTTGAAACTTGTAAAACATTCAGATGTTATATTCTTTATTTTGTATGTTTTACAGTGAACACTTCAGTAAATTCTCCCATTTAAAGCCTAACACTATGTATTAGTGGAGGGGACTGTCAGCATATTTACTATATATTAACATATTAATTATTTGCTGAGTTGATCAACATGGATCTAGTTGATCAAGTAATAAGTTGAGAGACTCCCAGTTTACTTAAAAGTTCTTAGTAGGATATGTTTAGTACAGTTTTAGGTTTGTTACTGTTTACTTTATATACGGTGCCCCACACATGAATAGTTGTACCATTTAAATGAAATGTGGAAAAAAAATAATTTTGTCCATTATTATTTTTTTTTATTATCATTATTATTGTTGTTGTTGTTGTTGTGGTAGTATTATAGAATCCACTATGGCGGATAGACTAGTGGCAGTGTGCCATAAGGTGTATGTTATGTACTTGCATTGCTCCTGGAGGTCTGGCCAAAAAATTTAATGTACATGATTCTCTGCGGACCCCCACAGTTGATCAATAAAGAGAAATTTGATCTGCCAGGAGACTTTACGTGTCTGAAATCTGCTTCATGGAAGAAAATCCTGCATCTCCAAACTAGCTTTAACAAAGAGGAAACCTTTAACCCAGAGGTTAAAATGCAGGCTAATGATTAAAGTCAACATAGATAGATTTTCATGGATCTATGTTAGTTAAGTGTTTGTGGTTCAGATCTTAAATGTACACAGTTGGATGACTGACCTTAAAGAACTCCCTCAGAAATGTTTAAGTACAGTTGGAGAAAGGATTGTCTTCATGTTCTCCTCTTTACATTTGTGCATCATGGATTGGAACCCTTTCAATGAGTAATCTCACTTTAACTTGCATGGAAAGAGGGATGGAAGAAAAACACCCATAGCTGGATCACCTTGTGCTTATAGTTTATAATAGAATGTTTGCACAGTAGAGATGTGTTTTCAGCTGTGTTCCATGAAAGTCAATGAAAAGTCAGTTTTTTTCACTGCCACTAGAATATACCAAATATTTATGTATCATAATAATGTTCTAGCATTACATAAGACCTCTTTTGGCTCAAATAATGAGTGATATTGCTGTAAGACAGTTAAGCTGCAGAGAGTGTAACTCAAATAGATGGCCATTACCAGCATTTACTAGATGAACAGAGATGATTAAGTGGGGGCAAATAGTTTGTGGCTTTGCAGTCTGTGGAAAAGGACAACCTTAAACAGCCTCTTCAGCTGTGCGAGATCTCATATCATCTATCTATCCAGAAAAGCAAGTTAAACACTTTTTTTAAAACCTTTAACCATTTCAAGTTATTATGGAAATATTTGTTGAAATACCACAAATTCTTTTGGCAAATATCTGTGAAAATACTATTAATTATTAATACAGTGGCCAGTCTTCATGGGTACTCGCAGTGCAGTTAAGTTTAATTACAGCACTAAGTTGAAGGAGCTTTCTTCAAGGCTCTCAAACTAGTTACATTGTCACAGATAACATTCAATTCCAAGATTAAGGCCTGCATGGTGTAAAGTCAGCTGTATGTTCTCCATTTTTTGAGAAGACAGTGTTGTTACAGATAAAAAAAAGCAAATCATTAAAGAATTCTTTGGTTGTGAGTTAAAATCCTAGACTGTCTATTGTGGTGAGTTCAGTTCTGACTGTTAGACCATCTTGGAACTTGAGTGAAGGAGCACGCCAAAAAATCCAGCACCATCAGGCGTAATGATGGAACATCCAAGCAGAATGTCTTGAATTTTCTTTTTTCATAGTCTTATTGTCAGAGAATCTCATATGCAGCACATGAACATAAAAGATTCCGAACTGTCTGCTGCTCAATTTGTAGAATATTTTCTGGCTTCATCTCATACAGCGTGACATGCAATGAACTTGTAAGACCTTGTTTATTAGACAGTCTGCTTTGGCCTTTAAAGTGTTTTCAGGCAGAGGAGAGCATCACAGTTCATTATTACAAAACTTACTTGGGAGCCAAATGGAGTATTTAGTGCAGTTAGTGCAGTTAGTTTGGCTTTGAGTATAGCTGGGGCAGCAAGGGATCAGCTTGTTAAGGCTTTATGCCAGGAAATGAAACATGATGGAACTGAAGAAGGCCAAGTTTGGCTCCAGAGTGGGGACCATGCATGCTGACCTAGTCATGGAGGCTTCTTTGTTGATGTTTCCTTCTACCCACCACTGCATTTATGCCCTTGAGCTCCAGTGTAATTGCAGTGTAACACACTGCATCTCCCCAGTGGCCCACCCCAGCTTGGGGGCACTGGAAAAGTTTGACGAGTCATCAGTAGCCTGATAATGGATAAATAAAGATTTTTTCTTTCATGATTCTCCTTTGACACAAATGCAGCGTGAGTGGTAATGCTGTTGTTGTCAACAGGGTCCTAGGGCAGCTTGTGGTGACTGATGCTGTTAATGCTGGATAAACCACCAGCTGTTTTATTTTAATCAGATCTCTACGATTTGTCCTTCCAAACTAGACTCACTCACTGAGATGACTCCTTTGACCTAAGCTAGCCACACCTCCTGGGATGCTTCATAGAAGGGCCTTATATGTAGTGTATTTCCACACAACGGGAGGTTGATTAAAAATGGTTTTGAGGTGAATGCTATTGTTTTTGGCGTGGCACATCGTTGAGTTTATCTTGAAAATCCACAGTATTTGTCCACAGGGGTCCTGGGAACATGTAGCTCTCTGATATGAATACAGACAAAGAAGTGACCAGAGCAAATTGTGGAAGAGTAATAATTCTGTCAGTCAGAGTCTTCCAGTCATACAGGGATACTAGGGCAACCAAACAGGGCTTGAGCTTGTTACTCACTTATGCTTTGTGTTTTGTATGAAGGAAAATAATTGTTTTTCCTTTTTGTTACTGCATTATTTCTTGATGAAGCCTAGAGAACTTAGGCCTCCATTTCCTATTTGTCATTTTAACTTCTACTAAGGTTTGTCTTGTTTTTCATTCTTAGTCCTGGGGCATAAATGACCCAAATATGATCTAAAATCTCTAACCCTGCTTTCCCTGATTTCCACATGAAAACAAGATTAAAAGCTTATTTTAATTTAGTTTGTATGCCTCCAGGACACATTCATATTTTATCCAGATGTTGCTCACTGAAAGCATTAAAACAAGTTGCAGTAACACGATATTTCCCTTGGATGTTCATCCAGAAAAACAGGAGATATCCGTCTTATGAAATAATTTTTGGTGGCCTATATTTTGACTAGGCTAGACGAGGGCTAATCCAAATTTGAGAAAATGTGGGAGCAGAGTGATACCGAATTGGTGCATATATCATCCTCTCCATTTTGGGAATACAGCTGTTGATGTTGCAATAGCACAACACATCTGGTCATTTTGAAGAGGGATTAATAAGGATTATTCATCATGTTAAATGTAGCATCGTTTCTGTCTCTTTTTCCATGAACAGATATCGCTAGATAATGTTTCAGCATTTAATGTAAAAAGCCCATATAAGTGGTACATAAAGCAGGGCTTTGAACAAAACCTGAGTATACATTTGCAGAAAAAACATGTAAAGAGCAAATAACGTTGAGGAATTTCAGATTAAAGTGATACAGCATGTTGTTTTCTTTTCTCACTAAAAACAATGACAGTCATCCATGTTTAAGGTTCCCTAATAAATAAAAATACAGCTTCCTTATAGATCAAGCATGTTTAATATTGGGTTTAGAATAATACAGTACTTAACAGACCAACTGCCTTTAACTGCTTCTGTGTTCCAAGTGTAACAAGGTCATTTTTCATCAAATTTCATTCATTTTCATTAATTTACGACTCCTTTCACTTGTAGCAGTATAAAGATTCTACACTACTAGCACTCAAATAGCTTTTGTGTGCTTCAATGAAGGAAAGAAAATTGGCTGAAACTTACACAAGCAGGATGCATTTTTAGTGAGCTTTATGTTCTACGTAGCAGCAAAAAGGGTTATTTTATTGTTATGATGTCAAGCTTGTATCAATAGCAGAACTCTTTTTGGTGCTATATAGATTCTGCATACTGTCTAACACATTCTCCATCAGTCTGAAGAGCCACTTCATCATGCAAATAATCATTCAAGCATGCAAATGGTTGTTTGAGTATCTGTGGTTCTATACAGAACCACCATCTTTACAAAAACCCTTGTTTAACCATCTTTTTAAAGAGTGTGCTGCTGATATGAGATATGCTCTTTACTGATTTAAGACACATTCACTAAATCAGAAAATTACTTCAGCTAGACTGAGAAAGGTAAAAACACTAGTGATGTTTAGGATAATTATAGTGTTCTTCTTTTAATAGTACTGATTAATTCCCTAACTAGTTAACCTATGTCATTGTAAGGACTTGCAGGGGCTGGATACTGTGCATGCCAAGATGTGCCCAGTATGACAGAATGTCTGTAAATCACATAAGTTGCTAAACAGAATTTAGATATAAACATGGCAATACTTTGGAATTTGGTTATTTGGGCGAGATTATTACAAAATCTCGGAACATATTAAATGTGTCTTTAAACCATGCACAACATATGTGAACATTTGTGAGGTCTCAATAACAAGATTCCTTGTTTGCTCTCCACATCACAGAAGTAGGGCCTGCTGCTTCAGACTGGTTTATAGCTGTGCACTTGACTGTGCATTTAAGCAGGGCCATATAATCGATAGTCACATGTTTGTAGGTCACGATCCAGCTCAGTACTGAAGTGTGAGAATTTCCATTAAATGAACATAAACAACCTGAAGAGTACACCTCACATCTGTAAGTGACGTCATTGCTTTATCATCCTTTCTCCATCCTTTCTGCAGTGGGCACGAAAAGAGTGGTGAATGTTTTGCTCAACATGCTTGTAAACGTATGCATGTGCGTGTGTGTGTGTGTGCTTGTGTGTGTCTGTGTGTGTGAATAATCCCTGACATGGTAACATTCACTCCCATCTGGAGGGGAAATCTTTGTCGCTATGCTGTTTCAGTGGATATTAAGGCTATGCAAGCTTAAGTATAAGAGATGATGCGCAAGAAGATATTACTATATGTGTATAATGAACTTCATATACGTCACAGAAATTTTATATATCACTGCTGTTGGAAGAAAACCTTGTATCTCCATTTTTGTTGTTTTTCAGTTTTTGACGTAATTTGAAAATGTGTGTTGCCCTTTACATTGTGTGTAAATTTCATGATGAATGAATCAAAAGAAAAGGGCTAAATGACTTGGAAAAAAGTCTGGTTCCATTGACTTACATTAAAAGTAAAGTATGTTTTTCCTTCTGCTGTAAAGTTACCATTTTGGAGATACAAGTTTTTTTTCTGACAATAGGGATATCATATTATTTATAACTCCATGTGCAAGTCTACCAAAGATGGTTATGTGAATCTAGTTATTTGTGCTCCTTTGGTAGTGTGTTTATACATGAGTTGCACTGAAAAAAAATTTTTTGGATTTTAATTTTGAAAAAGCTACCGTCCTGGCTGCCTTACAATGTTTAATACATGAACTTCAGGAACTTCAAATGATATGTTTATAAGGCATAAAACACAGATCGTTTTTCAGTTAACAAAACATTTTAAGCAGCTGAAAATGTTTTTTTAATTGAATTTGAACCATTGAATTGTTTTATTATTTATTTATTTTTTGCAATCAAATGTTTTTTTTTAAGATAGTGCTCTAGTATAATACAAAATACAGTAAGCAACAAAAGAAGTAGCAACAAAATGAAGCACCCAATACCCACCCCGCCCCATGGCACCCATAAACCCACTGCTGATCAAAGAAGAAAATAACAGTGAAAAATAAATAAATGAATAGTCTCCATGACGTATCAAGCAATGCAAAACAGGTTTCACAGTAAGTTGCTAACTTTCTTAGCTGCACTTTCCGAAGAGTTCAGGGTCCTTCCACTTGCACCATGGATCCTTGCAGTTGAAAGTTCCATATTAATAATATCCACAAAAGTAAGGAATCATTACCACCAGCACAGAGAATGTGGAGGTTGCCAACGCAAGGCTAACATTTTTTTTTGCAACTGTGAGACCAGCCAGCCAGATTCTCTTTTCAGCACAATTTAAATTACATTCAGAGTCGTCAATCAAAAGCAAAGTTTGGACTGTATTTGGAATCGTTTTATTGAGAATGACTGATAATGTAAAAGAAACCTTAGTCCAAAACTTATGCACAGTTAAACACTCCCAGTACATATGTAAAATGTACCGTAAGTACCATCAGGACAAGAATTATGAAGAGGAGATGCAGTAAGGCGCATATGGTAGTGTCTACAGGGGGTTAAATAGGACCTGTGGATAAAATTGTAATGAATAAGCTGACGGTCAGGATTTTTAGAGGCTGATGTGATGTTATTCCATATAATAGGTCAATTTTATTTATTATAATAATAATATATATAATATTATTTATTAATATATTTATTTTGGTTTCTGTAAAGATAATGATGATGATGATTATGATGATGATGATGATGAAGCATTAGGTTAAAATGATGAGAAATTAAAGGCTCAAATATTCTTTTAGCACGACACAAGAAATTAGGAATCAAATTCTCAGCAGCTCTCCCTCTATGCTGAGGTAGTTGATAGATTAGACTTAGACTTAGCACCTCTGATGCTATGTAGCATATCGGATAACAAGGTTTCTCCAGCGTTTCTGCTCTCTGGAGAGGGTTTTGGCATCATCCCATGTGGTGTTTAGTGTCGTCGGGTCTTTGGATGAATGATCGTCTCCACAGGTTCCAGGGGAGTCCTCGGTGATGTTTGGCCTTGGGGGCCAAACATCTTGTTGCTGTTTTTGTGACCTGACGGTTCTCCATTCGCAGGACAAGGATGGCCGTTCGGAGCCTGTTAATCAGATTAGAGCACAGTAATTGATTACTTTACCTGAGAAAGAAAGAGAATCACTCGTGTTTTTTCCTGTTCTCAGGTTCCTCATGGTTCTAGTATGTCTTATCTTCAGTGTGCTTTCCACCATCGAGCAGTACGCAGACTTTGCCACCGGAACACTATTCTGGATGGTAAGTTTTATTCACTATGTGTTGTATGTATTTCAATATGAAACCTCAGACACAGATGTGTGCTTCATATTACAGCGAAATGAAACAATTATAAAAGCCTGCTTAATTGGCCCCTTGACTTATGGTGTAGTGCAGTACCATATACGTCCACTTGATGGAGATAGGACATCTTAGTAGGGTGGGCAGACTCAAAACTTTCTGTCCTAAAAATGCTTGTGATTTTGCTTTTTATCAGTTTTATGCCATAATGAATGGACAGAAACTGGTGGATGGAGCCCTTGTTTGATTACACTACCTGGGATAGTATTAGTCATATATTTATAATATTTAACTGTGACAGATATTAGAAAGAATCTTAAAAAGGTCAATAATAAGAGCAGTAGAAATTACTTAAGTGATTGTAATTTGTTACTATACTATATTTGTATTTATTTTTAAAAGATTTGTACTTTTCTCAAGTATTACAAAAACTGACTTACTTTTACAAAATACAATAGAAAAAATCTTCTTACATGTCCATTTAAACATTTATTAGCACATCAAGTGCTCATCATGAGTCTCAAAAGCCAGGAGATTTTTTTTAAATAACGTTTTTAGTTTTTAGTTTTTCTTAGCCAATCAAATTCCTGCACATTTTAAGTTTGAATCACTGTAAAATAAAACTGCCCTTAACTAATTAATCTTTGTACATGAACAACTATAACTCATTAGTCACTGTGACCCACACCCTTTTGGTTGAAAAGAATTGCTAGTCTGGATTACACTCTGTGTAACCAGCTTGTGTGCAGTGTTAATTTGATAATGATTCTGTTAAAGCTTTTACTTTTTAATGTACTTGCATGTTAAAATATAGAAAAGCGTTTTAACTTCCACCCAACTACATCTTCCACCTTCACCTGTTTAAAATTTTGATACTACCAATACTTTCCTTTAAAAACAGTCTATCTGTACCTTTTCCTCTTGAATAATAATAATGTGTTGTTTTATCTTTGGTAAAAGGTAAAACAACACCTCTATGAACAGAAATGACATGAATGACACTTAACAGACACTTGGTAGCCCAAAGTAAGACTGGCTAATGGGCTACTCTTGCCCACTGTGTGAATGACATTCATGAATAGTATGTCTTATGCAGATTCATACACACACATTGCACATACTTACTAGGCCCTGAGCATTAATGTAACTGCATGACTCTAATCCTAGTCTTAAAGGAATAGTCCAGAGTTTTAGAATAATTCTCAGGTAAAATATGTCCCAGAATAGTTCTAATATTATCTAAATATTGTTTCAAATACAACCACAATTATATATACAAAAATACATATTTTACTTTGAAAAATGAAGATTCTTTTCTATGATTTCTTTAAAAACACATACCATAAAAAGTGAGTGCCAGACTTTTTTTCATCTTATTTTTCCTTTCTGTTTTTTAGAGTGTTACGTTTTCCTGCTTTACTGGCATGTTGTTGAACATACACATGGCTCATGTGGTGATTTATTATACATAAGCATAATCAAACTGGTTAATCTTTTTACTGTAAATGATGTCCATGCCACAGAACATCTGGGTATGCCATTTAACAGAATTACTCAATGTAATGACCTAATCCCTGGTTTGGATAATGAAACTGGTGTTTCTACAAATATATGTGGGGCCCACTTGGTGTGTTTGCTCAGAACACCTGATATGGTGTATGTGTGTGTTATGACACTACAGCTGACAGGCAGTGTAGAATTACAGCTTTGTCTGTATCACCAATCTGTGTAAGCAAGCTGTTCTCTGGCCACCCACGTTAGTTCACTGCTCATATCACCTCAGGGGGTCACAGTGACAATCAGGGTCAATTCATTATGAATCAGAGGTCAGAGCAAAAGACTAGATAAGTGTTTTCTGTCTTAGAGAGGTCAGGCTGAATTCCCTCGTCATGGGATCTGTGCTCATCCTAGATAGAGTCTAGCTCTCTGACCTGCCTTACATTCACTCATCCTTCAGTCCTGTTGTTTAGTCTCTCACACACAATGGTTATGTTTCCCTATCTTTAGGAGATCGTGTTGGTGGTGTTTTTTGGTACGGAGTATGTGGTGCGTCTGTGGTCAGCAGGCTGCAGGAGCAAATATGTGGGCATCAAGGGCAGACTGCGCTTCATCAGAAAACCCATCTCTATCATAGGTACATATCTATACAATGTAGTCAGAAAAAACCCTCCTGCTTTCCTAAAAATACTAAAAGTCTAAAGTGGCCAAATTGGCTGCCTAGCTAGCTTGCTTCATAGCTGTTGACATTTAGTAGCTCCCACCTAAAGACAGACACAGCTCAAATGCAAAGAAACAAATATTACTCGCTACTGCCCTCTGGGTGTTATAGCACCAGTCAGATGTTAAAAGTTCAGAAGACCCATAATGTAACTGAGCAAATGTTTCTTGCTTTTTTACTTATGTGAATCTGACTCAACCCAGCTGATAAAATCTCACATTCTCTATGTTTTAATGTAAACATATGATTGTGGAAAACGAACTTTGGAAAATGATTGCATTCAACAGACCAAAATAATAGAAAATTCCTTTGTGACTTCTTCTCTCGAGCAGATTTGATAGTGGTGGTCGCATCAGTCGTAGTACTGAGTGTCGGTTCAAATGGGCAAGTTTTCGCCACCTCTGCCATCAGGTATCACTGTAGCAAGTTGATTACTCCACACAACAAATCTGTATTTGAACAAAATATATATTTATATAAGTCCCACATATGATCATTTTACTTTGTATTTATTATGTAATGTTGTGTGATATACTGTTCACTGGTAAATGTACAGAACCTTTGTACAGGTTGTAGCAGTGTTTTTTTGACACCACTTTCTTATGCTTTCAGAGGAATCCGCTTCCTTCAGATCCTGCGCATGCTCCATGTGGATCGGCAGGGAGGCACATGGAGACTTCTGGGTTCTGTAGTCTTTATTCATCGACAGGTCAGTATTGCATCTTTATATATGCGCAAACTCTCAATGCTCTCACAGTATCCACATTTCCTTAAGTGCACTGGCTGTTTAATATATTCAGTCACTATTTTAATGGATATTTCATACAGAATATTCTCCTTCGAACAATAATGAGCTGTATTCTGTGCAAATCATCTACAGGCCAGCAGTGTTGCTTTGAGCAGCTCTCCCTTAACTAAACTGTTCAGCCACGCTTGCCCAGTGAGCTGTGACCAGCTTCACTGAGCTAGCCTCCACGCTCATCAGCGCCATAATCACTCAAAATCAAAATCTGTGTTCCCTAGGCGCATAGGTAATATCAATGAAAGGATAAAATAAGTAAAACGTTATCAGGAGCTTGTAGGCTTGTACATTAAGGATGCACTGTGATTGTGCTAATGTTAAAGTAGATCGTTTAAATGAGCCCCTTTGTTTGTATGAAAATGTCTTGGAGCAACTTTGACCATGGAGAGCAATACCTTAGCTTACAGCGCTCTTAGAGCAGCCGGGTCAATGATAAAGGTGTAACTGATTTCAGAAACTATTATGATTGTGTAACTCTGACAGGTAACTCTTAAGGCTTGTGAGAGTTTATTTTTTATTTTTAGACCTTGTATGAATTAATATAGGCTTACCTAAAGCAAATGTTTTAGGAACCTGAGAAAATTAAATAATAAAAAAAACCTCAGTATCTAAATAATAAGTGTTTATTTGTTCAGAAAACTATTAATATTACAATTAATACAAATGACATTATTACTGTAGTAGAAATTTTATGTATGGCAGTGTGTTTGTTCAACCTTTTCCAAACCTTGCCGTATAGCAGCCTGGTATTATTTGTAGTTATCATCCACTGCTTGGTTTGGCTGATCACTATCTCATTAAATCAGCTGGAATTTAATAAATCCATGTGATGGCTGTCCAGGAGACAACTGAATCCAAATTTTTTGACTGAAAAAAACTTTTAAAGATATCAAACTCACTTTCAACCTCAAAAGACTTCAACTACTTTTTTGAAAACAAGAAATCTTTTGTGAAGCCACAAATTGTCTGAATTGTCAAATGGTCAGAAGTCTGATTGGTTTATTCTTGGTTTACTAGGTGATACCCCAGTGTGCCAGTGTGATGCCAGTGTTCAGTCACGCTCATCTTCAGCCTTAAATCTTCAGTGACCATATAAGGAATTCATGAGTCCATGCTGAAGTAATTAGGGTCTTAGTATGCTGAATGATCCCATTCCAGTGATCAGTGGCATTTTATTCTTGCTCAGAAGCTTCTGGGGATTCTACACACTGTACACTCTCTCTCACACATACACAGGAGGAATGGGTCTACATTCTCTTTACTCCCCTTCTGTTGATGTATGATTTTGAAGACCTTGAATGTGGACTGATTAAGGATCATAGGCTGCATGAACTAGATTCTCTGTATTTTTACCCTATGTCCTGTACTTGTACTGCTCATGGCTTCTTGTAACTTTTTGATGTTTAAATTGTATCTTGCATTTCAGCTACAATGTGGTTGTGGTATGTTATATAGTGATGCTTTCTGATATTAAATGTCCCAATCTACAATATCTGACCCATAAATTTTAATTAAACAGCACATTTTTTACATCAGATTAATTAAAAGATACCCCAAGCATCAGGAATCTGAATTATTTCAGAAATTTTAACAATATTGTAACTGTGCTTCTTCTCTGTACCAGGAGCTGATAACGACGCTGTATATTGGATTCCTGGGTTTGATCTTCTCCTCATACTTTGTATATCTTGCGGAGAAAGATGCCGTGGATGAGGAGGGAAAGACAGGCTTCTCAAGCTATGCTGATGCACTGTGGTGGGGTGTTGTAAGTCTCTTGCAAATGGTCTGACTTAGAAAAAACACAGAGCAGTTGAAATACAGAAAGATATTTGTCTTGCACTATTTGTAAATACTTTTGCTGATACGACATCAACATCATACTAAATGTTTCACTAAATCTGACTTAAATTGTGGTGGATATGCTATGCAGATTTACCCAACTTTGCTAGGTTTTGCTGAGGAACCAAAATAAAAGTGGTCAATTAATGATAGTTCTCATATGCTCTAAGGCATTTTGTGTTGCAGATTTATTTTTGTTCAGCAGTCTGTGTAATGGTAAGAATATGTGCTTCTATAGTCAAACAACTAATTGAAAAATTCAGCCATTAGCGCAACTGTTAAAGTAGAATAGCTGAAAGGTTCAATAGATATCCTTGTTTATCAGCATTGCAGAGTTGTAGCAACACAGAAAGAGTGAACAGCAGTGTGCCTTAATCCAAAACTATTCAATCAAATGGCCTTTGAGTCCATCTCAGATGAAGTTTCGAGTCTAGTTAATTAACAAGTTGAATTTAATGTGTAGAGTAATGAGAAAGCAATCATAGGCTTGCTCAGGGGATCGGTGGTTTACAAAAGGCCTGGCAATAGTCTCCTTTCACCTCTTTTCACCTCGCCTGCTGTCCCTCTGAAAGCCCCCTCTCTTCTCCACACTCTGAGGCGTCAGCGTCTTTAATTAAAACTTTAATTGCAGGGTTTCTACCTTTTTGTGGAGAGGGTCAGAAAGCGTGAGGCTTCCTGTTGCTCTCTGCAATGGAGGACAAAAGCTGTTGTTTGTGTGGAAGAGGTAGTGAGATGAAGCCCTCGACAGGGGGATTTGCTCCCTTTTGTTTTTTTCCCTGAAAACTGTAAACTTGAGCATGAGAAGAGGCAGGGGGAATGAACTCACTGAAGGAGAGGGGGACAAAGAGAGGAAGGGACAGCAGGAGGGAGGTGAAGGGCAGGAGGAAGGCGAGGGACAGAGAGATAGAGGAAAGGAGAGAAGAATAGGGGAGGGACAAAGTGAAGGAGAAAGGGGAGAAGGAACCCACTGGGATTGCAACCATGTGCTGTATTTCTACTAAAATTGGTAATTGTTACAGATTTGCATGATATGAGGAAACGTTTTTTGGCTACTTATTGGTCCGTACTCAACTCAGGGGCACTGGGTAAATGAAGCACACAGAGTTTTTTCAAGGTTAGTCTTTGCAGCAGCAATGATTTAACCCCTTAAACCCTTTAGACCCCTCACTGGTCTGTGTGTGGCCCACACTTTAATTCTATACTTTGACAACGACATAATATACTCACTAGTGCCATGGTAGTTAGTAAGTTTTAAGCACAGTAATTGATAAGTCTTCATAAATGGCTAATGCTGAATCACCTTACAGTATCTCCAAGCTGCGTTAGGAGGATCCTCTCATATTAAAATTATAGGTATTGTTAGTGTATTTGTGCCATAATTAAAAGTGTATTTGGATTATTGTGTTAGGAAACAAAATGTCAAATCAAGTAGTGTGTTTTAAACAGTATTTTTTACACAAGGCAGATGATGATCATTATCACTTGTGCAGGTTCTGTTAAAACTTCTGCAGGTTTGCATCCGAAAAGCCTTCTGAGTTCATGATCCCATCAATGAACACAAACTCACTGGCACCACTGTAGGAGAAAAATGTTACCATCTGCTAATTACTAATGCAGTGTGGTTGGAGTTCTTCTCCAGACGTTCTCCACACAGAGTCTACCATCAGTTTGATGTTTGAAAGCTAAACCGTTTATGAAATAACCTAAAGTTTATTAATAGTTAAATGGCTAAAAGTGTCCATATACTTTTTGGGAACAGTGTATGTGTAAATAATATGAACAAAATGTATGTCAGTATATTTTCAGTATATTTCTTTCTTTGTACAGATCTGTAGAGACTGAAAGAGAGAAATACAGAGGCTAGCTTGGTGCTGTTCTCTGTAGGGAGCTGCAGGTGCAGTGAAAGAGAGAGAGAGGCAGAAGCCAGCCCGCATGAATCATACCTCTTCTTTCTCAGAATGAACATATGCCAACTCTTTAACTTAACGGCTTGCTCCTTCCTCTGGCCACGCCCATCCCTCTTTCATAGGGAGAGAGGAGTTGGCAAGGAGCACAGAATAAAAGTGAGGGAAAAGGGAAAGGCTATGGCTGAGGATGAGAGAAAAAGCAGGGGCAAAAGTTGAAAATGCAGATAAGAAGAGACAAAGAGAAATAGTGTGTAGAGAAACAGAAAACCCACAATTGTCAATGAAAAAGAACAGTTTATAAAGGAGGGGAGCAGAATTCAGTTCAGGGACAAGATGATTGAGAGAGCTCTAGATGTGTATTAAAGAGAGATAGATGCCATCAGCTCATATGCTGTGACTGCCACACAAAAGGCTCACCTCATCTCTCCCAGACACATGCACACATGCATAGAGACACAGCAGACTGTACACCCGAAGGCGACACTGTGATGTCAGCTTTGGCTTGGCCACACACGTAGACCATAGGCTGCACTCAGTGACTCAATGAATCACCCACATTGGCTTCATGCTTGGAGTAAATTGTATATCTGGGGACGCTGCAGCCTGGGATACCATTATACCAAATACACACACATGTACAGAATTCCCTCTGTCTCATAAGGAGCCTGGGGCACCACCCTTGGCACGTTGGATCTGGTCTTCTAACTTGAACCAGAGTGGCTAATTGCGCACCCATGTCATGACTAGCATTGTGTGTGAACTCTGAAAGCTAGGATTAAACTCTCCTTGCCACTCTTCACCCCAAAAGCCCACGTGAAGAGCCTCGGCCTCCTTCAGCCTCTATTGTAGGTATTGTACAATTAAAGCCTCACACACACTCGCCGTGAGCCGAGGGCTCTTTCAGTGTGTCAGAGTTGGCTCCTCTTTCAGCACATGGGTCTAGAGGTATTTGTTTTCCTGTGTTTGCTGAATTCCCGCACTTTATAATGGATTAGGGGAAAGGAAAGTGTGTGAGTGTAGGATGAGTCAGAGTGCACTCAGTAAACCTAGGCTTAAAAGTATTAGATGTAAAATTAGCTCCCCTCTGACCAAATAAAAGTGCAAGGCAAAAACAGAAGCCACTAAGTGCACTTACTCTGCAACATTTTTACCATGAAAGTCATTCTTCCCATGGAACACGTAGCATGCATCATTTTGATCTGTCTTAAAAATGTTCCTTCTTCTGTTCATTTTTATTTTACAGTGCAAAATCATTATGCATTTACGTGCAAAAGCTTTAGGGACTTGAGAATTTTTTGTTAAAAAACATTAATTGGGCAGTATGCATTTATTTTCAAAAATAAACTGTAATATATGAATAAATACAAATAAATATTGATGTTATGTATGTCAGCATGTTCATTAAACCATTTCGAAACCTCTTTTCATGAAAGCCCAGTATTATTTGTGGTTATCATCCAGCACCTGGTTCAGCTAATCAGTGCTTCATTAAATTAAATCAAATACATGTGATAGCTGGAGGCATCAATGTGGTATCTGGAATCAAACCCGTGTTCTTCTAACTATCTCACGAGGTATCAAATACATTTTTTGGAAACAAGAAATTTATATTACTTTTTACTACATTAATGTTTGTTTGTATTCTATTGTCTGTTGTATTGCTGTATTGTTTACTTTTACAAGCAAAAAACAGTTACTGCCCAGATACATAAACAATTGGACTTTTGCATTGCACTGTATGTTCAACACATAAAAATATTTCTATTGTGATGCTGTAAGGAATCACAGATCCTTGAGTTAACTACTGCCATCTCCATTCCTTTTCTAGAGAATAGTTGAGGAAATTCTGAATTACAGTAAAACATTATCCACCAACAATGGGCCTCCTTCAACTATTCTTAAGGAGACATATTTTCTTAAAACTCACTTACCCACTTCTTTAATGAAGATTCTGACATTCACCCATCTTTTCTTATTTGGGATTAGTTCTTAGGTAAGAACAGCATCTATGCTCAGTTCTGTGGTTTAAGAACACATCATGAATCTGATGTAGACTTTTTGTTAGGATCTTTCTCAAAAACAAATTTAAGAAAAGACATAGGAACATATTGGTGAATGAGGCCCAATGGGGAGTTGACAATATTGTACTACTTATAGCTTTTCAAATATATAAATATTGAAAGTGACCATGACCTTGTAGTTAACATGTAGATGAACTGAGAGACAAGCACACACCACTTCCAAAAAGCTACTTTGTATTTTCTGGTATGTCGAACTCATGGAAGATTTTAATTACAAGCAACATGTCTTTTTTAGAAGACTATGTTTTATTCATCACTAGTGTTATCCAGATAGTAAACATGCTAGTTTGCCAAGTAAGTTAACTGTTAATCTTCCTGAAGTAAAAAAGAAAATCTGCTAATCTGGTACCTGTTTTAAAAATGTATTGCAAAGAAGAAGGATAGAAGAAGGTTGGTCTCTCTCTAGGATCTCAATATTTCCTATATAGACTGTACACAAGTTTAGTCTAGTCCAAGGTTTCTCCAAGGTTTCTCAACCACTGGGCTGGGGACCACAAATGGGCTACAAATCACCCTCTGGTGCTTCTGAGGCCTATATTGAAGGGAATGATGACTTAATAATAAAAAATCAATATAAAATATTATTAAACTCTAAATGGCAAACATGCAGCTGATGACTGAATTTTGGAAACTTTATACTTAATTTGGTACCATTTTGCTTGAATGTTGGTATAAAACAAGCTTATGTTAGGCTTACTTATGAATAATTGTAATTTGTAATAATTATTATATTGCGTGAAGTGAACTACACACAAATTTCATTTTTTTCCATTTTATTATACTCTGAAATCTGAAAATCTTTGACTCTGACTCTTATTGATATTGTGCACTGAAATACAGAGCCAGCTTTTTAAAACAAACTCTAAATACAAACTGTATTTCCTTTTTCTGTTTTCATTTCTTTAAAATCACTACAGAGTTTGGTTTCAGTGACTGGATTCAAACTGACAATCTAATCTGCATACTATTGTTTAGGAACAATAATTTAAAACAACATTTTAAAGATTTTCCTTTTTTTTTTTTTTTTTTACAAATTTTATAATTTTAAGCAAAAATTTTTTCTTGTGGGCCTTCCTGCTGTCTCATGATAAATAGGCAGGCCTTAAAAGTGGAAAAGGTTGAGAACTTAGTCTAGTCTAGTTTGTTTTAACCCAAAAATACATCACAGATAATGAAGCACAGTGTTTATCAGAGGAACATCAGCAAAGAACACTTTGGAGTTCTGTTCAGAATACTGTGTGCTTTTAAGTAGACATAATGTATCATTACCCAAGATGCAGACATGAAACCAACAAGTGCAACTATCTCAGTCTTTTATAAGTAGATCTGCTGGATGGAAATAAAACAAATAAATAAAACTAAGAAGTAATTTCCCTTCTATTCTACAGGTCACTGTGACTACAATAGGTTATGGAGACAAAGTTCCCCAGACATGGATAGGGAAGGCCATCGCCTCCTGTTTTAGTGTGTTTGCTATCTCCTTCTTTGCCCTGCCAGCGGTAAATATCATCTCTCTCTCTCTCTCTCTCTCTCTCTCTCAAACACACACACACACACACACACACACACACACACTACACAATTCTCAGACCCCGTCTGGTGCCCTAGGGCAGTGTTTTCCTATAGAGGCCCCTGCAGTAATGGGGGACCAAGGTTAATGGGGTCCATTAAAGAGAAAGCAGGGCCCCAGGGGCCTGAGTTCTCACATAACACTTTAAGTAATGCACAACTGCAACATTAGGAATGCACATTATTTTAGACAACAAACTCTGAATACAAAGAAACTGGACATATTGGTCACTGTGAGTTCTCTCACTGTTGTTTCAGTTGAGTGTTCATCGGAGAGATTTGTAAATGGATAGTCACATAAAGACATTTGTATTTTTTTCTGGTTATGCAATGCTATTTATGTTTGTGCAAGAGGGTTAGATTATGCAGATTCATGATCTTAATCATTATAAGAGGAACATGAAAACTGGTCTGAGATGTAAGCAACACCTCCCAACATTAACTGTCATTTCAGGGAATTCTGGGTTCGGGCTTTGCTCTGAAGGTGCAACAAAAACAGAGACAGAAACACTTCAATCGCCAAATCCCAGCTGCTGCCTCTCTAATACAGGTACTGACAAAGCTCCACACTGAAAAAAGTAATGCATTGCATTCGCATTCTAATGTGTACATCATTCCACATGAATAAAATACACATTATGCATTATACACTGATATAATATATACAGTTATACAGTTATTATCAAGAGTAAACTGAAAGTTTTCTTTTTACTTTTTTCAGTGCAGATGACCTTGTGTTCCTGCACTACAATCCAAAAAAATGAGTTTGCCACTGTGTCATTCTCAAGTTATTTGTTGATTTCACATTTGTTGATTTTTGTGGTAGCCTGAATGTCTAAGACCAATTTCCCTATGGGACAAACAAAGTTATCTTTCAGAAAAAGACACTTGGAGGCAAAATATGATAACATAGTTGTCATAATAATGAATGGGAGCTAGCAGGACATGAATGTCCTCATTTTGTATCATGGCCATTAGTTAATATTTTAGTTCTGAACTATTCCCTTAAGTGTTTCTAGCAGCACAAGTGGTGAATAATTTCTGGGTGTTTCTTCAATTGCAGTGTCATTATCTATTGCAATTCCTAACAATACTTTAAAAAACTTTTTTTAAAAACATTTTTCCACCTTGAATCAAGTAACATGTGTCTTTAACCATTAACTGTTAACCCATCTCATTTTTACAAGGCTTCTTTGGTAACAATTTCTTAAAAAGTAACTGGGTTGAGCGTTTAGCCAAGCTGGCCTCCTTGTTATTTTTTTCAACGTCTTTCAATATCACAATATCACTAATAATAAAGAAAAAGCAATAAGAGAACTTTTCTCTTTCTCACAATCTTCAGGAAATTCAGATGATTCCTGTTGAAAATGTGACTTTCAGGTATTCCAAGTATTTCACACGGCTGAGTTAGTGAATTTGTAACAGGGTTCAGTGAATATTGTGATACTCTGAAATCTTAAAAAGATTTTCCCGTTAAGGTGAAAATAATACAATATTTGAAGTATTTTAATGATTTTATTTCAAAGTAAACTGTAGTTCTTCATTTTTCTACATGCTATAGGTTTTAATAATGTTTTAAGTTATTTATCTGAAACATGCACATAGGACACTTTACCTGTATTTGAAATGTCTTTCATCTTTACTTTTCACCCATATTTATAAAAGTACAATCAGCACCCCAATCGATTACCCAGCTTTTCTTATTTGCAGACCCTGTGGCGATGCTACGCTTGTGAGAAACCTGACGGCTGTCCAGCTACCTGGAAGATGTACGTGTTGACGGGTGACTACATCCCAGTCATAAACTCAGAGAACTCCAGTCCTGGAAACTTCAGAAAACTGGTACTCTTTCTCTTGATGTTTGCAAGTGGAGCTGCCTCTGCTTTTACTTTATTCCTTTGTGTCTTTTTGTTATTGTCCTTCCTGTGTGTTAAGCTCACTGAGTGGCTATAGTAGGTCACTGTAAAGTAAACCTTTCTAAGCTTCTCTAGAGTCACATTGTATGTAATCTTTGCCTTGGGCCCATTCACATACACACCTGGTGCAGGTGAAGCGACAAAGGTGTGTTTGGCAGATAGAATTAAGTGAGTTAGAATGGACTGGATCAGTTTGCAGAAAGTGTAATAGGGGCATTGTGCCTTAGTGGTGAAGGTCATCTGCTTTTCTTTGCTTTGTACGCTACACATGGTTAAATGTAGTAGGCTGGATTTTTTTGTAGTGAGTTTTTTACTTTTATAGTGAATGGCGGGAATTTACTGTGTGTAGGTTGAAGTGTAATACTGTGGTCTGAAGTCATGGGACAAGCATTGAAAGAATGAGAATTACACTTTCTCTCTCTCTCTCGTACTTGCTGTATCCCTCACTCTCTCCTCTGGACACCCAGTTGACCCCGGGCCCCTTTGTCTTCTCTACACAATGACACAGTCAGATGAGATGATGTCACGGCCGCCTCTCTCCTGGGAGCAAACCTTTGTGTAGCGCAACAACAACAAAAAAATCTTTGTGTAGCTCTGTCTCCAAACATATTGGGAGAACGGCTGCCACTTCCACCTCTTTCTCTGCGCGGGTGTGTGACTGTTCTCTCGTTCATAAACCGACCATTCATTCCTTCCTCATTTCCAAAGCGGTCATTCACTGATCCCCACTACTATCCTCCTACACGGGCCGTCCAGTGTAATGGGAAAAAGTAATTTCACTATCAAATCGGGAGAGAAATTCTTTAATTCAAACGTGCTAGTAATGAATATGAAAGGATTTAATCATAGAAGAACATTAGCCGAACAACACAAAAGTCATCAGATCATGGAGCACGTTTCTGTTGGCTGTGGGTGGATACTACGAAATATTTATGAAATTCTCTCAGAAGGGCAAATTTGCATTTCGTATGAATCCTACATTTCTATTCCACTTGTCAAGTACCACAAATGTGTCTGGACCTGTAGTATTTCTTGCATAAATTTCAAATGCCTTTCTCTCTTTCGCAAAGAGGAGAACAAAGACATCTCTGAGCTGCTTTGTAGATTGTATTCTTGATAACATTTAGATTAAACTTCATTAAGTGAATCTTTGTTGACCAACGTGTGCAGTGAATGATGTACATCACAGCTGAAGTGTACATTTGCCTTTTTTTTCTCCATAAGGCTAAATGGGAAAAGGCCTTAGGCTAGAGCCACAACAATATAGAAGTGTGCCTTCTTTATCACCATCACAGCCTGGACAGAGGCTGTTCTGTCAGATTAGTGTTCTTTCTTAGTGATTTGAAGGACACATTATGGTCGTCAAGGTGATGAAGATTTCAAAGAGCAGAAGTAGACACTTCTCTTAGAGGTCCATCGCACTCTTTTGTTGCTTGTGTCTTCACAGCCTTCACAGTCTTTGAAAGACCCTATACCATAAATATCTTTATTTTATTAAAACAAATATTGATTTTTTTTTTCACTAGAAAAACAATCATATTTCTACAAAACTTTACCAAATGCTATAGTGACTGTTTCGGTAGTGCAACTTTTATCTAAAACTCAAGCTCAAGCCAGTACAAGACTATCAAACACAGCTGTGTTGAATCATTTTATCACTAAAATACAAAAATGTTTACTTAATTACAGAAAAAAGTGTGTTTGGCAGTAACAATTCTGAATGTTACAAACTGATTTTCAGACTTTGGGACACAGTTACTTAAACACTGGTGTCTACCTGCTTACCATGTGGCCAAGTGTGACTAAAATAAGGCTCCACCTGTGGATGAAAATTCTTTGTGTTGCGGTTGTGACATGAAAACTTATGATAAAGGTTTTTTTTACATAAAAATCAAACTTATTTGATCAAACCCATTTGATTTGAAATTATTTTCAAA
Source organism: Pygocentrus nattereri (assembly GCF_015220715.1). Classification (NCBI taxonomy): domain Eukaryota; kingdom Metazoa; phylum Chordata; class Actinopteri; order Characiformes; family Serrasalmidae; genus Pygocentrus; species Pygocentrus nattereri. The sequence goes on along the minus strand of NC_051221.1, from coordinate 31,746,101 downwards.
AGTTGAAATGTATAGGTTAGAGTTTGGGGCAGGCACCTCCCAATAGAAAGTACCTTATGAATGATGATTTAGTATATCGCTGTAGTCGGAACAAAACCTTGTATCTCCAAAATGGTAACTTTACAGCAGAAGGTGAAAGCATACATTATTTTCAATGTAAGTCAATGGAACCAGACTTTTTTTCCCAGTCATGTTTGGCCATTTATTTTGGTCCATCCTTCATGAAATTTACACAAAATAAAGGCCAAAATGCATTTTCAAATTATGTCAAAAATTGTGATATGAGGTTTTATTCCAACAACAGCGATATATGTCTCAATCGACGCCTTGGGCCTATATATATCATAAGCTGTAAATATTTAAGGTCTGAATGTTTAATTGTTTTTAAAATAGTTTTAATTTGGTAGAATTCATTCAACAGAATACAGAATATGTATGTACCTTATATAATTCATACTTTTATTTTAACATGCCTGGCATCTCCATTCTATTTTGTTTTGAATACAGAGTAAGCGCTATAAGCGGAGGCTAAAGTCCACCCGTGATAATGGTTCCCTGGGGACCGCAGGAGAGAAGGCCCTGTCCATCCCTCAAATCACCTATGATCATATAGATGACAAAGAGGACAAACGAGAGGTGCCCTTCTTCCTTGAGGAACCTCCAGGTATTAAAGCCCTGTTAGTCTTGCATGGATCCTACATTTAGTTCAGAAAACATACCCTAAATAATGTTACAGTCTGAACCTGAATCAAAACAATCATTTATTCTATGAGGAACAAAAATGAATACAGGTACATTTTCATTTGGTTTTCAGTTGATCATATATCAGTCTGGAGTCTCTCATAAAAAAAAAAAATATTGAATAGTTAAAAAAAAAAACATTTTTAGCTCAAACTTTCCTGTATAATTAATCCTACAATTGACCATGGGTGTCTTTACTACCCCATGTTGTAATAGTGTAAAAGAAAGTTTTCCACAGAAGCATACCATTGACATGGACATAAAAACTTCTTTATTTTTCTTTTGTATCACTATATTTGGCAAAAAAATATTTGCTTTGATACTTTTTCCACATGACCTACATTCAGTGACACATCACATGCATATGGTGGAGGAGAGACTAACCCTGACATTCCTTCTTCCCAACGAAGTCAGTTTATGTGCACGCTGCTTCCAGGACACACAGAAATGCTTAGAGTAGGGTCCAGTGTTTTGGCTCAGGTTTTTGCTTTGGCTTAGCTGGACAATTCACGTTTACGTGCTGTACTGTGTCCATTGAATTAAAGAGAAGTATAGGTCAGTAGCCTTCTTTTCACTTACTTTTAAAAGTAATTCTTACACGGAACAAAAAATAAAAGAGACAACTTTTTCTTTTATTTAGCAGGAGCACTTACAAATCAAATAGAGAGGAAAGAACAGTAAAATAGATAAAAAGAATGTTTGACCTGCCCCATTTTTCCTTACTGGTGATTGATGTCATTTTCCATATGTGACTGGAACACATCCTGTGTAAAAACGAGCCCCTGCCACACGAATCTACGCCCTTTTACTGTTAATAAGGCTGTTTTTGTGGGGTTTTACAGGGGTTTTTCCTGTCAAATGGCTTTATCATAAAAGCAGAGACAGTCCCCAGCAGAGAAACAGAAAAAATGTCTCTTCTGAAGCTTTAATTAGTTCAGTGGGAAAGACAGATAATGAAATAGGACCATATGTCTGTAAGACTTTGAACTGTACCCCCAAAAAATTGCTCATTAAGACTTCAGCATATAAGGAAGCTCAAATAGTTAGTCTTTAAAATCCAGGGGTGTCTAAAGTGTGTACAACCATATTTTAGGCTTTAGATGTGGAATAAACAGAACTTTGGGGTTTCTTCTACAGTATAACTAGTGTAAATTCCTTCAGTTGAAGATAATGTCTCAGGAAGCCTAGAGAGGGCACAAGAGAGATTTGCAAATACAAAACAGTCCTTTCAATCAAAGAGTGTTGCTTTGGGTCCTCAGGGTTCAGTAATTTATCTACCATCTAGAATGACAGATTGACAAATGGAATTCATTAGTATTTTTTTAATTGATGATCCCTCAGCATTATTTCTGGAAATATACCAAAATGATGTGAAGAAAGTTTGCTTGACCTGCTTCCTACTTTTATCCCTGAAGGCATCACAAAGATGTTCAGGCAGACAGGTGAGTTCCATGTGTGATTGCACCACATCTGTGGCTTTGCTGTACCTTCTTTTAATGTTTTTTTATTTATTGTTTTTAATTCTGTCATCATCTGAGATCACAGAACTAATCAAAGACTAGCAGTCAGACTCTTTTAATTGTAAACAAGGAAAAAAGGATTTCTGCTACTGATATTGCTTGTGTTAAAAAACCTCTTTAAATCCTAAAGGTCTCTATGTCAGCCCAAATTGAAATTTCCTAATCTTATAACTACATAGCTTATACGTTAATTTTGTAGTATTTGCTGAATAATGATCTTAAGATTACTAATGGAATAATAATCCAGAGTTTAAGGGGTTAATCAGACTGGAGCATGTATGCAGGTGCTAGTTTTGTTTGCAAGGTCAAGATGCAGCATAAAGGTGGAGAAACAGCAGCCTTGGGCGTATTTCTAATAGATCCACTAACTACATAATTTATGAGGGACAAATTCCTCATATTAAGGAGCAATTAGTTGATTTCTTTATTTTATGTAGCTTTGAAATTCTTTTATGTTTTAATACTCTAAAGTAAGACAAAATTTGTGGAGCTCCTTGTGAGTGGGAAAACAGGAATTTTACTGTGCTGCCCTGGTTGAGATTTTTTAATAGACCTATTAACTTAGCTTGGCCCTTATGTCTGAGACTGCTTGTTATCTATTTTCTAAATCAACAAAAATATTCCTGTTTTAGCTGTTGGCTTTAGGATAGCTAGAAAATGCAGGAATGTACATAAATTAGATAAAATAGGAGAACAGTCATAAGCAAGTGTACATCAGCAGCCCAGCAGCTTTTTTTCTGTGGAAAGGTCAACTTTGGACTGGTGAACAATGGCGTTTAAACCAAATGGCAATCTTAGATTGTTGGTGTTTGTGGAATAATGATAGATCAGACCATTGTGGGCCATCAGTGGTCAGAAATAAACTGGGCATTGTTGAGTTTGGTCAACATCCGGCTTATCTCACTGTTATCTGTCTGGTCCGATGGCCTGAGAGAATCTGTGAATGGGGTTGTGGCTCCAGGACCCTGCTGTCACCAGGCACTGTGTTTGTTTTTATTGGCCGGGGCCCTACCAAACCAAATGTGTTTGTGCAGACTGGGGTGCTATTAATAAGGCTGAGCTCTTGACTTGGCCGTTTTCTTTATTTCTCTGTTATTCTCTCTCTCACTCTTTCACTCATTCTCTCTGTCCCCCCACCCCCCCATCTCACTCTTTCTCCATTTATTTCACTTCTCCTGTGTGCCAACTCTGTATCTCGCTGTCTATGTGATTGTTAAGGTCCACTGGGCTGTGCTGTTTAGTTGCTGTTGCAGAAGTATTTTGGCTCCCAAATCAAAACACTGTCTATGAGCTGACTTTTAATTATTACATTTATTCATAAAAAGGCATTTAATGAGTACATTTCACAAGGTTGACTGCACTGCATTTAGTTGACTAGAGCTGTGTGGGTGACTAGGCAAACGTATAGCATAGTCTCTGCAGAAACTATGTTTATATTGGTATGTTTTGTTTTTTTTACTTTGTTCCATGGAACACATTTTTGTGTGAGTTTGTGTGCCTTCTGTGTTCTCATGCATGTCCACAGACTGTCAGCACTCCTGGTCTTCTTTCAATCTTAGCTGCCCTGCTTCTCCAGGTATCACATCATCTCTACTTACTTTCTTTTACTTTATTGCCTTTTTGTATTCCCAGCTGTGATAATTTATCCAAAAATCTTAAAAAATAAAAAAAATAAAAAATTAGCCTAGCCCAAAACTAGTCAATCAACCAAGACATCCAGAGTCTGCTTCTTCTGTTTTGCCCTAGAGCTGTGAAGCCAGTGTATCCTAAATTGGATTTTAGGTTAAATTGGATTTTAGGTTAAACCATTGCTTAATTCTTTGCAGCAGTGTATTAATTCTCATTTTTAGGAATATTTCGTTGAAGTTGCTGGTATGCTTTCTTGCAGTTAAGAAAAAGCTGGATGGACCCCCTGATATCTCACGTACTAACAGCCTAGTAGATGACATGGACTTCGCTAATGAATTTATTCCACTCCCTGTGGTGACAGATGCTTCACAGTGAGTATAGTGACTAACACTGAGGTTACTGCATTATCCTCCATCCACCGATCCATCCATCCATTCACTCATCCACTCAGTTCAACACACTCCTGTGTAACCTATTAATTCTGTGCTCAATTGTCTTGTTTGTCTGCCCCCCTAGCCTATAGAGTTCCCCTAGAGCACTTCACTGAAACAGGGTGGTGTGCTTCTGACCATGGAGTAATAGGTCTTTGTGGGCTCATTGTGAGGTCTAAGAAAGAGGTGGATTGCAGAGCTTGTGTGCTACTTTAGAGATGCTCAGGTGATATAAAGCAACGTTTTAGAATAGAGTCAATTAGGGGTTCCCAGGGGCTAAAGCCATGTCCCTGAAAGTCAACTGATGTCTGAGTTATGTGGAGTGCCTATACAACCATGTCTGTGGACCCATGACTCTGTAATTGCTAACTGTGTGCTATAACCACTTCTCCTAAAAAACAGTGCTGCTGGATTTGTAGAGTTAGATCTTCCAGTCTGTGGGAGGAGCCCTTCTGTTATAAGTTCTTAGGCTCTGCACTGCCCTATTCACTCTGAAATAGTTATGACTGTGTGGTGGACAAGTGCAGACTTACCTAATAGTGAAATAGTGTTATTTCTCACTCAAGTCAAGTCTATGTCATGGATCACTACACTGATGCACAATCTCACTTCTATATATCTTAGGTTGGCAGCATTTAATTATTTAACATTATGACCCTTAATTTCAATTGATTCCTCATTGATCCTTTCATGTAAGTTCATTGCAAATGGGCACAACCAAACTGGGACTTATAGTCATAAATGAAAATTAATTTTCCGTATCAATTTGTCTTCTTGTGTATGCATGTAAGGGCACTTTTGAACTTTTCCACTCCAGCCCATCTCATCAGTCTCAATACTTTTAATGTTATCACCAGTGGCATGAAACTCCTTCAATCAATTCTTTCAATCTTTCAGTCTCAGTTTTTATCAGCTTCTTTAAAATACAAAGACAAGGACCCACCACTCTTTCTGTCTTTCAGTCTACTGACAAGGCCTTTCTTGGCAAAGGAGGAGGACTCTGTCTCTACACAGCAGTTGAATTCAAGCAGGTATTTTTTTATTTATGGGCTTCTCTTTCTAACTGAGGCATCGAAATGATAAACTGATGTTATATTTTCAAGCAAATCATCCCTGAAACAGCATTTGGTAGAAGTATAGGACCCATGCATAAATGGTGAACAGTTCAACTTAACCATGTCCTTTAGTCCTACATTGCATTCTGTGTGCTGTGTGTGTATGGTTTCTCTATGTCACTGTCTTTGCTGGCTTTGAAAGATTCATCCTCTCCTCTAATACATGCTGATTATGAGCTGCATTAGATTTTCTTAATAAAAGGTGTGGCATTCAGAGTGTGGCATTTATGTAGAGCAGTGCTGGAGATGTTAGTGAGTCAGATGAAGTTACATTGGTCTTAGTGAAGAGCGTTGAGAGTGTGAAGTCAGGGGCCTTTTTGGTGCTTGCTGTTGATATTATGGTAATTAACATTAGATGTTTCGCAGGACTAGAGCAGTGGCAGTTTTGTGCATGTAAAGATATTTCACTCACATAAGCAAATATTCAGCTTTTCAGTCATTTTGTAAGGATGCAATCAATAGCTTTCTCTCTTCGGAGTAATGGAAAACAGTTCAAGTGGTTTTAAATAGAAACACCACTTCCAAGAAATGATATGCACAATTATTTAATAGACCTCCATTATTTCAACAGTAGGATTTCAGCACAGAGGGTCAGTCCCTGATTATGATTAAAAATTGGGTTTGTGCCATGTCAGTGAATTGATCCAGACATAACAAGCCTTTTATTCATTTCCTGATCAGCTGTGTCAGTGCATTAGTGACTGGGGTGCATGGCTTTTCCAAGAAAAGATGATTATTAGATAATACATCTTGCAATGGCTTACGTTGACCTTTGCATTTCTTTGTTTTTAAGATGAGCCTCAGTATGATGAAATGGTCTCAATATAACAAAAAAAAGCACCACAGGGGACTTCGGCTCAACTCTTAGTTCTTATGATAATCACACCAAAATCCAAAATACATTGTAAGACATTCATTTTTTTTTACATTTTTATTGCTTGTTTTTTCAAAAATCCTCCTGTTTTCGTTCATGTTGTCTTGTTTATATTCCATAAACAAAGTCTGCTGAAGCCTGTGTACTAAGCGGCCTCTCTGCAAAAATTCCTCATTATGTCCCTTATGGCCTAGATGAAAGACTGAATAAAACAGCCCTACAGCCTTGTGGACTTTCTTTGAAACACACATGTTAGTCCACGTGTCTGCAAGTCTAGAGATTTGAATTGGGCTTATGAGTACAATATTTTTTATTTATGTATTTCATTATCTTGCAAGCCAACATCAACACATTGTGTTTATACACTGTGAATGTATTCCCTCTGTTTACTTATGCCACTTTGCGTTCGGATGCCATAAATGCCAGCCTCTCTTTCTCAGCCTTCCTGAAGATCCTGATACATTCTAGTTAGTCTGACCTTTTTGTGGGGGGTTGTATTTGGGCTGCTGCTCAGCTGACACTAATGTACTTCTATCTGTTAACTACTTGCAGCATCATGGTAATAACACTGTATCAACTCCAAATGATTAATTCTTTCTGTTTCTCTTCCTCAAATTCCCACACTGCTTGGTCAAATGTGACAAATTTCCTCTGATTGTTTAAAAGTGGCAGAACGTGTGAGAAACTGCCAGCATCTGCTCATTCGTTCAATGTGCATTGTGCAAACTTAATGTTCTGTTAATATTCACAAGAAGTAGTTTGTGTCTTTTGAACCTTTGTGTCTACTGATTTATGCTTCTACACTGTGTCCTGTGCAACATTGCATAAAACCCATGAATAAACAATACTTTAAGAAGACAGATGATATGGGCATTTAGTAGAAACATTATAGCTGGGTATTCATCAATTTGAATTAACATATAATTCATTGTTACCTATCAAATGTCCCTCTGGTGGCTTTTGTAAATTATGGTAACTTACCATTACATAAAATGTGCTGCCAAGTTTTTGAGGTAGGCTGTGCAAAACCTCTGAGAACAGTCATAAGTGCTTTGCTTTGAAAGAAAAACTATTAATTCAGCTGTTTGATCTCAATTTTTGTTTTTTGTTTAGCCACAACTGCCAAAACCTTATCAGTCATGTTCCTAGTAAGTCTATAGTGATCTGTCAAAAGCCTATAAATATGAGTGTGTGTGCATAGACAGTGTTTGGGTTTTCTCCCTGGTGAAGACGCAACAGTCTGCTAAAGAAACAGAGGGGTGGAAAGAGCACCCCATGCACAGTCTTTAACCACCTCCAGTAGTTATTGGGAAATGGAGGGAATTATGGTCTTCTAATGAAGCAGTCATGTCTGATTCATCTCTCTGGAGATTGACTCACCGAAACACAAGTTACACTACATTATTCTTTGTGTACATCCTATGAATCTCTCTCTCTCTTTTTCTGTCTCTCTCTTTTGCTCTCTCTCAATCTGCTTTCACTTTTCTTCTGACAGAAGACTAATTTCTGTATTATGCCCCTTTTGAATTCCACTATGACTTATGCATTAGCACTGCTGATGAGTCAGGTGGAATGTTTAGTGGCCCTTTAGACCTACCAACTGACCTCATATCATTGTACAGACTGAGTATTTCCAAGAAAGAGCTAGCAGCAGGAGGTCCCTTCTGAAAAAGAAAGAAAAAGCAGAATTAAGGATGGCTGGAGCTAGCTGTGTTGGATTCATGAAGTGCCACATTGTCGTGTTTTGGCTGAAGAGTATGTGCCCTTTTGTGGCTGAGCCTTAAAGCTGGAATATTCTTTCCACAGATACAGTTACAGGTACCAAAAACTGGCCATGAGCTTTCCCTGCTGTTCACTGCTACCCTGTATTTAAGGCCTTCTCTTAAACAGTATTTTGAACTTAAACCCTAAGGGACTGTACGAGTAACTAACAAAAAATGTAACAATTTTGTAAATCATATAGGTATTGGCATATAGTTGATTGCGGAAAGTATATCAGACTGATGTTTACATTTGAGCAATATTTCCAAGAAATATTTGATGATGTAACTATAGTATTTTGGAAAAGCAGCACATTCATTTTGACACTTTATTTCCTGGACTACACTTTATTCATTTTACTGCATTTGTCACACTATGGAAGTAAATGCTTTATTTCTCTGTAATACTAATCCAGGTTGACCTTTGTGAAGAGCTGACCTTTAGAATGATTTTTAGTATGGTTATTAATTCAAATAAATGAGTTGGGTTCACCTCATATAAACCAGACCTCCTTTTCTTACACTGACTGACCTCAGGAAGCTCTTTTTCTCTGCTCATCTTTCTGTGTCTGACTGCTGACTGTTGTTTTATGATTCTACAGTTATGCATACTATACAATACCCACAATACCCCCTGGTGTACCATAACAAGTTAATATGCTACCCAGGCAGCTGGATGCTGTGGATACTTTTTCCTCTGGTTCAGCCCATGCTTTGCCATGACAAATCTTTCAGAAATTAAATAAAAATGGAAAAGGAAAATAAACTCAGGAAATTGCTGTTTTTGCAGTGTCTCTCTGTGAACAGACACTGATGCCATGTTTTCATTCTTTAGTGTGGAAGGGGGAGCATATGAGTGACATTACTGATGTGTTTGTTTACATTTGAGCTTGACCTGCTCTCACCCCTCACCATTAATGATGATTGTACTGGTTGGCATTTGATTTTGTTGCAGTTCCCTGTCAAACATTTTGTGCCTTTTCTGCATTTCATTCAGCATTTAATCCTAATACAGTTATCTGCTGTTATTTCTTTTCCTTTGTCACTTTGTTTTTTGATAAAATCTGTTATTCCTTTCTAGATTGCAAGTGATTTTAGTAATGAAGGCAAATTGGTCTGATATGATTTTGATTGTTGGTTTAATACTTAGATTGAATGAGTAAGCGGAAATGCTGGTGAGTTCCAATGGAATTACTGTTATCTCAAATAAATCTTCCTAACAGAACTTGATGGAAGTTCCCCTCTAGCCTCCTGCTAGCATATCTGTTTCCCCTTGTTTTCTTTTCATTTGCCCAAATGAATTCTCTCTGGGCAAGTCCATTTGAGGGGCAAAAATATAGAGAAACAGACTGTACTGTAATTAGATCATGTTGGACACTATAGGGCCCATATTAAAAAATGTTCTTCTTTTCCCTGGTGTCCACTTTTAACAGCCGTACTTCATTTTTACTTATCTATGTTCTAACCTATCTTTATCCCTTAGACCCCTTAAATGATATCTGTCCTGATTGGCTGCAATTTACTGTGACTTATACACAAAGTGTAAATCTGGACTTAAAAGACTGTTGCTAGGTATAGCATGTCTTTTGTGTCTTGGCAGCAGCCTGTGAAGGAGCTTCCTTCTGCATCTAGTGCCAAATGATATAGCCTATCAAGAATCCTTGCTATTTGTTGTCTTCACTACAATATTAACCTGCAATATTAACATACTTAAAGCAAGCTAAACTGATATGCTGGTATCAGTAGATAGCAATACTTAAAATATATAGCTTATTGTCCATAACCTATTATGTAATGAAAGGACTTGTTAATAACATAATTTACAGCCAATGTATGTGGTAAAGTAATTTTCACAACAAATGGGGGCCAATATTGTTACGTCTCCTAGGGGTAAGATGCACAAAGAGGAAGCAAAATATCTAATTCATAAATAAGAATAAACACATCAAATATCGATTTGACAATTTATTCAATGCTTTGCACTTTCATCCAGTCATCTAAATTATTTTCAGCAGTCAACTGAAGCAAGGAAACATAACTTCAGGGAAGCCCAAGGCCCAAAATAACAAACAAAAGAGCCTAATAAAAATAAAAAAATGTAACTAACTAAACTAACAAAAGAAAGAGAGAGGAAATGACAAAAACAATACCTCACCACACTACCAATAAACAAAGTCCAACAGATCAAACAAAAAGGGCAGGCCACCCCTATGTTTCCTTGCTAAAAAAAGAAACAAAAGTGTCTTCACTGGCTCACATGTACCTGTAGGCCAGCACATCAACAATAACTGGTCTGTCGACTGGCGGGCAGGCAAGGGAGCGGAACCTTGCAAGGTAGAATAAGAAAAAAACGCTCCGTATTGCTCCAACACCAAAGGCCTTTTATAGCTGGCGCCAACTGAAACAGCCAATCATATGTTGCGAGAAACAGGACATTAGTCATGCAGCAACGACCACCTGAGAACACTCAGAGAAAGAGGAAAAAAAAGGAAACATCGACACAGGACGTTACACTCCCACCACCAAAAAACAACATTTCATGTTAGTTTAAACAGTTATTAAATTAGGGTACACAGGACAGGGCATCCGCTACCACATTCTCTTTTCCATTCTTTAGTGGATTTCAAGGCTGAACTCCTGGATTATCAACACCCGTCTCATAATGCACTGATTTGCATTTCGCATTCGAGAAAGAAAAATGAGGGGGTTATGGTCCGTATATACGATGACTGGTTCCGGGCTACCACCAAAATATACTTCAAAGTGTTGCAGAGCCAACAACAACGCTAGTGTCTCCTTTTCAATCGTACTGTAGTTAAGTTGATGATTTAAAAACATCTTCAAATAAAAAGCCACTGGATGGTCAATTCCATTCTGATCATCTTGTAACAAAACCACCCCAGCATCAGTAGTACTAGCATCTACTTCTAATTTAAATGGGGTAGTGAAATCTGGAGCAGACATGACAGGAGCATTACAAAGCAACAACTCAAAAGCCCTCTGACATGCATCAGACCAAACAAAATCACAGGAGGAGTGAAGCAAATTTGTCAGAGGCAAAGCAACATCAGAAAAATTTGGGCAAAACCCAAGATAATATCCTGTCATACCAAGAAAGACCATTACAGAATATTCCATGAAATTATTGGGTGTAACAAAAGCCAAGACTTCAGCTGCACGTGGACTTAAGGACACCTGCCATTAACTCTTAAGCAAATTCAATTTTGACACATAATTTGCTGAGCCCACTTTGTCTATGCAATCCTCCATGAGTGGTAAAGGAAATGAATTGGGTTTTGTTACTGCGTTAATTTTCCTATAGTCAGTACAAAAACACATTGTACCATTTGGCTTTGGTACCAAAAAGCAGGGCGAACTCCATGCACTAGTACTTGGTACTGCTAAACTGTTTTCAATTAAATATTGAACCTCATTCTGCGGTTCTGGACATGCCTGCTGCTTAATGGGTAAATGATCACCCACATCAATATCATGAGACACAAGGTGGGTGCATGAAGGGACATCTGAAAACAGTTCATAGTAAGACTGGATCAGTCGAACAATGTAATTGCGGGGACCATCAGATAAATAAAACAAAAAAGTCAAGTTTCCCAAAATATTTGATTTCTGCAAACAAGCCCCGAACAAGGAGTTACTTTGCAGGCTTAAACCAACTTCAACAGAATCAGGTGCAGAAGATAAATCACCCTCCCAAAAGTAGGCTACAGATTCTTTGACCAAGCCCTCCTTATTTACCACAGACTCTGCAGAGAACCAGGGATGTATCATTTTATTGCTCCATAACAATTTATTGTCTCTCAATGAACAGCGGCAGTTCTAATTCAGCTCCACAAACAGAGGACAAGGACTTGGACTGCACCAGAAACAGGCGAATCTTCTGGAGAAGCATTAGGGCTATCATTAAAAGACATAAAACTCAGATAGATCCACAGCTTCGCCAAACGTACAAGATTGTGCTCCCATCACTACACAGGCAAGAAAAACAGAAGGGAATTCAGATGCCATAGCTACTACTTTTTGAGACCCTTGTAATTCAGACATCCGATCATCAGTTACCTCTGGAAGGGGCAACACCTTTCTACCAGTCAAATCATTCCAAAGAATAAAGTCAATGCCCTCCACAGGTAGCTGAGAACAGACAACCTTAACCAATCCTGAAACCAGTTTAGACTGTATATATACATTGTGTAAGGGAACTCGCACCACCCCCAATTCAATTCCCCATACCAGAACATCGGTACCACAAGATGTATCAGTAGAAAAAGGTAGAACATCCTCAAGAATAATGATTGCATTGCACCTGTGTCCCTAAGAATAGTAATAGGAATGGGGTCTTCCCTACCAGTCAAAGACACATTACCCTTAAAAATAAATGGGTCATATACAGAATCGTTTTCCTGGCGAGTTGATCCCAACGGAGTGGGAGAAACATGCACAAAACCAACTCCTTTTGGCACTTGCCCCAAGACTGATTTTTTCTCTTTAAAGCTGGACAAACAGCAATAAGATTCATGACAATAAAAACACTCCCAGTTTTCATTTTGGGTTGATGATTTAGATATTCTCAAATGCCTAGAAAATTTCTCTGTATTAGACTGAGATATTTCCCGAGGCAAAGGCGAAGCGAAAGTACTTTTATGTGTCAATACAAAAGGCCTGTGCCACGGCAGCAACTTTTTGTTCATTCAAACACACCACAATCTTCACACACAGAGAAAGAGAGAGAAAAAGGAAACATCGACACAGGACGTAACAATATACATTTTAAACATATTGTCCTACCTTCCCTCTGAAACAGCTTGGGAAACAGAATCTTATGGGATATCAAGGCTGAGATGGATATGCTGGTACATCCTTAGAATTCTGTCAAAAGAAAAACCCATTTCCCAGCTGCTACACAGCTGTAGGCTGAATAGGCGGATATATGCAAATATGTTGCTTTTTGTAACATCACAAAAAAATAAATAAATTAAAAACAGGCTGTTTCCCAATATGAACTGGAGAGTAAATGTTGCGTTGTAAAACTTTGACATCAGGCTTTTATTTCAGAAGGGGTTTTCCATGATATGGGCCCTAACTTTAAGCTGTGATTCACCTTAGAAGCATAAAGCTTTGTGCTTTCAGACATATCATTTTTCTTTATTTCCATCTCAGACTTTGATGGTATATTATGCAAAGGTTTAAAGCTTGCTATGAGGAGCCTGGGTATTACTCTTCTTTCTCTCCTTCAAAGGTGTTCCACTCATTCCCAAAGCACCTGTACAAATACCAGCCCTCTCCTAGTGTGCTTGCTCTGCCGGCTTTGCTTTCCAGCACTTGGGGCGGCATGTTTATCTGTTCTAAGTCTGCGCTGGTGGTGGTGCGGAAGGTGTGGAGGGTGCAGGCTGGGATTGGGTTCAGGTAGCTCCATCTGGATCCTCTGATGTGGGTTTGTTCAGGTGGGCCTGGGTGGAGATGAAGAACACAGAGAGAGATCCTGTGTTAGCAAGGAATGGCTTATGTGAGAGGCCAGTTGATGAAATTGGAACATATGTTTGTGCCACACAGTCACACACTTAGACTTAAGTGCACATGCACACCCATGCAAGTAAGGGATCCCTCCCAGAGCTTGACTGGTTGCTCTCCTGCTGACTGCAGAGCAGGACACACCTGGGGGGAATGAACACCTCTTTGTGTTCAGAATAGAGAGGGGTGGTAGGAGACTCGAGAGTGTGACTGGAATAAGGCTGCTGAAAGCAAGTCTGTAGTCCATGTAGTACACTGCAGCCTCAAGCATGCGTTTGACAGCCAGACCAAATAAATTTGGAATCATTCGAATTGGTCTAAGACTGCTCAGAACCTGCTGACTTGAAAAAGGTCTGTGCTCAGCTAGTCCAAATTGATCATATAGACATTTTATACAAGTTAGCTTTTATTCTTGTCATGCAGGGAAGGCTACTGGAAGCGCTGCGTTTTTCAAATGAGAGAACACTTAATGCCTTATGGTCCCACTTAGTGGTTTTGCATGTTGAGAAAGAAGTTGCGATTTATAGAATAGCTTGCTTAGACCTGTCAGCGTAACTGCCGTTTTACCTACTGGGAAAAAGTTACATAGCTGCAAACCAGCTGACATCGTGAAAAGCTCACCTCCTAGACCTAATATCACAAGTCAGTGGTACCCCTTAACATAAGGAATGCGCTTCATGATTGGAACCATACATATTTAGCACAGATGGGGTTCTGATAGCAGCAGGGTTCTTTCAGAGCAGTCTCAGGACAGTGTATGTGTGAGACCTGGCTGCTCAATTACTCCATGTTCATGGCCTGGTGCTATCCTTTGCTGAGATGTTAAGAGGAGATCTAAGACCTTATAAGTCCTGCTGAAAAGGAGAATAACTCTAAAGCACCCCTTGTGATCTGAAGATGGAATTAATCCAATCATCACAGAATCCACTGATCCGCATAAGAACCCCTGCCTTTGGAGGGAGTGTGTCAGCGTGAGTAAGTGAGTGTCAGTGTGTGCTTGCATGAGAAATATCGCAATTTGTTGTGATGGTAAGGTGAAAGTATACCGGAACTGATGATATAAAGCAAGATTAGCACTATATATTTATATATACATATATTTGCAAAAACTGCCTGTTTATACTAAAGTACTACATTTATTTTTAGGTCACAGTTTACATTACAACTAACATTTGCTAGAAAGGTGCTACTTTTTACAAGTGAAATATTGAGTAAAACATCAGTTTATTTAAAAATAAGTGAATTTGCTTAACATTGTGTAGGAAAGTTACTATTTTCATTTACACTCTCTTGCTTTCTTCATGACTGACTGTAACATCTCGTTTACTTCATGGTCTGTTGTTGGGCTTGCAGTATTGGAGCAGCTCTTGACTTTATTGTGGAGCAGCCTCAGGTGTGGCTTTCACCATTTCAAGATGGGGAGTGGGAGAGGTAGGCCTATGGTACCACATGAATTATTCAAACATAATTCACCCAAGCACTGCCCTCTCTGCCCATGCTCTAGGCTTAATCAGATCCATACTGCCCTTGTTAGGACTCTCCCAGGGGCCTCGGCTCTAAGTGCCACTAATAATGTTCTAAATGAGTCTCACCGGGTGTTGAAAAGCTGACCTTTTCTCACCACATGCCAGTAAAGCTACTAGCTGGCTACTGGGAGTCAGCAGAGTTTTACATTTGGAAAGTCTGTTATATCTTTACAGAATATCCATAAAACTAGTAGTGCAACCAGCCTAAGGTTGGCTTTAAATAGCGAAATGTTCACCCAACTTTGTTTTGAAAGTCATCTGCTACTGACTCAATGTGGTGAAGCTTTATAAAACAGCCAAAATGCAAATCCATAAGTATTTTTGAAAAAGTACAATTTGTGTACTTTTTCAGATATATACCACCACAATACACTTAAAATGAAGCAATCTCAATTTGATGAGATCTTTAATTCAAGGGGTTTAACAAAAATATTGCAATAAACCTTTAGGAATTACACCCATTTTTACACGGTCCTCCCATTTTCACAGGCTCAAAAGTAATAGGACAAGCTTACGTGATTATAAATACAAGGATTATCATAAGACAAGAACACACTGACATTACCAAATACTGAGTTTCCTCCATTAACATCCTTTGTCAGGCCTTTACTGCAGCCACCTTCAGTTACCGCTTGTTTCTGGGTCTTTCTGTAAAAGAATGGTCAGTTGGGTTGAGGTCAGGTGACTGACTTAGCCAGTTAAAAACATTTGATTTCTTTGCATGAGGAAACTCTTGGGTTGCTGTTGCTGTATGTTATGGATCATGATACATCTGTACCATGAAGTGCCAACTGAGTAGTTTTGCAACATTTGACTGAATCTGAGCAGAATGTGTAACTCTATACATTTCAGAGTTCACCCTGCTGCTATCACCAGTCACATCATCAATACACACCAGTGTATGGCAGCCATATATGCACATGCCATAACACTGCCTCCACCATGTTTGACAGATGATGTGATACGCTTCCGATCATGTGCCCTTCCTTTCCTTATCCATACCATTCTGGTACAAGTTAATTTTGGTTTTATCTGTCCAAAGATTCTTGTTCCACAACTGTCCAAAGATTCTTGTTCCACGGTTTTTTAGATGTTCTCTAAAGGCTAATCTAAAGGTTCTTCAAAGGCTAATCTGCCCTTTTTGTTGTCTTCAGTGTAAACTTTGAAAATGATACACCCACCTCCTCTAGAATGTCCTTGGCTAGACTACATATTGTGAAGGAGTTTATGTTCACCATGGGAAGAATTCTGCGATTATCCACTTTAGTTGTCTTCCATAGTCTTTCAGGCTTTTTCCTGATGCTGAGCTCTTCAATACATTGTACCAAACTGTTGATTAAAGTTTCTGCTATCTGTCTGATAGATTTGGTTTGTTTTCTCAGCCTAATGATGGTCCCCTTGCATTGACACCTCTTTAGACTGCCTAAAAGAGTTTCCATGAGCTGATACTAAATGTATTCAACACTTGAAATTAACCCCAGACCTTTCATCTCCTTAATTTATCATGAAATAATGAGGGAACAGGTTGGACAATGAAACTGATTAACAGTCAAATGTCCATTTACTTTTGAGCCTGTGAAAATGGAGGGACAAGTAAAAAATGGCTGTAATTCCTGAACGGAAAAATATTAATGCAATATTTTTGTTAAACCCCTTGAGTTAAAAGCTGAAATGCTACACTTCAATTACATCTTGGTGGCTCTATTTCAAATCCTTTGTTTGGGCTTACAGAGTCAAAATAACAAAAATGTCTATTTGCATTATCTAAATACCTGGACCTGACTGTAATGTATCAGGTGATCATGTCACATCACTTCAACTGATTAATCTCAGTTGACACATTGTGGACAAGTAAATAAAACTGGATGGTCCATTTTTAACAGCTGTTTATGTCACTGTTTATTCTGCCTTGTTAGCCTGTTGTATGCTGATCTCCAAAGTCATTAATTTTCCCCACTCTCATGACATAAAATAGATACAAGAGAGCAAATCATAGCCAAGTAACCACAGATAATAGATGAAAAATACTAGCTACTTACCATGCTAACTATTGGCATAATCAAAAGGGATGCAAGTGGCTTTAATTATTATAATATAACTTGCAACCTGCCAGTAGTTGAGTAACGTTTTTCCATGTGAAGCCAGCCAAAGAACACAAGTATTTTAAATGTAGCTGTCATTCGTAGAACAGTACAGAATTTTCTGGAAGATTCCAGAGCATTAGCCTGTTGGGATGTTGATGTTTGCTGAAGAATGCTATGGCAGTGCAGCATGGGCTTTTAGGAACTGCATTAATGACTGGACTCCCCACTGTGGTCTGTGGAAACGCTCTGACTGGCAGAAGCAGTGGGGACACAATGGACTTGAAATGAGGAGTGGAGATGGCGCACAGTTGGGGGGGATGACGTTTGTAGCCATACTGATGAAGCCTGCATGAGAGAAAAAGGAAAACTGTTCTCAGATCATCTTATTCTGGACTCTGCTTCCTCTGCCTTGCTGGATACTGCAAAGATGTGTCTTCCTGCAGATCTGGGTGCACTTTGTTGGATTTCCACAGAGGGAACTGATCCAAGATCAGTGTTAAAGAGGAAACCTTCCAGAGTGCTGGGCCTCAGGAAAAGCATCGCTCCATTTCCTGTATGCCTCCAGCACCAGAGGTATCACAGCAAGACGCCTTTGAACACAGTCAGAGACGAGACAAAGCAAGGACCAGAAGGGACAGAATTATTTATTTGTAATTCGCTCCGGGTAGCTGTGCTCAATGACGAAATGTAATAAGTAGAGATGGCCTGATAGAACTGCTCTGTTTCATGTTTGATTGTAGAAAGAAACAAACAAACATGGAAGGGAGTTGTTATAAGCACACTTTTGTGCTTGCATGGCCTTTTGGTGTCTTTCTGTTTGGTTTCAAATTTCTTTATCTTCTCCACTACGGTGTATCTGAGTACACGACTCACTTTAGTCTTAAACTAAATCAAGAGATCTAAAACTAAGCTACACCAAACTTGGATTTCTGTTAATGAAATGTTTTGCAGTTCATGACTCTATTTTGACATACTGCAATGGATTTTCCATAGGATGAGCTTCTTTTCGTAAATGAGAAGCCAGAATGAAAGGCAGGGTTGTGAGTCACTTTCTGCTTAGAGTCAGAACAATCCGCTCTGCTCAAGCATGCTTTAATGAAGTGATTAATAAAGAAAAGGAGAAAAACAGTCAGGGAGATCAAAGGCGATGAGTCACTCATAGATGAATGAGATTAAAAATAAACTCTGATGAAGTAATCTTTGGAGTGTTTACATCATCTTCGCAAAAGCTGGACAAATTAGGGTGCTTTGCTCTAACCGAATTAATCATATTGGCAGGCTTTGCTGGAGCACTAGGGCAGTTCAACAAGGCTTTGACACTAAAATGTAAAACTCTGACCACGTTTGCATGGTATAGCTTTGCTTTTGCGCCATCCAGTCTAATAAACTGACTATTAAGTCATTTTGCTGATCCTTGTTATTGTACCACAGGCACTCAACAGTAAATTATTTCTATCATTGACTGTTATAAAATCTCTGCATAATATCTATGCATGATGAATGAAGTGGGCATTTAATCTTACAGAAGTAACTTGTAAAAGCTATTCAAATTTATTAAACATCCCCAGACGAGTGCTGTTAACCATTTTTAAACTGATAATTGGACCAGATCGATTGTGAGCTGTGTTATGTTCTACAATGTGCCACGCTCTGTTGACCTACTGGTGAAACATAGAATGGTTTTTGTGCGATTGGTCAGCGCCAGACGTCTGGGTCATGTATGTTTATTCTACTAAATCACTTACACATCTGCTCCCAGCTGCAGTGGACAAGTGTGCTGGTGATATTTTATGAAGCAGGTTTCCTTTGAAAAACAACTGAGGCCATGACTGAATAAGAGCAGGTATTCTGGCTTATTGGGCTGCTGAAACAGCTGTTGTCTGGTCAGAATTGTTCTGTCATGATTTGTCTGAAGAAAGTAAACACACCTTTTCTAGCTCTAAAACTATAAATGTGCCCATTAACCAGCAGGTTGTGCTGTGGCAGCACTCAAACACACACACACACACACACACACACACACACACCACTCATCGTCATTTCATGGCAACCCCAGCTAGCATATTTACACCATCTCTCTATAGAGTGCGCTTTAAACATTCCACCCTGAAGCAGAGGAAACAGTCAAGCAAAAGTGGAAATGTTGCTGTCAACCGTTTTCCAGCACTAGAGAAGGGTGTGTATGTGTGTGTCCGGTCAATCTCACCCCTGCCCGGCAAACACACTCTCTCTCTCTCTCTGGCACACGGAATTCATTACCCCTCTATTTGCAAGTTGTTCTGCTCGAATGGGAATTGCCATAGTAGTCCATCCCCTCGGACAAAGAAATTGCATGAAATTGCACAATAACTTGAGCATTGGAAACATGTTTTTTCTATTTTGTTGAGTGAGTGGATTCCGATGTGAGAGGCAGCTTTTTCCCTCTCTGTCCTTGACTCTCTTTTTAAGTATAAAGCAGTATACTAGTGGCCATCCATCATCTTAATAAGATGTGTGCATCTCATTTGTACAAGAAAAGGATTAGTTTATAGTCCTTTAACCCCTTAAACTCTAGGCATATTATTCTGTTTATTTATTATAACACATGTTATCCAGTAACGTCTGTGTCTGTCTGTCTGCCCTGCGATGGACTGGCGACCTGTCCAGGGGGTATCCTGCCTTCCGCCCGATGACTGTTGTGATAGGCTCCAGCACCCCCCCCTGGATGTTATCCAGTAACCACTATGAAACTAATATGTATGTCGTTATGTGGCTAAGGTAGTGAAGACCAAAATATGGGTCCCTTAAACCATAGTCCCTTAAAGGGGTTATTTTTTTAAATAATTTAATCGCTTAAGGGCATCACAGCAAACTGTACTTTATAGAATAGTGAGAAGCTGTGGTGTTTTTCCCTGCCTGAAGAGGTCTTGTGCCCTTTAGTAGTATTTCCAGGCCTCTGCAGGTGTTTGCTTGGCTCAGTTGGCAGTAGAGTGCTGGAATGGCCGTGTGTTTTTTTTTCTCTGGAGCATTAGGTGGATCTGGGAGCAGCTTGTTTCAGCTGTCAGTGTGGGGAAGTGCTCCTCCAATGGTGGGAAGTGAGGTAGAGAAACCCCCACCACCACTGCTGCTTTCTTACGGGAACACATAAGCATGCTTTCTCCATCTGGGCCTTATTTTGAAATCTCAGGGTTTATCCACTATCAGTCTATAGTGGGTTTCTTCCCATTGGTCAACAATTTCCCTCCTTTCTGTGTGCAGATGTTGGGGGAATTTACGGAAGATCAGATATATAACAAATTGTGATGAATTGTGATGTAGGAGAGAAAGACCGCTGTCTAGATGACCCGTTCTGTCTTTGCTTACTAAAAGCAAAATATTTTGTTATACAGTATGTTGGTACTCACATCCCAAAATATCAATGGAAAATACTGCAAAATATATTCTATTTTTTTTGTAAGGGTTGAACTAAGGAGAGCAGAATGGAGGGAAAATGAGAGCATTCCCAATCTCCCAGCCAGCATGGGAATGAAACAAATTCCGCAAGTGTGTAGACTGATCTAGAGAGGTGAATGGAGGGTAGAGAGGCCATGTCTTTATCCCTTACTCTCTCTTCTCCCTCTCTCTTTCTCTTCCCCTCACTCTGCGAATGTCTAACGCATGAAAATGAGCTGTTTGTGAAGGCAGGCCTGGCTCTTTGGCACGGTGTGTGTGTGTTTTGACGTTGGTTGGACGAGGGCCGTGTGGGGTTTGCACCAGAATCTCAAAGATTCCCAAAGACCCCAAACAATGTGGGAAGTACTCAAATGTTTGGACAAGGCCAGTGGCCACTGAAACGTTTTGTCCCATTCACTGAATGCACTGCTGCAGATGGAACTGTCTTGGTGTTGACCCACATTGCTCAGTACTATGCACTTTTTTAGGCCAAAAAGAGAAATTCTTATGAATGCCATATTCATACGTAATGAGAGCATCAGAAAGTACAAACTTGCAGGCTGCTGTATGTATATGTTGGGGTCTGCTATACTACTTGGCTTTGGCTCTGTTTTGAACGTATCCCAAGCCAACGCTGGCAAGTGGGGGAGGAGGTGCAGAATTTCAGTGTGTATTGACGAGCTTAAGCACATAAGCCAAGCACTGTCAAAGCAAACAGGAGAATGGGAGTAGAGGAGAAAGCGGTGGTGGTGGCCGGACACTGGCCTGCCCTGTAAACCCAGGACCTAACACTACTAAATTTAACACCCACACACACTGCTCAGCCTCAATGTTTACACTCAAGGCCAAATTCCTGCAAGTTCCTGAAAGATGCGTAGTGTTAAATGGATCTGATTTTGTAAGCCAGGTTTGATGGCATTTGATGGCAAAATACTCAGCATACACACACATGATGACATGCATATGATTTAACACTATCAAACCAAACTAAAAAAAATCAACAAATTTTCAACTTTGTAAGATCATGTTGCTTGCATATCTAATAAATACAAAGGGTGTTTTAAACACAAGGAACATCCTTTCATAACCTATTGCTTTAATATACTATATGTAGTATAATGTAATGATTCACATTCATATTGATGTGAATCTTAATCTGTGGTGCTTCTATATGACTCAGAAAAGAAACATCCTTCATTGAAGGGGTGATTAAAGATTGGCTCAGTGAGGTGCAGTCAAAGAAGGCAATGTTGACTAATAAGATAAGAACGTCTGTGACGAGTGATCATCAACATTTGAATAGAGACTGCAAATCTGGACTGCTTTTACTAAACAAATAAAAATAGAGCCTGCACTCAGTAACCTCCTTCAGGGCAGAATCTGGTTACAGTATATGCTAATTGAAAGTGGTCTGTGCAATAAAAATGGAATCAGCATAGATATGTGGAACCAGTTTGGCAAATTACAAGCAATAAAAGTATACTTTGTTCTTAATTTCAAGTGGAGAATTGCTTGTTAGTGCGTGTAGCCCACTTTAATTTTTTTTCTTTTCTAAGTGAAAATATGGTAAAATTACTGTTTATATGCTGGACTGAACATACTGGAAAAGAAATAAAATATCAAATGTTGGCCTGTGCAAAAGTTTTGCGTTTTATTTTTCCAATATGTTAGACTCATTTTACAAAATATGTAATTTGGCCTTGGATGTTTAAACTTTTGAGTATGATTATATCTGATAAGTGGATCATGCCAGGTTTCATTCTTAGTCACTGGTTACTTGGTTTAGCATGTGGAAAGATTTGCACAAGTCTCACTCTCTCTGAAAGTAAAAGTATTCTGAAACTCCTTGAGGGTGTGTGTGTGTGTGTGTGTGTGTGTAAGTGAGACGTGCCAGTGTAACCTGAGCTTTGCCACCTCCTCATTTAGATGCTCCTCCACTCTACTCCTCTGAAAACGTAGCAATGGAGGCGTGGCTCTTTGCTAGTGAGACGACCCGTAGAGACATACACGCTTGGGCGCTTGACACGCACTCCCCCACACTTTCCCGTTTTGGGCTAATGGCACACTCTGAGCCGCAGCCCTAATCAGCTAAGGTTATGAGGACCGCTGAGCTGTTCCACATGTGCGGGGGAGCGTCAGATCAAATTAAGGCCGGCTGGACAAAGACCCTTTTTTGCACACAGGTGTCTAGAGGGGGGTGGAGGCAGTTTAGAACTGATGTGCTAAAGGAGCCTCTTATGCAGGGATGAAGTAGGCCCCCTTCCCCCACATGCTTTTAACCCTGTAAAGGCTTTTGTACTGATAAAGCAATTAGAGTGTCTAGCTCCCAGCCTGTTTGTTTGCGTCTGGATTGTGAATGTAATGTGTGTTTAGACTGGGCTAGCTGATACATTCAAAACAGGTTTGGTCAGATGCATTTTTCAGAAATTTAAGTCAATTCACTTAACTGGTGCTGCGTACACACACAAGTACATACTCATATACGCACATATACTCATATACTAATAATACAGAATTTCTCAATGCATTCAGGCCAGGCTGTGGTGCATAAGACAATACATATATAATATTTACAAAAGACAGAGGTTAGAAAAACTATTGAGTAAGCCTACAGAATTCTATAGTAATTATACAGAATACAGCAGTGCACAAACCTGGCTTTCAAGGGTTGTCCTGTTAACATCAGCTTTCATTTTGGTATGCTAAGTACAATTTTATGCGCAACATTAAGAGGACATAGTGGGAAGTTTATGAATGTAATGAATAAATGTTATGAATGTTTCATTTATAGCATTTGGAGGACATACTTGGCCCATCCTTTATGCAGACATTGTTTAAAACAACATAATTTATGATGAATTGAAATAAAAAAAAGTCTTGTAAGTAGCTTTTAGATGCCCTAGAGTAGGATTTCAGGGAGGGAAAAAGCAAAACTGAACTATTGTGAGGGCATGACACTGTAAAAATTCATGTTTAATTTTAAAAAAGTTATTTAAGGACTTGTAATAGCAAGTTAACAGAGTTGTCAGAGTTAGAAGCTATGTCTTATGCTCTGTCCACTTGTTACTGTTGAGCTAATTATTATGTTCAGTTCACTCAAAGTTTTGGAAAGTTATCCTTTAGAATAATTTCAGCATTTTGCCAGTTAGGAAATGATCATTTTCAAATGATCAGTTATTATTAGTTGTTTCAAAGTCAAAAATAACAAAACATGCCAAAATGTAATTTTTTTCCCAGTGTATTTAAGTTGTTTGGAGAATATTATAATATAAAAGTATAGATAATGTAAAATACATTATGTACACAGCACAGTATGTAAACAAAGCACTCTTGTGACTTGCTATTGTGCCAGGATTTAGGTGCTCTGATAGGGCTTAATTTGAAATTCATGCTCAGAATAATACTTATAAATTAGTCTCAAAGTTGAAACACAGCTAAAGGTCAGTTCAAATGCCAGACAACCACAAACAGCATTCAGGCGGGAAAAGGTTTTCAAAACCCACGTGTGGTCTTTGAGCATGAACTGCTCTGTTTTGATCACCATTTTGCCACCAGTTGCCACAATTAGAATAAAGACAGCAACAATACTCCCCCATCCTCTCTTTTGCGGCTGCCTAGCAACCCTGATGCAGCTGTGGTGGAGGCGGGTGATTTTTGGTTGCGTGGCCGGTACTCTCAATCTGCATGGAACTAATTCTGTCTGGGTATTCAATTTAATTCTCCATGCTGTCCCTAAGCCCCTTTACAGCACCCCACCCCCTGCTCTCAGCTATATAAACTGCTTATCCACGGCCCTGAACACTGAGGGGCTTGTGCTCTGAGTAATTTTTTTAAAAGTCCATAAAACATTCTTGTGAGATTTAGCCGTTTAGGCTAACGAGGAGCGCTAATGCGCTAAGGTATTGTGGCTAAAGCAGCGGTAACTGATTCTGAACAATCCAAAACATTAGGAACAGACTTAAGCCGGCGTGAAATGAATTGAAATGGAGATGTCTGCAACTGTAAATAAGATGCCAAGTGAGCGGCAGAATTTGTTAACCGAATCAACAGATGGCACTTACGCACATGACAATGGTTCTAAACTGCCGTTTTCCCCCTTAACCCATCTTTCAAAGTGTTGCATTAAGAGTGTGATCAACTGAAGCCAAGTTAATAGCTGCCCTGTTCAGTTCAGTACCTTGACTCATAGGGAATGCAGTCATACCCAGTTTTATTACAGTACATTTTTGCTACCATGCTGAGCCTCTGAAGACTTAACAGACTAGAAATCACTGGGTCCAGCAGCTCCCTTATCAAACTCTAAGGCATGTTTAAAATCTGCTCTGAGCTCTTCACTATCACAGTGCACTACTAACTGTTATCACCAGAGAGACTGTCTCCAGGTGGTTCTGGCCTTTATGGTCCAGTGCCTAAATCAGATTAGCTGGGAGCAATCTCAGGACCGTGAGCGCCGGCATGTCTCCTCAGAGCCCGGCTCCTGCACTCACCTCATCGTCTCTCCTCTTGCACCCTGTGTCCTCCTTCCAAAGCTTGCCAATGTGTTGACTGGAGGAAAACATTCTGAAAGTCTTAAGAAAGAAGACCATGTACATTTAATCTAAAATCAGCATTTTGTTTTGTTCTTCCAGGTCCACTGTGACACAATTCACATACTACAGGAGCCCAGCATTGACCCCATTGAAAATGGGCTTTCTCTGGATGCCTTTTTCTGATAATGTTGTGTTAACTCACCAGTTTTAGCTGAAAATAATTGGTAAGAATGATTGGCAGGTAAATCTGATTGCCAAAGTGTATCATATTCCTTTATTGTAAACACATAAAAGGTCTGTAAAAATTTAGTGTTGGTTCTAGTTGGGGGCAGTCGTGGGCTGGAGGTAAGGGAACTGGCTCTGTGACCGGAAGGTTGCCAGTTCAATCCCCAGTGCTGACAGTCCATGACTGATGTGTCCTTGAGCAAGACACCTAACTCTCAATTGCTCCCCAGGCGCTGTGGATAAGGCTGCCCACTGCTCCGGGTAAGTGTGTTCACTGCCCCCTAGTGTGTATGTGGTGTTTCACTTCACGGATGGGTTAAATGCGAGGTGGAATTTCCCTGTTTGTGGGATTAAAAAAAAAAAGTAGCACTTAATTATTAGAGTTTGCATGAGGGGTCCTGTTTTGATGTAAGAGATTAAAATGTGGAGATTAAAACAAATATCAATCAGAATATTGCAGAATAACTGAGCATTACAGAAATAAAAATAACATTATGCAATAGCTTGAAAAGGAAAGAAACGTCTTAAGATATAAGCATTTTACATTTAGACCTTACCAGGATCAGCAGCTGGTAAGGAACTCCAATAAAAACCTCAAAATAACATCCAAAAGACGTAAAAGTCTATGGAGACAGTCTATGGCATTTAGGGATAAAAGTGTCTTTTTTCACCATTCGCAGAAAACTTCAAGAGAAATAATACAATAGCTGCTCCACAAGATGCACACCTCTCATTGGCTGGAACTCACAAAGAAGTACAAAGCAGAGTTCTGTAGCTAAGTTTTTTGGACATATAAGTTAAAGATGAATCTTTATCAAAGTGATGGGAAGAGAAAAACATTGAGCAAGAGAGGGACTGCAAATGGTCAAAAACACACCATGTAATTTGTTAAGCATGGAGGAGGCAGTGTCATGGCTTGGGTATGCATGACTACTTCTGGACCTGGCTCACTGGTCTCCATTGATAATGTAACTGGTGATGGCAGCAGCAGAATGAATTCTGAAGTGTGCATCATGCCTTATCATGTCCAGGCATTTCCCTCTAAAGTCATCGGGACAAAGTTTATGCAGCAAGACAATAACCTGAAGCACACTGCACACTTAACCAGGGAGTTCATCAGGAAGAAAAGGTGGAAAGTTATAGACTAACCAAGTCAGTCTCCTGTTTTAAACCCAACTGAGCATGCATTTTACCTGTTGAAGAGAAAACTGAACAACCCTAGTACAATGTGGCCTTCATGAAGGCTTGGCAGAGCATTCCAGATTATGTATTATGAGTCTGGTAATGTGAATGCATTGACTTATAATGACTTTTGCTTTAAAAGGTTATTCTGCATAATTCAAAATTCTGCATAATTAATTGGCTAAGATGCTCTGTTCTAGAGAAGCTTATGGAATTGATGAGTTTTGACATGTTACATTTTTATGCACACAGAAACCAAAAGGAACGACAGATTTCTCAAAATGTAGTGGAGTAAAAAGTAAGATATTTGACTTGTACAGATACCTGAAAAAACTACGAATTACATTTACTTAGTTACTGTCCACCACTGGCAGAGATAAATAAGTGGACATGAAGTGTCATTGCAGTGATGTCTAATTGGAATTTAAGAGTCTTACTGCTTCAGGGAAGAAGCTGTTTCTCAGTCTGTTTGTTTTACTCTTAATGCTCCTCAACCTCCTACCTGAGGGGAGTGGGACAAAAAGTGTGTGTGCTGGATGAGTGGGGTCCTTCATGATGCCAGTGGCCCTTTCCCTGCATCTGGAGGTGTAAATGTCCATGGTGGTGGGAAGGCTGACTCCACCAGTCCTCTGTGCAGCCTTCACCACCCACTGCAGAGCTGTCCTTTCTGCCGCAGAGCAGCTTCCGTGCCACACGGTGATGCTGGAGCACAGAATGCTCTCCACCACACATCTGTAAAATGAAGTGAGGACTGAGCTCCCGAGTCCAGCACGCCTCAACCATCTGAGGAAGTAGAGGTGCTGATGTGCCTTCCTGATCAGGCTGGCTCCAGGTAAGATTGTTAGGTGTACACCCAAGTACCTATAGACCACTTACACTGTAGATCCTCCAATGTGTAGGGGAAGGGGAGGGATGGTGTTGCCCCTTCTGAAATCCACAATCATCTCCTTTGTTTTCTTATAGTTATATAATATAAAGTAAAAGTATAGTAAAACAACAGTAAAAGGTCTTAAAACAAAAATTCTTAAATTTGCAGAACATTTGATTCCTCTCTGTATTATTGTAAGGGGTATACTCTTGTTGAATAACCATGTTGCTGTTAAATGAGCTTTAATGAGCGTCAGTGCTCTGGCTCAGCGTTGAGGCCTGTTGGCCGGGGCTGCTGTTTGATGGGAATGCGTGATGAGCGGGGTCTTTATTAGAGCCGCCTGCTGCTTTGATGTGAAGCAAAGGCCACAAAGCAGCGCTCCACACATATCTGTCACTAGCCCAGCTGCAGCGGGTTCTGACTGCCTCTTCACCTGTGTGGGCGTACAGTGGATTTTTGTGGATATCGGTTTGCGAGAGATAGGAGTCTGCATGTTGTGTGTAATTATGCTGTAAGCCTGTGTTTGTATGCAGTGCCAGAGCCAATAGTAGTGTGAAATAAATAGAGATGATTTTGAGTCTGTGGTCAAACTAGCATCGTGGCTCCAAAGCTGTTGTTGATGTTTGTGGGCTGAGTTGCTACGTTGCAGAAAGAGAAAGAAACAGACACTGGCCTGGTACAGAATCTCACTTTCAGTGGTTCATATGAACATGGTTATATTTGTGCTTAATTCACATTATATGGTTTGGTTTAGAAGTAAATCAGTAAGGCACGCTTTAAGGGCCACGATTGTAAAATAGGTTGTGTCTTTTTTCCTCTGTTCTGTTATTTCCTGAGGCTAATATTGTTGTGGCACTATAAATCTGTGGATCTGGAAGAGAGTTGTCTGCTCATTGTCAAACTGTGAGACCAGGAACTGTGTCAAGTCGTGAAAAGTGAAATCTGTTTTTACTCGCTGCTCCAATGCAAGTAAATAGCAGCTCTGAATTGTAACCTGCTCCTTTCATGCCTTTTTCAACTCTGGCTCAACTTTACACTTGGAACAAGAGCTGTTTCCATGCTAAAAGAGGGGGGCTGACACTTTGTGTGTTTGGTAATAGCATGGGCCTAATTATTCACCCTCATCCTAATATATCCTTATGATATATAGAGCTTTATATTTCTTGTATGCTCGCATACTCTGCTGTAAATCTTGGCCAAGTCGCAGAAAGAAATGTTCAAGTGGACATATATGTGAAGGACTGTCCAAACACCCCTTCTATAATGCAGTTGATATATGTTATAGCATTGCACTATATGAAAAAGAAATAGGCAGCTGTAAAATATATATTAACACTTTATGTTTTCTCTACATAAGGTGTTTATAATAAGGAGTTTATAGAGCAAAGTGGGGAGTTTTTGGCATTGAATCTTAATGTGTAAGCTATAAGTCACTTTAACGCTAATCACATATAATGCTTGGTTGGAGTGGAGGTTCCAGTGGTCTAAAAGGAGCACAAAGAGCTCACAGTGGACAGAGATGACTGGGGCATGTGTGCCTGTTTTTAGCTCCGCACACAGACACTGAGAGGCTTACGACTCAGAGGGGGTCTGGACTCCTCTTTTTTTCTCTTTGAGTTTTTTTTTTTTTTTCTTTTTTCTTTTTTTTTTCTTTCTTCTTCTTCTTTTTTTTTTTTTTTTACATTTTTTCCACTCTGTTTTTCCATTTCTCTCTGTCTCTCTCTGTGGTCCAATGTGTTAACCAGACTCTTAATTTAGCGATTTCAGCCAAGAAAAAAAGAAAAAGAACACTAAGATCTTTTTGTAGTTTGTGTCAGAAATAGGTCCCGAGTGCACACGCAACCATGTGCAAATACAAACACACACATAAACCCACCCACACACACTCGCCAATGTTTCAGAAATACCTCCAGCTTTGTATACAGCTTGCTGTGGGCATGCTACTGCAGTTCTAAAACAGTGCTGTGCAAAAATCAGAGACTTCATTTATTTCATTTCCAGTCAAAACAGCCATTATGTACATGTTATTCATTTTCAGGAGGTATTTCTGAGGAGATTAGAAATACAATAATCCACTTTGCAAAATGAAAGGGAAAGACAAGGGAAACAAATCTGCCGTTCCAAAGATCTACTAGCTAGATTTGAGTGTAGCTGTCAAGATGCCATTTGTCAGAAAAAGAAATTTTGCACTAGACTGATGACATTGGACATCTGAGATGTGGATGAAGGCTTTATGAACTGGTGAGTCTAACCTGAATGTGTTTGGAATTGTAACCCACTTTAAAGACTGAACTTTGGAACCGGATTCCTGCAGATTTCTTTAAATACCTGAAAGCAGATCTCCTGAAAAGAATGGATGTAGTTGTAGTTGTTGAGGCTTCTGCGTGATTATGAGTTTTTTCATCCTGATGCTGAAAAATGGATAACTTGATGGCCATTTTGAATGGAAATTAAATAAAGTTGTTTTGTTTTTTTTACTCTACTGTTTTGCACAGTACTCTGTGTTCTCTCACATGTGGTTGCTTATTTAGCAAAGTGTTGAAAAAAGACATTTCCTGTGTCTTTGTATGGGGAAGTGTGTGTTGTGCTGTATCCTAACCCAGATCTTATTTTTAGCCAAAAAAAGCAGATTGTTTGTCTGTGCATGCGTGTGTGGGCGTGCAGGATGTGATGTTGTCTGTAGGGTATTCTCACCCTCCACCTGAATGCCCAGCCTAATGAATGAGTGAAAAAGCTGAACAACCATAGAAGAATATGCATCATCTAGACCAAAGTGATGTGTGACATGATAACAACTCATGTAACTACTTTTTCTTAAGCCGGCTCGTGTTGTTTTGGTTTGACTTTGATTTTTCTGCATGATGTTATATCTCAGCTGCAAAGCTTTTGCTGCTAGAAAATGAAGGTACCTTACTTGGCATTTTAACCCTTAGAAGTCACAGTTATCCCCAGAGAAGGTGTAGTATAATTCAATATGAATTATTTCTCACTCACAGCTCATTGAAATAAGTGGAGAAATCCCTAGAAAAGTGCAGATTTTAAACTTTCCACTGATACTACATTTGTGTTTGCATATAGTAGAGGAGGTATTTTATTATGATTTGAGTTTGATCAAAAGTTGTGGTTTGTACTCTTATTTTATAGAAAAAATAAACATCCTTTATATTTTTACTGCTTCCAACTTTAGTTAATCTGATTTGTGCTGTTATAGCCTGATCCTTTGATGATTCAGACATGCAAAGGTTGCGGTATTAGTGAGCTGTAGGGCCCAACCGATATGAAAATTATGTGGCCCATACTGCTACCAGTTTTAGGGGGCTACAAATTCCAATAACCAATAATATCAGCCAATAAAACTTTGGGTTTATATTTTAGATTTTAATTTAGTTAAACAGTGCTTAACTGACAGTTTGCCAGTTCTCAGTGGTCTTCACTATGGACTCATAGTCTCACAGGAGCAACTATAATGCTTTGCACTTTGTTTTCTGTTCATCACATGTTTTGTTTTTGATTTTCATTCTCTTCATTTCTTTGTTTAAATGTTAGGACTCAATGCTTTTATATGGTTTTGTAATACTTACCATGATGGTGTTTTGTGTTCAGATTAATCAGTTCAGCCTGTTCTCCTATGTATCTCATTGACCTGCCCAGAGGCTTAGTAAGCTAACAAGCTACCTTGCTTACAACTAGAAAAATGTTTATGTATGTTAGTACAGGCACCTAGGACTTTGAGGCCACTGAACTGCACTTTAGTTTGTACAGTCTTCATGGAAACTGCCTCTGTGACTAGTGATGCTCTTTCTGAATTACTCAAAATGTTGGAGCAAAATTAATTAATTGCACTGATTTTAAGTTTTGAAAGTTCGCACGTGACCTGATGTCACTTCGCTAATGTTATTACGAATGTTTACATTAGTTAGTGGCAGTACTTTTTAAAAACAGGGTGTGTTCAGTTTCAATTTTGGATGTTAAATATAATCCAATATAATATAGGCACAATTTTGGGATTTTTTTCTGTGCATAGGGCATCTTATTAAGAATACATTAAGTGATTGCACCCACACCCACCCACCCTAGTGATGTAAAAAAGTTGATACTACTAATAAATTTATTCATGACATTCAGCAGTCAACAGTACTTTTGTTATGTTAGTTATACGCTGAAATAAGTGTAACACGTAGTCAGTATTAATGTATCCAGAAACATTAGAGGTGCAAGTAATTGTGACTGGTGTGTCACTGAATCTAATATGTGAAGCAGCAGAGAATGTGCATTTCAAATCCTCTGCTTCAAACACACGGATTTCAAATGATTCGAAGCTTTCAAGATTATCTTTCT
The DNA here is from genome assembly GCF_015220715.1 of Pygocentrus nattereri. Classification (NCBI taxonomy): domain Eukaryota; kingdom Metazoa; phylum Chordata; class Actinopteri; order Characiformes; family Serrasalmidae; genus Pygocentrus; species Pygocentrus nattereri. The sequence continues at coordinate 31,714,342 of NC_051221.1, read as the reverse complement.
CATTTGTGCTGTCACTCTCTGTGACCATTGATGTGTCTGATGAAATTACAAGAAATATTTATAACCTGGACCAAATCAGTGGAAATACTGAGGGCATCTGGTGAAATATTTCTTTAAACCTATTCATCTCTCTCTCTCTCCCTCACACATGTACATGCTCTCTGAGACAGGCAGTAATAAGTAGCCGGTGGTCCAGTTGAGCGTGCAGGTCGTGAAGGTCATGGTTGTGTGTGTATGACTAGCATGTCAGTCACACAACACAGCTGGTCGCTGCCCTAAAGGACACATTCAGTATGAGCACTGTTATTCATCTCAGAGCTTCACAACCTCAAAGCAGAAAAGCATTCACACCTGCTGCTCCACACACACTCACACACACCAACTTCAATCCCTTTTTGATGAGACGGTGTGGTTTGTTCTCTGTTTGCTGACACTACAAGTTCGAGCTTACACGCCCCTCCCCCCTCCCCCTCCCCGCCATCTCTCTCTCTCTTTATTCCTTTCTATTTCTCTCTCTACCTCTACATCCATACTGCTTAGAAGATCTACAAACATATTTAGCTTCGTAAAATGCGCAGCACCTCCATGAAATTGATCTTGTGTATATATTTCACACAAACTGCACTCCACCAATTTGTGGTTGTTTAAAGAATCGTTTTTGTACATGGGATATTTGAGTGAGAACCTTTCAAAGTTTAAAGGAGCTCCATACAATGTAGATGTTGTATACTAGTGGTGCAACCATACACTCACCCACAATTCAATTCAAGTTATGATGCTAGTTTCACAATTCAGTATTCTCATGATATTTTGAACACAATTTGAATTAAAAAATTATAACTAATCGTGTTGTTACACAGTTTAGTGAAGACCCTAAAGCTGAGCACATAGCAAGTGTTGATAAAGTTCTACTAATAGAACTTTTTTTTTATCTGAGAATATCATTAAAGCTCTGTAGGAACATTTTGAACATTTTAACACAGTATATCAATAATCTAACTGTGTCCTGATCTCAGAATTGAAAATCATATCAAACCTGAAAATATGTCCATTCTAATGCCCCTAGTGCACAAACATGTAAGCACTTTTTTTTTTTGCTGTATTCTATTGAGACCCAACTGTATTGGATCAAATCTAATTTTGAATTTTTTGTATCATTGCACCATATTAGACTGGATCATTAACAGAATGTCCATTCTCCAAGATGTACGTTATCACAGTGTCACAGTAATGTCACAGTGCTTTGCTGTGCTTTTGTTCCAGACCAGTGAAAGGTTTTTCCCAGAACCATACGCCCACGCCTAGAACAAGAGCGGACCCTTTATTTCGACAGTGGAGTCTACATCCATGCCTGAATCAAACACAAAAATTCCTCAATTTTAGTGTATTTGAAGGCCTATGCCTGTTTCCCTTTTTTGGATCGTGCTCAGATTCAAACGATCATTCATATTCACCTTAAGCAGTTTTAGCAGCAGCCGCTCAAAAGGAGTGTTTGGCTGTTATTTTAGCTGTAAACCATTCCATGTGAAATATTGATCAAACTTTTCACATTTCCATTCATGAATTTCCAATAGCTGCCCCTTAAGTACGAGCTGTCTTGATTAAAGTGCTCAGTCGTATGCGCTGATGGCTAAGTTACAGATGAAAAAACATGCCGAGTAAAGTACCTGTATTAGAGAGTAACAGAAGGCTTTTATCGAAACAAAGCCGGGTGATAATGGTGAAGGTTTGTGGCAAGCCCACATTGAGAAATATTAGCTTTGGATCATATCCAGACCTTTTCTGGGTCTCTTGCCAGATAAGGACTGTTGAGCGCCTGGAGTATTCTGCAGGTTTTATTTATTTTTTTGGAAAATTACACAAGATCAGAAATGCATGCAGGAATGTATTTCAGCTCTGTATTCTTGCTGCATTTAATTACTACACTCCTGCCAAATGGTATGCAGGAACATGTAGCTTTTCTGACGAGGTTATAGAGAACTTGCAACATTTAACCAGCTCAAAGATGCTGTTCAGATCTGCAGCCACTTTGACTGTCTCTCTTTTAATGAGTGTAGCAGCTGTGGCTATACACAGTACACTTCTCATTTGTCATTGTAACATAAATTATGTGATTTTCTGGGACGTTTTCTTTTGTTGTTTTTTTTCCCCTTTGGCAGCTGTCCTTAGTTTGACACAATACACTTTACCGTTGTCATTGTTACATAATATTTGTACATTTTCTGTGATTTTTTTTTCTATTACACAAAATGTACTGTACAAAATTCCCCTCAGCAAATATTTTAAAACATTTATCTGGGCAGTTATTGTGTTTCTGCGAATAAAAACACCATATAACATTACAATAAATACAAATAAACCTGAATGCAGCAAAAAATAACAAGAATGAGTTCAAGAATGGTGATATCTTGTGAGTAGGTTAGAAGAACACAGATTTCATTCCAGATATCTCCTCAAAGCTCCCAGCCTTCACATGGATTTGATCGTTTCCATCAACAGCGCTCCTCATTACATTTTTCTAAAGGATTCATGATGCCTACAATAATACTGGGCAGCCATGGGGAGAGGTTTGGAAATGATTAGCAAAGTCAGGTATTAGATGACAGCTACAAGTAATACCCGGCTGCCACAAGGAGAGGTAGTCAGACATAAATTCACTACCTATTGTGTTATTTTCATTTGTATTTTTTCTTATATTACTGTTTTTCTGAGTAGATAAAGACTTTTAATCAAATTTTCTCAGGTGTCTAAAATGTTTGCACAGAAGTGTATTATGTTCCTTCTTCAGCATCTGAATGTTTCTCATGCTGAATAGTGACTTTAGGAAGGCATGCTAAACTCCAGGTTATAACTGAAATATGTGAAAAATGCATGTGGAATGTTAAAAGTGCAGAAGACCATGTGTTTTGAACTTTATATGTGCAGGGAGAAATTACACATCGTAGTTCTCCCTCTTTCTTTTCTTCCACGTGTTGAATATCTCTTCACAATGGTGTGTGTCATTCAGGCTGAGAGTCAGAAGTTCACTCTCCCTCTCTAGTCCTCTGCATGACCCTAGAGAGGGAGAGAGAGAGCATTGCTCAGGGCATCATATTCAGCTATTGAAGGTGTGGAACATAAGCTCAGTACTAGCATTCATCTACTAATGAACTGGCATGAGCTTGGATAGCAGCTACAAATATTGAGTGCTAGTGTGAAGAAAGCTAAGGTCCTCTGCCAGCAAAATTACTGCTGTCATTAACACACAGATTTTGGTCTCACTAATACCTGTACTTTTAACAGTTGTTTCGGGAAGGAAAACACAGCAAAATAGTATCAGGTTTATTTATAGTGCAGATTTAGGTTTAATGTCAGAGCACTGGCCTGGAGTGCCGGGTCACTAATAACACATCTCCTGTGCTGTAGTGTAAATGCAATGTTTAATGGTTGTTTCCTCAGGGCCTTCACATGCAGCTTAAGGAGTAGAAATGTTTCCATCATACACTGTCAGAAATATAGTACTGAGCAGGAGTAATTTTTGTTTACAAAGGTACAAAAATGTTAATGTATCCTTAAAGGTACAACATTGAATTTTGAGGTTTAACTGTGCACCTTAAATATGTTTGTGCAGGGCAAAGGTATAATACATACCTTTACATATATCTTTTCAAGTCAAGTCAAGAGGCTTTTATTGCCATTCCATCTATGTACAAGTACACAGTGGAGTGAAATTACGTTCCTCCAGGAAAAACACGGTGCACCAAGGAACAAAAAGTACAAAGTGTGAACGTGCAGACACAGTGTATAAACAAAAAATTAAACTAGAAACAATAAATATGATAAATTAAACAGACATTAGACACAGTAAACAGACAGGACAGTGCAGCACCGACACAGCACTCATTCTGGACATGAGGTAGTGGAAAAGGTGCAGAGATATATAACATGCTGTGATCTGTGAGTCACGCAGTCAGATGACATACATAAACACAGCAGTTACTGAGGTAGAAAAACCTGAGTAAAACATTGAAAACAGTGTAGCAGCAATGTTCCAGATAATACAAGTAGTGCATCAAAAGAGTTGTGTGTGTGGAGTATGTGTGTGAGGCGGGGCGGGGGTTAGCTCAGTCCTTGTGAGTTTAAAAACCTGATTACTTGAGGAGCAAAGCTGTTGCAGAGTCTGGCAGTGGTGGCATGGATGCTCTGGTACCTTCTGCCAGACGGCAGCAGTGAAAAAAGTCAGTGTGAAGGATGGATGGGGTCGTCCACAATGCTAGTGACTTTCCGGATACAACGTGTGGTGTAGATGTCCATGATGGAGGGGAGAGACCCCAATGATCTTCTCAGCCATCCTCACTATACGCTGTAGGGTCTTGCCGTCTAAGGCAGTACAATTCCCAAACCAATGCTCTCCACAGTCCCCCTGTAGAACATGGTGAGGATGGGAGGGGGGTGAGCCTTTTGCTGGGCTCTCTTGGCTATGGATTTGGTGTTGAGGGACCAGGTGAGGTCCTCTGTGATGTGGACACCGAGGGACTTGGTGCTCCTGACGATTTCCACAGCAGAGCCAGTGATGTTCAGAGGAGGGTCACTCGCACTCTTCGGAACCAACCATCTCCTTAGTTTTGTCTACATTCAGAGACAGGTTGTTGGCTCCACACAAGTCCATTAGCCGCTGCACCTCCTCTCTGTATGCTGACTCGTCATTCTTGCTGATCAGACCCACTATAGTCATGTCATCAGCAAATTTGATAATGTGGTTTGAGCTGTACTTTGCAGTACAGTCATGAGTCAGCAGAGTAAACAGAATTGGACTGAGCACACAGCCCTGAGGGACACCAGTGCTGAGTGTGGTAGTGCTGAAATGTTATTTCCTATCCTGGCTAACTGAGGTCGCTCAGTTAAGAAATCCAGGATCCAGTTACAGAGGGACCCTTTCAGGCCCAGCAGGCTCAGTTTTCCAATTAGATGCTGAGGGATGATGGTGTTGAATGCTGAACTGAAGTCTATGAACAACATTTTGACGTAGATGCCTTTATTGTCTATGTGGGAGAGAGCCAGGTGGAGTGTGGTGGAGATGGCGTCGTCTGTTGAGTGGTTGGGGCGATATGCAAATTGCAGTGGGTCCATTGAAGGAGGAAGCTGGTCTTTAATGTGCCTCATGACAAGCCTCTCAAAGCACTTCATGATGATAGGAGCGAGTGCAAAAGGACGGTAGCCATTGAGGCAGGACACTGGAGACTTCTTCAGCACAGGGATGATGATGGTGGGCTTGAAGCACGTTGGAATGACTGCAGTGCTCAGAGAGATGTTGAATATGTCCGTGAGAACATCAGCCAGCTGTACGGTGCATTCTCTGAGCACTCTGCCTGGTATGCTGTCAGATCCTGGTGCTTTTCATGGGTTGACTCTGTGTAGAGTTCTCCTCACATCAGCAGTGGACAGACACAGTACCTGTTCACTTGAAGGAGGTGTGGTTTTCCTCACCGTTGTGCCGTTCTTTGCCTCAAACCGAGCATAGAAGTTGTTGAGTATGTCTGGAAGGGAGGCATCACTGTCACAAGCAGGTGGAAGTGACTTGTAGTTGGTGATGGCCTGGATGCCCTCGCCAATGAAAATGATCATGGATTTACTTTGAGTAGGCATGCTTAGCCTCTTTGATGGCCTGGGAGAGTTTGGCTCTTGCCACCCTGAGGCTTGCTTTGTCCCTTGACTTGAAAGCCTTGTTGCGGATTCTCAGCAGCATGCGAACCTCTGCAGTCATCCATGGTTTCTGGTTGGGGTGAATTGTGACAGGTTTGGAGACAGTAACATCATCAATGCACTTGCTGATGTAGCCAGTCACTGATTCTGTGTACTCCTCCAGGTTGATGGAGTCACCAGTAGTTGCTGCAGTACTCTGAACATCTCCCAGTCAGTGTGCTCAAAACAGTAATGAAGAGCAGATATAGCTCCTGGTGACCAGGTTCTCACTTGCTTCTGGTTTGTTTTGGCACGTCTGATGAGCGGTCTGTATGCTGGGATGAGCATCACAGAGATGTGGTCTGAGTAGCCATAGTGGGGGCGGGGCTCGGTCCTGTATGCGCCGGGGATGTTTCTGTAAACAAGATTCAGCACATTAGCCCCCCGGGTTGCAAAGTCCACATACTGGTGGAATTTGGGGAGTATTGACTTCAGATTAGCATGGTTGAAGTCACCGGCAACATGCATAACCTAATGTTTTAAATAGAGCTATACAATAAAAACTTGGAGACAAGGCAGGGTTTATGGAGTCATAAGATTTATATATATCCTTATAATTTAAGCCAAAAATATAATTCCGATGGAATATAGTAAAATTATGTCTTTTAACTAATGGTTAATTAGTTAATGACTCTTGAGGGTGCCACTCTAGTGACGAGAGGTACCACCCTAGTCAAGATTTATTACCTTTTTCTCTAAAGGTGTACACTGGAGGACTTGTTTCCTGACTGCTTTACTACTCTCTCTCTCTTTCTCTCTCTCTCTCTCTCTCTCTCTCTCTCTCTCTCTCTCTCTCTCTCTCTCTCTCTCTCTCTCTCTCTCTCTCTCTCTTTTGCTCTCATTTGAATTTGAATGGTTTGTGCTTGGGCCGATGCACGTGTAAGATACACAAATCACCACCATCGACTAAAGCAGGCAATATGGGACTAATACTGTAGCAGGGCATCCACTCAAAATGCAACAACAGCTTTTTGAATAATCTTTTAAACATCTTTACAGTTTTATTAAGCTCAAAAGAAAAGTTGCCACAAATTGACCAAGAGATTTGTGAGTGTGAAGAACCTTTAAAAGTTTAAAGAACCTTCACATAATTTAAAGGTTCTTTATCAATTTAAGGGTTCTTCCTAGAACCTCTACATTATGTGTAGGTTCTTCTGGCAACTTTATTTTGTAAGGGTGTATGGGTATGCACCTTAGCATGATTTTGTTATGATTCTTTAAATAATACTTTGCAAAGTCTGAAATTTTACCACAATTTGATTCAGTTAGATTGTTTTGGTGTGAATCATTAAAAAGTGCACTGATGCACAGACGTGACTGGAGGAACTGCTTATGCAGGAGTGGAATATAGTCTATAAAATCACTACACTAAGCTTTTGTGTCTGAACATAGAATGTGAATTTCATTTGAGTCACATATTAAGCGTATGCTTTATTGAATATTATTTTTAATGAGTATCATAGATTTTAAATTTGTGAACCGCTGTTCATGAGGTCGTTTCTCAGTTCACTTCTGGCTTGATCACCTTCTAGATCACCTTCATGGCCACTTTTGAAGCTCAAAATAACTCTTTTCTTATAGGCAGTTGGAGAGGCAGTGAACAGTTATCATATCCTGTGTATACTGTTCATTTCAGTGGTGGCTTGCTGAAGTCCTGCTGTGCCAGCAATGTTTAATGGTCTGTGTTTGTCAAAGTTGAATGGATGAGAGTTAAACAAATGGAGAGGCTCCTCAGCACCTCTCTGTCTGCTCATGCAAACAGAGACAACCGGGGCGCACCAACTCAAACACAGCCTGCACAAAAGAGCTCTGCAGACGAGGACGGGACTGACTGGTGGGCAAATTGCTGAGGCAGTCTACCTGTTTTTTATGGGGGCTGTTAATGTTGGCTTTAAGTGCAGATTTATGACCAGTTTGAGGTTTTTTTATTATAGTCAAGGTTCAATGCAGAATAAAAGGGTAATGTCTGATATATAAAAAATTAAATGCACTTTATACACTAAACAGGAATACATATTTACACAGTGTTTCCACATATATGTTGCTGATGTTGGGACTAATCCTTGTGTGTCCATTTTTATCATCTTTTACAGTTTATTTACATATTTTGAAAATGCCAGCTGCCCTTTACATTCTGTGTAATTTAATGATGAGGGGACTACTAGAAATGGTTCAAAAAAGAATAATAATTAATTGCTTAATTATTACATTAACTTTCTTTAAAAGTACAAAAACAATACAGGTTTTTGTCCTGAGAGCAACAATATATTTCTTTATTAGAGCTCTGGTTGTAACCAAGCAGGCCTGTAGTTTCTGTAATGATAATAATAAAAATAATAATAAAATCTATATTTCTTACTCTGAACTTGTTCTTTATTTGGAAATATACCCATTATATGGTGTTTACAACAGTTAAAACACATAGCTGTTGATACCCTACTGCCATCTCAGCATGGGTGGAGATGAATATACGATAGAGATCATACTTATTGGTGTATGCAGAGTCAGAGCATGGTTTTAATGGAGCAGTGTGGTTTGTTGAGCTCCAAGTTAGATCTGTAGAAGACCAGGTGTGGAGTGGCTGTTGTTCATGGCCAGTGACACAGTGCTGCATAGCTGTCCTCACCCCATGTGCTGCCAGTCTGCACTGCCAGTGTGTCACCACCACATCAGTGTGGCACAGCTAATGTTCATTGTCTTCGTCCACCATCTGGTCAGCAGCACCTCAGTTTTGTTGTAAAGGGTTAAAAGGTGTAGCGCGTTGTGCGTCTGTGTGCTAGTGACTCCCTGGCTCTAAACATACAGTAGCTGTGTGACCCAGACTTATTTCTCCTGAGCTGAGCTAAGCTAAGTGCTTTATCCTTTAGTAGAGACCCCATTGTTGGCTTGGGGTTGGGGGGGACGGGGTTAACTCTTTGTGATCATGGGCCCCCTACATGAATGAGAGAATGAATGGGGTAGGAGGGATGTAACACTAGCTTTTGCCCCCTTCTTCCTTCTAACCTCCATCGCAGCGTTTCTGCATGTCTGTTAGCCGGGTCGCAGAGCCATAGACAGATACCATCAATTACCACCTCCAGCCCTGGTCCCCATATGGTCAGTGGCTGTATAGAGAGATCTCTGTTCATCCCCCCACCAGTCGTATGTTTGCAGGCCTCCATTAAACACGCTGGTGGTTGCCTTGTACTGCTAGGCACAGGGGGGTAAGGTTACGGAGAGGGGTTTTTCAAGGCCGGGATTGAGTTGCACATGTACAAAGAGGGGGAAGGGGCAGAGGTTTCTGAATTTTAGCTCTTGTGTGTTACTAGTAGAACATGTGATTGTGTGGCCATGACAAGCCACATGCATCGATCTAAAGAACAAAGCTTTTTGTGAGACACACACAGAAGTTGTTGGATATCCACAATAAAATATGTCAGCATTTGGTAATGGGGCCCTTTGTGCGCCGCTGTGTTGTCTATCACTGTATAGAAGAAGCATGATTCTGCCTTTATTGTTGGTAGCACTGCAGTTGTTTCTGAGAGAGCATTCTCAGATATTCAGAGAATTCAAATCAGAGTAACATTAAAATTCCACTTAAATGTGAGGTATTTTCCTATCTATACTAGCAAAGGAGATGATTAGACTCAAAGCTAGAAATAAATTTTCCTACATCACAAACAATTTGTCAAACACACTCAAGGGTAGCTGAACAGCAACTTCAGATGTTAGGTCCAGCTCGTTTCATCTCTCAGGTTTACATAAACCATCCTGCAGCAAGCTCAGACGCCTCTGATGTGTGAGGAATATATGGACTTTGTTTATGAACTTGCTGTAGTTGCCCGCATTTCAGTTTTCAGGAGGTGCCAGCGGAAGGTTGTCAGCCGCAGTTGATTTCACATGAGCTTGCTGAGTGAAGCTGAAGGGCGTTTCCCAGCACCGACACAAACATAGCAGTTCCGTTCACACTTACTCACCAGTCTACACAAAGAGAGCGGGATTAGTCTAGGGTATTTAGACTGGTCCCTGACCCGGACAGTGTTGCTTTGGAGTGATCCGCTTGAGATGACACGGCTCTATCAACAACAGCAGCACCCTGGACCAGACTAGTCGTTTTATACACCACAGGCCAAAATTCTGAAATCAATGCTCACTTTGTACAAATGAAAATGATATGTTTTCAGGATATAATGGACAGTTGTTAACATTTTAACATTTAACTATTTTTAATAATAAAGATTAAGAGTGGCTATCTGCAGTGGTAATGTACAATAAACTGATTCATCATTTATTTTGCTTCTGGACATTATCTCCTAGATTTTTCTCTAACTCTAATTGTATTCACCTGATGCCCCCATTCAGAAGCTCCTGAAAGCTTGATTAGCTCAGTCAGGTGTATTAAATGACGAATTTTAAATAATTAAAACTGGTAAATATAAAAGACTTTTATCAGCGTAGGTGCGCATCATATGTAATATATTAGTGTACTTTCAGGTTGAAAGAAGTAGTATACACTTAAAAAAGATGTTTTTTTCAGGGTTCCCCACCTGGGCAGCACTCTACACTACACCAATAGGAGTCCTTGGGCAAGACTCCTAACACTACCTTCACCTACCTTTTCAAATTGATCAAACTGTAAGTCGCTCTGGATAAGAGCATCAGCCAAATGCTGTAAATGTAAATGGTTCTTTGGTAAAGTCCATTTTATGCTTAAATGGTTCTTTATATGGTGAAATGGTTCTTCAGATTGATGGAGAATGTGTTGTATGTGGTTCTATATAGAATCTTTTGGAAATGGTTCTATATGGCACCATAAAATTATTCTACTAATGTTACAGGCTTGACATCCTAATGAAAGCAGAACCATTTTTGGTGTTTCACCATACAAAGAACCATTAAAGCATGAAGTGGTTCTATCTAGAACACAAATTTAATTGAGAAATTTCAACTATCACTTATAAGGCATTTAGTGCATGTGAAAACTAGGACTCAGTAACAGAATAAAAATAATTTAGTTTAGTCTGAGCAAAACCAGTATTGTAATTTTGGTTTTTGCATTCTAACTCCAACATAACATTCCTAAATTGATTAAGACAAAACGAAGGCTGGATGTATTGAAATAATGGTTTTCCCTATATGGAAAAGAAAAATATAGGTGCTCAAGAAAAACATGAATCTTCAAAATGTCAACTTTACAGGAGAAGGCAAAAGCATTCTTAATTTAAAGTGTATCTAACATTAAACAACACAAGCACATGTGTTTCTTTTCCATATGTGTGGGAAGCAGTTAGACCCAGCAGTCCTGTGAATCAGCTGTATATAGAGCTATGACAAAGCCCACCGTAATTTAATGGAGCAATCAATTTACTGAATTTTGGGAGGAAAACCATTCCTGAAGCTCCTCCAACTTCCTATGCAACTTCTTCTAAATATCTTTCTTTACCATCTGTATCCTGTGACAATATTTTCACACCCACTACCTTCTTATCTCCTCCCAGTTCCTCAATCCTATCTCTCAGTCTTATATCTTTTCAGTTTTTTTTCATGGAGGGGGTATCTGGTTCTAGCTTAAAGCTGGACAGAGATATTGGGACAGTTAGGATGGTTGTGTTTTCCTGTGCATTTTTGTCACTTATCTGTTCTGCATTGTTACCGTTTTTATTCTTCAAACTTTTTTGTTCTGAAGTGTCAGTAGTAGGGGTGTGTCATTGCATGCTGAGTGCTATTGTGATTCAATGTCCATTGTAGAGGATGAGTGTTCTGTTAATTATGGCAACAACATGGATACATTTGGATAATTCTGTTCAAAATAGCATGATGAAAATCAGATTGTGAGATCAGTTATGTGGATCAAATCAAATCAAATTCAGTTGGTCAAGTATATTGTTACACTTCTAATCAGTAGTGTTTAGACCAACACAGCTGTTCCATAAATGTGTTTGTTGACAGGTTGGTAATTTTGCTAATCCAGCACCTAATTAAGTTGAGAGTATACAGTCATAGGCAATTACTCTGGTCAATTTCCATGTATTATTGATTTTTTAAGAGAAGATATGTTAATACATCCTCTACAGAGAACAAACTTAAATACTTTGTAGCAATTCATCATATTGGAGAAAAATATGAAATAATCTTTAAATTGTATTGTCACTTTTGCATAAGCCACACTTTATTTATTTTACCCCTAGTATGTTACACTCAGCAAGTAAACAGTAATTATGTATTAAAGTAATGCATTCTCTGTAGATGATGTGGTCACTTATTTTCGCATGCATGTAACTTGACCAGGACAACTCAAATTTGCATACAATTGTATATAAAGGTTTCTGTAGTCATTGACAGATGGGATTTTACTGGCATAGCTATTCAGGTTCATGTGAATAGGATACCTTCACTGCCTTCTCAGTGCCCTCTCTAGTCATCAGTCTTCTTATTTGACCTATGTGTGTGTTTGGGTGGTCAGATTTGACCCCAGTGAGGGTGTGGTGCATGTGGGTGGCTTGAGGGGCACAGCCTCGGGTTGTTGCTTTAGCCAAATCCCATACTTCCCCTTTACAATCATAACAACCCCACTGATATCTTCTGCAAAACACAATATGACCTGTATGTGTGTCTATGTGGTGCATGCATGTGTATCTCCATGTGGTGTGTGTATGTGTGGGTGAGAGAGAGAGTGTCAGTGCATAAAGGAAACCCCACTTCCCACACTTAGAGATTGTACATGTGCATTTAGGCCTGTTATAAGGTCAAGCCGGTGGTAAACCCCAGAATCCGGTGTGTTGCTCTGACTGCACTGAGAACACTGCAGCATGCTCATGCTCCCATGTGCACGTTTGGAGAGCAGAGAACTTAAGGTTTGTGTTATGTCAAGCTATATGGACCATATACGCCTCAAAAAGGAAGAATGACTTTATAGCTTACAGATTTTTTTTCATCTGCATATGAAAAACCACAACCTGAGGTGATCCTGGCACATTAGCTTGGTATGTTCTTCTCAGCAAATTCTATTACTTGTATTATAAAGCCACTATAAAAAGGGCAAAAAGTATTCCAAGAATTGTTCTGAAGTGCTCTGTAGTATTAATGCATGATGAATCAGGTTGTGCGTGGACTGTGGGTCTCCTTGACCAAACCAAGAATGCCCCTCGCAGACCCATCTACCAGTGGAGAACAAAGCACACATGGTTCAAATTTAGACGTTAATGTAAATGATTAGGAGATTACATCTGGAGCTTTGTGATATGTGGCTAACACACTCACTCCACAAAAGGTCACTGAGATAGTCTCCAAAGCTTCAAAAAGATTACACAGCACAATGAAATGTCGGATTACAATGGCAGGTTCTTTATTTCACTTGATTGTAGCTAAGTGAGCCACTGGCTTAACTGTTCTTTTTTGTAAGCTTATCCGTATATCTTGGAACAAATTACCCTCTTTCAGGGGATATGTTTTGGTCAATGCATTTGTCGAGATTATTTTCAATATTTACAAGTGCTTTGTACTTTCCAGTGTATTTAGCAACACTTTGTTCTGGCACCATCATGAATACTTCCTGGATGTGGATTGGCTACCTACAGTCAAACTGTGATCTTTAACTTTTGCCATTTTGAAATAAATGGAGTCATATGTGTTGCATGAATATAGAAGGATGCTGTGTGCTGTGTGGTAGTGCTGTATCACACCCTGCAAAACACTGTTGAGTTGTTTGTGAATGTTGGTATATTGACAGTAAAAATGAAACAGAGAGCGTAGGAGGGGGAAGAACAGGGCCATATGATCCGCTGTTCTGATACGATGCTGTCAGATAAGAACATTTGGTAGGAGTTTTTCTTCCTGCTGCTGCAGACTACTGGTCACATTATAATTACTGTGTTTACTTGTTCCTTACTGACAATGGCTCACCTGGCCAGCTGAGCAGATCTTTACATACCACTGTGTAATTTTCTTTCTTTCTTTCTCTTTCTTTCTTTCTTTCTTTCTTTCTTTCTTTCTTTCTTTCTTTCTTTCTTTCTTTCTTTTTCTTTTTTTTTTACAAATGACACAGCCTAAACTTTTGCATTCTTCTATGTACTCGTTCCTTATGTGGACAAATAACCACACAGCCTGTGCACAAATCATCCTAAGCACTTTTTACTCCTTATTGTGGCTTGTGGGGGGGGGGCAAAACGTACACACGTGGACAAAATTGTTGGTACCCCTCGATTAATGAAAGAAAAACCCACAATAGTAACAAAAATAACTTTAATTTGACAAAAGTAATAATAAATAAAAATTCTATGAAAATGAACAGATGAAAGTCAGATATTGCTTTTCAATCATGCTTCAACAGAATTATTTAAAAAAATAAACTCATGAAATAGGCCTGGACAGAAATGATGGTACCCTTAATTTAATATTTTGTTGCACAACCTTTTGAGGCAATCACTGCAATCAAACGATTCCTGTATCTGTCAGTGAGACTTCTGCACCTCTCAGCAGGTATTTTGGCCCACTCCTCATGAGCAAACTGCTCCAGTTGTCTCAGGTTTGAAGGGTGCCTTTTCAAGACGGCATGTTTCAGCTCCTTCCAAAGATGCTCAATAGGATTTAGGTCAGGGCTCATAGAAGGCCACTTCAGAATAGTCCAGTGTTTTCCTCTTAGCCATTCTTGGGTGTTTTTAGATGTGTGTTTTGAGTCATTATCCTGTTGCAAGACCCATGACCTGCGACTGAGACCAAGCTTTCTGACACCATGCAGCACATTTCTCTCTAGAATTCCTTGATAGTCTTGAGATTTCATTGTACCCTGCACAGATTCAAGACACCCTGTGCCAGATGCAGCAAAGCAGCCCCAGAACATAACAGAGCCTCCTCCATGTTTCACAGTAGGGACAGTGTTCTTTTCTTGATATGCTTCATTTTCCCGTCTATGAACATAGAGCTGATGTGCCTTGCCAAAAAGTTCCATTTTTGTCTCATCTGTTCATAGGGCATTCTCCCAGAAGCTTTGTGGCTTGTCAACATGTAGTTTGGCAAATTCCAGTCTGGCTTTTTTATGTTTTGTTTTCAACAATGGTGTCCTCCTTGGTCGTCTCCCATTAATTCCACTTTGGCTCAAACATCGACGGATGGTACGATCTGACACTGATGTTCCTTGAGCTTGAAGTTCACCTTTAATCTCTTAAGAAGTTGTTCTTGGCTCTTTTGTTACCATTCGTATTATCCGTCTTTTTGATTTGTCATCAATTTTCCTCCTGCGTCCACGTCCAGGGAGGTTGGCTACAGTCCCATGGATCTTAAATTTCTGAATAATATATGCAACTGTAGTCACAGGAACATCAAGCTGCTTGGAGATGGTCTTATAACCTTTACCGTTAACATGCTTGTCTATAATTTTCTTTCTAATGTCCTGGGACAACTCTTTCCTTTGCTTCCTCTGGTCCATATTGAGTGTGGTACACACCTTGTCACCAAACAGTACAGTGACTACCTGTAGCCCTATTTATAGGCCCACTGACTGATTACAAGATTGTAGACACCTGTGAAGCTAATTAGTGAACACACCTTGATTTAACATGTCCGTTTGGTCACATTTTTCAGGGGTACCTGAAAAAAAAAATTTCTGTCCAGGCCTGTTTCATGAGTTTATTTTTTTTAATAATTCTGTTGAAGCATGTTTGAAAAGCAATATCTGACTTTCATTTGTTCATTTTCATAGAATTTTTATTTATTATTACTTTTGTCAAATTAGTTATTTTTGTTACTATTGTGGGTTTTTCTTTCATTAATCGAGGGGTACCAACAATTTTGTCCACGTGTGTAGTTTTACACACGTTGCATGCAGTTACAAATTTTCACCAGAGAGGTCTCCAAATGCCCAAAAGTTACATAGTGTAGCTTTTAGAAAACATTGATATGTGAAGTTTTTTTTACAGTGAAATTACTTTCACTAAGGTTTGTGTGGATATTGCTCTAAATGCTCCCAAATGTAATTTTGTTCATTAAAAAAGTTTTAAGACTGTTAAATTATTTAAATAATGAATTGTAATTCATCCATTTATTTTATGCAATTATGATTAATGACCTTTGTCCTGAAAGTCTGGAAGTTTTTTTCTGTTTCCAGTCAATTTCATTAGAAATTTTTTTTTGCTTTCAACAATTCAATAGCATTATTTTCATCATCTAAATGCAGGGCTCATATGAATTGAACACAAAGATCATGAGATTAAATTACTAAAGTCACTGATGTCCAATGATGTTCCAACCAATAAATGAATAGGCGGTATGATATTAATAAAATCCTATGCCATTGTAACCCTCTCGCTCTTGTTAGTTACAGTGGAAACTGTATTTCCACCTTATTGTTTTGTTAGTTTGCTGCTTGTTGGTTTATCCATAGGTCTGTTTAGCTGAAGCTATTTCTGCTGAAGGGACACAAGTTGTTGCTTTTTAAAAGATATTTAAAAGCTTTATTTGAATGACATGGCTACTATCACAGATTCTGTCATAGGAACATATAGCGCGTGAGCGGCTGCCAGAACAGCAGAGAATTTGGTGCATCCTTAATCCCTAGTAGTGCAGGCCTAATCTCAGCTGCTTGCACACTGTATGTTGTGACCGAATACATTACTCTAAGAGGAAAGTGTAGAAAACCCCCAAATATTTAATAGGCCTACAACAAAGTGTCTTTCTACAAATCATTCTACAAATGATTTTAGTCCTTATGAAGATTAAAAAACTGAACAAAATCTGTTTGTTGTGCAGACGCGTTCAGGCAGTTTGAGTGGCAGCAAATAAACACCAACAGTGCTGACAACATCTGTAGCAATGCCACAAATGACAATGCCAAAGTGCAAACTATAATTGAAAATAAATAAATAATCATAATCATAATATCTTTGCTTTGTATGATCAGCCATTCTCTGTTGTTGATAATGTTGGATTTCATGGCACATACTGAAGCCTAGATACTATAGTAATTTCAGTAAGTTAAGTTCATGTAAAATGTTTTTATTCATTGTTTTTTGTTTTTTGTTTTCAGTTTTTAGTCCAGCGTGTCTTGAATTACGGTTTCGGCCAGAAGGTTTCTTTTCAGTTCATCATAGATGTCTGAAAACATGTTTTAAAATAGTGCCTTTAATTATTTAGCATGTCAATGTTCATTTTGACTTCTCAGGTCTAATCCAGCTGGGCCTTCATCAGCGCTCCTTATCTGACTTAAATAGTTAGAGTGTGTTACATAGCAGCAGTTGTGGTGTCCAACTTCATTTTGAGCTGCTTTAACGCCTAGATTTTAAACTATCTTTGTGTAGTGTGGCTGCAGTCCTCAAATCTCTGCACACTTGTGGTTAAAACAGTCTTTCTCTTGCTTGGAGAATGGTGCAGCTTCTCCTGGGAGAGCCTCCCCCTGCTGATAGACATCAGTGTGTTTAATATCCTGTTGGCGCACTGCTCAGCTTCAGTTCCTCTGATGATACACAGACTGGGGGCACTTCCTGAGTAAGCCACAGTGTCTTCAGCATCTGAAATGACTTCACTTCTGAATGAATGAGGTAGTTAAAAGTGCAGGGAATGCACAGACGCTGTTCTGAATGCTCATTGAGTTTTCTGTGTTATAAAAACAGTAGACTCTGCTGAGCCTTCACCAGCTTGAGCAAAACTACCACAATGTTCAGATATGTAAACAAAAATGAGCTGGATGTGACATAGACACTGCTTCCACAGCATGAATAAAGCATATACAGAATGACTAGCTTTTGAAAATATATAGCAAACAGACTTTTAGACTTTCAGCCACCTCATTTTCCCTGCATGGGCTAGTCCACAAGGACAATCTATTAAGTTGGTGTTATTAGTCTGGCTGACTGTGCTAAACGTAAAGCCATACACGGAATGCCCACGCTTATGATTGCCATCTGGTGAAGAGCTCAAAAAATGGTATCATTCATCAGGACATAAATTTGAACTCAGGAAGTCTCGCGCATTGTCCTGAAAATTAGAGAAGGCGCCGATCTGATACCCAGTATCAGGCTGATACCAGCAAAAAATGCTGGATAGTTTATTGGAGGAAAAAAAACAAATCTGCTTATATTGCATAACAAATCCAGCCTTAAATTCCACACAATTGCTTATAGTCGGTCACATGATGATAATAGTTGTCTAACATTAGCAATAACAAGAAGTAGCTATACTTGAATTACAATACACTGTTTTAATAGTCTGTAATTTATGGTGTAAGTGATATTTTAAATTTTGAAAGAGTTGAACAGAATAAAAGCAGTTTTAAATAGTTGGCTCTGCAGTTCTTTATGTAGTGTATGGTACATTTAAATGGTTGTCTTAAAGGGGAATTCCACAATCTGCATAATCAAATAGTAAAGATATACACAAGTTGTTCAGAATGGATTTATGTGAAGTTCTCTGTTCTAGAGAACTTACTAATTCAGAATTGTTTGCAGTGGCAGTGATGGAAACCAGACGTCTGAAGAGTTTGATGCCCCTAAAAGCTCCTTTACAGAAAGTTATTTTATGAAATGGTTATGAATATATTGTATGATGCCTGAAACATTGTTTTATGAGTTTTGAGATGGCTTAAAACATAAATTTTTTTAATCCATTCAATATAGAAAGGCAGAGCAAAAAACCAAAAAACTTTTACAGATTTGCCACAGTTGTATAATTATCAGTATTACATCTAAAACTAGAAAACTATCCTATCGTCGCCACTTAAGAAATGAGGGTGGGTAAGCCTCTATGCATTGTGCCATTTCACATCAGATCAGTCACTGAAGTTACAAAAATTCTGAAAAATGGGTGGAAGTCGCCTTTAGGTGCTTTAATTAAAATAACTATTTAAAAACCTTAGTAGTTTTAGAAAAAAGTATGAAGTGGTATTGGTTGCTGAGGTATAAACTGAAGTTTAAGGTTTCAGAATTGGTATCATAAAGGGAAAAGTGGTATAATCTTTACTTAAAATGTACTTAACCCATTTGACAGATGTTAGCTTAATTGGTTCTGTGGCAAATGTGTGAAATAAAATTCTCTAATTGATCATGTTTAGATCCTGTTGATATATTCCATTACATTCATTACCTAATTGTTCTGTTACAAAATCCTGATATATTATGGTGGTTTTTGACTTGGACAGAGAAAACTAAAGCAATAATTAATAGTCCACTTTAAAGCTCAGTGAACTGGCTGTCCTACACACGGTCTCCATCTCATTTTACAGATTTGTGTACAGAGGAACTTTGGACATAGGTATTACAACACTGAATTTCATATCCTGTTGGCAGTGCTCATTGTCTCCATCCTCATTTGAACTTCTGGTGTCTGGGCCCTTAAATAGTAACCACGCACTGTTTCTATTAAAGCGTCCTTCTTTAAATACAAAGGTCAAGCTGCAACCATAACAGAAAAAAAAATGATGGCTGCTTTTTTCAGCAGACCCTTGGGAGAAATGAGAAATACAAAGCTTTGTGTTAATATCCCCCGAGGAATCATTTCCAAAAGTTAAGAGAAGTTTTGGCAAGCTCTAGCCCTTAATTAATGCATTTATTTGTTGATGTGTTTTTCAGTGAGCAATTTCAGCTCATTAGTGCGGATAGTAAAAAGCTAAGCAAGAGATACAGCAGAACCAGGCGGCTTACAGATACCAAGGAGGCAAACTATAGACAAAAATACAAGCTGAAATTGGCTTAAGGGTGTAAGAGACCGTGGATGCATGTATGTACAGGCCTAATGGCAGTGTGCTGAATGTTCTATCTGCCTTTAGTAACTATATAACATACAGCAGCTTTTACAGTATTGTCGCATATGTTTTAGCTGTTGGAACAATACTATGTAGCTCAATTTTTTTGGTGTTTGGTGTTTTACCTTATTTTAAAAAGAGGCCAGATGCAGTTTACAGTTTCAGAGTTTCATGATGAACTGACCAATAGTCAGAAGTGACTTGCATTGAAATGTAAAAATGTGTTAAGCTAACTGTAAGCTAACTCTTGGAGATGTAAGGTTTTGTTCTGACAGTCGTGATTTGCTGCTAGCCCACTGGATCCATCAGTTCCTGCTCTGGAAGCAGTGTTCAAACTGCACGTTAATCATAGTCCTCTGCGCACTGTACTGTGTACACTGTATTATTTAATCATAAAAGTGTGGCCACATTTTTGGTCAGTATATGAAAAAATACACATCTGCACTGTAGCCAGTGTGTGTGTGTGTGTGTGTGTGTGTGTGAGTAACACTGTCCTGCTAAGCCCATTTGCCTGGCTGCAGCAAGCGTCTTGGCTCTGTGTGTGTGTGTGCGTGTGTGTGTGTGTGTGTGTGTGTGTGTGCAGTGCTGAGTGCTGTGTCAGTGGGACCTGTCAGGCACGAGGCCAGAGGCAAGAATGAAAATGTTGCACACTGGCGTCGGCTTGATTAAGCCTGCACACGTGTCTGAGAGAGAGAGGGAGAGAGAGAGAGAGAGAGAGAAAGAGAGAAACAACTACTACTACTCATATTACTGTCACTCTCTCATTCTTTTGCTTTTTTTTACTCTTACTTATTTGATCAGTCTTTCTCTTCATTTGACTCAGCTTTGCCTCCTCTTCAACATTTGTCTTTCTTCACTATCACGCTCTTTTTTTCTCTCTCTCTCTCATTACTTTAACTCTCCTCTCTCTCTCAATTTCTCTCTCTATTGTTTTCTTTGTTTCTCTCTTACATGCTCTAGATTTCCTTCTCTCTTTCTCTTTGGTGCTCTTTGTCTCTTTCTTTCTTTCCTTCTCTCTCTTATACTCTTACAGCTTCATGCATAGTCCTTCTCTCAATCTTTTCTATCTCTTGCTCTCCCTCTCTCTTTCTCTTTTTTTTTTCTTTTTCTTTCCACCTCTCTCTTATTTTCTTACAGCTTTTTGTGTACACTTTCTCTCACTTTCTCTCTACACTTTTTTTTGCTCTCTCTTTCTCCCTGTGTTTCTCTTGCTCTCTCTCTCTTTGCCCCCCCCCTCTCTCACTCTCTCTCTCTCTCTCTCTCTCTGTCTTTTTCTTTCTCTCTCTCTCCTCCCCCCCTTCTCCCTGCAGAGGGATAAAACTGTCGAGAGAGAGATATATTGTCCCAACAAACTCTCCAAGAGAGCCATCGCTCTTCTCATGAAAGCTTCTTTACATAAGACACCTCACAAAAACCGTATTGAACACATACCATGAATAATCACCCTGGTCTTCATCAGCCCCCATCCAGGTTTACATCTACACTATTTATGTCTTTTAGTAATTACAGAAAGCAGAATGAAATAGATTTGGCCTTAAAGAGGCAGAGCAGTTGTTGGTGTTTTTTCACCCACTTGTCTCACTTTTGCACCAGTTTCTGCTTGATTTTCAGACATTTGAAACCAGAGCTGAACAGTTGCAAGCGCTGAGTGAAGCAGAATGAAACAAACTTTCGTTCACCTCAGCTGGCCTGTTACTGCTTAGCTTGGACATGCTCTCAAGAACACACACATATACACACACTCGGTTTTGGCCCACTTCCTCCACACACACACACACATACCCACACACACCCACACACACATACACACCTCTACAGACCTTCTCTCCTCTCTGGCCTGCAAAAACACTTTAGTGTCCCCCCCGCACCCCTCCCATCCATCCATCAGAGCTTGTCATCCCTCTGCATAGCGAAATGATTCTATTACATCGTCACGCTCTCCTCCGTCAAAGCCCCTCTGTTTTTCTCCTCCACAATAAGCTCGGACCTCCTGCACCCATGCCTCCATCTTTCAGCCCTCCTCATCCATCCAATTATGGCTTCTCACCCTGTTCCCATGCAGGGCCTAATGGGAGCCCACGCTCATGACTACACAACTGCTCACATAACTGTTCACTTTCACTGCTTCAGTGCATCCACTGCTCTCCCACAGCCTTTGTCCTGTTTTTCCCTGTCTCACATTCTAGTTTTGTAGCTCTCTCTCTCCCCCCCCCCCCCTCTCTCTCTCTCTCTCTCTCCCCCCCCCACTCTCTCTCGCTCTCCCCTTTCCCTGTGTCTCTCTCACACTCTCTCTCCCTCCCTCTCTTCACTCATTCACTTATTTAGAAACACACACACACACACACACACACACACACACACACACACACGCGCACACACACACACACACACACACACACACACTTTTTCCTCATGATTGGCCTGTTTATCATCTTGTGAATGTCATTTGCTCAGAATGTGAGAATCACATTTTCAGTAATTCCTAGAATCTGTGTCAGTTGTTGTTTTTTTCATGCATCACAAGTCAAACATATAGACACGCCCAAGAATGTATGTTTCTCATTTTGATCTACAGGCTCATGCTTAACTGTTTGCAAAGTTAATACCTAAACAAATGAGGAGTTTCATTCCAAAATGTTATATATTCATTGGTAACAAAGTTTTGCAAAGAATACGGGCTTCTATTTAATAGAAAACACGTTTTTATTTATCTAATAGATGTGGTATTAATCATAAAACAGCACTGATAATTCTTGTGTAAAGCCCACTCCCAACAACATACATAATGAAAAAAGAAAATTCTTGAAAAATGGGGGATACATGTCCAGAATCCAAAATCAGAATCAGCACAATCATTCATTTAATTGTGGTTGATGTAAGTTGCAGTTTAATCATGTAAATAATTTGAGACATTTGTGTTTGAATGCTGCTGATTTCCCTCTATGAGAGTGTCATATTATAATTATGCATGACTCATTGTGCAAAACAGTGCCTCTTACTCTCAAAATAGTATTTCTGATTTATACAGATTATTTGCTTATTTTTTTAAAATGCCAGTTGCATAAATTAAAGAGCAAATAATGTTATTTATATTCTGATCTTAGCTATTTGAAACTACAGGAAATGTACTAGTGTGCTTTGTGTGTTTATATGGCTTTGGAGTTAAAAGGAAAAAAATTGTATTACAAAAAATAAATAAATAAAAATCAGAATCAGATTGATGATTGCTGAATCCCTAATTAAGATTCAAGATTAAGTTTTAATTTTGCTATCATTGTGCAGAGTATAACTGCACAGCTAATGAAATGCAATTTAGCACCTAACCAGAAGTACAAATAATAGTACTGTCCTTATTTTAACTATACACAGGGATAATGTGCTGTAATGTGCAAGTTCCTGTAATAGTGCAATTATCAGGACAGTGCAAATAATATAAAAACACTGCACATGGCATGGTATATAGCAAACGTGAGTCCAGTAACCTTGAGGTAGTGTCCAAGATTTTATAGATATATACTGTAGGTTTTATATTATAAAAAAGGGTACAAGGCTTTACATACTAAAACCTATGATCATTGCAAAATAGTAGATAGGGAATGGAGGGATCTTCTTTTGAATAAAGTTCAGCAGATTGACATCCAGGGGTTAAAAGCAATTCCTGAACCTGCTTGTGTGACAGAGGCTTCTGTAGTGCTTCCGAGAAGGGAGAAGACCGAACAGTCTATAGTTTGGGTGGGAGATGTCCTTAATGATGCCTTTTACTTGCCATTGGCCGCATTTCTGATGTAATAAGTAGTCCAGATCATGCCTATGTATGTAATTTATTTCCAAAATGATATGTCTGGAGCTTCTTCAAGATCTCTGGAAGCTGCTTGAGAGAAGACGGAGAGTGTGTAAAGCTGAAGGCCAGGCAAAAACAGGCTACTAATAAGAGTCTGAAATATACGATCAATTAGACGGTTTTACAGTCAGTGCAAAATAAAGAAAATTATTCTGAATTTGTATGGCTAAAATTTTGACTGATAGAATTCATAAGGAATAACTGATGTATAGTTCTTCTTTAATTGTCTTTGGAATTAAATAGCTGTTGTGTACAATGAGTGGTGCTCTTACAAGCTGGATAAGGCTGTACTGTAGTTACACTAGTTCAATTTATGATGTTTCAGATTTTGCTTTTTCCTCCACTCGCAAATGATTAAGACTAGTGAAGTGACCCAAGATGTGCGTATGCTGAAGAAAGACTGTTTTTCCTTTTTTTTTCTTTTCTTTTATCCATTTCTTTCTTTATTTTATTTTCATTTTATCCTCTGAAAATTTTGACTGTGTTTTCTGAGGGGGCAAGCCTAGTTTAGCCAGACCATGAGGACAGTCTATGGAGAACATTAGCTTGAATAAGTAGATCATGATCTTCCCACAAGAGTGTTAGCTAGCCATCTAGCTGTAAATGTTTAACACAAACAAAAGTACCTAACCATCATTACAGAACATTGTCATTCTTGGATGTTGTCCGTCTATACAACTAGCTATATGTGATTAAGCGATTAGCAGCGGAACACCGGTCCCTTTTTATGGCAGCAAGTAATTTATTGCTATGTTCACTTTATCTTTTGTTACAGCCATAGCAAACAAATTGGTGCCAAAATGGCGCCGTCTACACTGCTTGACGTCCCTTGAATCTCTTGCGTATGCCCATTTCAACAATGGGGAGTCAGTCAGTCAGGGATGTTGACTATTCTTGGCTGTCCCCCTTAGCGGTCAGAAAAAAACAACTGTCAAAAGGGTGTTCTTACAAATTGAGATTGATGACTGTTACTGGCTGAAGTTGGGAAAAATATCTGGTGATTATTATACATGACTATCTATCTGTGTTTGCTTTAGTTTGCTGGCTACCAATGTAAAAGATTTACATGTGACCACACCAGAATACTTAGCCAGCAGTTATAAACAGACAGAGTTCACAGGGTCAGACCATAATGCACTGAGGCTCAGGCGTCTCCTTGCTGAGGTCACAGTGGAACATTAAAGAGGTCGTTTTCTCAAATTTATCCATGTAGCCCGCAGAAACCTTTTGGATCATCTTGCTCTTTTTTCCTTTTTCTCTTTCCACTTTTTTGTGGACTGTGAACTTTTTCTTCAAGTCAACCAGTCTCTGAGCTCAACACACACAGAAGTGATGACCCTGAGTTCAGACATATAACCATCACGGGTAACAGTTGTGTTGGTGTGCACGCATGCAGACTTCAGCAAATAGTGCTTATCTTACTTAAGACTGAATAAAAATGGATTTAAGAACATGTTTGGTCGGAATACTCATTATTTATATACTCTTATGTAATTTTACTCGTATAAGTATTTCTTACACTGGCGCTTTAATCTTTGAGCATAATACATTGCTGGAATTAGTAAATATTACAAGCAAATCACACTGTCAGTGTTAGCTGAGAAGTGAGGGGCGCCATTGGCGATGCATGTGGAATTCCGAGAGACTAAAGGTTAACCCCAAGAGAGTGGCTTTTCCTTTCACCCTTTTTTCTGCCTTTAGCTCATTACAGTGTGATATCTGCTACTCCAATAGCAAACTAGATAAACTTACCTCAGTCTGCACCTCATTATAAGGGGAGTTTGATGTTTTCCCTGTTTTGCACTGCAATGTACATTGTGTTATTTGCGCTAAATTGTGACAAAACTGTGTTTCATTTTTAGCTTAACACTAACATGATTGTGTCCATGCTGAAGAAAAACATGACAGGTCGAACATGTGTAGCATGAAGCTAACTCTTAATCTGTTCTTTATGATGATTTAGTAAGTGAAATGTGTTTTAATGCAAATAAAGTCTGTATGTTTATGAGGGTGTTTTTTGTGTGACTCAGAAAGAAAGATCATGCTTGGTGTGGGGGTGGGGTGAGGATTCTGTGTGTGAGAGACAGAGAACAGGGGTTTGTTTTCCTGCCTGTCTGAATAATATTCATTCTCTCTTTGACTTCCAAGTGGCAAATATATGAAACGTGTTCTCCAACTTTGGCACTTTGGCAGAGGCCCCGAAGGGTATTGCTTACCTGTAATTGTATCCTCTGAACCACAGGGCTAGGCCAGCTGTGCACCTCCCCACATCTGCTCCAGTGTAAACTGAATTATGCTCCGTCCTGATGCCAGTATTGTTTCAGCAGTCAGTGCCTATCAGTGCCAGAAATTGATCCCTTCTTGTTTGCTTACTACTATGTGGAGCAGGAACCAATGAGAGGACAGCCAAAGTTCTTCATCAACACATGTGCATGGACACTGTAAAGGCATGCATGCTCATACATGTGTGCTCTGCCTTAAATGAATGTGACTACTACTGATTTACTATGCAAGAATACTTGTGAAAAAGATGAATGACCTACCCAATTTTGTGTGTGCATCTAAGCGTGTGTGTGTATGTATGATGGATAGCAGCAGGGCCTCTTACACCTTCAGGGCCTGAGGGAGAGGATAAGCTCTCACTGTCATCAGTTCTTTTCCTTCTTCTCCTTGTCCTTTCTCTTCTGCTGCGCTGCTGCCAAGTGCAGGCCAAGCCAGGCTGCTTTCCTTTCCCTGTTTTCTTTTCATGGTCGTATGTCACTCGCACACTGAAAATACATCAGTCTTGGAGTAAAAAACTAACAGACACACACACACACACACACACACACACACACACACACACACGCATGCATGCATACACGCACACACACCAGGCCGAGCACCACTTGATATTTTGTTCAGGAAAAACTAGCATTGTAGCCTTAAAGGGGTCCACTGACAACATAAAGTAATTTTACATTTCCTTCTTAAATTCTTACTACTCCCAGCACCTCTTTTGCTGTGTTCTGTACTGAATATTAACACGGTAACGTCACATGGGAACAGTTGTTTTCTAAGGAAGACGAAAAGAGGATTAATTTCGTGCTGATCCTAAAATCATTTGTTTTCATCAAATGCTCCCCAGTATCCATGATATGATTGTTCATGGTCAGTTGAGACACATACTTATTCTCTGTGAAGTTTCTAACTGCCATAATATCATGGTAAACACAAGGTGACTCATTTTTCCTAGCTCAGAAAAATTACAACTGGGCCTCTGTGGTCCCAGCTATGCCACACCCTAGTGTTTGGCTTTTGAAATGGGGATATTACAAGAACTCAAGTAGTTCAGCCTGCAGGTTCATCTCATAATCCTTTGATGAATATGTGACTACAAACATGAATATTTTTGAATTTATCCACTCGCGTCGTGTTCACCTCGTAGAACATTGTATCCACAGCCAAAGCACCACCTTAGTCATCATAGCTGCAAAGGCACTTACACTTAAGTAAATCTTTTAACCTTGAGAAAGGGGAGAAACCAAAGCCCCACTCTTACTCCAGATCTGAAAAAGTCCACAGGTGTTTCTGTCCATCCTTCCACTAAGAAAAGATAACTCAACACTTTGAGTCTGAAAGGATGTGTAGCTGTCAAGAAGCTCTTACTGAGAAAAGGAAATAGACAAAAAAGAATAAAATTTAGCAAACAAAGAAGCTGTCTGTGTTCAAAGAACAATGAACTTTCCACTATGGTTATCATATAAAACTAGGGTTACATTTGATTAATATGTAACACTATAATTTTATTGTTTTTAATTCTAAGCATTGCCCCATTTTCTGCACTTCTACTACAGAATACATTTTTCTTGAGGAATGATTTGTGATCTCGGTGGCCCGACATTTCAACTGTCCTGAACAGGAGGCAGCCAGGGGAGACTAGACTTCATGGAGAACAAAGCAATGCTTAGAAGAAAAAGCACTAATTAGAGGCAGGGTCTTTTATGTCCCTCCTTCTGCCCCCCCCCCCCCCCCCCCCCCTATTTAAGCAAGGAGAGTGGGTAGCTTAAAAAAGGGACAAAAGAATAACTTCTTTGAGAGATGACTAGGTTTTGTAATACCATATCCTGAAAGGGAAAGGCCTTAACTTGTTCTCTGAAGGTCACAATCCCCCCTCATACTCCTAAAGTGTTAAGCCAAGCTGAACAGCTTCTGTTTGGGACCACATGGACACTGTGGCCCCTTCTCTTCATGCACTCTGCTCTCATATGCTAGCATTACTGTGGAGCATCAAACAACAGACAATTTAATCCTAATATCAGTCCCCAAGCTGAGGCGGTTCAGGCCACAGCAGCCACCTTGCCTCAAGGGGGTAATTCCAGAAATTGGTCTGAGAAAAAAAAAACAACGAACCCAGTGTAGGTACTTGATGGACCCCATGCTAAGCAGCAATAAATAGATTCTTTCTTTAACATGTTTAATCCTGCTAAACAGCCCACAATCCTATTAAGGGCATGAATCATAAACCCTACCTCAGCATTTCACTTAGGTCAATGTGCTCTTTCCAGTATCTACTCTTTCTCTCCCTCTCTCTCTCTCTCTCTATATATATATATATA
Organism: Pygocentrus nattereri; assembly: GCF_015220715.1. NCBI lineage: Eukaryota > Metazoa > Chordata > Actinopteri > Characiformes > Serrasalmidae > Pygocentrus > Pygocentrus nattereri. Next base: position 31,686,474 of record NC_051221.1, on the reverse strand, counting down.
TATATATATATATATATCTCGAGAAAAGCCACGGTTGTGAAACTGCACAGAGAAGTCTGAAAACAGCTGTTATACTGAAACTGATTGCAATAGTAGGGATTTTAAGCATGCAGGGTCGCTACGCCAACCACAACCAATGTATCATTTTCCACATACATGTGTTTCATTAACGAGTTCTATCTTTGTCACTCAGGGTTGCCAGATTTGCATTTTCCCAACAAATCTGCCTAGTTTGAAAGTGTAGTGTGGGTGGATTTTATAATCATGGGATGTACACATGAGTGATACAAGTTTATGTAAGATTTGTTAGATGTAGAGGCTATTTTTAATAAATATGTTTTTTTTCTAAGATCTGTTTGAGATGTCTATTTTTGGACACATTTTTGGTCAATTTCAGCTTCTGGTGAGTTTTAAGTAAGCATTTAGCTGCCCGCTCTGTTTCACACTGCAGGATGTGAGAGATGTAGCAGTGTGACTGTTACAGCTCACACATACATTATTCACACGTACATTTTCTCTGCTGAGCAGAGCAGCAAGAAAGTTCTACAGATACACTCTTATCAAACGAATAAACAGTTACATCAGACACTCTGCTCAGTAAAATATAATTCTTAAAAGAGCAGGTACATTTGTTTACCCTGGTCAGCTTCTGACTTGTGATTGGACAATAGTTTCAGTCTAGTGAACTAACCGGTAAATCGTTTGCAGCAGGGAGTGTTTAACTGGTATTTCATATGTCACACATTTGCGCTGCCTATACAATGGTTAAATAAAAAGTGTTGTCACTGAAAAATGATAATAGCAATTAATATTATGAGCTGATCACCATTTCCTTAGTATGTGATCTGCTTATAATATCACAAGAGGATAGCAGTGCAAAGCAATCACATTATCTACTTCATCACAAAGTGTGTGATAATAAAAATGAAATAAATCAGATGAAATCTGATTTTTTTTTTTTTTTGAGGAAAAACATCTTAACAGTGGGCATAAGGTTCTTTTCTGTGTAGTCATCCTTCTTTTACACCAAACCCACCTTGAGTGTCTTATTAGACCCACGCTATGACTATAACCTGCAAAATAGCATGTCATGTGTTTCATAAATTTAGTAGAAAACAACATTTCATACATTCTTCCTTCTCTTGATTGATAAAATTGAATTAGAGATGAATTAACAATCTATCTATCTATCTATCTATCTATCTATCTATCTATCTATCTATCTATCTATCTATCTATCTATCTATCTATCTATCTATCTATCTATCTATCTTCAGAGTATCTTGCTTTGACTTTGTCTCTTTCTCATTCTGTCAACCAATATTTAACTCTGTGTCTAAATCTAAGCTAGATTTTGTCAGTGTTGTCAGTGGGTGTGAACACAGTTTATTGCTGAACCGATTCATTTTGTTTTTGTTATTTATTTCGATATAATGAATTTACAACTCATTGCGTGGCATCCTCCCTTTTGGCTGTGAGCTCCCAACACTTTCATGGGCCTCTTGCCTCTTTGAAGTGCTTTGATGTTGATTACATGATTGTTTTTGCCTTAGAGGAGCTCAGACCATTTCCTTTTCCTGTTAGATAGACAAAGCTTACAGATCAATGTGCTCATCAGACCTTTGAAAATGAGGCAGTAATTTCCTAATGACCCAACAGCCCCTCCGGAACTGAGGACATCTCTGTTGCCTTTAGCATGCACCTGATCAGCAGAACCTAAACATATATTCTTTGGTTGTAATTGGCTGTCAGAGCAATGGTTATGGATAGCTGTAAGAACAGTTTGATGTTAGGCCTAAGTTTAGGCTTACAATCCAAGAAAGTGAACTCTTAGCAAGTGAAAAAATGCCAAACTTAGTCAATATATCAAATATTTCTCTTTGTGAGATTGTTGTAAAAACATTCTAACATTATTCAACTTTTTTTTCATGTTTAACCTGTTTATGTGATTTTATCTAGAGAAATTGTTTTCTTCTATGGTGGCTAATTTTGATTGTTTCAAAACATGATACAGACATTTGCTTATTTCATCAAATTAACTGCTGAAGGAATTGATTGTTTTAAATTGTGCTATATCTGTGTTACATATTCTGTATTGTGTGTGCCTGTACTGTGACTGTATTTAGAACATTCTTCTGTCATTTCTTGTTTATCCCTATTTGGTCGTGTTTGTCACACCTGTTACTTGTTCTGTATGAGCTGGGTCTAATCTTGGCATCAGTCCAGCTATATAACTGTGTTAGCCCAATGTCTTATGGGCTAGCTGTGTGTCTGAGACCTTGAGCGTGCAACAATAAACTTCACTGCAGCAGACAACAGGAGTCCCCTGGATCCCAAAGGGTTTGACATTTTTCACTGCTGATAGAATGAGACTAGAATTTCACTAGATAAAGGAACTTAAATAAGTTAAACAATCTTATAAAGGTCTTACAATATTAACATAAGAAATATATATATATCAAATAGATTTAAGATGGTAAACCGGGCAAAATATTTTTTCAGTGCAGAATTTGGTTAGATTTGGGGTGAAAGCTTTGTCTGCATAAGAATACAATGAGTCAGTCTGAGTGTGTCTGAGTGAGAGAGAAAAAAGGCGGGAGGGAAGCTGCTCAGGGGCCAACGTTAGGGTTGGACAGAAAAAAAGCAGGGAGAGAGACAGTAGGGTTTAATAAATGAGAAAGTGGAAGAGAGTGAAAAAAAGATCCCAGCACAAGGTTTTGTGAAATTGGCACATTATAGGCGTCAGTAATCTGCTCTCTCAAAACTGATCACAACCACATTGAGTTTCTGCGATACCAACATGCTCCCAACAGTCCAAAAGTCTGGAAGCAACATTAACTCTGCATGCTTTTTTCTAGAGATAATGTACAGTGATATATTTGTTGACAAAGAACAGATGAGTCTGACTAAACTTTGCCTTTCTCATGGTGATTCGCCTAATTCTCCTATTCAGATGCACACTAACATTGCACTCCCATTCTGATGATCCTGAAGGCTTGATCGATTCAGTTGTTAAAATAGAAGTTTGAAAATAATTTGAAAACAGAGAATGTAAGGGACCGTGAAAGTTTCAGTAACAGTACAGCAGTTAAAGCCGTGGAATATTTTAGAAGACTAACTTCTAACGTGTTGTGTTGTACTGGTTGTTGGCACATTCACTTAATCTTTCAATGCTGATGCAAAAAGTAGCAATTTCTGCTTTTTAATCTGCTCTTATTATTAATCACATGATTTCTTAATGCTGTTATTCCTTTTACTTGATATATAATGAAAATTCGTAGACTTTATTGAGTTTATGTCAAACCTTTTGAACAAAAAAATCACATTAATATGAATGTCACATTTCAGGTGTTTTTTATTACTAACTAAACAACTAAATGATTATTAGCTTTTACTCATCTGAATTCTGCTCTGAATGAGCTTGTGCATTTTTTTTTTTAAATCTGTTCATTCAGCCATAATAGAAATACAGTGATAGAAACATGATAACACACAGAAAATGGCAATTCCATACACTAATACATTTCACTTGTGGCCAGCATGAACACATACACCCCATAATTCCTCTGGCAGCAGATCTAAACGAGTCAAAGGGGCCATTTTCAAAATGGATCTCAAGTGGGGTGCTCTTTTTGATTTTGAGCTAACTGAATTTTCTCACACATTAGACAAACACTGTCTGCTTGTATACTTTTGGCATGGTGTGTAAATTAGGAATGGCAATGATAGAGTGGCTGTTGAAGATAGACATCTCTTACAGCGTTCAAAATTAGCCTTGGGACAGAATACAATGAGAGAGCTCTGAATACAAATAATGCAAATAACAACCAGCAATAAAAAACAGGTTCACTAACTGAAAGTCAAAATAATCTTTGTAATTAACTGAGAACTTAAGTAAAAGAGTAACATACTAAAACATGAGTGGGACAAGCATTAGTATGTCTTTGCTTTATGTAAGTCAATATGTAGTATTTTATATGAGTCAGTATTTTTTGTTGCATTGTCCTTCTTTTGAATGACAGCTTGAAATGTTTTAGGCATGGAGTGCATGAGTGCTTGATGCTCTGCCTAGCTTGCTTGGCTTTTGGATTGCTGAACAATGGCGCATGTTGAACACCTCTGGCCTCCTTCCACCACTTCAGTACATTTTAGTCAGGTGTGTTGGATGGTGACTTTACGGGCGTAATAATTGAGATACCTAGATTGAACATGACGTGTGTGTGTGCATTTAGATTAGTGTCTCAACATTTTTTTTAAAATAAATGGGAAGTTAGATGGCAGTTTTTTAGTTTGCTATTGTGCATTTGGACCAAAAATATTGATTTATAAATTTTTAAAGAACTAGAATGGTCTGCTTTTGAATATGGTAAAGCTAAATTTCCAAAATATATTTCAATAACATTCATAAACATAGTGATTCTAATAAATACATGATGATAGAGGTACCTCTAGACTAATGTTGAGCACTGTGGGTAGCTGATGCATATATCTCTAGCTGCAACATGTGCCTTCATTCTTGCCTAACACTAATTACTTGCTGGACAAACGATTTCTGCTAAGGGAACCAGCACTAAAGAAAACTGCATACTGCATTCAGTGTCAGTAGCTGGCTATGAGTTTCAGAACCCCCCTTGAGTTGATTCTGAAATTTCTAGAGGAATCCACAATGACAATGCAGGAGTTCTGTCTGCAATAACCTGGAGCTAGTTAATAAGACACAGCCCCTGCTGGGAGCTTTTGCCTGTGTGTGTGCCTGTGTGTGTGTGTGTGTGTGTGTGTGTGTGTGTGTGTGTGCTTTCTAAAGGTCTCCCCAGCTGACTTAGTGAAGTACAGCATACACACACAGGCGGTCCTAAGCCTCGCATTCAGTACGAGACAACAACCTTCTCACTCTAAATCATAGAGAGGCTCAGGAACACAATGCAGAGCTTGTGTGAGGGTGTTAAGCTGTGCCCAGTCAAGAGGAGTCCATGCTTAATGCCAAGCTGTAAGAGTCACACAACACAGAATGCACACACACACACGACACACCATGGAGGCAGTACATAATGCAGCAGTTAGTAAACAGACATCGATGTTTACTCTTTCACAGATATACAAGGTCAAAACCTTGTATATCCCTCTGTGTTTCTGTTTTTTAATTAAAAAAAATGCCAGATAACATTGAGGTTAATGCCTCAAGCCTCTTACAGAAGGTTATTACATGAAATCATAACAGGTACTTCATATTATGCCTGAGATGTTGTTTTATGATAGTTGTGACACAAAATTTTGGCCATCAACATATCTTCTAAAACCCATTGCAATAGTATAATAGTAAATAAATTGGCTGTATCTACACTGTAGATGTCATGACCCCTAGTTTCTATAACCACCACTTTAAAGAAATCTCTAACACTTTATTTGAAGTGGTCTTTTATAGATGACTAATAAACTCTTAACAGATTATCAGTAACACATCAAGAGCAGATCAGTGAAGTAGCAGTAATGACTCATCTGAATACATTGAAGGAAATATCTTGAAGATGCTCTGTGGATACATTACTTACATTAAGTAGGTATATTGTTAATATGTTACTTCCATTACCTAAAATCTAACCTTAACCAACCTCACCCAAAACCCAACCCTCACCCCTGGCCCTAATCCTAACCCGAACCCTAACCTCATCCCAGAACCGAACCCTAACCATCATATGTCTTGGACATGTTACTGAGAGTGTTTGTTTCATCTAAAGGACCATTCAAAATAAAGTTTCACCTAATCTGAGTTGGTAAGTTTCTCTGCAATGCATTGCTTCACATCAAATCAATCTGAATGACCTTATTTAGGTCTCAGCAACGGAATTATGCCGCAAATCTGTGGGAATCCTCTTTAAACTTAAATTTTCCTTCTGCTTAAGTCCATTCAGTCGATTCTGATCAGTGTTTCACAAGAGATTTTTGTGTGTGAAATCAAATGCTCATTTGTCAGACATGTTCCTCTTTGGTGGAAGTTTGCAGATTTGTGATTTGACTGCATGTAACCCTCCCCCCCCAAACATACACACACACACACACACACACACATGAAAAAGCTTCACTCCGGATGTTTTCATTTACTTACATACTTACATACTGTACCACACTAACAGAAAGCATGAGAGAGATAGAGACAGAGAGAGGGCGAGAATGGGGGCTGAGAGGGAGTAAGGGAGGGTAGAGCGTGCATGATGTTCTCTTTGATGTGTGTGCTTTACTGTGTGTGTCAGCCGGCTGGGCGCTTTGTTGCTCTGTCCTCTGCTCTAATTAAGACGTCCTCTCTGTTGCTGACGCCACAGAGGGTCCAGGCTGAAGACGAGGAGAGAGCAGCAGTCAAAACAACACAGTCTCCTGCTGGAGCCACACAAAGGCCTGAGCAGAGGGAGCTGATTTATGTTGTATGAAGCACATCTCAGTGACAACTCGGAGCACAGCTTATCTCGTTTTGGGCTGACATGGGGCCTCTCTTCTACAGGGATTAGAAACGGTTAACAGGAAATGAAAACAAAAACTGAAAACCGATTTTTTTTTCTCAGGGCAGAAATTAAAGCAGTCACTTTCAGCTTCCAGAATGAAGATTTTACTTCAAAACAGATTTACAGATTAATAACATTATTATTTTTTTCTTCCAGATAAAACTTTTTTGTTGCTGTTAAGAGTGAACCAAAATGAAAATGTTAGTTTTCCAATCTTATTTTGTATTATTAACAAGTTTACCATATTTTAAAAATATGGTAAAACAAACTGTGTTCAATTACATTCTGTTCAAAGTATTGTTTTTGTTATCACTGTGTGAAGGTCAGAGATCACTCTTTATTTACTTCATTTTCAGTCAAAACAACTATTAAGCAGACATTCATTTATTTTTCAGGAGATATTCATAAAGAGATTAGATAAAAGATAATCACAATCATGTGTATAAGGAACAAAACAACAAAACACAGGACTTTCCAAAAATGGAAATAAAAAAAAATATTAAAAGATACAGAGAATATGGGACTCCTTGCAACAACAACCATATGAGACCTGGTAGAACACCAAAACTATCACCATCAGATAAATAGTACTTAAAGCTTTCATCTTTGAGAGAGAGGAGAAAATCAAGCTCCACTCTTACTTTAGATCTGAAAACATCCACAGGTGTTTTTGTCCATCCTTCCACAGTGAAACGCTATGAGTCTGAAAGGATGTGTAGCTGTCAAGAAGCCACTACTGAGACAAATCAAACAAAGAAGTTGCTGATGTTCTCAGAAAAATGTACTGAGCAACCACAGAGTCCAAGCCTCAACACACTGAATGTAACTGGATTTACTTGCAGAAACAAAACAACTAACTTTTAAGACTGAACTTTGGCAGTGTTGAAAAATTTCCCTGCAGCTGAAAGTGAGTCTCTTGAAAAGAATGTAAGCTGTAATAAAGGCAAAGACTGGACACACTAAATACTGAAAAAATTAGATTTTAATTTTCTGTGTAATTTTCTGTCAAATATGTTTTCCTTTTTTACCTGATGTTAAAAACTTTTACTTTATGACTAAATACTAAATAAATGAAAAACAGTCTCTTACTAGACTTACACAGTACTTTTCATGTTTCTGCTCCTTGCTCTTTTGTGTTTAAGTGAATGGAGTGTTTTGAAATGACATTGTTTATGACTGACTGAGTGTGTGTGTGTGTGTGTGTGTGTGTGTGTGTGTGTGTGTGTGTGTGTGTGTGTGTGTGTGTGTACGTATCAGACGAGAGACATTCCTCAGGGCCAGACATTTGTGACGTATGTTTTTGTTTGCTCACTGTCAGTAGGATGTGACACCCTCTTTTAAACATTTCCATTCTTCCTTCAGTGCCCTATTTATTCCTCTTCTCTTCTCTTCTCTTCTCTTCTCTTCTCTTCTCTTCTCTTCTCTTCTCTTCTCTTCTCTTCTCTTCTCTTGGTAAAGGTTAAAGTCAGCTATTCATAAATGTAAAGCACCAGGCTGTGGATGAAGCAATACTTTGAAGTCAGAGATAAATCCAGAGGTCAGATTTTTAGAGGCAGACATGAGGAGAATCCTGCTATCTCACAGCTCTACATCACTGATAAGAGTAAAATCTACTCTAAGCCACCTGAAACAAAGCAAATGCCTTCTTTTACATAACTTAAAAGGAGAGTAGGAAATTAAAATGATTAAATGTTATAAATTAATGTGGGATTTGAAAGCATGACACTGAGTTACAACTAAGCAACAAACATTTTCTGGCAAGCGCTAATGAATGCGTATCTAACACACACAGGCTTATTTTCCTGGTATTTGACATTGACCTACTTCATCTGTGTACTGTACAGATTTACATTTTTTATGTGTTTCCACAGACCCTATTTCTGGGTTTACACTATGCAGGAGTACATTGTAGGATATCCCTTTCAAAGTCTGTTAATCAGCCTCTGTGGTTTTATCTGTGTGTTCTCTTTAGGCTCTCCCATGCGCATAGATCTGCCATCAAAGTCATAAGGAGGATGCAGTACTTTGTTGCCAGAAGGAAATTTCAGGTAACGTTGAACTCTTGAACCCCTTGAATGGCTAGGACCTGCCTGTGGCCCCAAAGTTGTATTACACATTTCTATAACCTAAGAATAGCTCAACAAATTTGCATTGAAATCCCTGTAGTTGCAGAATAATAAGCCTTAGTATGTAGTAAGCCTGGCATTTTATGAGGTTAAATCTTGCATTCTTAAATCACTAAATTATTAATTCAATACCTCTGTTTACAGTAACATTGCACATCCCTAAAGCCATTACTTGAAGTTTTTGATAGAATTTTTTTTTTTTATGCTGCAGTTTTAGTTTCATGTAATTTATTTGCAAAGGCCCTTAAGCTGTTGTTTCTGAACACCTACTGAACCATTTTCTGCATTTTCTGGCTGGTGTTATTTGGTAACTTGAATAACACTGTGTCATGGTAACAAAGCGTGGAAGTGGAGGCCCAGGGGGATGCAGAAATGCTCGGTGCTGGTGACAATAGCTTTTATTCGTAGTTTCTGTCTCTGGTCTCTGCAGCAAGCAAGGAAGCCGTACGACGTGCGAGACGTGATAGAGCAGTATTCCCAGGGCCATCTCAACATGATGGTCCGTATTAAAGAGCTCCAGAGACGGTGAGACAACTGCAGCATCCCTAGAGCTGTAGCTCTTCCTCTTCTCCCATCTGTCTGTACTGTGTTTTAATTCCATTGGTGGAATTCTGGACTGCTCATTGTATACTTAATTGTGTCTTACTGTATTTTTGCAGGTTGGATCACACATTGGGAAAGCCTGGAATGTTTCTGCCAGGTACACATTTCCTCAGTCTGTTGGCTTTGAGTTTATACAATTTTGAGAGCATTTCTTATATATATTATATATTATTATACATGTACAGAATAGGGTTTCAAATGACACATTATGCACAACTATATGTTGTAGAGGAATAAATTGCTGTGTATGCATAGTCATAGTTATAGTATGCTCTCTTATTGCAAAGGACTTAGATTAGACTAAATTCCAGATCAGTACATTGATGGCTTTAGAATGGAAACAGTCGCATTCCGTTGAATACATTTTCAAAACCAATTTTATTTTTTTCACAGAAAAGGGTGTAGACAAGGAGTACTACACTGTTGGAGCCAGGCTGATCAGACTGGAGGATAAGGTGAGACTGCATAGTGCAGGCTGCGCTGCTGCTGATGTTCTGATGGCTGGATCTCCTGCTCTCTGATAGAATCTGTCACGTTCACACCCTGTATTTTGACTGGCCAATTCAGAGAAGGGTCACATACATGCAACAGCTTTCAGTCAGATCCTGTCAAAGAAGTAATCATTATGTTGCAATCTCCACACAAAGCACCACAAGCATGAGACGAGTTTTTTTTGTTGTTTTGTTTTCTTTGTAGAGGAAGCCAGAGATGATTTAGATTGCAGGCCTGGGTTCCTTAGAAGATAGAGCAGTTATTTCCGTTCCAGATTAAAAACGGCCCTTTTTTTCCCTTAAATTACTTTGTCTTTTGCCAGACAATTATATCCCAGTCCACTTTTAATTATTAAGTGTATCCTGTTTTATTACAGAAATAATGATCATTACAGAGATTAGTGCCTTGTTTAAGAGCGCAGCAATAGTGTACAGCAGAAAGCAAGGATGTTGAAATCCTTTAAACGGCCCTCTGGAGTAGAACCAGCCACCCTCTGCTTACTAGCCACTGAGCCACTGGTCATTATCTTCCACAAACTTTGCTACTGTGGTATTTTGGGGGTGGGCAGTGGTGTTGGTTGGGTGGTGACATTAACGTCATACTGCCAGGAAGTGACTGTCAGCAGGCACAGCTATCAGCGTAAGTAAGTGTAATGGAAGAAGGATATACAAGAGTCACCAACATACCATCATTTATCTTCCTGGATGCTGATCTCACCAGTCATCTACTGCACAACCTTTTTAACTTAGCTTAGTACTATGTGTAATGTTATGAAGACTGCACAGTTACAGCTGCAGAGCTGTTGTCACAGTACACTGGTCAGTTCATGCTACACATTTTAATTTACTGGTACAAAAAAGACTGTATTTAAGAAGCTAAACAAGTCTATTTATCTGTCTGTACAACTAAATTAAATAGGAAAAATAATTAAAATAGGCCAAATAATGAAGCAATAATAATAAGAATATCCATCCATCCATCCATCCATTTTCTAAGCCGCTTCTCCGTCAGGGTCGCTACCCACCACGCCACCGTGCCGCCCATAATAAGAATATATGATAATAAAATAAACTGAAATAATAAATGCAATAAAAATCAAAAACTGTACCAAAACAAAAACTAAGATCAAATAAAACAGCTGCAGGATGAGTGAAGGTATTCAGTGATTGGAAGTTTAAAATGAGTGACACAGAGTGGACTGTTAGAGTGTCCTGTAATTAGGTCCAGCTCACTGGTGCACTGTAGCTGAAAGATCAGTAAAGGTTGATCCAGTCAGTGGAGCGAGTTTGATCATTTCTGTTATTTACAGTAAGCACTGATGTGATATATGATTGCTTATGGCCAGTGAATGCTTTGTAAACAAAACAGAAGCCAGTGTGTTTCCACATGTACAGCTAGAGAGGGCTAAGCGACTTATTCATAAGTGAATCTAAAGGTTTAGTATTAGCAAAAGCAAATCTGTAAATCGCATTACCATCGTCAAGAATAGCTAATAATATTGCTTCAAAACTCTCTTTCTTGCACATTGGGAAACACATATATGATGTGTAACATTGCATTATGAATACTATTGGTCAATGTTACCATTTTTTTAAAAAAGATTGTACAAACATATGATGAGAATTGGATTGCAAATCCCATACTGGATGCAACTTGATGTGTGGAAAATGTGAAAAAGTAGTAAACAGAACAATTTAAAAATTAGAAAACAACAACTTAGTGACAGTATTTGTATAAGGTGCATACTGAACGGTTAATGTTCATGTTAAGTAGTTATATTTTTAATAATGCAACTGATGTTACTCAGTCAGTGATATAGAAAAGTACCAGTGTAGTGTGGGTGGTAGTTTATGGTATTGAGCAGCTGCAGTCAGGATGGTAGCATCCATATACATCATATTTTCATATGTCAATGGTGTCAGTGCAGCAGGTAATGATGCTGTGATATAGAAAGTAAAATAGTGCTGGGAGTGTACTGGTTCGGTGAACTGGATCAGTCCAGTAATGGCTCTCAGAAAGAAGCTATTTCTCAGTCTGGTGGTGTGGTAAGTGTAAAGAGCTTCTAATAGTAAAATATGACAGTCATCCTCTGTCATTGGCATTTTTGAAAAGAGGTGATTACAAAAGGTTACACTGAGTTCAGAGGAACACAGATAATGCTCTCTTTAACAGTATGATTGTGCATCTTACAGAAATGAGCAGGACTGGCTGGTCTTTCCCACAGAGGGATGTTTGTGACTGTGTGTTTTGGTGAGCGTAAAGGGAAAAGACAGCTGTAGTCAGACAAAGATAGCGCAGCTCAGGCATGGCTGCATTATGCTACACAGGGTTTCTCGTAGGCCCTGGTATTATGGCACTCTGCCAAGCAAGCACCCATGCTCATGCCATGAACATCATGACCCAGACCTGACCCAGTGCACTCTGTCTTGCCTGTGTGTGTGTATATATGATTGAAATTCCTTCGTATTTCCTGTGAAATATTTGTTATTGTGAAGTGTAATCTCTTCCCAGCCCTGTCAACTGTGTGTGAACAGGCATGGAGTAATGACCAGTGACAAACCAAACAAGCTGTACTGCTCAGCTCCATCTAATGGGCACTGGGCACTTTTATGGCCCATTTAGCATGGCCATGTTTTAACTGCAGTCCTGATTAGTAGCATAAACTTGTGTTTAGAGGTGCAGTGTCATACTCACAGAGCTCATGTTATTATTAAATTCATGAGGTTCTGTGGAACTAAATTCATGCTAATGATTTAAGGGTTTAAGAGGAAAGTTGGCTTTCTGCTAATACCATTCAAGGAGGCAATAAAAATAGATAGGAACCATCCTTCCTCTGTTAGAAAGGAGGAATGTATTATTATTATTTCCTTAGCTCTCCTCATTTCCCACCAAATAGGCTGCTTCCCTATCAGTCAGGGAGGGTATGGACTAAGACAAGCCTTTGTCTGAATCTTTTTTTGGTAGTGTTGGGAAAAATACTTTGATAAAGTGGTGATGGCTAAATACTGAATACAGTGTACAAAATGTATACAGCAATGTATTCCATTACAATGCATAAAAAGTAATGTATTCAGAATACTCTTAGAATCGCTACTGAATAGGCACATGGGAAACACTGCTGTTGTTATTTTAATTTGACTGACACTGGTTGGCAGTTTTTTTCATGCAATTCATCTGAATAATTCACTTATTTGAATTAAGTTACAACATTCTCAACATTATTCTGACTTTCATCGCCTGCTTCTGTCCATTGCTGCTCCCATAACGCCGCTGCCACTAAGTCAGGGGTTGGCAACCCACATTTTTAGAAGAGAAGTTTGTCCTTTCAACAAAAATCAACCCACCTTGGGAGCCATAACATTTTATGACCATTTAAACATTTTGGCTGTAAATATGTCTTAGTATGTGCTAATGAGGCTAATAGGCTAAAAAGTATAAGTGTAAATATTCAAAAAAAATGTAAAAGGTAATTTTATGCTTTTCCTGCCCTTACAGAATGTGACTTGGGTTAAATACAGATACTTAATTTCTGTATTTTGAATATGTATTCTCAATATTGTCTGTTACATCCCACACCTGCTTTTGGACAACATTATAAAGCACTCCATGTCAATATTCACTCCCAAGAAGAACATTGCGTTGCTGCCATAAGAATTTTTTGCATCACCTGCAAATCTTGGAGTGTACAACACATCATTGTTGTCATATCAAAATGTATGTTGACAAAAAACTAGACTCTCTTCCTAGTATCTTGGAATTTCTTTCACATTCAGAAATAATATATACATTATTTAGAGTGAAAAAAAAGAAAACAATAAAATAAAAAAAATAAAGTTAAAAATAATAAATTAAAAACAGTGACAGTCAGCTGTGCTCTCATGGACCAGGCACAGATATCAGTGACATGACTGGGAATCGAACTTGAGGATGCAACTCTGCACTCACAGAAACAGTGTTCTAGCTGTTCTAGTTGAATTGCTTGAATCACTAACAGCTCGGTGTTGCAAAAGGTTTACTCATGAAAGTCATAAAGAAAGAGAAACTGCCTCTCATATCTTTGAACAACAGCTTTAAAAAATATCTTTGAATCTCACAGATTGAGAAATGGGGGTCATAGTCAGTTGAATCTCTCAGTGAGCAGATGCTCATCGTGCTTGCTTATGAGTGTGGTGGTGGTGGTGTGCAGGTATTTTCATACCAGTGCAGTTTTGTCCACTGTGTAGTTTGATGGTTCTCTCCATGCCCCAGGGCAACAGGTGTGTGAACCGGCTGACCTTGACACGCATGCACAGACACATCTGGACTGAACATGTTTGCTTGTTTTGATTGTGCTGGAGCAGTGTAAAGCAGAGATGCTTTACAGACTTTCCAGTATGTCTGGAGGACTGATTAAAGCATTGCTCAAATAAGAACTCTGCAGCAACGTATAGCAACATATGGTGTATATGGCTGAGACTAGAGGCACTAATCTTGAGTGTAAAACTTGTTCTGAAAGTTCAGTGTAAGTAATACAGACTTACTACTCCTATGTGTTATGCAGTGTGTCTCTGATAAATGAAACATGGAAAATCTTAGACTGCAAAAAAAGAAATTACTTTTACTTGGCACAGAAATTCCCCTAGAAATTTGCCAAGAGGTGATTAACAGTGTAACACTACAGTGTCTCTCTCTCTCTCTCTCTCGCTCTCTGTTTCTTTCTCTGTCTCTCCCTCCCTTTCATTTTGTCTATCTCTTTTATTTCGTGCCATTAGCACAAAACCATTCGTCTTTTGCAGTGGTGAAAGTTTTGAGGTGTTTGTCTGAATGGTGGGACGTTGAGTAATACTCTGTTAATATGTCTGAGTCAGACAGTGATTTATTCTAGTTGGACAGAGACACACACGCTAACAAATGTTTCTTTCTGCCTGGACAAAGACACGTACCCCGATGAAGGTGTCTTTCTCCTCTCCCTCGCAACGACAGAGCCAAGTCTCTGACTGCTTAACTCTTCATGAAGATAGATTGCCTTTTGTGAAGTTGTGTCTTGTCCTCCCGTCTAGAGCTCGGCACTCTGACTAGACAGTAAAGGTTGATTAAGCTGACTGATGACTAAACTAAACTAAACTGATAACTAGCATTAGCTTGAAAGATGACCAGGTCTTCTAAGCTGTGAATAGAAGTTGTCTGGCCAGACTATCTCATCTCATTGGAGATGCAACAAACCCACTCATCTTATGCCTCAGGCTTATTACAGGTGGAACCTAGATGACACAAACAAGACTGAGCTTGTCAGCTTTACAGAGATGCAGTGTAGGAAATGTAGGCCTATTTTTTGTGTATTTGGTTTACCCAAGAATTGTATTTATTGTTTTAATAGCATTAACATTGACATTAGTGCTGCTAGTACTTTATGCTCTATGGTGTTATTTTAAACCAAGTGAAGTGAATCAGATTAGCTCCTTCCCAGAAATACCTGTGCTGACATTCTGTTCTGACAGAGAGACAAAGACGGGGTGGGCTGCTGCCTTTCAAAAACCACTCACTATTAAATCTAAAACAATATGCAGTCTTTTTATACTGTTTGTGAAGAGATTTTATTACTGTCAGATGGAAGAGAACTCTGAGAACTTGGCCTGGGGTTCTGCATTCTTAAAAAAGATGGTTCTTCAAGGGTTCTTTAGTAAAGAAAATGGTTGTATAAAGAACTATGAACACAAAGAACCCTCTGCTTGATTAGCAGGATTTTTGCAGCTTGAAAGGGTTCTTAAGATTGTGCTGTAGATGGTTCTTTATACAACCTCTTTGAAAAGGGTTCTATATAGCACCCAAAGGGTTCTTCTACTGTTATGATGTTGAGCTTGTAACAATAGGAGAGCCCTTTTGGGTGCTATATAGAACCCTTTTCAAAAGGTTTTATATAGAACCATCCAAAACACATGCTCCATCAATCTGAAGAAGACTTTAATCATGCAAGGGGTTGTTTGAGTGTTCTTGGTTCTTTATAGAACCATTTTCTTTGCTAAAAGACCTCTTGAAGAGCCATCCCTTTTAAGATTGTGGGTGGCTTCTGCTTTAAGATAGAAGACTGGACACTCCCTCCCATTGATGAACTGTAACAGAACTAAGAGAGGACTGAGGAACTGGAAGGAGATGGGCCGGTGGTGAAGTGCAACAATTTCATCACAGTTAAGAAAAGGTAAAGATAGAAATTTATAGAAAGTGGTGAGAGGAGGAGCATAAGGCCCCGCAAACTTTAGTTATTTCATAACATTATGTAGAAATGGTCCACACATTTGACTCAAGTGAATGCAGTGTGTTCCTTTTAAATCCACACTGCTGTTTTACACATCCTCATCTGAAGCACAAAGTAGCTCCAATGGCCTTCAAAGCCCTGCTCTCCACACCTGTGAGAAAGCACTGAAGTCTAGACAGACATGAGAGACCATGCAGACAGGTGTGGTCAGAAAAGATTAGTGGTTAAATGTGGGTGTCTCTGCAGGGTATGGTACAGCCCTGGCCCAAAGTGTGTCCAGAGGTGAAGGGCAGATATAAGCATGTCTGAGTGGATTAGAGCAACAAATGAATCTGTATGTAAGTGAATTTCTGCACTCTTCCTGTTAATAGGGGTTGTATTTTGCATACTTGGCATGTGCAATAATGAGAACATGGGTCATTTAAAGCCATTCCTGAGGGCAGTGTAAATTTCTTCACACTATTGCAAGCCTTAAAGTTAACAGCACTCCCAGTGCACACATGCAGTGTTCCATGTAAATAATGCGGGGTAAAGGCTGTGAGGGCTTCAGTGGTCTCCTGGGCTCAGTAGAGGCTGTTGGCAGCAGTGCTGTGCAGCATCCACTGTGGTGGCTTTGCACTGTGAATACAGTAAAATTAGAAACATGTTTAAAATTAGCCCCTGCAGAGATATGTTAAAATAAATCAATGGCTGTAGGAGCTGATATAACTGATGGTTTTACCATGTAAGGTGATTAACTGATTCTCTGAAGTATTTTTGCTGCAGTTAGATTCAGACTCGATTCTCAGGCGAAACAAAGGGAGGAAGCTTGGCACGGCAGTTTGCGGTCCACTATACTCCTCATTCACCCTGACCACAGGACCACAGGACATGTCTGGGCTAGTGGCAGGTCCCAGGAATTTAACTTTAATTCAACGGATATCTGGCTGCACATAGCCAGTCCTTTCTTAGAATGATCTGTACAGGAACCAGATCTAATCAACATTCTAATCTGCAGGTTTCAAAATAGTTCTTGACTAGGATGTATGGTTTACTCAGAGATGTCAGATTGGACGTCATTAAAAAAGGAAGAACCACAGTTGGTCCTCTTCTATGGCAGGGGTGTCAAACCCAACCACTAAAAGGGCCATTTTAAAAAATAACAAATCCATGGGCCAGAGAGAACAGATGTTTTTTATTTCATTTTTAATAAACATCTTGCTGTAACCCAAACTGACCATTGTATATTCAAAATACGCCAAATTGTCAACAGCAAAAGATAGACACTTGTAGCAGATCTTGAAATATTACATGAATACTTGAAATATTCAAAATTTAAACATCCCCAGGATGCAGATCTTTTAAACCCACATATTTGCTTGAACTAAATATATTTTTGGGCCCAATTTCTGAGCTGCTGAACTAACGCTAAGTGTTTATGTTGGTTTAACTGTAGCTGAAATGCAGCTAGTGTTTTAGGTAATATCACTGGTGTGAAATATAGAATTGAGGTGTAACTGCTGTCCCATACATTGTTGTTGGGGAAGAAGAGTCATAGCACATATCACGTTGCAGTGCATGCTGGGGACTGTAGTGCAGTGTGTTGTGAAGCAGACTAATATTAATAATTTGCGGGCCGGGTAGGATTGCGTCATGGGCATGATCTGGTCCATGGGCCTTGTGTTTGACACATGGCTTCAGGAGCATCATTCCAAATAACCCTTGCTTGTACCTTTAACAGTTTAACAATAGAAAATAAGTGTATTGTATTTTATCCAGTCATCATTTGATTATATATTTCAGTGGCAAAGGTTTCATCAAATGGCCAACTTTTAGTGAGCACAAATCAGAAAATAATTTAATGTTGAATGTGGATTTCCTCAAAGGGCAAGGCAAGCACTTAAACTGAGTTGAACTACACTGTAAGTGGTTTAAGGTTATTATTGCAAAGTCACCACAATTGTTAAGACTTTTCCCCAGCTATTCCCAATTTCCAGTATACACAACCAAAACACAGCAATGCATATACTCTTTGAGTGCCTCTTACAGTCCGCTTGAAGTGGGTGTAAATGGTAAACTCTGTAAATATGTGTGCTCCAGTCCATTTCCTCTTTAATTTTCTGCATTTGGCAGGCCTCAGGTTCATATTTTTACACATGCTGTCTCTCTCTGCCCTACTCATTTGCTCCTACTACTCATTTGCACTCTGTCCCACTGAGACAAGGTAACATACTTTAAAAGGTTATAAACAGGTCAGTATGTTTAAAATGAAATAAGTGCCTGGTTTTATTGGTCCCATAACATTTTCTTTTCTTTTTCTTTCCTCTCTCTCTTGTGCTCTCTATCTTTCTCGTTTTCTCTGTTTTATGATGAGTAGTGAGTAGTCAAAGTGCCTCCATTCTTTTCAGCCCCATTAAGTTAGTCTGCAGCACGAGGCAGTGTCATAAACTGAGCGACGCCACTCACTCAAACTCAGTGCAGTGGAACACTTAAATATCCCTGTCACAAAAAAGACCTCTAACACATGTAAACAGCTTGAGTGAGTGGGAGTGTGTTTATTTCACTTCCTATTCTCCTCCAGCTTTTTTTGGGGCCTGACAACATGGCATATTGAGATAATGGACTGGGCTGGATACACTGATCTGCAACCTCCCTGACATTAATATAATTTACAGTACTAACATTTAATCCCTTTTCTGTGCCTATTACAGTCATATCACCCAAAACACACACTATCATGCCTATACCGTGTTGCATAACTGGAGGGCTGAGAATAGTTCACCACTCAAATAATAGGTCAGTGGTGGTCATGCAGGGAGCCACAGAAAGGTTAGAGGTTCCCTGATAAATAGTACAGCAACAGATGGGCTATGATCAGTAATTATCAACTTATGAAATGCACCTACAGATGGGTGACACCTTAAAAGAAAACCAGTTTTTTAGTAGGGTGTTGGGCTACAACAAGCTGCCAGAACAGCTTCAGTGTGCCTTGGGGCAGATTCTTGAATGTGCACTGGAGGGATAAAACATAATTCTTCCAAAAGATATTGCCTCACTTGGTGTTTTGATGATGGTGGAGCAGAGCACTGGTCTAAAATATCCAATACATACATCTCTTTGGGTCGAGATCTGGAGATTGCAAAGGCCATAGCATAGGATTTACATCATTTTCATGCTCATCAAAACATTCAGTGACATTTAGTATATTGGGGTGTTGTCATCCTAGAAGAGACCACTCCTATCAGTTGTATTGATTTCCCTTTAAGGTGGCAAATCATGGACCCAAATTGTGCAAGAAAAGTGGCCCACTGCACAGCAGAGCCACCAGGCCTCCTCTCTGTAGATGTGCAGTATTCAGGCCTATACTGTTGTCTTGGTGTATGTCATGCATGCACTCACCCACTTGTTAAGAGTATGGTGAAGGATGACTTATCAGACCAGTGCTGAGGTTTTTTTATACCACTCAACTCTCAAATGTCCATTTATTTTTGTGATGAGTGTTTCATGTACTGCAACCCTTCTATAATATCCCTCTCTATAAAGTCATAGAGAGACTGTTCTTGCTAACAGTCTGATCTCGTCCTACATTAACATTCGCAAGACACAGCTGCTTTTTGTTTTTCTTTACAAATTGTGGCATTGATCAGAAGAAGAGTCAGTTGAGACTATAATTTCTACTCAACAAACGCTCTTTAGTAAATGAACAGGGCAGAAAGACCACCTCCATGAACTTGAAATAGCTGAGAAGGTCACCTACATTCATAAAATTCCACTCTACAGTAGACAGGCTATCTAAACCCACCCCCGAGCGCAAAAAGTAAAACAGATTAGTAAACACAGTAAACAGATAAACACATCTGAAACTAACAAACAACAACATAAGCAACAATAACAATCCCTTTTATTGAAGGTGCACACCTCACTACTCATGGCCCTTTTTACATGCACAAAAGCTCCAATGGCAGAGTCACAGTATCACACTAATGCATGAGCATCACAATGATTGAAAGTGCAACAGTTTCCAGCCCTATTTATGATACATTTCTCAAAGATCTAAATACAGATGTCTCTTTAGTTACAGTTCCTTTTGAAACACTAGCTTTTGTGACTGAATCTCCTGCCACTGCTGCCCCAATAATGAGCCCTTTTTCAAAGTCACTAAAGGGGAGACACATATATGATTACTGGACTCATTTATCTTTCCATTTGATCTCATTGTGATGTAGGAGAAATTACAGAGATATTAAGAAGATCTCTTTTTTTCTGTCCTGTCCGGAGGGTTCCTTTACTAAGAAAAACATCACTGGCACAAGATCATTAATAAAGCGTTCGGTCACCCGCTGCTGTGTATTGTGCTGTATATTTCATGATTTTACTTTTTGTCGTATAACAATGAACATATGATAACACAGCACTGGTCGATGCAAAAATCTACACTTTGTAAGTACTTTCTGGTCATCAGATTACCACAGCCTGTAATATTAATGATCATAAGTCATTTAGTCTGTTAACTATCTTTTAGCCTGTTAGCTAGCTGACCAGCCTAGTTCTAGTGAAGAACATAAGTTGCTAGCCCCGCAGTTTAGACAAAAATTGGGTTCATCAGTACATTTGGTGCTCCATGCCAGCAGCAAGAGAATCAAAGATTATTCCATTAACAGCACAAGGGATTTTTGTGCCGTGGTAATGCACAGTTCAGTTGTTGCGAAGTGATCATAGGTGTGTGTATATTGTCGATTTAACAGCAGCGTCAAACAATGCCCAATCAGATTTCAGGACAGAAGATGTTTTATAATAAAGATTTTCTCTATAATAGCTGGATTGTAACATGGTGTCCAGAGACAGAAAACTGTGTTTTCATACTTTGGATTGTATACTGTTTGAGCACATAGATTGAAGTAGAATTAAAGCATAGAGTTGGTTCTGGTTAAGTTAATTTGATTTGTGATGGTTAAGGAAGTTTAGGAATCAAAGAAATTGGCTTTTATTTATGAGATGACACCCTTGAGAAATGTTATAAACAGTGGGAATCACCTTTGATGGAATGCAGTATTGAACTCTGAAAATTCACTCTGACTGTCTTTTTTTAATGCTGTATGCTTTCCACCAGAGTGCACACACCGACACAGATTGTTGCTTTTGTCTAACTCTTTTGTGTGTGTGTGTGTGTGTGTGTGTGTGTGTGTGTGTGTGTGTGTGTGTGTGTGTGTGTGTGTGTGTGTGTATCTGCTCTCTGTGGTTAACCACCACTTGTGTTAGCCTGCATTACTCGGCAGCAACACCGCTCACATTGCTGGGCCTCTTTTCTTTCTTTAGCACGATCGTGAACCCGGGGGGAAACCTGATCAGCACTCCACCCTCCAAATGATACGCTGCCAGCCACTACTACAATAACACACTGTGTGTTTTTCTCTCGCTCTCTCACGTGATCCATCCGTCAGACAGGCTGCAGCCATACCCAGCCAGCCAGCGAGCGAGGGAGGGAAGTGTTTTTGTTTACTTGAAGCAGAGTAAAGCTGAAGAATCCTGTCACTGTGTATATGTGCGTAGTTGCTTGAGTCACATGACCCCTGTGTTTTCTCTACTAGGCTGCTGTGATGAATGAAAATCACTGCTCTGTGTCAAAGAGTAATCTGTGTCACTTCTCACCATATGAATATGAAATATGTTGTAATCTGTGAATAGAATTTATTATAAAATAGTTTCAACATATTGCATTGTTGTATAGTTCTGCTGTCGAATGTTATTTTTTAAAAAGATTTGAAAACGTTTATTCATGTTATAGTTGGTTTAGTTGAACGCATCGTGAATTCATTCCAAGCATCCACGTCATCTAAGAAAGCAACAAACTCACTGCTCTCCATATGACTAAAAACCTCAAAAAAGTCATGGGTGGGAGCAGTTTATCTGATGATTATGAAGGTTATTGATGAAAAACAATTGCTGAATGTAAAATATGTGAGAAGAGGTTGGAACCTTTTTGAAAAGGGCTCTATATAGCACTAAAGGGGGTCCTTCTATTGTTCTAATGTCGAGCTTGTAAAAATAGCAGAACCTCTGAGTTATCTCAAGTATATAAATACAGTCTTAAAAAGTTGGTTCTTCAAGGGTTCTTTAGTAAAGACTCTGGTTCTATATAGAACCATGAACACTTACTGCATGCAAACATGCATTTGCATGCTTACAGGGTTCTTTGCATGGTGAAATGGTTCTTCAGACTGATGGAGAATGTATTGTATATGGTTCTATATAGCACCATTCAGGATTCTTCTATTGCGACGACAGATGACTGCGGAGTCTCCAGGCCAGGATCAGCAGAAAAAAAGTTTGGACCAAAACACAGTTTCCTGACTCCCATTCCTCAGTACTGAACTCTGACATTCTCAGGCATTGTTATGCACCCATCACTTTAACTGCTTCATAAGCTCATTCAAATTGAACTACTGTTTATATTTGCACTATTTATACCCACAGACCTTAATCTGTATATATCTATATATATCTATATATATAGAATTTTTTAATTCTATTTTTCTACAATTAATGTTTATTTTTATGATTAGTGTTGTGTTTTTTTTACATGCACACTTTTCCTGTTTACCATCTATTTAATGTTTTTCCTACACCATGGGGGTCTGAGAGTAACACAATTCCAATACACTGTATGTCCTGTACATATTGTAGTATTGACAATAAAGCTAACTTGATTTGTAACAGTAGAGGAACAGTTTTTGGAGCTATATCGAACTCTCTTTAAAAAGAACCCTTGCAGAATCATCATTTTAGGGTACAATCTCTTTCGAGTTCCACCATCCATCCGGTCTGCACTTCTTTTGACTCAGTTTTGTCACATAGCTGTTTCAGGTAGCAGTACTGGCTCTTTTTTCTTTAAACTGTTTTGTAGAGGGTTTAAACAGCAACCCAAACAGCAGATCTGTTTATTACAACATCACAGCGGTTTTTATTGTATCAAAGAAAAGTCTCCTCTACACACTGTTAGTCAGGCACTGGAGCTGATCTGCATATATCATATCAACTATAGAGCTATATTTTTGTAACACTGCAGAAATTGGGACTTTGTTATGGAGTTCACACACATGCACTAGAAAAAAAGAAGAAAAACAGGTTGGAAGGGCTTGTGTTTTGATGAGCATAATACGCAGCTGATGTGGACTGAAACACTGATTAAAATGGAAGTGCATCTGTTCCGCCAGACAAATAAGTAAAAATCTGATTTTGAGAATGAGAATTTGAGTACTTTGAAAAAATCAAAGAATATTAGAAGCCTGTAAATGATGCTTGGCTCGGCCCTATATGTGTCATTCCTGTACCGCTATACTTTGTATCCCTTTCATATCCACCCATTGAAAATAAGGCTGTAGCAGGAAATCAAGCGTCAGAAAAACTGATGACATGCGAGAGTCATAGAGTGCTGTGGCAGTGAGGGGACGCTAGTGCCGGGGGAATGTGATGACGCAGTGAAAGACTCCAGACTTTGTGACCCGTGCCGGTTTGGTAACAGGGTTCCTTAATGGCAGGGTTGGTGCTCGTTTTGCTGAGAGTGAGTAGGGTGAGGGTGAGGCTCTGTGTGTGTGTGTGTGGAAGGGGGGTGCTGCCTTAGCCTCGGTGGAGCCACTATGGAGGAACAGAAGCAGAGTAATGAGGGGGTAGTGGTTTGGCACTGAATGTACATACACGCACACACATTCTCTCTCTCTCGCTCTCTCACGCACACGCACACACACACACGCACGCACACGCGCACACACACACACACACACACACACACACACACACACACACACACACACACACACACACACACACACTCTTAATGGATAGGTAAGGCAGGAAAGTTAGTGTCTATTCAGTGTAAGTGTATTATTCTGTATTTAAAGTGGCTTAACCCTTAGATTATTTCATAAGTCTTGTGTCTGTTGTGTCACTTTATTAATCTTCCATGCTAAGATGCAGTTCATCCTTTCTTTAAAATGCCCACATTTTGGAAAAGAGTAAAAAGTATGATGTAATATGTAAACACTGTTAACACTCAGTTCTTACACTCTCTGTATGAAATTTCAACTGTGACTATTACACTCATAAAAAAGATGATTTTTCAAGGGTTCCTTCAAGAGCTCTCGCATTTCCTTCTTTTTTCTCAGTAACAGGTTCTCACAGTGTTGTTGTTCTTCTCACAGTGGAAAGATGGACCGAAACACCTGTGGATTTTTTTTTTTAGATCTGAAGCAAGAGTGGAGCTTTATTTTCTCCTCTCTCTCAAAGCATTTGAAGGAATAGTTTGGCGAAAAGTAAATTTTCACAATTTTCCAATTATCCAAGATGTGTTCAAATGGTCAAGACCTCTGTTGATGTTCAAACACTATCAGTAGTCACCCATATCGTTTCCGTAAATACATCCCCAAAACTTTTCTCAACCCGCTCAAACGCATCCAAGTTTGCTCAGACTTGTCAGTGTGGTTTAGCATTGCTAGCTATGAAATATAAAAATGTACAAAACTTCACAGTGTAGCTGAACTCTGCAGGCAGCTATTTTAGACAATGGGTATTGTGCCGAGTTACACCTCCCTTTGATGGGGGAACACATCATGGAAGAATATGGACACCACAAATTACACGTTTGTGTAATTTTTTTAAGGCATGTGTTTATGAATAACAACAACAGAAACTGCAAATGTAATCTAGGGATGTCCGCATGCAAAGTGGAGGGGAGAGGGGATTTGCCGCAACACCTGTAGAAGAAGAACAAAAACAGCAAAATCTGGACAGCAAACTTTTTGACCTCCTTCAAAGTGGACTATAAGACGGAATATGGGCCCCTTAAGCAAAAACAGGAACAAATGAAGGTTGAAAACCTTGTCTCTTCTATGATTTAGGCTTGAAAGCAGGAAACTGCAGAAACAATTAATTTGCCTTCAGCACACAGATGACAACAGATTAATAACATATTATTCACTGTAAGGCTGATCATATGTACTCAAAGTGCACACCTGTGGAAAAATGCTCTTTCTTAGAACTTGGCCCAAGAAATACCACTGTGGGACTGCCGGGCCCAAAGTTTTATTACACACTTCTATAACCTAACCATTTAGTTACTGAATAATAAGCCATAGTGTGTAATAAGCCTGGGATTTTAAGGGTTTTTTTTATCTGTCCCTTCTGTCCCAAGTTCAGAATATATCATGCTGACCTGATACACTTATAAGCATATTATCTATGTTCCATTTTAACCTGGCTAGGCATTGATCAGCCAGACATTTAGGGGTGGAGTGGACCCCTTTGTTTCTGAGTCTTTTTTTTCTTTTCTTTTTTTTTTTGTCAATGGGCTTAAAGGTATTTTGGATGCTTGGAGATTCAATACCTATTATATGCACACACAATTAGCCAAAAAATAGCTGGGTAATCAGAGAACATCTATTGTTCCAGGTTGTTCGGTTGTTAACGTGTTTGTTCCCTAGTGTACGCACAATGGGAGGTGATTTAGCACGCTTGTCTACATGAGTCCTCATGTTTAATCAGAGTCATTAATGTTGCTTAGCTGGTGTACTCCCAGAGTTTACTAAGTTCAATGACACTTGAGAGAGAGCAAGGTTTCTCCAAAGCTTCCTATGGTTTCCTGTTTTCAGTACTGCTGTCCCTGTGTCATTGTGCAGAGAACAGCTTACTGAATGTTGTGGGTACTTTTACACAGTACTGAAGAATTATTTAGCAATACTAAAGTGATGTATTATACCCCAGGTCAGCCCAAGAGTGAAAAGCATATGTAGAGAGATCTAGGAGTCAGAATCAGTAGAGGCCCCATGACACAATCCCTTAGCCAAGTATCACAATCCCCTAGCCATGATACGATTCAATTGCAAGCTTTAAAAAGATTTGTGATATCCTGAACACCTGCCCTTTTGCCTTTGGACTACACAAATTCCCTCCTTGTCAGCATGTATAATAATTGTATTGTATATGTCCTCTATCATTTTTAAGATCCATTTTGCAAGGCGAGTCAAAGCTCAATGTCTCTGGGAAATAGAGCTAGAGTGGTGGTGTAGGTTCCACTAGCCCTTTCGCTCTCTGGCACACCTTCTGGTGCAGTACTGACAGCATATGAAGATTTTGTCCTAGTGAATTCTGACCTGATGTGGACGCACGCGTCACAAAATCATATCTCTTTGAAAGGTTGTACATTTTCACACTGTGGTCATTTCAAACAGGCAAACATAATTTTGGCACAAAGGGGTTTTAAGATCTTGCCAAACCATTTTTCTTTCCGTTTTGTAAAAACTTAGATTTGGCCCTGAGAGGAGCTCTTGCTTTTAGTCATTGATTTCTCATGATTTATGGCAGACAAGTAGAGTATTGAATAACACTACCATCTTGAAAATGTAATATTGCCGGTTTGGTGCCCTGCTCTGACAAAAACACATTCATATCAGCATGTAAATGTGTTATTTTAGGCTGGCCCTAAGTATCTTTAGGTGAGACTTCTATCACTACATTTGCCTTCTTCTGAAACATGATAAGACCGCCTCTCTGGATAAAAGTGCATGCCATATGCTATAAATTAAGTTCAGATGAATTAAGTAAGTAATTAGGAAAATTTAGTTTAATTGACATTGGTGTTGCTGTTTTTTCCCCCGTAAAATCCTTAGTATGCAAGTTATGTCTACAAAGTTTACACTTTTTATAATCTCACTTCAATCACTCAATGTTCACGAGATTTCCTTCTACCACGGTCACCTCTCATGGATGTGTTGTCCACAAGAAAGAAACAAGGACGAAGAAAATAATAGATTTTTGTATTTTATTGTCCTACAAAATAGGCATTACACATAGAGATGAACACATTAGCAATAGTAATAATTAAATGATGAAACATGAATACTTTGGCCTTTATGTACCAATAATATTTACCATCCAAAATTTGGTGATGCTGTTTTACCAAAAATTTCCTACTACTTCTACTGAGATAAATGCGTTGTTAATTTTACTTATTACAGTCATGGTCTATCTGAATGACATTTCATATTTCAAAAACATCCCAACGTTAATGCGACTCAAGTCCTGTTTCAAAGTTGGTTTCAGAGTGTGAGCACATTTTGAGCTCCATCTGTCAAAATGACTGAAATTCCCATCTAAGGCCTTTAAAGATCCCAGTGATTAGATCATCCTTTAAATCTCTCTTCCTGTGTCATTATATGTGTCAATACCTAATCCATTAAAGCCACCAGTCAGCCCTTTCTCTGGATGGGAAGCTCATTTGGGTTCAGCAGGAATGGCAGGAATTCTGGCTTTCCAGTGAAACTCCAGATTCAGTCACTCGGGCAGATGCTCTTTGATAGCTGCCATTACGTAGTGCCATACTGTGGTTGCTTAATTTCTGATGACAGCATTCTGAAGGGTTGGGTAATGTCCGGGGAAAATCACTAGTGCTTTTTATGCAGAATTTGCTTACTAATGTGAGTTACATTAAATTTTAAGGCAGGTAGGGGTTAAGATAACAAAGGTGGACAAAGCAGCTACGGTTCAAAATTAAAGTGTGCACTGCTATTTACTGCTGTTTGCAAGTGGTAGTTTGCCTCTCTTGAGGGCGAATGTTCATAGGTCTAACTGTTTCTCGGAATTTCCAGCCATTTCTCTTGAGGTTTTGTTTTAGTCATCATGTCCCTAATGGAGATAATGCCATGAAGGTATACATATTTTAAGAGTGTGGGCTCTTAACACAATGCTCACAGTGTGTGTGTGTTTGTGTGTAGGCTCTCTGTGGGCCTTTCAGGGGCATGCATAAATGCAGCATTATTGCATTGCAGTGGAAACACTAATGCAGCCTGTAAATTAGACGGTTATACAGCGCCACAGTAAAAGGTAATTGTAGAACATAATGGGGTAATGGCTGTTTCCTTCACACTGGGCCAAATGACAGAGTACAGCTACCACTACTGTTAACCAGTAAACACCTGAGCCATTGTTGCTCATGAATTGTGACCAAGATAAACTGAGACAGAATCTTCTTTGTATTCTTTGTTCAAAAAAAGGTAAAGAAATGAAAATATGCAACAACGTACGGTACTGTGTAAAAGTCAGAAACCATTCTTTATTTATTTCATTTTCAATTAAAACAGCCATTAAGTACAAGTTATTAACTTTTAGCATCAAGAAAGCAGAACACAAACAGAAGCAGAACACCGCAAATTCTACTGAAGCCTCAACAACTAAATATCTTATGATGTAAATTTATCAGTATTTACTGTGTCCAACTTTTGACTTTATTACAGCTTCTGTTCTTTTTGAAAGACTTTCAGGAGACTTTCAATTTGTCAGAGAAATCTTCAGGAATATTTTCCATATCTCCAAAGTATTGTAAGTTGGTTGTATTTTCCATTTCTCACAATCCAAGTAATCCCGAACACATTCAGTGAAGTCTGGGCTCTGGGCTGGTCAGTCCACTGTTCTGAGAACATCAGTAGCTTTTTTGTTTGATTTGCAAATGTTCTTCTTTTTTGTCTGTTGCTTTTTCTCAGTAAAGGCTTATTGACAGCTACACATCCTTTCAGACTTAGTGTTGAGTTATTTTTTCACAGTGGAAAGATGGACAGAAACACCTGTTGATGTTTTCAGATCTGAAGTAAGAACGGAGCTTGCTTTTCTCCTCTCTCTCAAAGATTAAAGCTTTCTGTTTATCTGTTTGTGACAGTTTTGGTGGTCTTACAGGTCTTGCTTGCATGATGTCAGGAATCACATTTTCTCTGTATGTTATAGTCTTATTTTTAACTCCAGTCTTGAAAATCATTGATTTTTTACTTTTACTTTTTACTTGTTTTTTGTTCTTTGACTTTCCAATTCCTTAGGCAAATGGATTGTCTTATATCGCCTCATAAATATCACCTGAAAAATGAATAACTTGTACTTAAAGGTAGTTTTGACTGGAAAATGTGCTCTGATTTTATGCACAGTACTGTATATATTAAAGTACTTGAAGAGAAGTATACAAACATTTGGAATCAATGTTATCATTACTATAATACCAATATGGTTCCCAATAAATGTACAAATGTGAGATACAAAGCCGTAAAAAACTTTTGAACTTAAAAAAATAAGCATTCTAGTTAACGGGAAATGATGAGTTTATTGAACTTCAAATGATATTACAAGTTCAGTGAATTAAAAATTTCAAGTTAATCCAGTTACTTACTTTTTTAAGTTTAAAAGCTGAATTTTTGTTACAGTATATATTTATTATTATTATTATTTGTTGAAAATCTAAATGTGTAGTTTATTAATATTGATATTTAAATCCACAATATGTAAGTTATTATACACAACATGTTAATATAAGAAATTATTTCAAACATTTGATCTTTACATTATAATAAGTTTCCTATATGCTGATGTGGATGGAAGGATGTAACATGGATGGGTTCACTGATACAGATGGTGCTCAGGTTTATGTAATATATAGGTTTTACTATCAGTGGTCTCCAGATGATCTTCTGTAAGCGTGGTGTGCTCCTGTGGCTGTGCCGGTTGGGAGAGTGAGAGGAAAACAGCAGGCCATCTGTTTCAGGTGTTCAGCCTGTCTTCTCCCTCATGAAGTGATAAATGCTACTTTTGGGAAATTGCTGCAGGGGATTGTGTACAGTTTTGTCTGGGCCAATCTGACCCATAACACAAGACAGTGACGCATATATATATATGTATATATATATCCATCCATTTTCCAAGAATATATATATATATATATATATATATATATATATATATTCTCTCATTGTGTGCACATTATATAAACCTCTAGGAAAATTTCCTTCTAAAAATGCCACCTCGTTCTATACTTTATCACATAATGTGAGGTCTTTTGAAAATCAACGCCCAGACCAGTCCTGAAACAAAAGAGGAGTTTTTCCAGTAGGGTGGGGGATAGGGGGCCATAAAATCTTGTGAAAAGAAGCTGCTGAATTTTCTTCGATGTTTGTGGTTGCTATTTTGCATGTTCTGTGGTTCCATTCACTGTTCACTTTGATGCATATGGTTCTCATAGCACAGACCAACCCCCGCCAACACACACACACACACACACACACACACACACACACACACACACACACACACTCACAAACATAACTCTTTGATCCATCATCTAATTATCTCCTCTCCATAATTGTCTTAATGAATGTTCAGTGCTTTCTGCATGGCTCCGCTGGGTTTGCACCACTCTGTTGTGTGTGCTGTTGTTTTTTTGTGGCATTCCTCAAGCAATTTGTGGCAGAAAGAAACAAAGAGCAGCTTGTTAGGGAACCTCTCCATCTACAGGGTATGAGCACTCATGAGTTATGAGTGGCTGTGAGAAAGATTGGGTAAATTATACGCACACACACACACACACACACACACACAGCAGTGGAGTAATGTTAATGCTGAATTATACCTGGGAGTGATCAATATACTGTACCTGTGAGCTGGGTCTTCAGTCCTTGCCCTAATTATAAAAATTTGGTTTAAGTGACACTTTTTAATCCCACAAACGGGGAAATTTCACCTCCACATTTAACCCATCCATGAAGTGAAACACCACATTTGCACTAGTGAGCTTATACACACTAGGGCCAGTGAGCACACTTGCCTGGAGTGGTGGGCAGCCCTATCCATGGTGCCCGGGGAGCAATTGGGGGTTAGGTGTCTTGCTCCAGGACACCTCAGTCATGGACTGTCGGTGCTGGGGATCGACCCGGCAACCTTCCAGTCACAGGGCCAGTTCCCTAACCTCCAGCCCACGACTGCCCTTAAAACAGGGAAAACACATAATGCTAATTTCTGAGCCCCTATGGAATTCTATCAGTATGTTAGCATTAAGCTAGGATCAATTCATATAAAAAAATTGTCCATGCTAGATTAAACACATACATTTAAAACGTATAAAATACATTTCTCATAGTTTTACTTGAAGCTTGTGACAGGCACATGAGCATATACTTTATTTGTAGCTTTACAGTGACTCTTTCAGTAAAGATACCTAGTAAAGAATTTTTGCTGCTGCTGTTTTCCTCTCTCACAAACTTGGTCGCACCCACTTTAAATCAAAACACTGTCACTGCCTAATTATATATATTAAAATATATTATTTAATGAAAAAATATATTTTATATTAATTAATCTGACAAATTAGGCATTAAATTCAGCTGCTGAACTCTTGAAAAAACGGGAAAACTCACTTTACTGGAACAAAAATCCTGGTAATTCTGGTATTTTTCTATTGTATTCAAGATTTTAATGTTTTTGTTTCCAGTCAAAATACAATGAAATAAAAAAAAACAATGAAATAAGAGCAGTACTGCATAATTTGCAGTCTGTAAAGATAACATTCGTAATGATTTTGTTAAATTAAAAAAGTTACACACAAATCATCAGGGCTTCTCTGAAGGGTTATAAGGTCCCATAGATATATTTGTGTGCCAGCTTTTATTACCTGAAGTACTGGATGGTAATAGTACCTTCCTAAGAAGAGGTCTGGAAATGACAGAGCTAACACACACATAAAATTGCTATCTGTTGTTTATTATTCTAATGTTACTGGTTTTTATATTCATTTTTATCATGATCATTTTTCTAAGTAAAGCTACACTTTGTAAGTTTTTGGGGATTCGGAGGCCTCTGTGGTAGAAATATGTATTTGCATGCAATGTGTGGAAGAGCATTTTGTAAAGCCAGTGTTGCAGGTGCCTTCTCCAAGTGAATAAATCTGATGAGTGCGAGTGTGTTGAAAGAGTATCAAAACAGAAACACATGTCTTCTGAGGATGTAAGTGAATTATCTACTACTGTCATCATAGCTTCATCAGAACATCTACCTGAAGCTTTTTAAGCCTATACATCTGACCATAACGCATACAGAGGTATGATTTGGCCCAAAAACTTTTGCGAAATATGACCCAACACCTCTGACTTATAATTTCCTATTTCAGGTTTTACAGGGTGACACTTATCCAGAGTGACTTACAACTTGATCATTTTTACACAGGTAGGCCAGGATAGTGTTAGGAGTCTTGCCCAAGGACTCTTATTGGTATAGTGTAGGGTGCTTGCCCTGGTGGGGGATTGAACCTCAGTGTACAGCGTAGAAGGCAGAGGTGTTAACCACTACACTATCCAACCATTTTAGCATGTTTTAATGTCACTCAGAAATGCTGTTTCTTGCGGTTTATAGTTTATCATTTCTATAGTTTGAACTTTTTATAAAGAAAAAGAGGACAGTTAATCACCAAAAAATCTGGTAGATTTTATTAATTACTAATATAATTGATAGCGATAGACAAATAGAGGAAGACTTGTATTCTTAAGTTTAAACTGCAGTCAAAGCTTTGCACTTATCCATTTGGAAATATGAAGCAGGATTAAAAGTGTTTGAGTGCTCTGCAGGCTTGACTGTTCAGTGTGTGCGCGTCCGCATGCATATGTGTCCATCCATGCACGTGTGTCCAGGCAGAAGAGAAAGTCGGCTCTGCTGATATTGCTCCTAAACGTGGGTCATTATCCACCCAAACACGGGTGTGCTAGGCTCTTATCTCCCTGCATGAGCGAGTGCAGTGATGACGGCTCCAGCAGCTGACAGCTCGACTCGGCCACTGCACATCAGATAAGCGCTGGAGCTGATCCTGAGGCAGCCATGGCAGAAAGCTGAAGTTCAGGCTGGAAACTGGATGCCTCTCTGAAGCACAATGCTATCGGCCTCTGTGGCTGAGTGCTGGCTTGGGCCCCTCCGTGCTGCGGATGGTTACCCTGGGGCCTCTCTTCAGCAAGGGTAGCGTTTCGCTGTGGAACGCCACATGGGCTCTATCTCTAAGTCATCAGGCAACAGGGCACGGAGCTGTCACTGGGCCCCATGGCGGGCACACTAAGTAGCACCATATTGTGTTACGGCAACATGTCAGTCAGCTGGCCATTCACATCCACTTGTTCTTGCTGCAGGGCATTGCTAGCAAGTGGGATTCCATTGTAGGATTGTTTTTTCTAAAAAAGGGCCGCAAGGATTATGGCTTCATGAAACAAGTCAATATATCCATGCGTTATTTATTTAAGAACAGAATCTCCAAAATTGAATCTTTAAAGGAGAAAGTCTTTAATGTAAGTTAATGTGATTTTACTCAAGAGAGTTTTGGACTATTTCTGTTGAGCCATTCTTCACATGATATAGGGAAACTGGCGTTTTCAAATGGTGTACAAAATAAAAACATTGCAAGTTATGAGGTTTTGAGAAGACAGCAATGTCATCATATAGAAAATCTCAGGCTCAGACCCCCCACCTACAGTGATATATGATATCTGTTACAAGCTACGTTGGCCACAACTGTTGAGAATTTCTTTTCTGATTAGCTAACTGCATGTCCACATGTAGGCACTTGTGTGCACCAAGTTTGTCCAATGGGAAACACAAGTTAGCAGATACCTACTCTATGCATCATGACAAATGTCTTGACATTTGGAACAAAATGATAGGCAGTTTTAAAATGTGTTTCTTTTAAACATTTAAAAGCTTGCATGATTGCTGCCATATAGCACCTTGTTTCAAGCGAATGTTTTTCTTGTAGGCCCACTTTGGAAGTCGCCTATTTTCTGTGACGTGTGATGAGAGGCAGATGCTTGCAGTTCAAAAACAAAGGTGAAGTTTAACTTGGGGACAGGCCGAGAGGAGTCAAAGAACAGGCATTGGTCATATCCAGGATAATCCATACAATAACCAAGGCAAACATCACAAGATAGGGCAAGGCAAGGCAAAAGCCGCAAAACAGGCAGAGAGTCAAAAAACCAAAGCAGCAAACAAACCAGGTGTAGGTACCAAAAGGGAAAGTCCAAAAACAGGGTCAAGAGAACTAACAGGCAGGAAGTCATACACGAAGATAATAAACACAGGAAAGAACGCTCAGTAAGTCTCAAAAGAAAACAATACTTCACAAAGATCTAAACTAAAGCCTGGGCTTATATCTATCCAAAACTATCACATGACCATACTACACAGCTGTGAGGAATCAGTATTCAGGTGATCTGGATCTATGATAGGTCGATGGTGTTGTGTCCTGGGTCATGTGATCCTGCAATGGATCTTGGGAATTGTAGTCCTGAAGTGTATGTGGATTGGTAGCAGGCATGACAATGTCCTTCTAAAACAAGTTTGTGGATGGCTATTTTACCTATTAGTCACATTGGCCTTTTCCTGTCAAGGTAGGTTGTTCCTCGCCATGTTAAGGAATATGTTAAGTACATCAGGGTGATATGCATTTTTTCATTTGATTTGCCACACACACTATGATCGTCTTGCTGTGATAGGGCTAATAATGGGGAAATTACAGATGGCATGATTGACCAGGTGAGTATTCAAACAATATAAAATAATAGTATAGTAATAAATAAATAATTATTTATTATAGCGCAAAAAAAAAAAATTCTCATCACACCAGTGTTCATTGTGTCTGATTCCCAGCTACTATTTAGAGCTCTTCTATGGCATAAGAACTACTGTCCTGGCAGGTAGAAGCCTTATACATGCCTTATGCCTAATGCAACATAGTCAGACAGCTAAACACACTTAAATGAGAGTACTGACTGCCCAGTTCCGCAGTGTTGACTAAAGAGATGCCTACCATTACATTGTAGAGAGGGTCTAGGCTGTGTTTTTTTTTTTTTTTTTAATTAGACATTTGATTTATAACCAAATTCTCCAATCCCAACAGTGAGGGAAATGCCAGAGAAGAGAAACAGATTAAGTGGTCATGGTTTGAGGAAGAAGGAAAGTGTGTAGGTGACCTCTGGTCTTTGTTCATGTAGGAAAACTGAGACACAGAGAAAGAGAAAAGTGTGTGTGTGTGTGCGTGTGTGTGTGTGTGTGTGTCTGCGTATATATGTTTGGCTGCAACATTTCCTCGTACTGTGGTCTTTTACTCCAACTTGCAGGACACAGTGCTCCAGGTGCACACACAAACACACACACAGGCAACACACGTCTATCCAAGCTCTGCAGTTTCACAGTATATATGTACGTATGTGTGTGAGGTCAAGATGTGCTCCTGCAGTTCTGAGCTTAACAGAAATAAGATTGACATTGACATTTTTGTATCCTTAAAATGCATCTCTTTCCATTGATTTAAAAAAGATTGATGTTTTGACAGACAGCAGATGTCAACAATTCAGAGTGTGACAATTATGCTCCACCGTCCATTAAAAAAGTTCACCAGAGTTGAACATTTGATGGATATTTCTTAGTAATTCTGTTTTGTTTTAGTTAGCTTTGAAGTGAACATTATAGGTTTCATGTAGGTTTTGTGTCACATAACTGTAATATCTAGCTCTAAAGATTGAGTAGGACAGCGACTAGTTTGACTAATGTGTCTTTTTTGCTTGCTTTTATGAAAAAGAGCAATGGCTGTTGGTAGTTTTTACATGTTTGCATGAGTTCCCAGCTCACATCTCCACCCATAGACACACCCAAAATAGACCAGCAATGTGTATCAGTGCTGGTTTTTGTGGATTTTTTTTTTTCATTTTTAAGGATATCAAAATGTCTTGTGAACAGTCTTATTACAGTTTTGTTTTCACATATTTAAAAACAAATGTATCACCAAAGAATTCTTGTATTGTAATAAGCTTAACATCATAACAATACAAGAACCAGTGCTATATAGAACTGTTTTCGAAAAGGTACTATATAGAAGTATGTACAAAACATTCTCAAACAATTTGAAGAACCCTTTTACGATGCAAAGAACTCCTTTAATCATGCAATTGGTTATTTGAATGTTCATGGTTCTATATAGAATCATTTTCTTACTAAAGAAAATTTTCTTAGATAGAAATAGAACCATTTTCTTACTAAAGAACCCTTGAAGAACCATCAATGTTAAGAGTGTATTTGTTATATCATGTTAATCATTGTCAACAGGTAATGGAAAATATAATGGTGACAGATAATTGTCATCTGTCAGAGAAAGAGTTCCACACTAGGAACCTAGGCTCATATGCATCCCAAAAATATAAATAAAAACTCCCAGAGCAAAAATAAGAGCAAAAAAAATTCATATTTTTTTCATGAACCCCTTTTTATTGTTTGTACACTGTGTGCACAATTATTAGGCAAGTCTTATTTTTGAGGATTATTTTTATTAATGACCAACTACAGTGCTCTCGGTCCAAAATGTTAATAAACCTCAAACATGAATGTTTAAGAAAGTAAAAGTGAAGTTTTGGCTTTCTTAGGAGAATATCTATATGTGCACATTTATTGGGCAACTATATTGGTGCAGAATTATTATGCAGCTAAATGAAAAACACATTTTCCCCATCTCACTTTTTTATTTTCATCTGTTCAAGTGAGAATTATAAACAAACAACTCAAAGCTTTCCAATGAACATTTCTGAGAAATAAAAAAAAATAAATTAGTGACCAATATAGCCACCCTCCTTTTCAATAACAGTGATAAGCCTTCCATTCATGGAGTCTGTCAGTTTCTTGATCTGTTGACGATCAACTTTTT